>NW_024881756.1:0-746994 GCF_019059575.1 Amphibalanus amphitrite
TTGTACCCTTGACCTGACCTTGACCTTGACCTCAAACTTAAAATTAAGTACATGTTTTTAGTTGTTCGTGATGAGATCTTTCGATTGGCGTTTGAATTTTCGAAATCGGACCATTAGTTCGGGAGATAACAGGGGGGTAAAATTTACCCCCCCCCCCAGCCCCGCGCGTTCGGCTGGAGACCCCAGCCCCGCGCGGGTTAACAAACGCAAAAAAACTAATAGGTGTGGCTACAAGCGCCCCCTGACTGCATTTTTGGTAAAAGCTTCTCAGATCATGATTTCATGTAATATGGACACATAAACATTCGGTGCACACATCAGTACACACAGACACACACAGACATACAAACACATATAACTGACCTTGACCTAACTTGACCTGAAATGACCTCAGCAGCAAAAACCTGGTCGGGTAGTGTGGGAAAGAGGTTCTAGCTGGCTTGGCACCAGAAAACGGCAACGTCATCGGTATATATAAGCAGCGCACTTGGTATCCAACGGAGACCCAAAACAGCAACATTTTTTAGTTTGACCTGACCTGGAAGGTCAATGACTGACCTGAGAAGGTAAAACTGGGTTCCATTGGATTCGTCTCTTCCCAAAGAATCTTTTTGGTTTTTACCGCTAAGCTCTATCTCCAACAGGAACGAAATGGCGCGGGGGGGGGGTGGCAACCCCCCCCCCCATGTGCGTTCCAGGATGGGAAAATGGCATGTGCGGGCGAGGGTTAATCAATATTGACGCAATGGTGACGTCACGGTCGCCGTCGACGTCACCATTCGAATCAGAGTCAGTGACTTGTGCCGAATATCAAGTTTAATATTGATGCTTCAACGGATCTATATCAGCCGAAAACACCTCATTCCTTTTTACTCGCTAGATGGCAGAAGCGTCAAACGCCTGAATGTATGCTGTGCCGCAATGCTGGCTCTATTGTATATAACCGCCTAAATGAATGGCGGAGTAATGAGGGATCCGGGATAACCATTAACCACTATCTCTTTAGAACTGATGACTCGCACGAAACTGAAGCTTTTGAGGACGATTATCGAGTGTGGTAAATGTGTCTGGCATTTTCATCCAAACATTCCGCTTTACTCGCTAGATGACGCAGAAGTGTCAAACGCCTGAAAGCATGTTGCGCCGCAGTGCCCCCTCTTCCGTATGTAGCCGCATGAATGAAGAGTTAAGCGCAATCGGCGCAGCCGTTGTCGCCGGTGTCAGGTGTGTGCCTACATAGAGGTCCAACCATGCCGCTGAAATTGATCTATCATACAAAGCTTTATAACAATGCGCGTAGTAATTTTCTTAACAAACGCAAAAAAAACTAATAGGTGTGGCTACAAGCGCCCCCACCCCAATCGGGCGGAGGTTATTGTGTTTTGGTAGCACTCACCGATTGTTTCCTGGTCTAGTCTTCTACAGCAATCACAGACACATTTCGATTGCGGCCAACCATGCAAAACATAGCCCGGTGAAGGACTGCTCCGGTTGTTTTTTTTCAATAGAAAACACAATTCTAACGAATAGTGTTTGTCTAATGAAGAAACAACCTGCGGTTACCCGCCGCCAAACGAGAGGATGAGCCTGGCACGTGCAGACCGGAGTGGGTGCGCTACGAACCGACGAACAGGACAATCTACTAACCACTCTAGAGGTGTGTAAAATTTGAGTGCAATCGGCCCGGTCGTTTTCGAGATCTTGAAGCGGCACCCTTCACGTGCGCACGTGCAAGCTGGGTCCCAACTGACTTGTGCACGGCACCCTAGTTGCCGGTCTCTAGTGGTGTACGGAATTTGAGCTCAATCGGCCCCCGTTTTCAAGATCTGGAAGCGACCCCTATCACGTGCGTACGTGCAGTTGCACCCCAACCGTGACAAATGAATATACATACTAACTGACTTGTGCACAGCACCCTACTAACCGGTCTCTAAAGGTGTGCCGAACTTGAATGCAATCGGCCCAGCCGTTCCTGAGATCTGGAAGCGTCACCCTGCACGTGCGCACGTGCAAGATGGGTCCTAACTGACTTGCGCACGGCACCCTACTAACCGGTCTCTAGCGCTGTACCAAATTTGAACTCAATCGGCCCGGCCGTTCTCGAGATCTCGAAGCGTCACCCTGCACGTGCGCACGTGCAGTTGCACCCCAACCATAGCACATGAAAAGGCATGGTCCAGCGGGTGCCTACATCTTTGTGTAGTTTCAGTGCAATCAGCCAAGTAATTACCGTGTTATTGTCATTACAACAAAATTGACACCTCTCCGTTTTACACGTGTCACGTGCAGTAGGGGTCACCGGCATGCATCATCCATAGTAAATACTTCTAAGAAGGGTATACGCTACCCCACACAAAAATCCGCAAGAGTATCGGTCCCCTGCTTGCGGAGATATAAGTCGTACAAAAACGTCCCCACGGAGGCCGGCCGCTAATATTTAGCATTAAATCGCATCCTTCAATGGGATTTATCCCCGTCACCTGTTCGTATACTGTCTGAGCAAGACCATATATAGGTGTGAGCTCAAATCTCGGTAATGTCGTGCTTTTTTACTAAATTTCTCAAAAACGGCACAACGTGCAATAACGCTCTATATATCATTGGAAGAAGCATCAAAAGTTGTATAACCTATCAACTTTTCACTTAAATATATCTTCAACGTACAAAGTTATTAAGCACCAAAGACGTTCCCATTGACTTTCCATGTTAAAATTTTTCATTTTTAAACGAGCTTAAAAAGAACAAACGAATTCTGACAGCTTAAAGAAGCATAACAACATGTTCTATGGTCTTTTCTCAACAAGTCCTGAAGGTTTAAACAAAATCGTATCATATATTTTGTACAATGAGCGAATGTAAATGTCTCTGCAAAAACGCCCATTGACTTAACATGGGGAGCGAAAAAAGTTCAACTTTGACCTCGTGCAAAGACACGTTACGAAGTTCTGACGTGTATACCGCGCACACTGGCGTGTACCGGAACGTGTTTGCCATAAAATGCTTGGAAGAAAATCACCTCTTCCTTGGCTCCTTTTCCCGCTATTGGCGATCGCGCAAAAAGTGTCCAAAACCCCGTTGACTTAACATGGGGAAAATGGAATCGCACGTGCCACGTGCCACGAGGTTTTAAGCGAGTAGCGACCGGTGCCATCAGGTAGATCGCCCCCGGGAGCCCATACCCTGAACTTTTTACGGAAATTGAGCGATTCGTCTAGGCCCCCGTCAAGATGTCTCGATTCGCTGCCAGACTTGCAAAACATAGCCCGGAGAACGACCGCTCCGGTTGTTTTTCAATAGAAAAACACAATTCTAACGAATAGTGTTTGTCTTTTCAAACAACCTGCGGTTACCAGCATCTGCGATGCTGGGCTCCGCATCGCGGGACCGCAGGTTGTTTGAGCAAGCACCTCTGTAACGCCGCTAAAGGTGTGCCGAATTTGAATGCAATCAGCCCAGCCGTTTCTGAGATCTGAAAGCCTCACCCTGCACGTGCGCACGTGCAAGCTGGGTCCCAAATGACTTGTGGACGGCACCCTAGTTGCCGGTCTCTAGCGGTGTACCGAATTTAAGCTCAATCGGCCCAGCCGTTTTCAAGATCTGGAAGCGACCCCTACACGTGCGCACGTGCAGTTGCACCCCAACCGAGACACATGAGTATACATACTAACTGACTTGTGCACAGCACCCTACTAACCGGTCTCTAAAGGTGTGCCGAATTTGAATGCAATCGGCCCAGCCGTTCCTGAGATCTGGAAGCGTCACCCTGCACGTGCGCACGTGCAACCTGGGGTCCAGCAGACCTGTGCAATACACCCTACTACGCGATCTCTAGCGGTGTGCCAAATCTGAGCACAATTGGCCCGGCCGTTCTCGAGATCTGGAAGCGTCACCCTGCACGTGCGCACGTGCAGTTGCACCCCAATCGTGGCACATGGAAATACACTAAATGACTGCAACCTACTGATCGGTATCAAGCGTTAAACCAAATTTGAACACAATCGGTCCAGCCGTTCTCGAGATCTGGATGCGTCACCCTGCACGTGCGCACGTGCAGTAATGCATCGCCTGGAAAGTGTCTACCTCCATGCCAAGTTTTAGCGCAATCGGCCCAGTAATTACCGCGAGCTATTGCGCTTATTACAAAACAGGCACCTCTTGGCTTTGCACGTGGAACGTGCGTTAGGGGTCACCCATATGCATCGAGAGTAGCACACTATGTGAAAGAAGGGAAAAAGCTACCTCACACAAAAAAACCGCACGTTTATCAGCCCAGTGGTTGCCGAGATATAAGTCGTACAAAAACGTCCCCACGGCGGCCGGCCGCTATTTAGCAGTAAAATCGTGTCGCATCCTTCTATGGGAGGTATCCCCGTCACCTGTTCGTATACTGTCTGAGCAAAGGCCATACGTTACGGTCCAAACTCCATAGTGAGGCGGACATACGAATTTACGAGAGTTTAGCGACGAAATGATTCACTTAATTGTTAAGTAATGGGTACCATTAGGTAGACCATAAATTTTATCTAGCATCTCACCGTAGATGCAGTAAAAAGTGCTTTACTTTTCAATGTATATAAAGACTTGCTCAGCTCAATCAGTTCACTCTGTATTGGCTCAAGCCGTATCATGCGAACGCAATACAAACTAGAGCACCGACAGCGCAGCGCTCCCCAACTCACTGCTCGCCCAGTCCACCCGGGCCGCCGCCACGACGGCCCCCCGCCCGCAAGTAGGCATCCCGCACTGCACCGACAGCCGCGGGCGACCAGCTGACCGGCCAGCTGACCGGCCAGCAGCCGGCGGGCGGCAAGCCGCGGATGGCCGACCCGCCGGCGCGGCGAGGGAGGGAGGGACGCAGCTGAAAGACCCGACTACATATATATCAAAGAAACATTATATGTAATCATCGATGACACGACATAAATCTGCTTTATTGGGGTTAGCGGTGTAGTCTGTGATGCCATCACAATGAAAATAGCCTAGTTTTGTAGAGCATCAAATTCTGATTCCATAACGACTCTCGCTAGTCCATTTTTAATTGTAAATAAGCCTTTTATTGCGATGCAAAGTCCCGAAATGGTGCCGACGGCGGCCGGTCCCCCGATAGTACCATACCATAGATCAGTGGTCGGCAGGCCTTCCGGGGTCGTGCCCCCTTTTCGGGCGCCAGGCAGGGCCATTACCCCCACCCTACCAGACACCATTGCATACACAACCGAGCTCACTGAAATGTCATACCTTTCCGTGACTCTTTGGGTATTTCGGGTATTAATATGTAAAAACGTCGGATCACGACACAATTTTACCCTCGAGCCGATCATTTTTTATCTGCCATAAAACATGTCATACATTGACAGAAATAACTGTTGACTTGTTAGGCAGGTATATGTTAGGTATATGTTCAAATGGTTGCGAAATTCTAGCTACAATGTATAAAATTGATAAACCTGTATTGAAAATGTCATCGCGATCGGCCGCTTTTTGCGCGAGTTATTCGCGAAAACCCGAGGAAAAGGGGGTCCCCTATAAGTGCGAAGGTTAAAATTGGGTAGCAGCGTCTTCCTATCGTCACGGGTAGCACGTTCATTTTTCTACCGCAAAGCTCCAGTTCAGATTTCAGAGGCCGAGAGGCTGGGGTCCGACCGGCCCCTCCCCGTTTACGTTAGCTGTTATGAAAACGCCAATAGAGGGGCGACGGTTAGCGTTCGATCTTTGAACCCTGAGACCAAACAGGCGTGATGTCTGTCCCATCAAGGGAGACATTAATTCTAAGATAAGGCTTTCTCAGAGGCCCCCATTACCCCCCGCCGAGGGGCTCCATTACCCCCAAAGGGGGCATGCCCCACCATTTGCCGACCCCTGCCATAGATGGTAAACAGGTTAGTTCACATTCCCGCCGCTATGCGGGCGGCGGCGGCGCCACCTGTCCTCGTGTCCGCCTGACACCGTAACGATATAGGTCTGAGCTCAAATCTCGGTAATGTCGTGCTTTTGTACTATATTTCTCAAAAACGGCACCACGTGCAATAACGTTCTATATATTGGAAAGAGCATCAAAAGTTGTATAACCTATCAACTTTTCACTTAAATATATCTATAACGTAAAAAGTTATAAAGCAGCAAAGACGCTCCCATTGACTTTGCATGTTTAAAAAAATCTTCTTTAAACGAGCTCAAAAAGAACAAACGAATTCTGACAGCTTAACGAAGCATAACAACATGTTCTATGGTCTTTTCTCAACAAGTCCTGAAAGTTTAAACAAAATCGTATCATATAATTTTGTACAATGAGCGAATGAAAAAGCCTCTGCAAAAACGCCCATTGACTTAACATTGACTTCAAAGACCGTTTTTACGCTATCTTTGAAAAACCTTAGGGGGGGTCGCATCGACCCCCCCCTGCCAGGGCGAGGGTTAAAGTGTTAGTTAATAATTTTTGCTTTATCTGAATATACAATGTTACGTCTACCAGTCTGGACATAAGACTTTAACTTTTTTCCCTTTCCGGGGCCTTACCTGTTCCTATGACGTCATTGACTTAACTTGCTAGTTTGGATAAAGGGATATTCTCGTGCGTGTAAACGGTTAATATATTCGAATTTGAGGTTGACAAAATGTCAACGGTCGTTTGTGACGAACGGGGACTATATAGTAACAGTTACTGAAGTTTGGAGGACGTATCGACTGCTGAAATAATGTTTGCCAATGAGCAAGAACATCATGCGATAACATGATTAACTAGATACGTTAGTTCCGACTAACATTGCGTCGTAGTTTCGGATACTCCGAATGGAACTTGAAAACGTTAACAAATACTTTTGTTATCGGCCATCGTACAATGCTTGAAACAGTGCCTAAAGCAAACAGTCAACGTCCGTAAATATAGTCTGGTGCAGCATGTGCACTAATGGTATTGAACATGCATGTCGATGACCCGACATGCACGTCATGGACAGTGCAGTATGACGAGAATATCCCTTTAGTTGTTTAGAAGTTGAAGGTCTTGAAGTAGAAGGTCTTGAAGTTGAAGGTCCGCGGAGAAAGCTCGCCACCGTAGACACTATAGCCGGGGATAACAGCAGCAATTAAAATTTCATTTGGCAAATAAGTGACGATGAGGCACAACTGCAAATAATCTTTTTCTTGACCGCCTTCCATCAGCAACGTGCTATAGTACCATAATTGCCAGAAGAAAACCGCTCATTTGCAGCCTCATTTTATACACATCTGTTGAAGGAAATATATTTTCTTTTAACCTTTAACAAGTCCGCAAACTTTGCTTGGCATGAGCGATTAAGCGCTAGAAGTTGAAGCTTGATCTAACGAAAAAGGAAACAATACTTAAGCTCATGATGCATAGACAAATATGCACTGAGAGTCCGGATGCGGCAGTGAAAGCGTGTGTCAACTGACGCAAGGTTACAATGCTATTTACCGACGAAAAACGCGATTTTGAAGCATTTTCGTGGATAAAGTGAATGTAGACTCAGACGTATTAGGTAATAGTATGCTTGAATAATGAAAAATATCAATTAAAGAGGAGCTTTGCACTCACTCATTGTGCAAATGTAGCAGCCTAATAGCATTTACATAAAGAATCTCAATTTTATCTTCAATTGCTGCCGTGATATCTTATCCCCGACCTTGCCTCGCACATGACGACCCGTGGGGGGAGTCTGGTATCCACCGCCAGCAATTGTGCACACTGGTTCGGTGGACTGGACGTAAAATGACGCCACTCTACAACAGACTCATGATCTCCGAGTGAGATCGATCTCCAAGTGAGACCTGGGTTTAGAGGCGCTTTAGCATGGAAAGCTCCTCAAGGCTCCCGTCGCGTGCCTCGCAAATGATACGAGCCATACGCGCCCCCCGGGATTTTAGCCCATGCAGGCTGTTTTTTGAGATGAAGTCTCCACTAACGTTACGTCAGCTTGTGCGTCACCAGTTTCAACAACGAGAATAGTTTATGTTTGGATTAGACGGATGATATGCTTCCTAGCAATGTGGATACATAAATGAACTGTCAGGTAAGCTGAAGCCACCAAAGGTAGATTAGATATCGAACAAGTTTTGTGCAATTTTTTGCACAGTTTTGTTTTTAAAACAAAGAATGCATTATGCAGTCATTGCTTCGTGCATTCCATTGGAAGCAAAGCTTCTAATCATCGTCTGCAAGTGAACTGATGATTTTAAGAATGGACGGCACAAAAATAGGACGCCGGTATTTGACAGAATACGTTAATTTACACAAAACGATTAAAGGGACCCTCCCACCTTCAAAAAAGTTTATGAATTGGCATAAAAGTGATGTCGCTCGGTTCAGAAAGAGCGAAAACGAATATCTACCAAATTTCACCGAAAAATATTCACCGGTTTTCAAGATATTGGACTTTTACTTTTGTTTACTTTTGGGATCTCCGCTGTTCCTAGCGACTTTATTTGGAAGCAATAGTTTGGCAGCTCAAAGCAACATATACCACCACGTGCTACAAAACGTTTTAGTCAAATATTTAAAATTCGTTAGATATCTGCGCTGACGTCACACATTCAGAGGGGTATTCCTATGCATTAGCCCCTCTGAATCAAATTGCTGCAATTTTGAAATTCAATATTTCCGATTTAAGGCATTTATCGATGTTGTGAGTGCCGAAACTGGTAATTGTGAGCCAGGGACCCCATTTTGGCTATCTCAACTCAAATCTAATGTTAAGGTGGGAGGCACGTTAACATTAGTTTTGAGTTGAGATACCCAAATTGGGGTCCTTGGCTGGAAATCACCGGTTTCGGCACTCGCAACATCGAGAAATGCCTTAGATCGAAAATATTTAGATTCAAAGTTGCAGCACTTTGGATTCAGAGGGGCTAATGCACTTAGATGCCCCCTCTTAATGTGTGACATCACCGATTTACTTAAACTTTGGTAAGACAATTTTTGCCATGGTTTTATAGATACTAAATTGCGCGTGACATATCCCGCACTTTCAAGATACCACATTATTGCTTCCAAATGACGTCATAGGAACAGGTAAGGCCCTGGAAAGGGAAAAAAGTTAAAGTCTTATGTCCAGACTGGTGTTTGATTCACCGTGATTGAGTCGAAAGGTTTGATTCACCGTCCGGATGGTTTGATTTTTAAGCCATGATTGAATCAAACTCATTGGGAATCAGGGTTGATTGAATCAACCAAATTAACGATTCATGAACCTTAAAAAAAAATGAAGCGAACATAGTTCATCAACAAATGTTAACACTACTGCCATGTGATGATAATTGCATACCAACAAAAAGAACACAACAAACACAATACTATCCCTGATATTTATCTTTATTTTTAAATATAATAAAAAAAAGAATCGTTCAATAACTTTTTGGCTGAATCAAACGTGAATCATTCCTTTTTTCTCATTCTCTGAATCAAAAGGAATCGATTCACCAATTTTTTGGAAGGAATCGAACAGTGATTGAATCAAACAAAAACAAATGAATCAATGATTGAATCGATCCAAAAAAGGTGAATCAATAACCAGTCTGCTTATGGCCAAAAAAAAAACGAGCAATATTTTAAGTGAAATTTGGTGGATATTCATGTTTGTTCTTTCTGAACCAAGATACATCACTTTCATGCCAATTCGTTAACTTTTTCGAGGTGAGAGGGTCCCTTTAAATTTGTTATTTGAATCAAGAGGTGACGCATGTCGCCGCACGAACGACCCAGCCAGCCTGCCTTCGTGGTTAGCGTGGGAGCTCGGTCCACAACCACGGCGATGATGCCCAGCTGTGGAGCCGTACAAGCACAGGCGCAAGACTAAGCAACCACGGGCAGATCTTCTTTTCAATGTGTGGTGTGTGCACGCCACCACACTCCCCAGCAACAGGGATTTACTATGCAGCAAGGGCGGGCAATCGGAGAGATTGCCGGTACGGCGGACAGCCAGGTGCCCACACCGTACCAAAGTAGATATGCTGGGATTTTTAGCAAGCCCTTGGTCTCGAAGATCTCGAAGTCTCGAAGAATCTCGTTGGTGTTGATGGCGGACAATCTACCAATTGGAGAGATTGCCGGTACGGCGGACAGCATGGTGCCCATTCCGTACCACGTCGACGGCCCATGTCTCGAATAATCTCGCTGATGTCGATGGCGGACAATCTACCGATTGCCGGTACGGCGGACAGCATGGTGCCCATTCCGTACCACGTCGCCTTGGGGCCCAGGTCCAGTCTCGAAGAGTCTCGTTGATGTTGATGGCGGACAATCTACCGATTGGAGAGATTGCCGGTACGGCGGACAGCATGGTGCCCATTCCGTACCACGTCGTCTTCGGGCCCAGTCTCGAAGACTCTCGTTGATGTTGATGGCGGACAATCTACCGATTGCCGGTACGGCGGACAGCATGGTGCCCATTCCGTACCACGTCGGGGGCCCAGATCTGGTCTCGAAGAGTCTCGTTGATGTTGATGGCGGACAATCTACCAATTGGAGAGATTGCCGGTACGGCGGACAGCGTGGTGCCCATTCCGTACCACGTAGTCCCGCCCCAGTCTCGAAGAGTCTCGTTGATGTTGATGGCGGACAATCTACCGATTGGAGAGATTGCCGGTACGGCGGACAGCATGGTGCCCATTCCGTACCATGTCGTCCACTTTTACGAGATGCGGCGACCCTTACCACGCCGGCCCCGACCAGCAGACGTGGAGGCTGGCCGCTTAGACGGTTTGGTGGTTGTGGGTCGTCGTCGTCCCCGCTGTATTTTACTGCGCACAAGACAGCAGTGCTGCCGTGAGGTGAGGTATATGATCAGCAAGGATCAGTGCCTCGTCGGTGTGCGACATTTTCTGGACGACGTGCTGTACGTCACTTACAGACACGTCCACTCCCTTGGCATGCAGCTCGTCGCACACAACAGAGGCCACGTCGCGTGTGTGCAGCCGCCTCCAAGCCACGTGGACAGCGTCTCCGATGACATTATCGGCGCTAGTCCACTCGCCGTCATCCTCGGCAGCCACAAAGTGACGCCACGTCTTTGCAGCATTGATTTTCATTTGGCGCTCGAAAATCTCGGCCTCCACACGTCTGGATTCAGACGCTGAACCTGAATCTCCTCGACAGTTGGCCACTGGTCAGTGGGAACGTGCAGGTGATGTGGGTGTCTGACACGCGACACCACCACCGTCCAGAAGCCGGGCGTCTCTACCCACGCTTTCACTTTGGCCACCACTCGATCCAGCGTGGCGCCCTGGCCTTTAAAGCCGGTGAATGCGCTGCCGCCCTCCAGCGGCGGTCCAACACGAAACTCGGTCCGACTCTCTTCACCGCCGCCTATCGCCCGATTGTTTTTGCCCTTGTCACGGGCGCGCTTTACCATCCGTATTGGCACCAGATCGTCGGCATCTTCGATGCCGAGGATATTTGGGCCACGATTCTCGGTGTAGTTTGGAACACGCACCACAATGAACTCGGGCAGATGGGGCGGGTGTTTTGGCGTGTGAAATACCAGCTGGACGGTGCTAGACGCCGCGACCAGCTCGTCGAGACGATGCTCATCGCCGTCGATGGTGTGACCGTTGACCTTCACAATGACACTGCCCACGGGAACCTGGTACATACGCTCACGGTCCGAGGCGGGTGTGTCGAGGGGAGTGGTCAGCGTGACGCCACTGGTCCGCACCCTTTCTCTGTACTCACAGCTGGACAGTGTTACCTGCCAGTCATCCTCCAAGTACAGCGGTCCGACGAACTCGACGTGAGCGCCATTGAACAGACCGACACTGGGTGCCACGTTTTCCAACAGCATCAGCGGCAGACCACTGCACGCAAAGAACACTGCCGGTATGCTGCGGAACTCTCTGGGTGACACCTTTTGCAGTCGAGCTGCTTTTTTTTCGTCGGTAAATGTTGTGCGTTCACGGCCATTACCGGCGTGTCACGTTCGTTGGCGAAGCGAACGAGCGCCCTGGCGTTGTCCGACTCGACGGTAGCACGATTCACGGCCAGCTCGCTGAACCAATGGTTACCGTGCAGTGTGACGGCGCCAGCCCAAAGTGGATCAGCAGCCATGTGCTCGGCGGTGGCCGTGTTGTCGCGGAGCCACTGCAGACTGGCGTGTGTCGCCCTGCCGTAGCGGAACGATGGAATGATCACCTTTGTGAAATGGTCGGCTAGCTCGTCGTTCTGAACAGTGCGCCGCACTTCATTTAAGTAGACGGTCTCGTAATCGCCGTCCAGTGCTGCCGCACGGAAACGAGCCACCGCCCGGCGCTCATCATCATTGAGCGTGTTCGGCTCCCGTGAAGCAGGCGTGACTCCACGCCGCGAAGCCGTCCACGGTTTCCAGCGCCGGCATACGAAACACCTCACGGAAGGCGAGCATGCCCAGCCGCGATGCCTCGCAGCAGTCTTTGCCGTCGTCCATTCGCTGGCGGAGACTCCACACAGGACTGTCGCCGATCGGCAGTATCTGTGCCGGGTCACCGACAAGCACGACGCCGATGTCGTCCAAATTGATGCCGGCCTCCTCGAGTCGCTTACTATCCAGCGCATCATCCTGCGCTGGATCATTGAGAACTCGTCGAATATGAGAAGACCCAGCTCAGGACCGAGCCTTTCACAGAGTGCAGCAAACTGTCGGCTCTCGGCCGGCAACGGGTCATCGCCTACTTGACCGACTCTTATAGCAAAGAGACGGTGGATGGTGGTCGCACCGTGTGCCATATGGAACGATGCGCAGCCCGTTGGCGCCGAAAGTTTGACTACGTCAGTCCAGTCCGGCCTCATCAGCGACGAGCAGCTCGTTCAACTCGTGCACGGCAGAGCGCAGCGTAGTCGATTTGCCCGCGCCAGGATCACCCAGCAGGAATGCACGCAGTGCCTTGGGCCGTTTGTCCCTAATATCGGGGACCAGGGGCGCGACAGGCTCGACGATGCGTGACGACCGATTACGGCGCCATTTGGCCACCGCCTGATCGTAGGCATTCCATTCACGACAGGAGCGTCGCCACTCGCGCTGTTCTTTCAGATAGCCTGTGACCAGACGCGGCAGCACCAGCTGACGTCCACTCGGCGTCACCGGAGCCGAATGCGCAGCGTCTCCGGCGCTCAGACTAGCCAGTCGGCCATAGTTGCGACGCACATGTTCTGGATTGACTATGCGATCGCCGAGCCACTGCGCTTGGAAGTCGTATCCGGCCGGGTTGGCGACGCTCGCCGCCGCTCTGTCAGCTCGCTGCACTGCGTCGTCAATGTCCTCTGCAGGACACGCCAGCATGGCGTCCAGAGCCGTTTGGTAGAATCGATCACGCACATGCTGAGCCATCAGCTCACGCTCTTCCTCTACCTCAGGCGGCTCGACAACATCAGCAGCATCGTCAGCGTTGTCGCCGTCGTCGTCATCGTCGCTGTCCGATTCGTCAGACAAGTCCTCGCCTGTGGCTGCCGCCGCTCGGCGTTTGTGGTCTTCGTAATACCGAGTGACCCACACAGGCTTGTGTACGTCAGATGCCATCAGCTGATCGTACATGGCTCTCCAGTGAGCGGCTATGGCGCAGTCAGTGAGACAATCTAGTGGCGGCATCAGCTCCTGCGATGTCAGGCACGGCTGACACCACAGCACGATGTCGCGAGCATACTTCCAGAAATTGACTCTGGCCGGATTTGCCTTTGATATGCCATGATGTGGTGCCAACATGACTGTTTTCAGCACACCACACCATGAAGACTGGCGACGACTTATCTGGAATACGCGCTGACCATCTATGGTTTTCTCAATGGACGTGAACGTGTCGTAAAACTCGTAGACTGACATTTTGCGCTGAATATCGGTCAGAGGAATATTTCCATGACGAATGTTGTCGCCCAGCCGCGCGTTGAAGCGCTCCACCGAGTCGGCATACACGTACACCGGATTGTCAGCGGCATTGGCCGGTTTCACCACGCGGCAGCCGCTCATACTGAATCGCTTCACGTCCAAATTCTTCTGCAGCAGCGGCAGCTGCCAGTTTTTGTGCACTGCCTGAAAGATGGACTGACACATGGATGCCGCCGCCTGGTTGTACATTTTCTGTACGACACCGATATCCACGTTATCGCTCGCCTCACGGCGCTCCATTGCCGACAACAGCATGTCGCCGGTGGTCCTGATCGGAGCCACCGGCTTCATGGTGTACTTGAGCGCGTACTCGACGCTACCGTCGCCGCGGGACTGAGCGAGCAGAACGTTAAATGTGTAGCCACCGCTGTCCGTGGGCGAGCTTTTCCACTCGACACGCGGCGTACGGGTGAGCCACGCGGGCACCACTGCCTTGTCGTCGACGTTGTTGAGGACGTGCAGGATGGTGAACGGGTCATGACTACCTAGCCATTTGTCGTTTGAGGCCGTCTCGAACTGATATATGCGAGGATCGTGTGCATCTTTCACCACAGCCGGCTCGGTGCGGAGACACCGAGGCATGCGTCTCTTGCACACAATTACCTCCTTCTTGACCTGCTTGGCACGTCTATCTGCCGAACGGGCCGCCTCGTTGCCGCCTTGTCCACGACCGGTCGCCGCACGGCACACCCGTCTTTGGCAGACGGGCGCGTCTCCGCGTCCGCTGTGGCCCGTGTGTCGCAGCGTGCCGTTGATGACGCGCACATAGAGCTCGTCAATGGCGGCAAAGTCGCCAGTTGACAGCGCGTCGTCCAGCTGGACGGCCATGCTAGTACGGCAAACGGTTGTTTTGCGATCGTAGGCAAAGTCAAAGGTGCGCTCGCCGTCTTTTGTGAAGCCGGCATTCCAGTTGGTGTAGCAGCGACCGATGTGCCTGACATACTCTTGTTGACAGTCACGCCAGGCCGCGCTGACGCGCGTCTCAAGAGTGACGCGAGAATCATCGCTCTCCAAAGTGGGGTCTTCCACCCGCAAATCTCTTTCGATCTCTGCCACCTTGTTCTTCAGAGAGGTCTGAAGCTGGTGTAGGAATCGTGAGAACGATTCACTGATCACGTGACGGTGAATGTGTGGGTTGGCGTTAGCACCCCACTCAGAGCGCACCAGGAAGTATGTTGCAGAGTGTCGTGCCACAGATAGTGCCAAGGTGTCCAGCTCACCAATCAGCGCCGACACCCACGCCACGATGCCGGGATGTCGCAGCGTGTTGGCTAGCCGTGCATGGAGATAGCGCTCGTCACTGAGCGCCTCATTCACGGCAGCGTTGTCACACAGCCGATGAATAGCCGGATGATGATTGTAGGGAACGGCTCGTGTCTGCCACAGGTACACCTCCATGGGGATTGCATTAGACCGCCACGGCGGCGGGCTCTCAAGGTAGCGAGCGATGCCGATGGCGTCCTGTTTTTGCACTCGCCAGTAAGCGTCAGAATCCTCCAGTTTTGAGCGTAGACAAAGCAGCGACTGAGCAAGCCTATTGCACAGCGCCGGGTCGTTTTCCAGTTGCTCCTTGGTTGGCAACCCGTCTGGAAAATCGGTCATTCTGATGGCAACATTGGCCTCCTGGCCGGTCTTATCACGACTCAGCTGGTTGCTGACAACGAACTGAAGGTCGACGTTGCCTTCCGCCTCGGGCTGACGCGACATCCAGTGAAGCCAGTTCTGTCGCCAGGAGGTGACTGGCTGACGAATGCTGACCTTACGGTCCTGGTACGGATCGGCGTCACCCGAGCGGAACACCTCTGGGAAAGCCATCTGCATGTAGCCGGGTGTCGACTCGGGCAGCGGATTTTCCCGGTCGACTCCCGGCATCGGTATGTGCAGGAGCGCAGAACGCGCGATACCCTGCCGGCGAATGTCTTCCGGACGTTCACTCTGCGGCCCGCAGATGGCACCGGCAGAAATGCCGCCAGCGCGGACGCCCTCATCGTTGCCGAACTCGCGGCCAAGCATCTCCAGCTCTTCACAACAGCGTAACAGCACGCTACTCGGCTCGCCGGTCGAGTCAACATTGTCTCCGTCGACGGGGGCGGGCAGCAGCCAGCCGTTAGTGACGGCACAGTTGAGAACGTGACGCATGGTGACGTCGATTTCATCGGCGTCCGATTCGTCGTCGTCATCTGTGCGTCGCTCGTGCTGCCCTCCGTTGTGGCGGTCGGCAGCCGCGTCGACAGCTTGACCCACCACAAAGTTCTCAATGACCTCCCATAAGTCATCCTGGCCAGCCTCTGTGGTGTCGGCACCCTCACCGCTGCGCGACAGCCGGAAGCTTTTCCACAGCTCGTCGGCCATGGTGAAGCCAGACTCTAGCCAATTGCAGAACTCGTTGAACCGCAACACCTTGTCTGCACGGGCGTGAATGTCGCTGGCCAGTACGACACGAAGACCGGCAGGCGTGCTCGGCCGGTCCGGCTCGGATAGCCGCCGCTGCAGCGCCGCGAGATTTTCGTTTGAAAACGGCATCCACTGTTCACCGACAAAGCGATAGAATGGACGCGTCTGGCGTGGGTTGTATTTGCACTCCATTGTGCGCTCCATAAAGTACTTGGCCCTCAGTATGGTCTGCATGTTTACCATGGCCTCGGCAGACGTGCCGTCTCGTCTGCTCTGCACCAGCACAACGAATGGCAGCCTTTCAAAATCATACCATGGTAAATTCCGTGCCCGGCAGGCGTCCTTCAGCGGATAAGAAATGGTGCCGTGCTTGCAGAACGGAACCTGGTTGGCACGCAAACGCAGCACGCTGACAACCAGATGCACTGGTCGCAGCACCATTGTCTCAGCGGGTGTCCATGACTTAACAAACTGATGATACGCCTCGTCTGAGTATACATCAGTGGCTACCAGATTTTCTGCCGAGAACAGGCTGATGTCCGTCGGCTCTGGCTCGTCACTGTCGTCCTCTGGAGCACCGTTGTTTGCAGCCGATGCGCTCAGCGCTGGCTGGGAGGCGACGGGCCGCTCGGCGCCGCCGACAAAGTCACCGACGTCATTCGGATCGGGACGTAATTGATTTATGTCCGACACCAGCGGCCGAGGTACAATGTTATTGTTGGCGTCAACCTCATATGCTGATGAACATGCTGTACAAACGCCCGTGACGTCTCGGTCAGTGAAAACTGTGCCGTTGGCACCCCTGAATTCGGGGTCTAGCGTCACTGTACAACGCCCGCCTTCACGCAGCAGCGACGAGCGCGATACGGCGTCAGAAACAACGCTATCCGGCGGCAAATTAACCAAACGGCCATGCTCAGGCACCTGGATCTGATAGCCTGGATACGGCAATCCGGGCGTCTGCTGGTTGCACTTGACGCAACGCACACGGCGAAGCGAATTGTACAAGGCATGGATGTCACGTAGTACCTGTAAGTTGGAGAACTCAAGCTCGGACGACGGATCTTCAGAATCGGTGTCGAGCGGATCGTGCCACGCCTGGCAGCATTTTGCCTCGCGCGGACTGTCCACGGTGAAACGGCCGGCTGTGAACTGACTGCTGGAAATAGGACGGAAGGGTCTGCGCTTCGCCTGCGTGCCCAGTGTGACGACGCCACTGTTTGACGTTCGGGTCAGTACGGCACGACGACCAGTCCATTCAGCAGCTCTGTCATCACCACTGTAATGATAGCTAGCCAGAACCTCAGTCTCCTCTGTATGATCAGATGCGTCCAGCACACGTAATGAGCGAAGATGCATTGCCGGTGGCGGTAACGCGTCTCCCGCCGTCCGAGCGCCCATGGCCACCCAGGTGGACGGCTTCTCTTCCGTCGTGCAGGTCACAAAGTCTGCTGGAGTGTCGCACGTGATGCCGACCAGCCGGTCGCATGTGAAACGAACTCTGTGCTGTTCGCCGGCATAGGTGTAATGACCGAGAGGATACTTGGACGCAGCTCTAGCATCAAGAACGCGCAGCGTGCCGCACTCAGTGCATGATCGGAGGAAGAACGACGTAAGAGCACTGGTGTCATCGGCGGCAGGGGCTGCAGTGCGCTGAGGCGGCGCCTGCGCCACCGGCCTGCGCTGTTGACGCCTACCTGACGTGGCGGAGCGAGTGACAAACATTACGCTGTACTGGACGCGAGTGGCGTTGCCGCGATCTTCGTGACACTGTGGTCCGGCGAAGGTTTCCAGCAGATGGGTGTATTTTGCATGGTTTTGTCTTAGCTTATGATGAACATCTCGAAGCAGAAGTTCGAAATGCTCGTCTGAAAGTGTCTCCGACCAGGGATCGGCCTGAAACTCGGCCCAGCGATCAGCTCCGTGTCTGGATATGAATATCTCACGGAGGGTAGAGGAGCGGTAAAATTTATACCAGCCCTTACCGTAATAGTGCAGCTGAAGGAGATTGTGTCGGTCCTCCCAAATCTGCGGGCCCCGGTGAGGCTGCAGACCTTCCTCCTCCGCCCGACGTGGATATTTGGAATAGAAGCGATCTACAAGGCGGAGTGTCTCGTGGAACAGGTCCTCGTCCTCTAAAACCGTCGTCAATGTTTGACCAGATTTTCTTACTATGTCCTTAAATCGGAGCCATGAGTAACAGCTGTACCGGAATTGACCGCTACGTGATGGAGCGCCAAACCCACGTCGTTTTAGGTTTTTCAGGCTCATCTGACGTAGTTCCCCATTGTCACCAATAAGGTACGTCACAGTAACTTTATTACTGTTTCGGTACCGCCAGGGACCGATTAAATTGCTGTCCGTTGGTGAGCTGAGATCAGTTGACACACTTTCTATAACCACACTATGCGAGGACTTATCCACGAAGTCATCAAGCGTGGCACGAGTCAGTGTGGAGACCCCCTCGATGTCTAAGTCTGACTGAATGTAGCCAGCCGGAGATGGGATGCGTCCTTGGGGGTTATGGCCGTTCACAGGAACAGCCAATGGCGACTGAAGTTCTGATTCATTGCAAATACTCTCTGCTGGGTCAATGAGCAATTGACCAGATTCCTTACCATCTGCTTGAATAGCCTGAGGAATAGTAGCGTCCGTGGCGGTATCCTTTCTCCGAAGTGGTACCACAGCCTTACCTTTCCTCGGACGACCGCCACGACGCTGAGCGTTTCCTCCCGTAGCACTAGACTCCGACTGTCCCATCCTTGAAGAGTCAGCTTCAAGTGCTACGACCGACTGAACGGTGTTTTGAGGAGCTAATTCTTTAGTCTCTGCTACATCAAGTTCCATAGGGGCTGCACGTTTTGATGATGGCGGTGGTGGGCCCCGTTTCTTAGGACGCCCACCGCGTGCCTTTTTGGCAGTAGCGCTGTCCACGGTGTCAGACTCCTCACAGCTTTTTGCTGTGTCCTCATTTTCCCCATGATCTGTACCCAGTGGAACGACCGGAATGGTTTTGGAAACGGTCACTGGCACGTCTGCGCCCCCAGAGGCTGTTTGCGCTTCTACACAGACATCCTCGACGTTGATTGAACGTCCGAAGAGATGCGTGAAAATACGCTTCTGTTTTTTTGGACGGCCAACTGCCCGTTTTGCTGCATTGCCACAGACTGAAGTGTTGAGGCTCGTGGCAGCTGCGGAGCCCTCCTTACTCTCTGGTTTTGTCACAGTATCTAGGCACTTTGCCTGGCGTCCCTTAACAATAGTCCAAGCACCATCATTGTCGGTGCTCTGCTCAGTGATGGCCGGTGAAGTCTGGGCAGTTGGTCCCTCCTGGGGTGTTGGTGGTGTTGGGGGAGATGGAGCGACCATGTGCAGGTCATAGTGCTGCCCCCGACTATAATAGCATAAGTGAATAGGAGACTGGTTTGGTGCTCCATGAGCAGCCACCTGATGACCGTTTTCCCACACATAAATGAGACGGTGAAGCACACGTGCTGCTGCTCTTATCTCTGGCTCACCACCGAACTCACCTCCCTTGCGCATGGCATTGATGTAGCCGTCCAGGTCAGGGAACACTTCCCTAAGAAGTTCATCTTTGCGCTCCTCTTCACATATCTTTTGCCGAAGGGCCACGTGATCTAGCGAGGGATCACCGACAGCATAGGCGAGCGCCCGGAACAGACAGTTGCCGTCGCCATGTATACCAATGATGTTAGCACCGTAGTCAGTGTAAACGGGGTCCTGCCTGCTGACCACTGGAGTGGATTGCCAATCATGATAATAAATCCTTCCAGACCTGGCCTCACGGGACATCCCCGTCAGCACCTCTACGAACGATGGCTTTACGCCCTCCGCTATTTTGGCGTAACTTGTTTTTTGCATGGCGAAAATATCCTATCCCTGGGAGGTCTCAATAGATGTTGGCTGATTGCACCCAAGGCTTTACCTCAGCACAGACACAGCCGTGACCAGAGCTGAACCACAATGTAGCAAGACAGTATATCTGCAAATAGCGAGCAAAGAAAAGTCACCGAAAATAACGTGGCTGTGAAGCAGGTCAAAAGATAATAATATGTCAAGTCACTGAGAGGACTGTCTTTCACGGCGTTCCTTGGAAAACAAACATCAAATATGAAAGGTCAGTAAATATCGATGCTATTGAGTTTCAAACTTCGTCCTCACGGTACGGGGGAGGGGTAATTTCGCAACAGTCCACACCAGTTTATCTCAACAAAGGCGAAGGCATTAACCCTCGCCCCCTGGGGGGCCAATTTGCGCCCCCCCCCCTGTGGTTTTTCTTGAATAGCAAGAAAACGGCGGCGCGCAGCGCCGCCAAATTTTCAGTACCTTCCCGGGCATCAATTTGACACATTCACACAAAATTTCAAGTCGTAGGTCACCTTAGGTTAGGAGTTATTGAGGTCAAACTGAGGTCATGTTCGAGCAAAATGAGCAAAAACATGAAATCTTGAAACGCTCACAAAAGCTACAGTTATCAAGCAATCTCAAAGTTCTTTAGATGGTCATGTAAACAAAAAGCGGTGCTTCAAAACTGCCATCGGATTTTCAAAATTTTCGGATTTTGACCCCCCCCCCAAAAAAGAAAACAAAAAATTGAAAAAAACGCAAAAAATACCATTTTTGATATTAAAAAACTGGAATATTTGTGATAGTCCCTACCCTTTTCTATCTACATACAACAATCTAGATCGATATCTCCTTCTTTGGCCAAGTTATAGCAAAAAAAAAAAACTTCAAAATTGATCACGTCAAATTTTTCAACTCAATTTTTGGCAATTCTAGACCACGTAGCGCAAAACAAAGACCACCATTGAACTCCCCGTGACGAGCTGCATCGAGTCAATACCTATTTCATGCAAAAATATCAACTTTGAAATTTGACCTAGTTTGACCTGACCTTGACCTGACCTTCACCAGAACATAATCTAACCTTACCCTAAAGGCTGCGTGACCCCCATAATCGTATTTGGCATATAAAATGGACCATAAAACATGCATCACATGATATTTTCATATTGTGACCCTCAGTGACCTGACCTCTGTGACCTGACCTGGTATCAGTGACCTCAAATAGCAAAATATGTGTTTGAAGAACATTTCCCCATCGATGATTTTCAATGAAATGCATTTTACTCGATTTTACAACGCATTTCTTGAAATGCCTGTAAACGGTGAAAATTCGACATTTGACCTGACCTGTGACGTCATCGGTTTGACCTAGGTCAATAAAATTGGGTCACAAGGTAGTTCCCTGGTAGGGCGATCCAACACCGTTTACCGCTTGTCGCTATGTTGCGTGGTTCTCGAGATCTGGGGGGGGGGGGGGAATTATCCCCCCAGCAGGGCGCGTTGCTCGGCAGACCCCAGCGGGGCGCGGGTTAACCCTCGCCCGTATAGGGGGGGGGGGGTCAAACGGACCCCCCCTCCTCGGTTTTTCGCGAATAACTAGCATAACAAGCGGCCGATCGCGACGAAACTTTCAGTACTCCGAGTTGATCAATTTTACACCTACCCTGAAAATTGCATGACCCTGACCAAAATGACCTTTGACCTGTGACCTACTTTTCGAGACCATGTTTGGCCGGAATCACGATTCGGCGTATGTCGGCTCGCATTAGCCTCGCGTTTGCAGTCTTTTCGTAGTTTTAAGCGTTCAAACATGTGATATGATGTTGCCTCCATGCATTAGTGTCGGTGTCAAGGTCACCTGAAGGTTAGGTCAGGTCATTAACCTTTGATGACCTCGGCTCACTTTTTCAAGTTTTACATGTTTCTAGGCCAGTTTTTTAGCTGAATTCGAATTTAGCGACCATATACACATTTACGAAGTACTAACATTTACGACGAGCTAGCTCCACCAGGGGCGAAACGATGAGGGGGGAGGTATTGCATCAAAATCGGCCAAAATGACGTCACTCTGACGTCATTCCCGCCTGACCTGTGGTAGCTACAAATTGTTTACTTTGACACCAGGTATTAAATTGATGCAGCCTAAGGTACTGCAAGTTTCGTGTTGATATGTCCAGCGGTTTAGAAGATATTGCAGAAAACGGGAGGGGGCTCTGCAAAACACTCCCCCCCCCAGTCATGCGCGGGGGATTAGCAGAACACTCCCCCCCCCCCAGTCATACGCGGGGGATTAGGATATCAAAACTCCGGATAAATATTTCATACATTGACTTTCACAGGGGCGCGTCATAAATGACGTCACGGAAGGTCAACATTGCAAATGTGATGCATCTAACCTTGCAAGGAGTGCATCAAATCACGATTCTGTGTGCTTAATATAGTTGGAGATCGTTCCCGGCGCCAGAATAGCAGTTTTCATTTTTCCCCATTGACTTATAATGGTGAGGTCACGAAAATGACCTGACCTCATATGACCTTTAGGAAAAATCCGAGATATACAAATTGTGAGACTCATAATGGATACTAGATCCTGCAAGTTTCATTTCCCTGTGACATCTCCTCTGGCAGTGAGGGCGTTGCGAATTTGCGACATCTGAAGACCGTGCAGAGGTTCACTTATGACGTCATAGGTCAGTGACCTGACCTGACCCAAAAATGCAGTTGGTGTCAAAAGATGCGGCTTGGATCAAAGGTCAGGTATGCCAAGTTTCAGCTCTCTATCGCCAGCGTGTTTGGAGCTATCGCGAAAAATCGAGGGGGGGGGGGCGGCACCCGCCCCCCCCCCCTCGGCCGGCGAGGGTTAAGTAATGCCGTTGACAATGAAGCTCCTACAATTTGAGCATCAGGATACGTACATTAACTGGATCAATTCAAGATATAGCTTATTTTCCTTCTTGTCATAAGCTCATGACATTTTCCTTCTTGAAGATAAACTACTAAAATTCGAAGACTACGTACATGAACTGAATTAGGTCAAGTTACAGCTTATTTTCCTTCTTATTCAAGCATAGGTACGCTAAAAAGCAATTCCTCAAAAGATTGAAGAACCCAGTCTACATATCAAAGCATATCAAGAAAAATACTCGGCACAGAAGTCAGATCGATATGCAGGAAGAGAAACAACACATTGATCGCCATATCCATTTCACGGCGTTTATAAGATTGGGCCATGCTGAAAGAGATGTCTGTTGTGAATGTCTATCACGCAAAACGGAAACTTTAAATAGCATGGTCAGTCGCCATGAGAACGGTAAGCAAACAACGGTTCTAAGCAATCTTCGCCTATTTTAACCCGCGAGGGTTAAAATAGTAACCCTCGCCGGCGAGGGTTAAGTAATGCCGTTGACAATGAAGCTCCTACAATTTGAGCATCAGGATACGTACATTAACTGGATCAATTCAAGATATAGCTTATTTTCCTTCTTGTCATAAGCTCATGACATTTTCCTTCTTGAAGATAAACTACTAAAATTCGAAGACTACGTACATGAACTGAATTAGGTCAAGTTACAGCTTATTTTCCTTCTTATTCAAGCATAGGTACGCTAAAAAGCAATTCCTCAAAAGATTGAAGAACCCAGTCTACATATCAAAGCATATCAAGAAAAATACTCGGCACAGAAGTCAGATCGATATGCAGGAAGAGAAACAACACATTGATCGCCATATCCATTTCACGGCGTTTATAAGATTGGGCCATGCTGAAAGAGATGTCTGTTGTGAATGTCTATCACGCAAAACGGAAACTTTAAATAGCATGGTCAGTCGCCATGAGAACGGTAAGCAAACAACGGTTCTAAGCAATCTTCGCCTATTTTAACCCGCGCGGGGCTGGGGGGGGGGGTAAATTTTACCCCCCCTCGCGAATTTTTGCAATATCTCAAAAACGACACGTTACAAAATTCTGTACCAAACTTTCAGTACCTTTTCTTACATCAATTTGACACGTTCCCTGAAAATTTGAGCGAAATCCGTCGGAAAATTTTTGAGAAATGGACGTTTTAGTGACGTCATGTTCGCCATTTTCGCCTCAAAAACGGCAAAAGTTCAAACGCCGCTAACATCTTCATTTTTAAAGGAATCAAGACGTAACAAAAAAGGATAGGGGGTAAAATTTACCCCCCCCCCCCAGCCCCGCGCGTTCGGCTGGAGACACCAGCCCCGCGCGGGTTAAGAAAAATTACCTTTCTACCAACTACCAGAGCTACCAACTGTTACTGGCTACCCCTGGTACACCCCATCCCCTCTCGGCCGGCGCGTATGTAGAAAACCAATAGATCCGGCGAGGGGTTAACCCGCGCCCTGCTGGGGGGGGGGGGTGTTTGAACACCCCCCTTGTGGTTTTTCGCAATCGGCTATTTTTGCAATTTTTGCCCCCTGCAGGCAAAACCGTTGACGTTAGGTCAAATCTGAGAGAATTACTCAGAAAGGGCGTCAATAGGGCTATCGAATGCGCTTTTCCGCGGCGCTGCACACAGCCGCTATTTGAGTTCGGAAGTCGCCAAAATGCGATAACTCGTTAACCAGTTGACATTTTGCCAAGCAATTTTTATTGTATGTGAAGTCAACCGTAAGGTCACATATGGGAACGTATGAGCATCCATGCTGATACATCATTGCCGTAAAAATATTTTTGCTCGTAATTTGCGGATGACGGGTATATCCCATAACGTGGGTGACTCGGGAGGGGATTCTGCATAGCTTCCCTGCTGTCTTCGAAACTACTCGTTCAATACTAAAAGTTCAAACGGCTTCTGATAGGAATAGCTGACAAACGAAACCTAACTTTGTCACAAAAGGTCATGGAAAGGTCATGGGTCACAAAAGGTCATGGATAAGGTCATGGAAGGAAATGTATACATTTTTAAGGTCATGCGACACATCTTTAATGGTCCATTTCGGAAAAAAGCATCTAAAAATGATGTCATCTGGGTCGTCCGATTCGAAACTATTTCCATTCGACAAATGAAGGTCAGGTCACGGCGAGGTCAGAAAGGCAAAATTTTGAAGTTGAACATTCTCAACAAAAAAGATGTGCATCGGATGCAATTTGAGCTCTGGAACACGATGATGCTATTCGTTTTGGTTTTCGATGTCAAGAACGTACTGAAATTGCCTTTGCAATATCGAAAATTGTGATTAACCGACTACGGTACCTAAAATGCAAAAGCCGATAACATTGCCATTTCTGAAGATATCTGACTGAAACTTTCCAAAAGCAATGCAAATGTTACATACAAAAGCCAATAAGGTTCATTCTGGTCGATGGCTACTCCCCAAAATTCTGAATCTTATCAACCATATCGGACATTCTTACGATGTTCTGTTGGCTGGATTGGATGTCTTTTTGCTTTATTGAATTTGATCAGATTACATTCAGTTAAGACGACGTACATTTATTGGTCACCAGAAAGTATACCCACGGTGACTATAAATAGTACCGTGGTACCGAAATAGTAGTAATAGTATATAAATAGTAAATAGTAGAGTATACCCACAAGTCAATCGACAATCGACAACCAACAAATGCAATCGACACGAGCGTCGAGCACCCCTCAACACAAGCAACTGCTGGGAGCGATTAGACGGACCGCGCTCCTCTCTCGCAGCTGATTGGTCAGCTGCCGAACCGCACGGACGTCAGCTGCACGGCCGCCGCCCGGCCGACCTGATCGGGGTCGGCCGGGCGGCGACCTAGCGTCACTAAAACTGCAATAACTTTTGCCGGCAGTGTGATGCCGACCTAATTTTTTCAGCAAATGAATCACAATTGTACGGTATATGTTATGGACGTTGTCTCGATGTGAAGCACGCTGTGCGTTTTTTGGTAGGCCTATGTAAATATTGAAATCCTCAAGCCCTTCTGCTTTGTGCAAGTGTGCAACAATTAGCTTACAATGACTGAGTGGGAAGTTTTTTAGATGCACTTTTGCTACCAATGGATTCCGCACATTTTCCCCTTTCAGCTGATATCTTACTTACGCATGTTCAAGCAAAGAATATGACAGGAGACTCGTCAACATTTACATGAAAATCGCAGCACAAGTTCGGTCTCACGGAGCAAAACAGAACGGTGTACTTTGGGAGCCCACCAATCTGTGCCAGAATGAGTAATATTTTTTCTGGATGAGATTTTATACAGTCTGATCAATTTACGACCAGGAAATGTGAGAAAATCACGCTTTAAAATTTGTCGAAAATTAGGGTATTGGCCACTTCTGAACCCAGATAGCGGCTGTGTGCGCTGTAGCTCTATTGGTTCCCAAGTTATGCGTTGGCTTCTTGGAAATTGTCGACATTCGACCTGGAAATCGGCGAAATTTTGCCTTCAATGACCTCTGGTGACCTGACCTTTGACCTGAACAAAAAATTGACTGAAGTGATTTCCTCATTATTTTTGACGCTCTTTCGAACGCCGCCTTCCGCGTATCGCTACGTGGCCCAGGAGCCGAGTTAGAAGGGGGGGGTGTTCAAACACCCCCCCCCCCAGCAGGGCGTGGAAATCCAGGACCCCCAGCCGGGCGCGGGTTAAACAAGATTGCAGAGCTCTATTCATACATTTCATACAAATCAACAATATTATCAGCATGAATTGAGGTACCTATTGGGGCTGGCATATGTCGATATCACATAATATAAATGCAAATCACTATGTAAGGAAGTATCCATAGCTCCATAGCAACCACCTAGCAACGTGAAACAAAACTGTAAACAACTCTCGTTTGTCTCAGAAGCGCAGTTTTCGGAGCATTTAACCAGAATCTGTTACACTGGGCCTCATAATGAATGTTGCAAAACAGAATGACCATTTGACTATCAACAAGGACGATTTTTCGAAATTCATGTGTAATTGCCTAACTACCTTTCTAAAAAAAGTAAACAGTCGCTAAACAAGTTAGCCGAGCCGACGGTCAAGCGTGGCAGCGTTAAACTCACCGTGTCTGTACGAGTCTTCAATTCTTCTTGCAAAACAAGATCACAAAACTCACAAGTTTCTATGAAGTTAGTCAGCAACAATGTCTAACGACTTTTTTTAATAATATCTAATCACTTCTATCACAATTGACAACCGCAGCCGTCAAGGGTCCCGAAGCGATGCTGAGCGATGCAAGCGATTCATATTCACTTTTTTCCAAAGCACATGACTTCGTTAATCTGGGCACCTTCACTTCGGGGTTGAAAGCAGTGCGGCTTGTTACGGGCGATCGCGATGCGTGTCTTTGCAATGTAACAGGAAAATCTCAGTATGGGCGGAACGAGGGGATCGACCCGCGTCCCGCCCCAACCCGGCCTGTAACTCAACCCGCGCCCCACTGGGGTCTTTTTGATGGGATGTACGTCGCGCATCGGGGGCCGCGCCGCAGAGCGGAGCCGGTGACGTCCCGGGCAGTGCCGTCCCGGCTGACCCGACCTGGGTCAGGGCGTTGATAACAGTGGCGACCGGAGCGCGGTGCCGGGCAGTCGCCGGCGCCGGAGTGTCGTGACAAGTGCCGCCGTCGCTGCTGGTCATGACTGTCTGCGAATACACCTGCCTATTAACCCGCGCCCCGCTGGGCTATTCAGCCATACGCGCCCTGCTGGGGGGGCCGGGGGGCAGATTCTGCCCCCCTGTCCAACCTCCGAACCGATGGTCGTAGAAAGACGGGGAAAACGGCAATCGAAAACTCTCAACAAGGCGGATCTTAAGAGCCCAACTTTTTTTGCTTAAGTAGGTCAGAGGTCAGGTCAAGGTCAGGTCAAGGATACAAAATGCAAGTTTCTACAGTATCGGCCTTGCACCGTAGTTGCCGAGGAATGGACGAAGACGGATTGCCCAAAACGGCCAAAAAAAGGCCAAAAAAAAAGGCCAAGGCAAAGTCAGGTCAGGTCAGGTCAGGTCACCAAAAACAAAATTTAGAAAAGGGCATGTGCGACACAAGTTTTATGGGTCATTTTATTCATAGAAATCAATAGACACACTCAATAAGTGATATGAACCACATCTGGATGAATTTCAGGTCGAGGTCAGGTCAAGGTCAGATCAAGTGAGGTCAAATTTTGAAATTGGTTGTTAAGGCCTAAAAAGGTGTCTATCTAATGCACAATTTCAAGACGCTCCCGTTGACTTTCCATGTTAAAATTTTTCATTTTTAAACGAGCTTAAAAAGAACAAACGTGACCTCATGTGACCTTTAAAAATACGAGTTATACAAGTTGGACATCCTGGGAGGCTACTACGTCCTGTAAGTTTCATCTTTCTGTGAAAGTTCCTCTGGTACTGAGGGCGTTGCGAAGTTGCGACCTCTGAGGACAGTGCAGAGGTTCACTTATGACGTCATAGGTCAGTGACCTTACCAAACCAGAAAGTGTGGTCGGTGTCATAAGATCCGGCTTGAATCATAGGTCAGGTATGCCAAGTTTCAGCACTTTGTCTCCGGCGTGTCCCGAGCTATCACGAAAAACCCTATGGGAAGAGGCGGGTGCTGCCCCCTCTGCCGGTGAGGGTTAATCAATATTGACGCAACGGTGACGTCACGGTCGCCGTCGACGTCACCATTCGAATCAGAGTCATTGACTTGTGCCGAATATCAAGTTTAATATTGATGCTTCAACGGATCTGTATATCAGCCGAAAACACCTTACATTCCTTTTTACTCGCTAGATGGCAGAAGCGACAAACGCCTGAATGTATGCTGTGCCGCAATGCCGGTTCTATTGTATATAACCGCCTAAATGAATGACGGAGTAATGAGGGATCCGGGAAAACCACTATCTCTTTAGAACTGATGACTCGCACGAAACTGAAGCTTTTGAGGACGATTACCGAGTGTAGTAAATGCGTCTGGCATTTTAGCCAAACATTCCGTTTTACTCGCTAGATGACGCAGAAGCGTCAAACGCCTGAAAGCATGTTGCGCCGCAGTGCCACTTCTTCCGTATGTAGCCGCATGGACGAAGATTTAAGCGCAATTGGCGCAGCCGTTCTCGCCGGTGTGTGCCTGCATAGAGGTCCAACCATGCCGCTGAAATTGATCTATCATACAAAGCTTTATAACAATGCGCGTAGTAATTTTCTTAACAAATGCAAGAAAACTAATAGGTGTGGCTAAAAACGCCCCCGCCCCACTCGGGCGGAGGTTAATGTGTTTTGGTAGCAAACCTACCAATTGTTTCCTGGCCTAGTCTTCTACTGCAATCACAAACACATTTCGATTCGCGGCCAACCATGCAAAACATAGCCCGGTGAAGGACTGCTCTGGTTGTTTTTTTTTTAAATAGAAAACACAATTCTAACGAATAGTGTTTGTCTAATGAAGAAACAACCTGCGGTTACCCGCCACCAAACGAAAGGATGAGCCTTGCACGTGCGCACGTGCAAGATGGGTCCTAACTGACTTGCGCACGGCACCCTACTAACCGGTCTCTAGCGGTGTACCAAATTTGAACTCAATCGGCCCGGCCGTTCTCGAGATCTCGAAGCGTCACCCTGCACGTGCGCACGTGCAGGTGCACCCCAACCGTAGCACATGAAAAGGCATGGTCCGGCGGGTGCCTACATCCTTGTGTAGTTTCAGTGCAATCAGCCAAGTAATTACCGTGTTATTGTCATTACAACAAAAGTGACACCTCTCCGTTTTACACGTGTCACGTGTAGTAGGGGTCACCGGCATGCATCATCCATAGTAAATACTTCTAAGAAGGGTATACGCTACCCCACACAAAAAACCGCAAGTGTATCGGTCCCCTGCTTGCGGAGATATAAGTCGTACAAAAACGTCCCCACGGAGGCCGGCCGCTAATATTTAGCATTAAATCGCATCCTTCTATGGGAGGTATCCCCGTCACCTGTTCGTATACTGTCTGAGTCAAGGCCATACATAGGTTTGAGCTCAAATCTCGGTAATGTCGTGCTTTTTTACTAAATTCCTCAAAAACGGCACGACGTGCAATAACTTTCTATATATCATTGGAAAGAGCATCAAAAGTTGTATAATCTATCAACTTTTCACTTAAATATATCTCAACTTTAAAAAGTTATTAAGCAACAAAGACGCTCCCATTGACTTTCAATGTTAAAATTTTTCATTTTTAAAGAAGGCTAAAGACAACAAACGAATTTGCACAGCTTAAAAAAGCATAACAACATGTTCTATGGTCTTTTCTCAACAAGTCCTGAACGTTTAAACAAAATCGTATCATATAATTTTGTACAATGAGCGAATGAAAAAGTCTCTGCAAAAACGCCCATTGACTTAACATGGGGAGCGAAAAAAGTTCAACTTTGACCTCGTGCAAAGACACGTTACGAAGTTCTGAGGGCTATACGGCGCACACTAGCGTGTACCCAAACGTGTTTGCCATAAAATGCTGGGAAGAAAACCACCTCTTCCTTGGCTCGTTTTCCCGCCATTGGCGATCGCGCAAAAAGTGTCCAAAACCCCATTGACTTAACATGGGGAAAATGGAATCGCACGTGCCACGTGCCACGAGGTTTTAAGCGAGTAGCGACCGGTGCCATCAGGTAGATCGCCTGCGGGAGCCCATACCCTGAAATTTTTACGAAGATTGAGGGATTCGTTTAGGAGAGGCTCAACTTGTCTCGATTCGCGGCCAGACTTGCAAAACATAGCCCGGAGAAGGACCGCTCCGGTTGTTTTTCAATAGACCGGCATCTGCGATGCCGGGCTCCGCATCGCGGGACCGCAGGTTGTTTGAGCAAGCACCTTTGTAAACGCAGCAAAAACGCCCGCCACCAAACGAGAGGATGAGCCTTGCACGTGCAGACCGGAGTCGGTGTGCTACGGACTGACGTGCACGGCACCCTATTCGCCGGTCTATAGCGGTGTGCCAAATTTGAGTGCAATCGACCCGGCCGTTTTCGAGATCTGGAAGCGACACCCTGCACGTGCGCACGTGCAGCCTAGGCCCCAATTGACTTGTGCACGGCACTCTATTCGCCGGTTTCTAGCGATGTACCAAATTTAATCTGAATCGGCCCAGCCGTTTCCAAGATCGGGAAACGACCCCTACACGTGCGCACGTGCAGCTGCACCCCAACCGCGGCACATGAAAATACATACTTACCTTGTGCACGGCACCCTACTAACCAGTCTCTAGTGGTATGCCAAATTTGAGCACAGTCGGCCCGGCCGTTCTTGAGATATGGAAGCGTCAGCCTGCACGTGCGCACGTGCAAACTGGGTCCCATCTGACTTGTGCACGGCACCCTACTTACCAGCCTCTAGCGGTGTGCCAACTTTGATCACAATCGGCCCAGCCGTTCTCGAGATCTGGAAGCGTCACCCTGCCCGTGTGCACGTGCAGCGGCACCCCAACCGTGACACATGGAAATGCATTGCGCGGCAGGTGCCTACAACCATGCCAAGTATCAGTGCAATCGGCAAACTAACTACAGAGTTATTAGACTTGTAACCGAACTGACACCTCTTCGTTTTGCACGTGGCACGTGCATTAGGGGTCACCCATACGCATCGAGAATAGCACAATACGTGTCAGAAAGGGAGGAGCTGTCCCACACAAAAGACCGCGAGTGAATCGGTCCAGTGGTTGCAGAGATATAAGGTTTCTAAAGGCACCCCACAGGCGGCCGAATGCTAATATTTAGCAATAATCAGTGTCGCATCCGCACACGGGAGGTATCCCCGTCACCTGTTCGTATACTCTAATGTGGTTGGGTTCAAGTCACAGTCGAGCCCTGATTTTTTACAGCTTTTCTTAAAAACGGCACATCGTGCAGTGACGTCCTAGGCATCAGTGGAAAGAGCATCAAAAGTTGTATATTATATTAACTTTTCACCTATATATCTTACTAAAGATAAAAGTTATAGAGGAATAAAGACGCTCCCATTGACTTTCCATGTTAAAAATTTTAATTTTCAAATGAACTTTATAAGAAAAAATGAGTTTTGCCAGCTTAACGAAGCATAACGGCATGTACTATGCTCTTTCCTCTACAAGATATAAGAGTTTGGGCGAAATCTATCTCTAAAATTTTGTACAAAGATCGAATGAAAATGTCTCTGCAAAGTCTCGGCATCGCCGTCCATTGACTTAACATGGGACACAGCAAAGTTCCAACTTTGACCTTGTGCATAGAGGTGTTCCGAGATTCTGGCGGGTATACGGCGCACACTGGCGTGTACCGGAACGTGTTTGCCATAAAATGCTGGGAAGAAAACCACCTCTTCCTTGGCTCGTTTTCCCGCCATTCGCGATCGCGCAAAAAATGTCCAAAACCCCGTTGACTTAACATGGGGAAAATGGAATCGCACGTGCCACGTGCCACGAGGTTTTAAGCGAGTAGCGACCGGTGCCATAAGGTAGATCGCCTCCGGGAGCCCATACACTGAACTTTTTACGAAGATTGTACATTTCGTCTAGGCCCCTACCAAGTTGCCCCAATTCGCTGCCAGACTTGCAAAACATAGCCCGGAGAACGACCGCTCCGGTTGTTTTTCAATAGAAAAACACAATTCTAACGAATAGTGTTTGTCTTTTCAAACAACCTGCGGTTAAAAACACAATTCTAACGAATAGTGTTTGTCTTTTCAAACAACCTGCGGTTACCAGCATCTGCGTCAATAGAAAAACACAATTCTAACGAATAGTGTTTGTCTTTTCAAACAACCTGCGGTTACCAGCATCTGCGATGCTGGGCTCCGCATCGCGGGACCGCAGGTTGTTTGAGCAAGCACCTTTGTAAACGCAGCTAAAACGCCGGCCGCCAAACGAGAGGATGAGCCTTGCACGTGCAGACCGGAGTCGGTGTGCTACGGACTGACGTGCACGGCACTCTACTAACCGCTCTCTAGCGGTGTGCCAAATTTGAGTGCAATCGGCACGGCCATTTTCGAGCTCCGGAAGCGTCACACTGCACGTGCGCACGTGCAACGTGGGTCCCAATCGACTTGTGCACGGCATCCCATTCGCCGGTTTCTAGCGATGTACCAAATTTGAGTTCAATCGGCCCAGTCAATTTCAAGATCTGGAAGCGACCCCTGGACCTGCGCACGTGCAGCTGCACCCCAACCGTGGCACATGAAAATACATACTAACTGACTTGTGCACGGCACCCTACTAACCAGTCTCTAGCGGTATGCCAAATTTGAGCACAGTCGGCCCAGCCGTTCTTGAGATCTGGAAGCGTCAGCCTGCACGTGCGCACGTGCAAACTGGGACCCATCTGATTTGTACACTGCACCCTACTCGCCGATCCCTGGCGGTTTGCCAACTTTGGACACAATCGGCCCGGCCGTTCTCGAGATCTGGAAGCGTCACCCTACACGTGTGCACGTGCAATAGCACCCCAACCGTGACACATGGAAATGCATTGCGCTGCGGGTGCCTACATCCAGGCCAAGGATCATGCCCAAGGATGCGGAGCCCAACTGACTTGTGCAGGGCACCCTACTAAACGGTCTCTAGCAGTGTATCTTAGCACAATCGGCACCTCCGTTCTGGAGATCTGGAAGCGTGACCCTGCTCGTGCGCTCGTGCAGCAGCACCCCGACCGCAGCACACGGAAACGCATCGCCCGGTATGTGCCTACATCCCTGCCAAGTTTCAGCAGAATCAACCCAGCAATTACCGTGTTATTGTCATTACAACAGAAGTAACACCTCACCGTTTTACACGTGTCACGTGCGGTAGGGGTCACCCGCATGCATCGTGCAGAGTAAAATACTTCTAAGAAGGGTAGACGCTACCCCATACAAAAAACCGCAAGTGTATCGGTCCAGTGGTTGCGGAGATAGGTCGTACAAAAACGTCCCCACGACGGCCGGCCGCTAATATTCAACATTAAATCGCATCCTTCAATGGGAGGTATCCCCGTCACCTGTTCGTATACTCTCTGAGCCAAGGCCATATATAGGTCTGAGCTCAAATCTCGGTAATGTCGTGCTTTTTTACTAAATTTCTCAAAAACGGCACAACGTGCAAGAACGATCTATACATCATTGGAAAGAGCATCAAAAGTTGTATATCCTATCAACTTTTCACTTAAATATATCTTTAACGTACAAAGTTATTAAGCACCAAAGACGCCCCCATTGACTTTCCAGGTTAAAATTTTTCAATTTTAAACGAGCATAAAAAGAGCAAACGAATTCTGACAGCTTAACGAAGCATAACAACATGTTCTATGGTCGTTTCTCAACAGGTCCTGAAAGTTTAAACAAAATCGTATCATATAATTTTGTACAATGAGCGAATGAAAATGTCTCTGCAAAAACGCCCATTGACTTAACATGGGGAGCGAAAAAAGTTCAACTTCAAACTCGTGCATCTCAAGTTAACGAATTCTGACGGGTATACGGCGCACACGGGCGTGTACCTGAACGTGTCGGTCATAAAATGGTGTGCAGCAAACCATACCTTGATCCGCGATTTTTTCCGCTATTCCCGATCGCGCAAAAAGTGTCCAAAACCCCGTTGACTTAACATGGGAAAAATGGAATCGCACGTGCCACGTGCCACGAGGTTTTAAACGAGTAGCGACCGGTGCCATCAGGTAGATCGCCTGCGGGAGCCCATACACTGAAATTTTTACGAAAATCGAGCCACAAGTTTAGGCCCCAATCAAGATGTCTCGATTCGCGGCCAGACATGCAAAACATAGCCCGGAGAAGGACCGCTCCGGTTGTTTTTCAATAGAAAAACACAATTCTAACGAATAGTGTTTGTCTTTTCAAACAACCTGCGGTTACACCCGCCAAACGAGAGGATGAGCCTTGCACGTGCAGATCGGATTGGGTGTGCTACGAAATGACGTGCACTGCACTCTGCTAACCGGTCTCTAGCGGTGTGCCAAATTTGAGTGCAATCGACCCGGCCGTTTTCGAGATCTGGAAGCGACACCCTGCACGTGCGCACCTGCAAAATGGTCCCATCTGACTTTTGCACGGCACCCTATTCGCTGGTCTCTAGCGGTGTACCAAATTTGAGCTCAATCGGCCCAACCGTTCTCGAGATCTGAAAGTGTCACCCTGCACGTGCGCACGTGCAGCTGCATCCCAACCGTGACACATGAAAATACATACTAACTGACTTGCGCACGGCACCCTACTGATCGGTGTCTAAAACTGTGCCAAATTTGAATGCAATCGGCCCGGCCGTTCCTGAGATCTGGAAGCGTCACCCTGCACGTGCGCACGTGCAACCTGGGACCCAACTGATCTGTGCAATGCACCCTACTACGCGGTCTCTGGCGGTATGCAAAATTTGAACTCAATCGGCCCGGCCGGTCACGAGATCTGGAAGCGTCACCCTGCACGTGCGCACGTGCAGCGGCACCCCTACCGTGGCACATAAAAATGGATCGCCTGGTAGGTGACTACCTCCATGCCAAGTTTCAGCGCGATCGGCCCAGTAATTACCGAGTTATTGCACTTATTACAAAACTGACACCTCTCCGTTTTACACGTGTCACGTGCAGTAGGGGTCACCCGCATGCATCGTGCATAGTAAACTGCTTGTAAGAAGGGTATACCCTAACCCACACAAAAAACCGCAAGTGAATCGGTCCAGTGGTTGCGGAGATATAATTCCTGCAAAAACGTCCCTACGGCGGCCGGCCGCTAATATTTAGCATTTAATCGCATCCTTCTATGGGAGGTATCCCCGTCACCTGTTCGTATACTGTCTGAGCCAAGGCCATATATAGGTCTGAGCTCAAATCTCGATAGAGTCGTGCTTTTTTACTAAATTTCTCAAAAACGGCACAGCGTGCAATAACGCTCTATATATCATTGGAAAGAGCATCAAAAGTTGTATATCCTATCAACTTTTCACTTAAATATATCTTCAACGTACAAAGTTATTAAGCACCAAAGACGCTCCCATTGACTTTCCATGTTAAAAATTTTCATTTTTAAACGAGCTTAAAAAGTACAAACGAATTCTGACAGCTTAACGAAGCATAACAACATGTTCTATGGTCTCTTCTCAACAGGTCCTGAAAGTTTAAACAAAATCGTATCATACAATTTTGTACAATGAGCGAATGAAAATGTCTCTGCAAAAACGCCCATAGACTTAACATGGGGAGCGAAAAAAGTTCAACTTCAAAGTCGTACTACAAAAAATATCGACTTCTTACGGATATACGGTACACGGGGGCGTGTACCTGAACGTGTCGGCCATAAAATGGTGTGCAGCAAACCATACCTTGACCTGCGATTTTTCCCGCTATTCGCGATCGCGCAAAAAGTGTCCAAAACCCCGTTGACTTAACATGGGGAAAATGGAATCGCACGTGCCACGCGCAAAAGAATTCTTAGCGAGTAGCGACCGGTGCCATCAGGTAGATCGCCTCCGGGAGCCCATACCCTGAACTTTTTACGAAGATTGAGCGATTCGTCTAGGCCCCGGTCAAGATGTCTCGATTCGCTGCCAGACTTGCAAAACATAGCCCGGAGAACGACCGCTCCGGTTGTTTTTCAATAGACCAGCATCTGCGATGCTGGGCTCCGCATCGCGGGACCGCAGGTTGTTTGAGCAAGCACCTCTGTAACGCCGCAAAAACGCCCGCCGCCAAACGAGAGGATGAGCCTTGCACGTGCAGACCGGAGCGGGTGTGCCACGAACTGATGTGCACTGCACTCTACTAACCGGTCTCTAGTGGTTTGCCAAATTTGAGTGCAATCGACTCGGCCGTTTTCGAGATCTGGAAGCGACACCCTGCACGTGCGCACGTGCAGCCTGGGTCCCAATTGACTTGTGCACGGCACTCTATTCGCCGGTCTCTAGCGGTGTGCCAAATCTGAGCACAATAGGCCCGCCCGTTCTCGAGATCTGGAAGCGTCGCCCTGCACGTGCGCACGTGCAGTTGCATCCCAATCGTGGCGCATGGAAATACATACTAAATGACTGGTGGACGGCGCCCTACTGATCGGTATCAAGCGGTATGCCAAATTTGAGCACAGTCGGCCCAGCCGTTCTTGAGATCTGGAAGCGTCAGCCTGCACGTGCGCACGTGCCAAATGGGTCCCATCTGACTTGTGCACGGCACCCTACTCGCCGATCCCTAACGGTGTGCCAACTTTGATCACAATCGGCCCAGCCGTTCTCGAGATCTGGAAGCGTCACCCTGCCCGTGCGCACGTGCAGCTGCACCCCAACCGTGACACATGGAAATGCATTGCCGGGCGCGTGCCAACATCCATGCCAAGTATCAGTGCAATCGGCAAACTAACTGCAGAGTTATTAGACTTGTTACCGAACTGACACCTCTTCGTTTTGCACGTGGCACGTGCATTAGGGGTCACCCAAACGCATCGAGAATAGCACACTACGTGTGAGAAAGGGAGGAGCTGTCCCACACAAAAGACCGCGAGTGAATCGGTCAAGCAGTTGTCGAGCTATAACCTTTGCAAAGGCGCCCGCACGGCGGCCGACTGCTAATATTCAGCAATTATCAGTGTCGCTTCCGCACACGGGAGGTATCCCCGTCACCTGTTCGTATACTCTAATGTGGTTGGGTTCAAGTCACAGTCGAGCCCTGCTTTTTTACAACTTTTCTTGAAAACGGGACACCGTGCAGTGACGTTCTCTACATCGTGGGAAAGAGCATCGAAAGTTGTATATTGTATGAACTTTTCACTTTTATATACGTGCAACGTAAAAACTTATTAAGCAACAAAGACGCTCCCATTGACCTTCCATGTTAAAAATTGTCATTTTTAAACAAGCTTTTAAAGAAAAAACGATTTTGCACAGCTTAACGAAACACAACAGAATATACTATGCTCCTTCCTCAACAACTCTGGAATGTTTGGACGAAATCGTGACACATAATTTTTTACAATGCGCGAATGAAAATATCTCTGCAAAATTGTCCATTCACTTAACATGGGACACAGCAAAATTCCAACTTTGACCTCGTGCAAAGAAACGTTCCGAGATTCTGACGGGTATACGGCGCACACTGGCGTGTACCGGAACGTGTTTGCCATAAAATGCTGGGAAGAAAACCACCTCTTCCTTGGCTCGTTTGTCCGCCATTCGCGATGGCGCAAAAAGTGTCCCAAACCGCCATTGACTTAACATGGGCGAAAATTAAAACGCACGCGCCACGCGCAAAAGAATTCTGAGCGAGTAGCGACCGATGCCATCAGCTAGATCGCCTTCGAAATTCTATACCCTGAGATTTTTACGAAAATCGTTGCAGAAGTTTTGGCTGGAATCAAGTTGTACTGATTCGCTGCCAAGTATGGAAAACATAGCCCGGTGAACGACTGCTCCGGTTGTTTTTCAATAGAAAAACACAATTCTAACGAATAGTGTTTGTCTTTTCAAACAACCTGCGGTTATACCAGCATCTGCGATGCTGGGCTCCGCATCGCGGGACCGCAGGTTGTTTGAGCAAGCACCTTTGTAAACGCAGCAAAAACGCCCGCCGCCAAACGAGAGGATGAGCCTTGCACGTGCAGACCGGAGTCGGTGTGCTACGGACTGACGTGCACGGCACCCTTTTCGCCGGTCTATAGCGGTGTGCCAAACTTGAGTGCAATCGGCCCGGCCGTTTTCGAGATCTCGAAGCGGCACCCTGCACGTGCGCACGTGCAAGCTGGGTCCCAATTGACTTTTGCACGGCACCCTTTTCGCCGGTCTCTAGCGGTGTACCGAATTTAATCTGAATCGGCCCAGCCGTTTCCAAGATCTGGAAGCGACCCCTACACGTGCGCACGTGCAGCTGCACCCCAACCGCGGCACATGAAAATACATACCTACTGACTTGTGCACGGCACCCTACTAACCAGTCTCTAGTGGTATGTCAAATTTGAGCACAGTCGGTCCAGCCGTTCTTGAGATATGGAAGCGACAGCCTGCACGTGCGCACGTGCAAACTGGGTCCCATCTGACTTGTGCACGGCACCCTACTCGCCGAGCCCTAACGGTGTGCCAACTTTGATCACAATCGGACCAGCCGTTCTCGAGATCTGGAAGCGTCACCCTGCCCGTGCGCACGTGCAGCGGCACCCCAACCGTGACACATGGAAAGGCATTGCGGGACGGGTGCCTACATCCATGCCAAGGATCAGCGCAATCGGCAAAATAACTACAGAGTTATTACACTTGCTACCGATCTGACACCTCTTCGTTTTGCACGTGGCACGTGCATTAGGGGTCACCCATACGCATCGAGAGTAGCACACTACGTTTGGGAAAGGAAGAAACTATCCCACACAAAAGACTGCGAGTGAATCGGTCCTGTGGTTGCAGAGATATAAGGTTTGTAAAGGCGCCCTACAGGCGGCCTACTGCTAATATTTAGCAATAATCAGTGTCGCATCCGCACACGGGAGGTATCCCCGTTACCTGTTCGTATGCTCATTGTGGTTGGGTTCAAGTCACAGGCGAGCCCTGCTTTTTTGCAACTTTTCTTAGAAACGGCACATCGTGCAGTGACGTTCTATACATCGTTGGAAAGAGCATCGAAAGTTGTATATTTCATTAATTTTTCACTTTGGTATATCTGCAACGTAAAAAGTTATTAAGCAACAAAGACGCTCCCATTGACTTTCCATGTTAAAAATTTTCATTTTCAAACGAACTTTATTAGAAAAAACGATTTCTGCCAGCTTAACGAAGCATACCAACATGTACTATGCTCCTTTCTCTACAAGATATAAGAGTTTGGGCGAAATCTATCTCTAAAATTTTGTACAAAGATCGAATGAAAATGTCTCTGCAAAGTCTCGACATCGCCGTCCATTGACTTAACATGGGACACAGCAAAATTCCAACTTTGACCTCGTGCAAAGACACGTTCCGAGATTCTGAGGGGTATACAGCGCACACTGACGTGTACCGGAACGTGTTTGCCATAAAATGCTGGGAAGAAAACCACCTCCTTCTTGGCTCGTTTTTCCGCTATTGGCGATCGCGCAAAAAGTGTCCAAAACCCCGTTCACTTAACATGGGGAAAATGGAATCGCACGTGCCACGTGCCACGAGGTTTTAAGCGAGTAGCGACCGGTGCCATAAGGTAGATCGCCTCCGGGAGCCCATACCCTGAACTTTTTACGAAGATTGTACATTTCGTCTAGGCCCCAATCAAGATGTCTCGATTCGCTGCCAGACTTGCAAAACATAGCCCGGACAACGACCGCTCCGGTTGTTTTTCAATAGAAAAACACAATTCTAACGAATAGTGTTTGTCTTTTCAAACAACCTGCGGTTACCCAGCATCTGCGATGCTGGGCTCCGCATCGCGGGACCGCAGACGTGCGCACGTGCAGCCTGGGCCCCAATTGACTTGTGCACGGCACTCTATTCGCCGGTTTCTAGCGATGTACCAAATTTAATCTGAATCGGCCCAGCCGTTTCCAATATCGGGAAACGACCCCTACACGTGCGCACGTGCAGCTGCATCCCAACCGCAGCACATGAAAATACATTCTTACTGACTTGTGCACGGCACCCTAATAACCAGTCTCTAGTGGTATGCCAAATCTGAGCACAGTCGGTCCAGCCGTTCTTGAGATATGGAAGCGTCAGCCTGCACGTGCGCACGTGCAAACTGGGTCCCATCTGACTTGTGCACGGCACCCTACTCGCCGAGCCCTAACGGTGTGCCAACTTTGATCACAATCGGCCCAGCCGTTTTTGAGATCTGGAAGCGTCACCCTGCCCGTGCGCACGTGCAGCGGCACCCCAACCGTGACACATGGAAATGCATTGCGGGGCGTGTGCCTACATCCATGCCAAGGATCAGCGCAATCGGCAAAATAACTACAGAGTTATTACACTTGCTACCGAACTGACACCTCTTCGTTTTGCACGTGGCACGTGCATTAGGGGTCACCCATACGCATCGAGAGGAGCACACTACGTTTGGGAAAGGAAGAAACTATCCCACACAAAAGACCGCGAGTGAATCGGTCCAGTGGTTGCAGAGATATAAGGTTTGTAAAGGCGCCCCCACGGCGGCCGACTGCTAATATTTAGCAATAATCAGTGTCGCATCCGCACACGGGAGGTATCCCCGTCACCTGTTCGTATAGTCTAATGTGGTTGGGTTCAAGTCACAGTCGAGCCCTGATTTTTTACAGCTTTTCTTAAAAACGGCACATCGTGCAGTGACGTGCTATGCATCAGTGGAAAGAGCATCAAAAGTTGTATATTATATTAACTTTTCACCTATATATCTTACTAAAGATAAAAGTTATAGAGGAATAAAGACGCTCCCATTGACTTTCCATGTTAAAAATTTTAAATTTCAAATTAACTTTAAAAGAAAAAATGAGTTTTGCCACCTTAACGAAGCATACCAGCAAGTACTATGCTCTTTCCTCTACAAGATATAAGAGTTTGGGCGAAATCTATCTCTAAAATTTTGTACAAAGATCGAATGACAATGTCTCTGCAAAGTCTCGACATCGCCGTCCATTGACTTAACATGGGACACAGCAAAATTCCAACTTTGACCTCGTGCAAAGACACGTTCAGAGACTCTGAGGGGTATACAGCGCACACTGGCGTGTACCCAAACGTGTTTGTCATAAAATGCTGGGAAGAAAACCACCTCTTCTTTGGCTCGTTTTTCCGCTATTGGCGATCGCGCAAAAAGTTTCCAAAACCCCGTTCACTTAACATGGGGAAAATGGAATCGCACGTGCCACGTGCCACGAGGTTTTAAGCGAGTAGCGACCGGTGCCATAAGGTAGATCGCCCCCGGGAGCCCATACACTGAACTTTTTACGAAGATTGTACATTTCGTCTAGGCCCCTACCAAGTTGCCCCAATTCGCTGCCAGACTTGCAAAACATAGCCCGGACAACGACCGCTCCGGTTGTTTTTCAATAGAAAAACACAATTCTAACGAATAGTGTTTGTCTTTTCAAACAACCTGCGGTTACCAGCATCTGCGATGCTGGGCTCCGCATCGCGGGACCGCAGGTTGTTTGAGCAAGCACCTCTGTGACCCACTCACCATTGAACGCAGCAAAAACGCCCGCCGCCAAACGAGAGGATGAGCCTTGCACGTGCAGACCGGAGTCGGTGTGCTACGGACTGACGTGCACGGCACCCTATTCGCCGGCCTTTAGCGGTGTGCCAAATTTGAGTGCAATCGACCCGGCCGTTTTCGAGATCTGGAAGCGACACCCTGCACGTGCGCACGTGCAACCTGGGTCCCAATTGACTTGTTCACGGCACTCTATTCGCCGGTCTCAAGCGGTGTACCAAATTTGAGCTTAATAGGCCCAGCCGATTTCAAGATCTGGAAGCGACCCCTACACGTGCGCACGTGCAGCTGCACCCCATCCGTGGCACATGAAAATACATACTGACTGACTTGTTCACGGCACCCTACTACCCAGTCTCTAGTGGCATGCCAAATTTGAGCACAGTCGGTCCAGCCGTTCTTTAGATATGGAAGCGTCAGCCTGCACGTGCGCACGTGCAAACTGGATCCCATCTGACTTGTGCACGGCACCCTACTAATCGGTCTCTAGCGGTGTACCAAATTTGAGCTCAATCGGCCCGGCCATTCTCGAGATCTGGAAGCGTCACCCTGCACGTGCGCACGTGCAGTTGCACCCCAACCGTAGCACATGGAAACGCATGGTTCGGTGTGTGCCTACATCCTTGTGAAGTTTCAGCGCAATGAGCCCTGCCATTGCTGTGTTACTGTCATTACAACAAATGTGACACCTCTCCGTTTTACACGTGTCACGTGCAGTAGGGGTCACCCGCAAGCATCGTGCATAGTACAATACTTGAAAGAAGGGTATACGTTACCCCACACAAAAAACCGCAAGTGTATCGGTCCCCTGGTTGCGGAGATATAAGTCGTACAAAAACGTCCCCGCGGAAGCCGGCCGCTAATATTTAGCATTAAATCGCATCCTTCAATGGGGGGTATCCCCGTCACCTGTTCGTATACTGTCTGAGCCAAGACCATATATAGGTGTGAGCTCAAATCTCGGTAATGTCGTGCTTTTTTACTAAATTTCTCAAAAACGGCACAACGTGCAATAACGCTGTATATATCATTGGAAAGAGCATCAAAAGTTGTATATCCTATCAACTTTTCACTTAAATATATCTTCAACGTACAAAGTTATTAAGCACCAAAGACGCTCCCATTGACTTTCCATGTTAAAAATTTTCATTTTTAAACGAGCTTAAAAAGACCAAACGAATTCTGACATCTTAACGAAGCATAACAACATGTTCTATGGTCGTTTCTCAACAGGTCCTGACAGTTTAAGCAAAATCGTATCATATAGTTTTGTACAATGAACAAATGAAAATGTCTCTGCAAAAACGCCCATTGACTTAACATGGGGAGCAAAAAAACTTCAACTTCAAACTCGTGCAACTCAAGTAAACGAATTCTGACGGGTATACGGCGCACACGGGCGTGTACCTGAATGTGTGGGCCATAAAATGGTGGGCAGCAAGCCATACCTTGATCCGCGATTTTTTCCGCTATTCCCGATCGCGCAAAAAGTGTCCAAAACCCCGTTGACTTAACATGGGGAAAATGGAATCGCACGTGCCACGTGCCACGAGGTTTTAAGCGAGTAGCGACCGGTGCCATAAGGTAGATCGCCTCCGGGAGCCCATACACTGAACTTTTTACGAAGATTGAGCGATTCGTCTAGGCCCCGCTCAAGTTGCCCCAATTCGCGGCCAGACTTGCAAAACATAGCCCGGAGAACGACCGCTCCGGTTGTTTTTCAATAGAAAAACACAATTCTAACGAATAGTGTTTGTCTTTTCAAACAACCTGCGGTTAAAAACACAATTCTAACGAATAGTGTTTGTCTTTTCAAACAACCTGCGGTTACTAGCGATGTATCAAATCTAATCTGAATCGGCCCAGCCGTTTCCAAGATCGGGAAACGACCCCTACATGTGCGCACGTGCAGCTGCACCCCAACCACGGCACATGAAAATACATACTTACTGACTTGTGCACGGCACCCTACTAACCAGTCTCTAGTGGTATGCCAAATTTGAGCACAGTCGGTCCAGCCGTTCTTGAGATATGGAAGCGTCAGCCTGCACGTGCGCACGTGCAAACAGGGTCCCATCTGACTTTTGCTCGGCACCCTACTCGCCGAGCCCTAACGGTGTGCCAACTTTGATCACAATCGGCCCAGCCGTTCTCGAGATCTGGAAGCGTCACCCTGCCCGTGCGCACGTGCAGCGGCACCCCAACCGTGACACATGGAAATGCATTGCACGGCGGGTGCCTACATCCATGCCAAGTATCAGTGCAATCGGCAAACTAACTGCAGAGTTATTAGACTTGTTACCGAACTGACACCTCTTCGTTTTGCACGTGGCACGTGCATTAGGGGTCACCCATACGTATCGAGGGTAGCACACTACGTGTGAGAAAGGAAGAAGCTATCCCACACAAAAGACCGCAAGTGAATCGGTCAAGCGGTTGTGGAGATATAAGCTTTGCAAAGGCGCCCCCAGGGCGGCCGACTGCCAATAATTAGCAATAATCAGCGTCGCGTCCGCACATGGGAGGTGTCCCCTTCACCTGTTCGTATACTCTAATGTGGTTGGGTTCAAGTCACAGTCGAGCCCTGATTTTTTACAGCTTCTCTTAAAAACGGCACATCGTGCAGTGACGTTCTATGCACCAGTGGAAAGAGCATCAGAAGTTGTATATTATATTAACTTTTCACCTATATGTCTTACTAAAGATAAAAGTTATAAAGGAATAAAGACGCTCCCATTGACTTTCCATGTTAAAAATTTTCATTTTCCAACGAACTTTATTAGAAAAAACGATTTCTGCCAGCTTAACGAAGCATACCAGCATGTACTACGCTCTTTCCTTTACAAGCTATAAGAGTTTGGGCAAATTCTATCTCTAAAATTTTGTACAATGAACGAATGAAAATGTCTCTGCAAAGTCTCGGCATCGCCGTCCATTGACTTAACATGGGACATAGCAAAATTCCAACTTTGATCTCGTGCAAAGACACGTTCCGAGATTCTGAGGGGTATACAGCGCACACTGGCGTGTACCCAAACGTGTTTGCCATAAAATGCTGGGAAGAAAACCACCTCTTCCTTGGCTCGTTTTCCCGCCATTGGCGATCGCGCAAAAAGTGTCCAAAACCCCGTTCACTTAACATGGGGAAAATGGAATCGCACGTGCCACGTGCCACGAGATTCTGGCGGGTATACAGCGCACACGGGCGTGTACCCAAACGTGTTTGCCATAAAATGCTGGGAAGAAAACCACCTCCTTCTTGGCTCGTTTTCCCGCTATTAGCGATCGCGCAAAAAGTGTCCAAAACCCCGTTCACTTAACATGGGGAAAATGGAATCGCACGTGCCACGCGCAAAAGACTTCTTAGCGAGTAGCGACCGGTGCCATCAGGTAGATCGCCTCCGGGAGCCCATACCCTGAACTTTTTACGAAGATTGTACATTTCGTCTAGGCCCCGCTCAAGTTGCCCCAATTCGCGGCCAGACTTGCAAAACATAGCCCGGACAACGACCGCTCCGGTTGTTTTTCAATAGAAAAACACAATTCTAACGAATAGTGTTTGTCTTTTCAAACAACCTGCGGTTACCAGCATCTGCGATGCTGGGCTCCGCATCGCGGGACCGCAGGTTGTTTGAGCAAGCACCTCTGTAACGCCGCAAAAACGCCACCCGCCAAACGAGAGGATGAGCCTTGCACGTGCAGACTGGAGTGGGTGTGCTAAAAACTGACGTGCACGGCACCCTATTCGCCCGTCTAGAGCGGTGTGCAAAATTTGGGTGCAATCGGCCCGGCCGTTTTCGAGATCTTGAAGCGGCACCCTGCACGTGCGCACGTGCAAGCTGGGTCCCAACTGACTTGTGCACGGCACTCTATTCGCCGGTCTCTAGCGGTGTACCAAATTTGAGCTCAATCGGCCCAGCCAATTTCAAGATCTGGAAGCGACCCCTACACGTGCGCACGTGCAGCTGCACCCCAACCGCGGCACATGAAAATACATACTTACTGACTTCTGCACGGCACCCTACTAACCAATCTCTAGTGGTATGCCAAATTTGAGCACAGTCGGTCCAGCCGTTCTTGAGATATGGAAGCGTCAGCCTGCACGTGCGCACGTGCAAACTGGGTCCCATCTGACTTGTGCACGGCACCCTACTCGCCGAGCCCTAACGGTGTGCCAACTTTGATCACAATCGGCCCAGCCGTTCTCGAGATCTGGAAGCGTCACCCTGCCCGTGCGCACGTGCAGCGGCACCCCAACCGTGACACACAGAAATGTATTACCCGGCGGGTGCCTACCCCCATGCCATGTATCAGCGCAATCGGCAAAATAACTACAGAGTTATTAGACTTGCTACCGAACTGACACCTCTTCGTTTTGCACGTGGCACGTGCATTAGGGGTCACACATACGCATCGAGAGTAGCACACTACGTGTGAGAAAGGAAGAAGCTATCCCACACAAAAGACCGTGATTGAATCGGTCAAGCAGTTGTGGAGATAGAAGCTTTGCAAGGCGCCCCCACAGTCGGCCTACTGCTAATATTTAGCAATAATCAGTGTCGTATCCGCACACGGGAGGTATCGCCGTCACCTGTTCGTATACTCTAATGTGGTTGGGTTCAAGTCACAGTCAAGCCCTGCTTTTTTACAACTTTTCTTGAAAACTGCACACCGTGCAGTGACGTTCTATACATCAGTGGAAAGAGCATCAAAAGTTGTATATTATATTAACTTTTCACCTATATATATTACTGACCATAAAAGTTATAGAGGAATAAAGACGCACCCATTGACTTTCCATGTTAAAAATTTTCATTTTCAAACGAACTTTATTAGAAAAAACGATTTCTGCCAGCTTAACGAAGCATACCAGCATGTACTATGCTCCTTTCTCTACAAGATATAAGAGTTTGGGCGAAATCTATCTCTAAAATTTTGTACAAAGATCGAATGAAAAGGTCTCTGCAAAGTCTCGACATCGCCGTCCATTGACTTAACATGGGACACAGCAAAATTCCAACTTTGATCTCGTGCAAAGACACGTTCCGAGATTCTGAGGGGTATACAGCGCACACTGGCGTGTACCCAAACGTGTTTGCCATAAAATGCTGGGAAGAAAACCACCTCCTTCTTGGCTCGTTTTCCCCGCCATTGGCGATCGCGCAAAAAGTGTCCAAAACCCCGTTCACTTAACATGGGGAAAATGGAATCGCACGTGCCACGTGCCACGAGGTTTTAAGCGAGTAGCGACCGGTGCCATAAGGTAGATCGCCTCCGGGAGCCCATACACTGAACTTTTTACGAAGATTGTACATTTCGTCTAGGCCCCACCCAAAATGTCTCGATTCGCTGCCAGACTTGCAAAACATAGCCCGGAGAACGACCGCTCCGGTTGTTTTTCAATAGAAAAACACAATTCTAACGAATAGTGTTTGTCTTTTCAAACAACCTGCGGTTACAATAGAAAAACACAATTCTAACGAATAGTGTTTGTCTTTTCAAACAACCTGCGGTTACGGGACCGCAGGTTGTTTGAGCAAGCACCTTTGTAAACGCAGCAAAAACGCCCGCCACCAAACGAGAGGATGAGCCTTGCACGTGCAGACCGCAGTCGGTGTGCTACGGACTGACGTGCACGGCACCCTATTCGTCGGTCTATAGCGGTGTGCCAAATTTGAGTGCAATCGACCCGGCCGTTTTCGAGATCTGGAAGCGACACCCTGCACGTGCGCACGTGCAGCCTAGGCCCCAATTGACTTGTGCACGGCACTCTATTCGCCGGTTTCTAGCGGTGTACCAAATTGGAGCTCAATCAGCCCCGTCAATTTCAAGATCTGGAAGCGACCCCTACACGTGCGCTGGTGCAACTGCACCCCAACCGTGGCACATGAAAATACATACTAACTGACTTGTGCACGGCACCCTGCTAACCAGTCTCTAGCGGTATGCCAAATTTCAGCAGAGTCGGCCCAGCCGTTCTTGAGATCTGGAAGCGTCAGCCTGCACGTGCGCACGTGCATAGCGGGTCCCATCTGACTTGTGCACGGCACCCTACTTACCAGCCTCTAGCGGTGTGCCAAGTTTGATCACAATCGGCCCAGCCGTTCTCGACATCTGGAAGCGTCACCCTGCCCGTGCGCACGTGCAGTTGCACCCCTACCAAGACACGTGGAAATGCATCGCCTGGAATGTGTCTACCTCCATGCCAAGTTTTAGCGCAATCGGCCCAGTAATTACCGCGAGCTATTGCACTTATTACAAAACAGGCACCTCTTGGCTTTGCACGTGGAACGTGCGTTAGGGGTCACCCATATGCATCGAGAGTAGCACACTATGTGAAAGAAGGAAAAAAGCTACCCAACACAAAAAACCGCACGTGTATCAGCCCAGTGGTTGCCGAGATATAAGTCGTACAAAAACGTCCCCACGGCGGCTGGCCGCTATTTAGCAGTAAAATCGTGTCGCATCCTTCTATGGGAGGTATCCCCGTCACCTGTTCGTATACTGTCTGAGCAAAGACCATACGTTACGGTCCAAACTCCATAGTGAGGCGGACATACGAATTTACGAGAGTTTAGCGACGAAATGATTCACTTAATTGTTAAGTAATGGGTACCATTAGGTAGACCATAAATTTTATCTAGCATCTCACCGTAGATGCAGTAAAAAGTGCTTTACTTTTCAATGTATATAAAGACTTGCTCAGCTCAATCAGTTCACTCTGTATTGGCTCAAGCCGTATCATGCGAACGCAATGCAAACTAGAGCACCGACAGCGCAGCGCTCCCCAACTCACTGCTCGCCCAGTCCACCCGGGCCGCCGCCACGACGGCCCCCCGCAAGTAGGCATCCCGCACTGCACCGACAGCCGCGGGCGACCAGCTGACCGGCCAGCTGACCGGCCAGCAGCCGGCGGGCGGCAGGGCGCGGATGGCCGACCCGCCGCACTATGGTTGGAAACGGCCTCACGGATGGCCGGGGGTCAACGCGAAAAAATGTTTTGCCCATAACTTGTTAATGCGTAGACCGACTGCGATGAAACTTTGCATAGGTATACCAGTGTCTTTCGTGCATCATACAGTAACTCAGAAATGACGAGGTCACGTCACGTCACGCGTGTGTGACGTCATCATTGCAAGTATGTCATAAGTCGCCTATGTCTTTCGTTATGTTATCGATATCGTGAGGCATTTTGAACATGTTTTGAATACTGCTATTACTGAATGGATATTGTTGTTATGCTTTAGGGCGAGAAATATCAACGTAGTGACGCACAGTGTCTTACTATTGGTCATAAAGGGTCACAAATTTGGAGAAAGAGTATTTATGATTTTTTTTAGATTAGGCAAAAAAGTAAGAAATAAAATGACGATCAAATGACAAAACATGCGTCAGATTAACCCGGCAGTTGCTGGGGTATTTCCCCATCCGCCGTTTGCCGGGGGGGGGGGGGGCGTTCAACGCCCCCAGCCGATAACTCGCGAACAAATAGGCGCAGCGAAACGCACGAGGCGCGGCAAACGAAAGAAGAACGCGACGAGACGATTCACATGAATACTTTAAAGCTGAATTTCGAGGTCACAGGTCGGGTCAAGGTCAGGTCAAACACTTGAAATCGGGCTTTCAGTAGCATGGACTTTAGAACCTCGCAATCGGTGCCTCGCGTTTCGCGTTTCGATTATATCGTCATCAGTTGGTCCTAAATAAATTCAGTCATCAGTTGGTCCTAAACAATCTGTCACAACTGTCACAACTGTCACAACCCTTCATATAAGTGCTAAAAGAGTGTCAGATCAATGTAGGGGTCAGTCAAGCATAGGCCACTGGCCAGGGTCAAAGTCAGGTCAATCAGGTAAGCACATAACCCCGAAAATTAAAACTGGTACCTATCCGCAGCCCATGCATGACACATGTTTTATGGGTACTTTTGGGCGTAGAACACGATGGTGACATTCATTTTATCATACGAGTACGTGGCTGGTTGAAAAAAGATCAATTTCAGAAATGCATGCGTCATGGTCGTGAAGTAGTCACGAGAAATTGCCAACATTCAGTTCAAGATTTTGGAAACTGTAGAACGATGATCAAAAACCATAGATAGCCATTTGATTTGCCATGGTATTGGCAGTGTAATGGAGTTTACAGCATGTCTGTATGTCTGTTCTGTCAGTGGATATCCATATCCATACTCCAGGATATCCATACACGTTTGCACGATATTCATACTCCAGGTGCAGGGGCGAGCAGTTACTTCTTACGAGGGGTGCGGAGTCGAAGTCAGAGTCGGAGTCGGAGTCGGAGTCGGAGTCAGAGTCGCCCAGAGTCGTGGCAACGAGCCAGGAGTCGGAGTCGGAGTCGGGGTCGGTCAGGAGCCCGCAGTGGAAGTCGGAGTCGGTCCGAATCGGAACAGCTCCATCGCGACTCCGAAACACTGGCAGGGGTCCGGAGTCGGAGACAGAGTCGGCCGGAGTCATGGCAACGAGTCAGGAGTCGGAGTCGTAGTCGGAGTCGGATTTGGCGCCACCACGACTCCGCAACCCTGCTTCTTACCATCATTTATAAGGATAAGCGATTGCAAGACTGACGAGCCGACCTGGTGCTAACGAAGCGACGGGTAGGTACGCCTCGGGAGATGACGCTTCACGGACGATTTTGCGCACAAGTGCGCAGTCTGCTTTTACGTTCCCCTTACGCAGAATTGAACAGCGATTTATTCTGCCAAAAAGCTCAATGGAGGTCGATGGAGAACTTTTTGTATGTCCAATGAAACATAAACGCAATTTTGCAAATATTGCTGTGGTGACACTGCAAACAGAATGCAATGCCGTTCCTGATTTTGAACACGCATGGGAAAAAGAGTCACTCCACTCGATAGCCAACATAACAAGGATTATTTTGATATATAATAATCCAGTTTTACAACGTCATGGAGGTACTCCACATGCTATCACCAGCGCGGTTGTTTAAACCTTTGACGGCGCACCAAAAAAGTCACTGTCAGAAACTCCCGATTCCACGTACAATAATGGAGACTAAATGCGCAACTAAATAATTTTTTCTGCCCAATTCAAAACATTTCATCAATTTCCAACAGAATGACACCCCAAATATACATATATTCCGAAATTGCCCACGGCCATCCGTGAGGCCGTTTCCAACCATAGTGCGCCGGCGCGGCGAGGGAGGGGAGGAACGCAGCTGAAAGACCCGACTACATATATATCAAAGAAACATTATATGTAATCATCGATGACGCGACATAAATCTGCTTTATTGGGGTTAGCGGTGTAGTCTGTGATGCCATCACAATGAAAATAGGCGCCTAGTTTTGTACAGCATCAAATTCTGATTCCATAACGACTCTCGCTAGTCCATTTTCAATTGTAAATAAGCCTTTTATTGCGATGCAAAGTCCCGAAATGGTGCCGACGGCGGCCGGTCCCCCGATGGTACCATACCATAGATGGTAAACAGGTTAGTTCACATTCCCGCCGCTATGCGGGCGGCGGCGGCGCCACCTGTCCTCGTGTCCGCCTGACACCGTAACGATATAGGTCTGAGCTCAAATCTCGGTAATGTCGTGCTTTTTTACTATATTTCTCAAAAACGGCACCACGTGCAATAAAGTTGTATATATCATTGGAAAGAGCATCAAAAGTTGTATAAAATATCAACTTTTCACTTGAATATGTCTTCAAGGTACAAAGTTATTAAGCACCAAAGACGCTCCCATTGACTTTCCATGTTAAAATTTTTCATTTTTAAAGAAGCCTAAAGACAACAAACGAATTTGCACAGCTTAAAGAAGCATAACAACATGTTCTATGGTCTTTTCTCAACAAGTCCTGAAAGTTTAAACAAAATCGTATCATATAATTTTGTACAATGAGCGAATGAAAAAGTCTCTGCAAAAACGCCCATTGACTTAACATGGGGAGCGAAAAAAGTTCAACTTTGACCTCGTGCAAAGACACGTTACGAAGTTCTGAGGGGTATACGGAGCACACTAGCGTGTACCTGAACGTGTTTGCCATAAAATGCTGGGAAGAAAACCACCTCCTTCTTGGCTCGTTTTCCCGCTATTCGCGATCGCGCAAAAAGTGTTCAAAACCCCATTGACTTAACATGGGGAAAATGGAATCGCACGTGCCACGTGCCACGAGGTTTTAAGCGAGTAGCGACCGGTGCCATCAGGTAGATCGCCCCCGAGAGCCCATACACTGAACTTTTTACGAAAATCGCAATGCACGTTTAGGCCCCGGTCAAGTTGCCCCAATTCGCGGCCAGACTTGCAAAACATAGCCCGGAGAACGACCGCTCCGGTTGTTTTTCAATAGAAAAACACAATTCTAACGAATAGTGTTTGTCTTTTCAAACAACCTGCGGTTACTCAACTGTAAAAAGTTATTAAGCAGCAAAGACGCTCCCATTCACTTTCCATGTTAAAATTTTTCATTTTTAAACGAGCCTAAAAAGAACAAACGAATTTGCACAGCTTAAAGAAGCATAACAATATGTTCTATGGTCTTTTCTCAACAAGTCCTGAAAGTTTAAACAAAATCGTATCATATAATTTTGTACAATGAGCGAATGAAAAAGTCTCTGCAAAAACGCCCATTGACTTAACATGGGGAGCGAAAAAAGTTCAACTTTGACCTCGTGCAAAGACACGTTACGAAGTTCTGAGGGGTATACGGCGCACACTAGCGTGTACCCAAACGTGTTTGCCATAAAATGCTGGGAAGAAAACCACCTCTTCCTTGGCTCGTTTTCCCGCCATTGGCGATCGCGCAAAAAGTGTCCAAAACCCCGTTGACTTAACATGGGGAAAATGGAATCGCACGTGCCACGTGCCACGAGGTTTTAAGCGAGTAGCGACCGGTGCCATCAGGTAGATCGCCCCCAGGAGCCCATACACTGAAATTTTTAAGAAAATCGAGCCACAAGTTTAGGCCTGACCCAAGTTGCCCCAATTCGCGGCCAGACTTGCAAAACATAGCCCGGAGACGGACCGCTCCGGTTGTTTTTCAATAGAAAAACACAATTCTAACGAATAGTAGTGTTTGTCTTTTCAAACAACCTGCGGTTATCAATAGAAAAACACAATTCTAACGAATAGTGTTTGTCTTTTCAAACAACCTGCGGTTACCAGCATCTGCGATGCTGGGCTCCGCATCGCGGGACCGCAGGTTGTTTGAGCAAGCACCTCTGTAACGCCGCAAAAACGCCCGCCGCCAAACGAGAGGATGAGCCTTGCACGTGCAGCCCGGAGCGGGTGTGTCACGAACTGACGTGCACTGCACTCTACTAACCGGTCTCTAGCGGTTTGCCAAATTTGAGTGCAATCGACCCGGCCGTTTTCGAGATCTGGAAGTGACACCCTGCACGTGCGCACGTGCAACCTGGGTCCCAATTGACTTGTGTACGGCACTCTATTCGCCGGTTCCTAGCGATGTACCAAATTTAATCTGAATCGGCCCAGCCGTTTCCAAGATCGGGAAACGACCCCTACCCGTGCGCACGTGCAGCTGCACCCCAACCGTGGCACATGAAAATACATACTAACTGACTTGTGCACGGCACACTACTAACCAGTCTCTAGCGGTATGCCAATTTTGAGCACAGTCGGCCCAGCCGTTCTTGAGATCTGGAAGCGTCAGCCTGCACGTGCGCACGTGCATAACGGGTCCCATCTGACTTGTGCACGGCACCCTACTAACCAGCCTCTAGCGGTGTGCCAAGTTTGATCACAATCGGCCCAGCCGTTCTCGAGATCTGGAAGCGTCACCCTGCCCGTGCGCACGTGCAGCGGCACCCCAACCGTGACACATGGAAATGCATTGCCGGGTGCGTGCCAACATCCATGCAAAGTACCAGCGCAATCGGCAAACTAACTACAGAGTTGTTACTGAACTGACTTCTCATCGTTTTGCACGTGGCACGTGCATTAGTGGTCACCCATACGCATCGAGAATAGCACACTACGTGTAAAGGCCGCCGTCCACTGTGCGGAACGCGTGCGGTCCGTACGGAATTTAACACAGAACCCTATGGGCGCATCCGGTCCGTACGGAAATCGTGTGCGCTCCGTCCGGACCGCATCCGAACGGCAATCAGCTGTTGATTTTCCGTCAGCTCTCCGCATGCGTTTCGGATGCGGTTGCTACGGAGACGGAAGAGTGATGTTCGACGCGTTGAACTTTTCCGCAACCGGAACGTCCGGAACAGACGTGGTTTGGGGCCGTATCGGAGGCAAACATTGTGAATTGTACGAAGAATTGGAACTCGATCATCATGAAGAAAGTAAAAATTATTTCCTTAGAATGGCAAGAGTATTCGCTGCTGGTTACTTGCAATATTTTATTTGGTAATAAGTGATAGGAAACATTTATTAGCTCTCCGCATCCGGACCGCATCCGGACCGCATCCGGACCGGATGCGGCCAGCGTGCGGCGACATTCCGGACGGACTCCGGACGGAATTCCGTCGCAGTGGACGGCGGCCTTTAGAAAGGAAGAAGCTATCCCACACAAAAGACCGCGAGTGAATTGGTCAAGTAGTTGTGGAGATAGAAGCTTTGCAAGGCGCCCCCAAGACGGCCGAATGCTAATATTTAGCAATAATCAGTGTCGCATCCGCACACGGGAGGTATCCCCGTCACCTGTTCGTATACTCTAATGTGGTTGGGTTCAAGTCACAGTCGAGCCCTGATTTTTTACAGCTTTTCTTAAAAACGGCACATCGTGCAGTGACGTCCAATGCATCAGTGGAAAGAGCATCAAAAGTTGTATATTATATTAACTTTTCACCTATATATCTTACTAAAGATAAAAGTTATAGAGGAATAAAGACGCTCCCATTGACTTTCCATGTTAAAAATTTTAAATTTCAAATTAACTTTAAAAGAAAAAATGAGTTTTGCCAGCTTAACGAAGCATAACGGCATGTACTATGCTCTTTCCTCTACAAGATATACGAGTTTGGGCGAAATCTATCTCTAAAATTTTGTACAAAGATCGAATGAAAATGTCTCTGCAAAGTCTCGACATCGCCGTCCATTGACTTAACATGGGACACAGCAAAATTCCAACTTTGACCTCGTGCAAAGACACGTTCCGAGATTCTGAGGGGTATACGGCGCACACTAGCGTGTACCGGAACGTGTTTGCCATAAAATGCTGGGAAGAAAACCACCCCTTTCTTGGCTCGTTTTTCCGCCATTCCCGATGGCGCAAAAAGTGCCCCAAACCCCCATTGACTTAACATGGGAAAAATGGAATGGCACGTGCCACGTGCCACGAGGTTTTAAGCGAGTAGCGACCGGTGCCATAAGGTAGATCGCCTCCGGGAGCCCATACACTGAACTTTTTACGAAGATTGTACATTTCGTCTAGGCCCCAATCAAGTTGCCCCAATTCGCTGCCAGACTTGCAAAACATAGCCCGGAGAACGACCGCTCCGGTTGTTTTTCAATAGAAAAACACAATTCTAACGAATAGTGTTTGTCTTTTCAAACAACCTGCGGTTAGAGCAAGCACCTTTGTAAACGCAGCAAAAACGCCCGCCACCAAACGAGAGGATGAGCCTTGCACGTGCAGACCGCAGTCGGTGTGCTACGGACTGACGTGCACGGCACCCTATTCGTCGGTCTATAGCGGTGTGCCAAATTTGAGTGCAATCGACCCGGCCGTTTTCGAGATCTGGAAGCGACACCCTGCACGTGCGCACGTGCAGCCTAGGCCCCAATTGACTTGTGCACGGCACTCTATTCGCCGGTTTCTAGCGGTGTACCAAATTGGAGCTCAATCAGCCCCGTCAATTTCAAGATCTGGAAGCGACCCCTACACGTGCGCTGGTGCAACTGCACCCCAACCGTGGCACATGAAAATACATACTAACTGACTTGTGCACGGCACCCTACTAACCAGTCTCTAGCGGTATGCCAAATTTCAGCAGAGTCGGCCCAGCCGTTCTTGAGATCTGGAAGCGTCAGCCTGCACGTGCGCACGTGCATAGCGGGTCCCATCTGACTTGTGCACGGCACCCTACTTACCAGCCTCTAGCGGTGTGCCAAGTTTGATCACAATCGGCCCAGCCGTTCTCGACATCTGGAAGCGTCACCCTGCCCGTGCGCACGTGCAGTTGCACCCCTACCAAGACACGTGGAAATGCATCGCCTGGAATGTGTCTACCTCCATGCCAAGTTTTAGCGCAATCGGCCCAGTAATTACCGCGAGCTATTGCACTTATTACAAAACAGGCACCTCTTGGCTTTGCACGTGGAACGTGCGTTAGGGGTCACCCATATGCATCGAGAGTAGCACACTATGTGAAAGAAGGAAAAAAGCTACCCAACACAAAAAACCGCACGTGTATCAGCCCAGTGGTTGCCGAGATATAAGTCGTACAAAAACGTCCCCACGGAGGCCGGCCGCTATTTAGCAGTAAAATCGTGTCGCATCCTTCTATGGGAGGTATCCCCGTCACCTGTTCGTATACTGTCTGAGCAAAGACCATACGTTACGGTCCAAACTCCATAGTGAGGCGGACATACGAATTTACGAGAGTTTAGCGACGAAATGATTCACTTAATTGTTAAGTAATGGGTACCATTAGGTAGACCATAAATTTTATCTAGCATCTCACCGTAGATGCAGTAAAAAGTGCTTTACTTTTCAATGTATATAAAGACTTGCTCAGCTCAATCAGTTCACTCTGTATTGGCTCAAGCCGTATCATGCGAACGCAATGCAAACTAGAGCACCGACAGCGCAGCGCTCCCCAACTCACTGCTCGCCCAGTCCACCCGGGCCGCCGCCACGACGGCCCCCCGCAAGTAGGCATCCCGCACTGCACCGACAGCCGCGGGCGACCAGCTGACCGGCCAGCTGACCGGCCAGCAGCCGGCGGGCGGCAGGGCGCGGATGGCCGACCCGCCGGCGCGGCGAGGGAGGGGAGGAACGCAGCTGAAAGACCCGACTACATATATATCAAAGAAACATTATATGTAATCATCGATGACGCGACATAAATCTGCTTTATTGGGGTTAGCGGTGTAGTCTGTGATGCCATCACAATGAAAATAGGCGCCTAGTTTTGTACAGCATCAAATTCTGATTCCATAACGACTCTCGCTAGTCCATTTTCAATTGTAAATAAGCCTTTTATTGCGATGCAAAGTCCCGAAATGGTGCCGACGGCGGCCGGTCCCCCGATGGTACCATACCATAGATGGTAAACAGGTTAGTTCACATTCCCGCCGCTATGCGGGCGGCGGCGGCGCCACCTGTCCTCGTGTCCGCCTGACACCGTAACGATATAGGTCTGAGCTCAAATCTCGGTAATGTCGTGCTTTTTTACTATATTTCTCAAAAACGGCACCACGTGCAATAAAGTTGTATATATCATTGGAAAGAGCATCAAAAGTTGTATAAAATATCAACTTTTCACTTGAATATGTCTTCAAGGTACAAAGTTATTAAGCACCAAAGACGCTCCCATTGACTTTCCATGTTAAAATTTTTCATTTTTAAAGAAGCCTAAAGACAACAAACGAATTTGCACAGCTTAAAGAAGCATAACACCATGTTCTATGGTCTTTTCTCAACAAGTCCTGAAAGTTTAAACAAAATCGTATCATATAATTTTGTACAATGAGCGAATGAAAAAGTCTCTGCAAAAACGCCCATTGACTTAACATGGGGAGCGAAAAAAATTCAACTTTGACCTCGTGCAAAGACACGTTACGAAGTTCTGAGGGGTATACGGCGCACACCAGCGTGTACCCAAACGTGTTTGCCATAAAATGCTGGGAAGAAAACCACCTCTTCCTTGGCTCGTTTTTCCGCTATTCCCGATCGCGCAAAAAGTGTCCAAAACCCCGTTGACTTAACATGGGGAAAATGGAATCGCACGTGCCACGTGCCACGAGGTTTTAAGCGAGTAGCGACCGGTGCCAACAGGTAGATCGCCTGCGGGAGCCCATACACTGAAATTTTTAAGAAAATCGAGCCACAAGTTTAGGCCTGACCCAAGTTGCCCCAATTCGCGGCCAGACATGCAAAACATAGCCCGGAGAAGGACCGCTCCGGTTGTTTTTCAATAGAAAAACACAATTCTAACGAATAGTGTTTGTCTTTTCAAACAACCTGCGGTTACCCTATCATAAAAACTGACGGCCTGACGGCTATTTCCCCCACTCCTTGCATTTCACAATGCTAGTATATTTAAGCACCAAAATTGACCCCGTGCCACGGCACGTGCAATAGCACGTGCGACACGTGACCACTAGTGCGACAAGCTGGATTCATCTGCTCACCGGCTGCACTGATTTGGTGTCGCTAGTTGAAGTCGTTTCCACGCCAGAGGACCCCGAGTAGGCCAATGTCGGATTTTCCCGGAGGTTACCCCATCAAACACGTTTGCACGTGGCACGTGCTTTTCAATCGCCCCATATCTGACCCATACCATGTGGTAGCAGACACCCTGGGGCACAACATATTGGAACATTTTCAAAATCTAACGTGGAAATTTTTGACAAAATCGATTTGAAAATAATTTTTCGAAATCGCCATAGGCTCAACATGGGGTAACTGTTTGTGACGATTACCCGAAATTTTGTCAATTATATTTTAAGTAATTACCACCGTCAGTTGGGGTGCCAGCCCGAGATTCGACCCTAAAAATATCAGCAAATATAATTGAAGAAATTTTTCGCAAATCGCATTTTATTTTTTTCCCATGTTAACCCTATGGGAAAATGCACGTGCCGATTACCCCAAAACGGGCCATTATATTTCATAACGAAGCATAACATCATGTTCTATGGTCGTTTCTCAACAGGTCCTGAAAGTTCAAACAAAATCGTATCATATAATTTTGTACAATGAGCGAATAAAAATGTCTCTGCAAAAACGCCCATTGACTTAACATGGGGAGCGAAAAAGTTCAACTTTGACCTCGTGCAAAGGCACGTTACGAAATTCTGAGGGGTATACGGCGCACACTAGCGTGTACCCAAACGTGTTTGCCATAAAATGCTGGGATGAAAACCACCCCTTTCTTGGCTCGTTTTTCCGCCATTCCCGATGGCGCAAAAAGTGCCCCAAACCCCCATTGACTTAACATGGGGAAAATTGAAACGCACGTGCCACGTGCCACGAGGTTTTAAGCGAGTAGCGACCGGTGCCATCAGGTAGATCGCCTGCTGGAGCCCATACCCTGAACTTTTTACGAAGATTGAGCGATTCGTCTAGGCCCCGGTCAAGTTGTACTGATTCGCGGCCAGACTTGCAAAACATAGCCCGGAGAAGGACCGCTCCGGTTGTTTTTCAATAGAAAAACACAATTCTAACGAATAGTGTTTGTCTTTTCAAACAACCTGCGGTTAACTCAATCAAAGCGCATACTAATCGTCCCATGTTCGATAAAGTTACGCACATTCTGTGATTTGTGGCAAAAATGGCGCTTTGAGACAAACGTGGCGCACTGCGACAAACGTGGCGCATTTGTTCCTGTCGCTTAACAATTTTATCCACCCACCAAAGTCTAGCCCAATTGGACTTAAACTGACAAAGTTATGTTCATTTGAATATTTCACTATAAAATATCTCCGCAACGGAGGTGCCCAAATTTGCACGTGTGCCACGTGACCGCCGTTAGTGTAAGCAGGACTTGTCTCCTCACTGATTGCACTATTTCAGTGTTCCTGGCTTGTGCTGTTTTCGTGCTATAAGGCCACAAATCGGCAAACACACGATAATCTGGGAGGTACGCGACTCAAACACGTGGCCACGTGGCACGTGCCGGACCTCTGATAGCTTTACCGTTCACGCCACGTGATGACCCATCGACGTGGCCATCAGCATGTAAAAGATGACCCCGGCCGGTGTCACCGTCTCTGAACAGTGGACGGCTAAACTCGAAAAACGGGAAAATTTTAGGAAATTTCACGTTTCGAACATATAATTTCCCCAGAATTTTAAATTTTTCATTTTACAAAAAATCCGAGATAGCAGTTTTTTAGCCCCCTTCATTCTGTGCCTAAACCCGTTTTCAGATCGACCCTATCACAAAAACTGACGGCCTGACGGCTATTTCCCCCACTCCTTGCATTTCACAATGCTAGTATACTTAAGCACTAAAATTGACCCCGTGCCACGGCACGTGCAATAGCACGTGCGACACGTGACCACTAGTGCGACAAGCTGGACTCATATGCTCACCGGCTGCACTGATTTGGTGTCGCTAGTTGAAGTCGTTTCCACGCCATAGGACCCCAAGTAGGCCAATGTCGGATTTTCCCGGAGGTTACCCCATCAAACACGTTTGCACGTGGCACGTGCTTTTCAATCGCCCCATATCTGACCCATACCTTGTGGTAGCCGATACCCCGGGGCACAACATACTGGAACATTTTCAAAATCTAACGTGGAAATTTTTGACAAAATCGATTTGAAAATAATATTTCGAAATCGCCATAGGCTCAACATGGGGTAACTGTTTGTGACGATTACCCGAAATTTTGTCAATTATATTTTAAGTAATTACCACCGTCAGTTGGGGTGCCAGCCCGAGATCCGACCCTAAAAATATCAGCAAATATAATTGACGAAATTTTTCGCAAATCGCATTTTAATTTTTTCCCATGTTAACCCTATGGGAAAATGCACGTGCCGATTACCCCAAAACGGGCCATTATATTTCAAAACGAAGCATAACAACATGTTCTATGGTCGTTTCTCAACAGGTCCTGAAAGTTTAAACAAAATCGTATCATATAATTTTGTGCAATGAACGAATGAAAATGTCTCTGCAAAAACGCCCATTGACTTAACATGGGGAGCGAAAAAAGTTCAACTTTGACCTCGTTCAAAGGCACGTTACGAAATTCTGAGGGGTATACGGCGCACACTAGCGTGTACCCAAACATGTTTGCCATAAAATTCTAGGAAGAAAACCACCGCCTTCTTGGCTCGTTTTTCCGCCATTCGCGATGGCGCAAAAAGTGTCCAAAACCCCATTGACTTAACATGGGCGAAAATTGAAACGCACGTGCCACGTGCCACGAGGTTTTAAGCGAGTAGCGACCGGTGCCATCAGGTAGATCGCCTGCGGGAGCCCATACACTGAAATTTTTACGAAAATCGAGCCACAAGTTTAGGCCCCAATCAAGTTGCCCCAATCTCAGGCCAACCATGCAAAACATAGCCCGGAGAAGGACCGCTCCGGTTGTTTTTCAATAGAAAAACACAATTCTAACGAATAGTGTTTGTCTTTTCAAACAACCTGCGGTTACGCTCGCTTCGCTCGCTCCGTAACAAAAGTGACACCTCTCCGTTTTACACGTGTCACGTGCAGTGGAGGTCACCCGCAAGCATTGTCCATAGTAAATACTTGTAAGAAGAGTATACGCTACCCCACACAAAAAACCGCAAGTGTAACAGTGTCCGTCCCCCTCCCCGGCGCCGTTTTCCTCCAGGGGAGGCGCCCCAGCCGCCGTACTGGGGCGTAGCGGAGTCCGTGCTTTTAGCACAGCAAAATATCCACCCAGGCTAGATTAACGTCACGACAACCTATCCGTTAATCTAAGGAAAGACTTCGCTCGCTTCGCTCGCTCCGTAACAAAAGTGACACCTCTCCGTTTTACACGTGTCACGTGCAGTGGAGGTCACCCGCAAGCATTGTCCATAGTAAATACTTGTAAGAAGAGTATACGCTACCCCACACAAAAAACCGCAAGTGTAACAGTGTCCGTCCCCCTCCCCGGCGCCGTTTTCCTCCAGGGGAGGCGCCCCAGCCGCCGTACTGGGGCGTAGCGGAGTCCGTGCTTTTAGCACAGCAAAATATCCACCCAGGCTAGATTAACGTCACGACAACCTAGGATTAAGAGTGGCTAGACTTCAGACTTCATGCAGACTTAACATTGAAGTATTATATATGCAACTAAATGACACACATGGTGTTTGTTCTAACCTTCTCAACAGAAAGTGAACGTGTCAGGACAGCACCCCTTGGTGACCATTATATTCAAGGGGTGCAGGAACTGATTCCCCAGGGGTGAAGCGATAGAAGCAAAAACATGAGTCACTAGTTCCCTCCTGTGTCTTCCCTCCTGCAGAAAAAAAAATACATGTGTGATGCCCAATGTGACTGATAACTGCATATTATAAAGCTGGAAATATTGTACAAAGTTGTGACAACACAAGCAAACTATGCATGTCACTGCTCTTGTATAACTTTTCTATTTTTATTGCTATATGAGACCTCACAAGACACAAAAATATGCATGGTTAGAAAGTGGGTAACAATACATTTCCGCTCATACTCAGAAATTTCCGTTAATCTAAGGAAAGACTTCGCTCGCTTCGCTCGCTCCGTAACAAAAGTGACACCTCTCCGTTTTACACGTGTCACGTGCAGTGGAGGTCACCCGCAAGCATTGTCCATAGTAAATACTTGTAAGAAGAGTATACGCTACCCCACACAAAAAACCGCAAGTGTAACAGTGTCCGTCCCCCTCCCCGGCGCCGTTTTCCTCCAGGGGAGGCGCCCCAGCCGCCGTACTGGGGCGTAGCGGAGTCCGTGCTTTTAGCACAGCAAAATATCCACCCAGGCTAGATTAACGTCACGACAACCTAGGATTAAGAGTGGCTAGACTTCAGACTTCATGCAGACTTAACATTGAAGTATTATATATGCAACTAAATGACACACATGGTGTTTGTTCTAACCTTCTCAACAGAAAGTGAACGTGTCAGGACAGCACCCCTTGGTGACCATTATATTCAAGGGGTGCAGGAACTGATTCCCCAGGGGTGAAGCGATAGAAGCAAAAACATGAGTCACTAGTTCCCTCCTGTGTCTTCCCTCCTGCAGAAAAAAAAATACATGTGTGATGCCCAATGTGACTGATAACTGCATATTATAAAGCTGGAAATATTGTACAAAGTTGTGACAACACAAGCAAACTATGCATGTCACTGCTCTTGTATAACTTTTCTATTTTTATTGCTATATGAGACCTCACAAGACACAAAAATATGCATGGTTAGAAAGTGGGTAACAATACATTTCAAATGAACTAAGCAGATTATTTCTAAGCTCCTTTAAGTCCCAATTTCTGCTATATTTCGCTTGTTGTCACTTCATATTTTGAACTCAAGGTGCCTTGTGGATTTACCTCAGGTATGTAGGTAAATCCACAAGGATTTATGGGCTTTACCACAGTTGAGTAGCTGCTCCCTCAATTTAAGTTTCTCGTTAAATTTCATTGAGGCGTTGCAAGATGGGCTGAAGCCGAATCCTCTTCCCTGTTTAGCTGATGCTCATAATACCTGAACATTTTTAATTCCAATTTTTATAGCTGTTAACAATTGGTAAAGGCCCATGTACCTAGACAACAATGACTTTACAGAAGAAACCCCTGGCTGTGTTTCATGGGCGCGCTGCCAGCCGCTGCCAGCGCATTCCGCGTGAGCTAGCGTCAACCTCCGGTAGTGTTGGAGGTATAGGCTTGTTGATGTCTCTATGGAAGCCAAAAGCGGCTGGCAGAGTGCTGTGATATGCTGTGATACACCACCCTTATTTTTGCACAATAATGCTGTGATAACTGTTCCTGCAAAAAATATAAGGTGAAGTGAAGTAAAATCAGGTCAAACATTAATATATACCCGAAAATAGCAGTGTTTGGAGTACCTATATTCACATTACCAATAATATAAAATCAGGTCAAACATTAATATATACCAGAAAATAGCAGTGTTTGCCGTTTGGAGTACCTATATTCACATTACCAATAATATGATACACAACAGGCCATAGAAAACCAGTGAATCAGAATGTTGAATTGTACCCCAATTTCAATATCAATATGGCACTTGGCAATAACAGTTAAACACACCGTTTTTGATGTTAAATCAACAGAGAAAACTCCTGAACATAAAAAATGATCAGAATGTATAATAAGGATAACAGTATAAATAAAAATCGACGACATCAGCACCTATCATCGCCGTTCCACATTCACCACTCCCCATTCCACGCACAGATTGTTTACTCCTTGGTTTACCCCGTGTTCGCAGTCTCCCTGACGACGGAGATTCTTTACGCCCACCGACCAATCACGTTCAAGATCAGCGGGGCTTGGCCGCAGTTCTCGAACGCTATTTGCCAGATTAAGCAGGACCTTCGTCGTCAGTAAACTGTGAACACGGCGTTACATATTTCGCTATGGTAACAAAAGCGCCAGAATTGACTACCAGAATTGGATCCGAAGGTCAAATGGGTCACGTGACTGACAAGTTCAGATGGACAACACCAGGAAAACGGAACAACGTGCAATAACGTTCTATATATCATTGGAAAGAGCATCAAAAGTTGTATAAAATATCAACTTTTGACTTAAACATATCTTAAACGTAAAAAGTTATTAAGCATCAAAGACGCTCCCATTGACTTTCAAAGTTAAAATTTTTCATTTTTAAACGAGCTTCAAAAGAGCAAACGAATTCTGACAGCTTAACGAAGCATAACACCATGTTCTATGGTCTTTTCTCAACAAGTCCTGAAAGTTTAAACAAAATCGTATCATATAATTTTGTACAATGAGCGAATGAAAAAGTCTCTGCAAAAACGCCCATTGACTTAACATGGGGAGCGAAAAAAATTCAACTTTGACCTCGTGCAAAGACACGTTACGAAGTTCTGAGGGGTATACGGCGCACACCAGCGTGTACCCAAACGTGTTTGCCATAAAATGCTGGGAAGAAAACCACCTCTTCCTTGGCTCGTTTTTCCGCTATTCCCGATCGCGCAAAAAGTGTCCAAAACCCCGTTGACTTAACATGGGGAAAATGGAATCGCACGTGCCACGTGCCACGAGGTTTTAAGCGAGTAGCGACCGGTGCCAACAGGTAGATCGCCTGCGGGAGCCCATACACTGAAATTTTTAAGAAAATCGAGCCACAAGTTTAGGCCTGACCCAAGTTGCCCCAATTCGCGGCCAGACATGCAAAACATAGCCCGGAGAAGGACCGCTCCGGTTGTTTTTCAATAGAAAAACACAATTCTAACGAATAGTGTTTGTCTTTTCAAACAACCTGCGGTTACCAGCATCTGCGATGCTGGGCTCCGCATCGCGGGACCGCAGGTTGTTTGAGCAAACACCTTTGTAAACGCAGCAAAAACGCCCGCCGCCAAACGAGAGGATGAGCCTTGCACGTGCAGACCGGAGTCGGTGTGCTACGGACTGACGTGCACGGCACCCTATTCGCCGGTCTATAGTGGTGTGCCAAATTTGAGTGCAATCGACCCAGCCATTTTTGAGATCTGGAAGCGTCGCCCACACTGCACTGCACGTGCGCACGTGCAGCCTGGGTCCCAATTGACTTGTGCACGGCACTCTATTCGCTGGTTTCTAGCGATGTACCAAATTTAATCTGAATCGGCCCAGCCGTTTCCAAGATCTGGAAACGACCCCTACACGTGCGCACGTGCAGCTGCACCCCAACCGTGGCACATGAAAATACATACTTACTGACTTGTACACGGCACCCTACTAACCAGTCTCTAGCGGTATGCCAAATTTGAGCACAGTCGGCCCAGCCGTTCTTGAGATCTGGAAGCGTCAGCCTGCACGTGCGCACGTGCCAAATGGGTCCCATTTGAGTTGTGCACGGCACCCTACTCGCCGATCCCTAACGGTGTGCCAACTTTGATCACAATCGGCCCAGCCGTTCTCGAGATCTGGAAGCGTCACCCTGCCCGTGCGCACGTGCAGCTCCACCCCAACCGTGACACACGGAAATGTATTGCCCGGCGGTTGCCTACATTCATGCCAAGTATCAGTGCAATCGGCAAAGTAACTACAGAGTTATTAGACTTGTTACCGAACTGAGACCTCTTCGTTTTGCACGTGGCACGTGCATTAGGGGTCACACATACGCATCGAGAGTAGCACACTACGTGTCAGAAAGGGAGGAGCTATCCCACACAAAAGACCGCGAGTGAATCGGTCCAGTGGTTGCAGAGATATAAGGTTTGTAAAGGCGCCCCCACGGCGGCCGACTGCTAATAATTAGCAATAATCAGTGTCGCGTCCGCACATGGGAGGTGTCCCCTTCACCTGTTCGTATATTCTAATGTGTTTGGGTTCAAGTCACAGTCGAGCCCTGCTTTTTTACAACTTTTCTTAAAAACGGCACATCGTGCAGTGACGTTCTATGCATCAGTGGAAAGAGCATCAAAAATTGTATATTATATTAACTTTTCACCTATATATCTTACTAATGATAAAAGTTTTGGAGAAATAAAGATGCTCCCATTGACTTTCCATGTTAAAAATTTTCATTTTCAAACGAACTTTATTGGAAAAAAACGATTTCTGCCAGCTTAACGAAGCATACCAGCATGTACTACGCTCTTTCCTCTGCAAGATATAAGAGTTTGGGCGAAATCTATCTCTAAAATTTTGTACAATGAACGAATGAAAATGTCTCTGCAAAGTCTCGACATCGCCGTCCATTGACTTAACATGGGACACAGCAAAATTCCAACTTTGACCTCGTGCAAAGACACGTTCCGAGATTCTGAGGGGTATACGGCGCACACTAGCGTGTACCGGAACGTGTTTGCCATAAAATGCTGGGAAGAAAACCACCCCTTTCTTGGCTCGTTCTTCCACCATTCGCGATGGCGCAAAAAGTGCCCAAAACCCCATTGACTTAACATGGGCAAAAATTGAATCGCACGTGCCACGTGCCACGAGGTTTTAAGCGAGTAGCGACCGGTGCCATCAGGTAGATCGCCTGCGGGAGCCCATACCCTGAAATTTTTACGAAGATTGAGCGATTCGTCTAGGCCCCGCTCAAGTTGTACTGATTCGCTGCCAGACTTGCAAAACATAGCCCGGAGAAGGACCGCTCCGGTTGTTTTTCAATAGAAAAACACAATTCTAACGAATAGTGTTTGTCTTTTCAAACAACCTGCGGTTAGCACGTGCAGTTGCACCCCAATCGTGGCACATGGAAATACATACTAAATGACTGCAACCTACTGATCGGTATCAAGCGTTATGCCAAATTTGAACACAATCGGTCCAGCCGTTCTCGAGATCTGGAAGCGTCACCCTGCACGTGCGCACGTGCAGTTGCACCCCTACCAAGACACATGGAAATGCATCGCCTGGAAAGTGTCTACCTCCATGCCAAGTTTTAGCGCAATCGGCCCAGTAATTACCGCGAGCTATTGCGCTTATTACAAAACAGGCACCTCTTGGCTTTGCACGTGGAACGTGCGTTAGGGGTCACCCATATGCATCGAGAGTAGCACACTATGTGAAAGAAGGGAAAAAGCTACCCCACTCAAAAAACCGCACGTGTATCAGCCCAGTGGTTGCCGAGATATAAGTCGTACAAAAACGTCCCCACGGCGGCCGGCCGCTATTTAGCAGTAAAATCGTGTCGCATCCTTCTATGGGAGGTATCCCCGTCACCTGTTCGTATACTGTCTGAGCAAAGGCCATACGTTACGGTCCAAACTCCATAGTGAGGCGGACATACGAATTTACGAGAGTTTAGCGACAAAATGATTCACTTAATTGTTAAGTAATGGGTACCATTAGGTAGACCATAAATTTTATCTAGCATCTCACCGTAGATGCAGTAAAAAGTGCTTTACTTTTCAATGTATATAAAGACTTGCTCAGCTCAATCAGTTCACTCTGTATTGGCTCAAGCCGTATCATGCGAACGCAATACAAACTAGAGCACCGACAGCGCAGCGCTCCCCAACTCACTGCTCGCCCAGTCCACCCGGGCCGCCGCCACGACGGCCCCCCGCAAGTAGGCATCCCGCACTGCACCGACAGCCGCGGGCGACCAGCTGACCGGCCAGCTGACCGGCCAGCAGCCGGCGGGCGGCAAGCCGCGGATGGCCGACCCGCCGGCGCGGCGAGGGAGGGGAGGGACGCAGCTGAAAGACCCGACTACATATATGTCAAAGAAACATTATATGTAATCATCGATGACGCGACATAAATCTGCTTCATTGGGGTTAGCGGTGTAGTCTGTGATGCCATCACAATGAAAATAGCCTAGTTTTGTAGAGCATCAAATTCTGATTCCATAACGACTCTCGCTAGTCCATTTTCAATTGTAAATAAGCCTTTTATTGCGATGCAAAGTCCCGAAATGGTGCCGACGGCGGCCGGTCCCCCGATGGTACCATACGATTGGTAAACAGGTTAGTTCACATTCCCGCCGCTATGCGGGCGGCGGCGGCGCCACCTGTCCTCGTGTCCGCCTGACACCGTAACGATATAGGTCTGAGCTCAAATCTCGGTAATGTCGTGCTTTTTTACTATATTTCTCAAAAACGGCACCACGTGCAATAACGTTCTATATATCATTGGAAAGAGCATCAAAAGTTGTATAACCTATCAACTTTTCACTTAAATATATCTATAACGTAAAAAGTTATAAAGCAGCAAAGACGCTCCCATTGACTTTGCATGTTAAAAAAAAATCTTCTTTAAACGAGCTCAAAAAGAACAAACGAATTCTGACAGCTTAACGAAGCATAACAACATGTTCTATGGTCTTTTCTCAACAAGTCCTGAAAGTTTAAACAAAATCGTATCATATAATTTTGTACAATGAGCGAATGAAAAAGCCTCTGCAAAAACGCCCATTGACTTAACATGGGGAGCGAAAAAAGTTCAACTTTGACCTCGTGCAAAGACACGTTACGAAGTTCTGAGGGGTATACGGCGCACACTAGCGTGTACCCAATCGTGTTTGCCATAAAATGCTGGGAAGAAAACCACCTCTTCCTTGGCTCGTTTTCCCGCCATTGGCGATCGCGCAAAAAGTGTCCAAAACCCCGTTGACTTAACATGGGGAAAATGGAATCGCACGTGCCACGTGCCACGAGGTTTTAAGCGAGTAGCGACCGATGCCATCAGGTAGATCGCCTGCGGGAGCCCATACCCTGAACTTTTTACGGAAATTGAGCGTTTCGTCTAGGCCTGACCCAAGTTGCCCCAATTCGCGGCCAGACATGCAAAACATAGCCCGGAGAAGGACCGCTCCGGTTGTTTTTCAATAGAAAAACACAATTCTAACGAATAGTGTTTGTCTTTTCAAACAACCTGCGGTTACTGAAAGTTTAAACAAAATCGTATCATATAATTTTGTACAATGAGCGAATGAAAAAGCCTCTGCAAAAACGCCCATTGACTTAACATGGGGAGCGAAAAAAGTTCAACTTTGACCTCGTGCAAAGACACGTTACGAAGTTCTGAGGGGTATACGGCGCACACTAGCGTGTACCCAATCGTGTTTGCCATAAAATGCTGGGAAGAAAACCACCTCTTCCTTGGCTCGTTTTCCCGCCATTGGCGATCGCGCAAAAAGTGTCCAAAACCCCGTTGACTTAACATGGGGAAAATGGAATCGCACGTGCCACGTGCCACGAGGTTTTAAGCGAGTAGCGACCGATGCCATCAGGTAGATCGCCTGCGGGAGCCCATACCCTGAACTTTTTACGGAAATTGAGCGTTTCGTCTAGGCCTGACCCAAGTTGCCCCAATTCGCGGCCAGACATGCAAAACATAGCCCGGAGAAGGACCGCTCCGGTTGTTTTTCAATAGAAAAACACAATTCTAACGAATAGTGTTTGTCTTTTCAAACAACCTGCGGTTAAAATTTGAGTGTAATCGGCTCGGCCATTTTCGAGATCTGGAAGCGTCACCCTGCACGTGCGCACGTGCAAGCTGTGTCCAATTGCATTGTGCATGGGACCCTATTCGCCGGTCTCTAGCGGTGTACCAAATTCGAGCTCAATCGGCCCAGCCGTTTTCAAGATCTTGAAACGACCCCTCCACGTGCGCACGTGCAGCTGCATCTCAACCGTGACACATGGAAATACATACTAACTGACTTGTGCACGGCACCCTACTGATCGATCTCTAGATGTTTGCCGAATTTGAGTGCAATCGGTCCAGCCGTTCTTGAGATCTGGAAGCGTCACCCTGCACGTGCGCACGTGCAAGATGGGTCCAAACTGACTTGCGCACGGCAGTCGGCACCCTACTAATCGGTCTCTAGCGGTGTACCAAATTTGAACTCAATCGGCCCGGCCGTTCTCGAGATCTGGAAGCGTCACCCTGCACGTGCGCACGTGCAGTTGCACCCCAATCGTGGCACATGGAAATACATACTAAATGACTGCAACCTACTGATCGGTATCAAGCGTTATGCCAAATTTGAACACAATCGGTCCAGCCGTTCTCGAGATCTGGAAGCGTCACCCTGCACGTGCGCACGTGCAGTTGCACCCCTACCAAGACACATGGAAATGCATCGCCTGGAAAGTGTCTACCTCCATGCCAAGTTTTAGCGCAATCGGCCCAGTAATTACCGCGAGCTATTGCGCTTATTACAAAACAGGCACCTCTTGGCTTTGCACGTGGAACGTGCGTTAGGGGTCACCCATATGCATCGAGAGTAGCACACTATGTGAAAGAAGGGAAAAAGCTACCCCACACAAAAAACCGCACGTGTATCAGCCCAGTGGTTGCCGAGATATAAGTCGTACAAAAACGTCGCCACGGCGGCCGGCCGCTATTTAGCAGTAAAATCGTGTCGCATCCTTCTATGGGAGGTATCCCCGTCACCTGCCACTACTTCGTATACTGTCTGAGCAAAGGCCATACGTTACGGTCCAAACTCCATAGTGAGGCGGACATACGAATTTACGAGAGTTTAGCGACGAAATGATTCACTTAATTGTTAAGTAATCGGTACCATTAGGTACGCCATAAATTTTATCTAGCATCTCACCGTAGATGCAGTAAAAAGTGCTTTACTTTTCAATGTATATAAAGACTTGCTCAGCTCAATCAGTTCACTCTGTATTGGCTCAAGCCGTATCATGCGAACGCAATACAAACTAGAGCACCGACAGCGCAGCGCTCCCCAACTCACTGCTCGCCCAGTCCACCCGGGCCGCCGCCACGACGGCCCCCCCGCAAGTAGGCATCCCGCACTGCACCGACAGCCGCGGGCGACCAGCTGACCGGCCAGCTGACCGGCCAGCAGCCGGCGGGCGGCAAGCCGCGGATGGCCGACCCGCCGGCGCGGCGAGGGAGGGGAGGGACGCAGCTGAAAGACCCGACTACATATATATCAAAGAAACATTATATGTAATCATCGATGACGCGACATATATCTGCTTTATTGGGTTTAGCGGTGTAGTCTGTGATGCCATCACAATGAAAATAGCCTAGTTTTGTAGAGCATCAAATTCTGATTCCATAACGACTCTCGCTAGTCCATTTTCAATTGTAAATAAGCCTTTTATTGCGATGCAAAGTCCCGAAATGGTGCCGACGGCGGCCGGTCCCCCGATGGTACACTCGGGGGCAGAATGATGTTCCACCACTCCCTACCCATCGGGCGATCCCATGGCTCAGCACTGGCTGCTGTCAGTGTTGCCTGCCCTCGGCACTGCTCAGCACTGCATGCCAGTGCCAGTGCTGCCAGTGCTGCCACTGGCAGCAGCCAGTGCTGAGCCATGGGAGCTCGATGGGTAGGGAGTCGTGGAACATCAATCTGCCCCCGAGTGTACCATACCATAGATCAGAGGGCTGTTCACGGGCCCTGTGTGCGGTCGGACCGCACACAGCCTCCAAGCTCCGCCCACTGCGTCCCTACGTCAGCCTTCCGTCACCGCACACAGCGATCGCTGTGGCCGTCGGGACTGGCCACAGCGGACCGTCCACCGCACGCAGCCGTGACGTCAGAACCGCCTACCCATCCCCTACCCCCACGCCTGCTGGACGCACCGCACACAGCGCACGCAGCAGTGTGCGGTGCCCGTGAACACCCCTCTGGTAAACAGGTTAGTTCACATTCCCGCCGCTATGCGGGCGGCGGCGGCGCCACCTGTCCTCGTGTCCGCCTGACACCGTAACGATATAGGTCTGAGCTCAAATCTCGGTAATGTCGTGCTTTTTTACTATATTTCTCAAAAACGGCACCACGTGCAATAAAGTTGTATATATCATTGGAAAGAGCATCAAAAGTTGTATAACCTATCAACTTTTCACTTAAATATATCTCAACTGTAAAAAGTTATTAAGCAGCAAAGACGCTCCCATTCACTTTCCATGTTAAAATTTTTCATTTTTAAACGAGCCTAAAAAGAACAAACGAATTTGCACAGCTTAAAGAAGCATAACAATATGTTCTATGGTCTTTTCTCAACAAGTCCTGAAAGTTTAAACAAAATCGTATCATATAATTTTGTACAATGAGCGAATGAAAAAGTCTCTGCAAAAACGCCCATTGACTTAACATGGGGAGCGAAAAAAATTCAACTTTGACCTCGTGCAAAGACACGTTACGAAGTTCTGAGGGGTATACGGCGCACACCAGCGTGTACCCAAACGTGTTTGCCATAAAATGCTGGGAAGAAAACCACCTCTTCCTTGGCTCGTTTTTCCGCTATTCCCGATCGCGCAAAAAGTGTCCAAAACCCCGTTGACTTAACATGGGGAAAATGGAATCGCACGTGCCACGTGCCACGAGGTTTTAAGCGAGTAGCGACCGGTGCCAACAGGTAGATCGCCTGCGGGAGCCCATACACTGAAATTTTTAAGAAAATCGAGCCACAAGTTTAGGCCTGACCCAAGTTGCCCCAATTCGCGGCCAGACATGCAAAACATAGCCCGGAGAAGGACCGCTCCGGTTGTTTTTCAATAGAAAAACACAATTCTAACGAATAGTGTTTGTCTTTTCAAACAACCTGCGGTTACCCAGCATCTGCGATGCTGGGCTCCGCATCGCGGGACCGCAGGTTGTTTGAGCAAGCACCTTTGTAAACGCAGCAAAAAACGCCCGCCGCCAAACGAGAGGATGAGCCTTGCACGTGCAGACCGGAGTCGGTGTGCTAACCGGAGTCGGTGTGCTAACCGGAGTCGGTGTGCTATCTTGAATCTAATGAAACAACAAAGGTTGTTAAGACAAATATGGCGCCTTGCGGGGCAAGTGTGGTGTATTCATATCTGCCGTTTAAGCAGCCATCCCTCAATCAAAGCGCATCCTAATCGTCCCATGTTCGATAAAGTTACGCACATTCTGTGATTTGTGGCAAAAAATGGCGCTTTGAGACAAACGTGGCGCACTGCGACAAACGTGGCGCATTTGTTCCTGTCGCTTAACAATTTTATCCACCCACCAAAGTCTAGCCCAATTGGACTTAAACTGACAAAGTTATGTTCATTTGAATATTTCACTATAAAATATCTCCGCAACGGAGGTGCCCAAATTTGCACGTGTGCCACGTGGCCACCGTTAGTGTAAGCAGGACTTGTCCCCTCACTGATTGCACTATTTCAGTGTTCCTGGCTTATGCTGTTTTCGTGCTATAAGGCCACAAATCGGCAAACACACGATAATCTGGGAGGTACGCGACTCAAACACGTGGCCACGTGGCACGTGCCGGACCTCTGATAGCTTTACCGTTCACGCCACGTGATGACCCATCGACGTGGCCATCAGCATGTAAAAGATGACCCCGGCCGGTGTCACCGTCTCTGAACAGTGGACGGCTAAACTCGAAAAACGGGAAAATTTTAGGAAATTTCACCTTTCGAACATATAATTTCCCCAAAATTTTAAATTTTTCATTTTACAAAAAATCCGAGATAGCAGTTTTTTAGCCCCCTTCATTCTGTGCCTAAACCGGTTTTCAGATCGACCCTATCACAAAAACTGACGGCCTGACGGCTATTTCCCCCACTCCTTGCATTTCACAATGCTAGTATACTTAAGCACCAAAATTGACCCCGTGCCACGGCACGTGCAATAGCACGTGCGACACGTGACCACTAGTGCGACAAGCTGGACTCATCTGTTCACCGGCTGCACTGATTTGGTGTCGCTAGTTGAAGTCGTTTCCACGCCATAGGACCCCAAGTAGGCCAATGTCGGATTTTCCCGGAGGTTACCCCATCAAACACGTTTGCACGTGGCACGTGCTTTTCAATCGCCCCATATCTGACCCATACCTTGTGGTAGCCGATACCCCGGGGCACAACATATTGGAACATTTTCAAAATCTAACGTGGAAATTTTTGACAAAATCGATTTGAAAATAATATTTCGAAATCGCCATAGGCTCAACATGGGGTAACTGTTTGTGACGATTACCCGAAATTTTGTCAATTATATTTTAAGTAATTACCACCGTCAGTTGGGGTGCCAGCCCGAGATCCGACCCTAAAAATATCAGCAAATATAATTGACGAAATTTTTCGCAAATCGCATTTTAATTTTTTCCCTTGTTAACCCTATGGGAAAATGCACGTGCCGATTACCCCAAAACGGGCCATTATATTTCAAAACGAAGCATAACAACATGTTCTATGGTCGTTTCTCAACAGGTCTTGAAAGTTTAAACAAAATCGTATCATATAATTTTGTGCAATGAACGAATGAAAATGTCTCTGCAAAAACGCCCATTGACTTAACATGGGGAGCGAAAAAAATTCAACTTTGACCTCGTTCAAAGGCACGTTACGAAATTCTGAGGGGTATACGGCGCACACTAGCGTGTACCCAAACATGTTTGCCATAAAATTCTAGGAAGAAAACCACCGCCTTCTTGGCTCGTTTTTCCGCCATTCGCGATCGCGCAAAAAGTGTCCAAAACCCCGTTGACTTAACATGGGCGAAAATTGAAACGCACGTGCCACGTGCCACGAGGTTTTAAGCGAGTAGCGACCGGTGCCATCAGGTAGATCGCCTGCTGGAGCCCATACCCTGAAATTTTTACGAAGATTGAGCGATTCGTTTAGGCCCCGGTCAAGTTGTACTGATTCGCGGCCAGACTTGCAAAACATAGCCCGGAGAAGGACCGCTCCGGTTGTTTTTCAATAGAAAAACACAATTCTAACGAATAGTGTTTGTCTTTTCAAACAACCTGCGGTTACCGGCATCTGCGATGCCGGGCTCCGCATCGCGGGACCGCAGGTTGTTTGAGCAAGCACCTTTGTAAACGCAGCAAAAACGCCCGCCACCAAACGAGAGGATGAGCCTTGCACGTGCAGACCGGAGTCGGTGTGCTACGGACTGACGTGCACGGCACCCTATTCGTCGGTCTATAGCGGTGTGCCAAATTTGAGTGCAATCGACCCGGCCGTTTTCGAGATCTGGAAGCGACACCATGCACGTGCGCACGTGCAGCCTAGGCCCCAATTGACTTGTGCACGGCACTCTATTCGCCGGTTTCTAGCGGTGTACCAAATTGAAGCTCAATCGGCCCCGTCAATTTCAAGATCTGGAAGCGACCCCTACACGTGCGCTCGTGGAGCTGCACCCCAACCGTGGCACATGAAAATACATACTAACTGACTTGTGCACGGCACCCTACTAACCAGTCTCTAGCGGTATACCAAATTTGAGCACAGTCGGCCCAGCCGTTCTTGAGATCTGGAAGCGTCAGCCTGCACGTGCGCACGTGCATAACGGGTCCCATCTGACTTGTGCACGGCACCCTACTTACCAGCGTCTAGCGGTGTGCCAACTTTGATCACAATCGGCCCAGCCGTTCTCGAGATCTGGAAGCGTCACCCTGCCCGTGTGCACGTGCAGCGGCACCCCAACCGTGACACATGGAAATGCATTGCGCGGCAGGTGCCTACAACCATGCCAAGTATCAGCATTCAGCGCAATCGGCAAACTAACTACAGAGTTATTAGACTTGTTACCGAACTGACACCTCTTCGTTTTGCACGTGGCACGTGCATTAGGGGTCACCCATACGCATCGAGAACAGCACACTACGTATAAGAAAGGAAGAAGCTATCCCACACAAAAGACCGCGAGTGAATCGGTCCAGTGGTTGCAGAGATATAAGGTTTGTAAAGGCGCCCCACAGGCGGCCTACTGCTAATATTTAGCAATAATCAGTGTCGCATCCGCACACGGGAGGTATCGCCGTCACCTGTTCGTATACTCTAATGTGGTTGGGTTCAAGTCACAGTCGAGCCCTGATTTTTTACAGCTTTTCTTAAAAACGTCACATCGTGCAGTGACGTCCTATGCATCAGTGGAAAGAGCATCAAAAGTTGTATATTATATTAACTTTTCACCTATATATCTTACTAAAGCTAAAAGTTATAGAGGAATAAAGACGCTCCCATTGACTTTCCATGTTAAAAAATTTAAATTTCAAATTAACTTTAAAAGAAAAAATGAGTTTTGCCACCTTAACGAAGCATACCAGCAAGTACTATGCTCTTTCCTCTACAAGATATAAGAGTTTGGGCGAAATCTATCTCTAAAATTTTGTACAAAGATCGAATGAAAATGTCTCTGCAAAGTCTCGACATCGCCATCCATTGACTTAACATGGGGCACAGCAAAATTCCAACTTTGACCTCGTGCAAAGACACGTTCCGAGATTCTGAGGGGTATACAGCGCACACTGGCGTGTACCTGAACGTGTTTGCCATAAAATGCTGGGAAGAAAACCACCTCCTTCTTGGCTAGTTTTCCCGCTATTGGCGATCGCGCAAAAAGTGTCCAAAACCCCATTGACTTAACACGGGGAAAATGGAATCGCACGTGCCACGTGCCACGAGGTTTTAAGCGAGTAGCGACCGTTGCCATCAGGTAGATCGCCTCCGGGAGCCCATACACTGAACTTTTTACGACGATTGTACATTTCGTCTAGGCCCCAATCAAGTTGCCCCAATTCGCGGCCAGACTTGCAAAACATAGCCCGGAGAACGACCGCTCCGGTTGTTTTTCAATAGAAAAACACAATTCTAACGAATAGTGTTTGTCTTTTCAAACAACCTGCGGTTACACGTGCGCACGTGCAACCTGGGTCCCAATTGACTTGTTCACGGCACTCTATTCGCCGGTCTCAAGCGGTGTACCAAATTTGAGCTCAATCGGCCCAGCCAATTTCAAGATCTGGAAGCGACCCCTACACGTGCGCACGTGCCGCTGCACCCCATCCGTGGCACATGAAAATACATACTAACTGACTTGTTCACGGCACCCTACTACCCAGTCTCTAGTGGCATGCCAAATTTGAGCACAGTCGGTCCAGCCGTTCTTCAGATATGGAAGCGTCAGCCTGCACGTGCGCACGTGCAAACTGGATCCCATCTGACTTGTGCACGGCACCCTACTAACCGGTCTCTAGCGGTGTACCAAATTTGAGCTCAATCGGCCCGGCCGTTCTCGAGATCTGGAAGCGTCACCCTGCACGTGCGCACGTGCAGTTGCACCCCAACCGTAGCACATGGAAACGCATGGTTCGGTGTGTGCCTACATCCTTTTGAAGTTTCAGCGCAATGAGCCCTGCCATTGCTGTGTTACTGTCATTACAACAAAAGTGAAACCTCTCCGTTTTACACGTGTCACGTGCAGTAGGGGTCACCCGCAAGCATCGTGCATAGTACAATACTTGAAAGAAGGGTATACGCTACCCCACACAAAAAACCGCAAGTGTATCGGTCCCCTGGTTGCGGAGATATAAGTCGTACAAAAACGTCCCCGCGGAGGCCGGCCGCTAATATTTAGCATTAAATCGCATCCTTCAATAGGAGGTATCCCCGTCACCTGTTCGTATGCTGTCTGAGCCAAGACCATATATAGGTGTGAGCTCAAATCTCGGTAATGTCGTGCTTTTTTACTAAATTTCTCAAAAACGGCACAACGTGCAATAACGCTCTATATATCATTGGAAAGAGCATCAAAAGTTGTATATCCTATCAACTTTTCACTTAAATATATCTTCAACGTACAAAGTGATTAAGCACCAAAGACGCCCCCTTGACTTTCCAGGTAAAAATTTTTCAATTTTAAACGAGCATTAAAAGAGCAAACGAATTCTGACAGCTTAACGAAGCATAACAACATGTTCTATGGTCGTTTCTTAACAGGTCCTGAAAGTTTAAACAAAATCGTATCATATAATTTTGTACAATGAGCGAATGAAAATGTCTCTGCAAAAACGCCCATTGACTTAACATGGGGAGCGCAAAAAGTTCAACTTCAAACTCGTGCAACTCAAGTTAACGAATTCTGACGGGTATACGGCGCACACGGGCGTGTACCTGAACGTGTCGGTCATAAAATGGTGTGCAGCAAACCATACCTTGTTCCGCGATTTTTTCCGCTATTCGCGATCGCGCAAAAAGTGTCCAAAACCCCATTGACTTTACATGGGGAAAATGGAATCGCACGTGCCACGTGCCACGAGGTTTTAAGCGAGTAGCGACCGATGCCATCAGGTAGATCGCCTTCGGGAACCCATACCCTGAACTTTTTACGAAGATTGAGCGATTCGTCTAGGCTGCGACCAAGATGTCTCGATTCGCGGCCAGACATGCAAAACATAGCCCGGAGAAGGACCGCTCCGGTTGTTTTTCAATAGAAAAACACAATTCTAACGAATAGTGTTTGTCTTTTCAAACAACCTGCGGTTAAGACCGGAATGGGTGTGCTACGAAATGACGTGCACTGCACTCTGCTAACCGGTCTCTAGCGGTGTGCCAAATTTGAGTGCAATCGACCCGGCCGTTTTCGAGATCTGGAAGCGACACCCTGCACGTGCGCACGTGCAAAATGGTCCCATCTGACTTTTGCACGGCACCCTATTCGCCGGTCTCTAGCGGTGTACCAAATTTGAGCTCAATCGGCCCGGCCGTTCTCGAGATCTGAAAGTGTCACCCTGCACGTACGCACGTGCAGCTGCATCCCAACCGTGACCCATGAAAATACATACTAACTGACTTGCGCACGGCACCCTACCGATCGGTCTCTAAAGGTGTGCCAAATTTGAATGCAATCGGCCCGGCCGTTCCTGAGATCTGGAAGCGTCACCCTGCACGTGCGCACGTGCAACCTGGGACCCAACTGATCTGTGCAAGGCACCCTACTACGCGGTCTCTGACGGTGTGCCAAATTTGAACTCAATCGGCCCGGCCGGTCACGAGATCTGGAAGCGTCACCCTGCACGTGCGCACGTGCAGCGGCACCCCTACCGTGGCACATGAAAATGGATCGCCTGGTATGTGACTACCTGCATGCCAAGTTTCAGCGCAATTGGCCCAGTAATTACCGAGTTATTGCACTTATTACAAAACTGACACCTGTCCGTATTACACGTGTCACGTGCAGTAGGGGTCACTCGCATGCATCGTCCATAGTAAAATACTTCTAAGAAGGGTATACGCTACCCCACACAAAAAACCGCAAGTGTATTGGTCAAGTGGCTGCGGAGATATAAGTCGTACAAAAACGTCCCCACGGCGGCCGGCTGCTAATGTTTAGTATTAAATCGCATCCTTCAATGGGAGGTATCCCTGTCACATGTTCGTATACTGTCTGAGCCAAGACCATATATAGGTCTGAGCTCAAATCTCGGTAAAGTCGTGCTTTTTTACCAAATTCCTCAAAAACGGCACAACGTGCAATAACGTTCTATATATCATTGGAAAGAGCATCAAAAGTTGTATAACCTATCAACTTTTCACTTAAATATATCTCAACCGTAAAAAGTTATTAAGCAACAAAGACGCTCCCATTGACTTTCCATGTTAAAATTTTTCATTTTTAAACGAGCTTAAAAAGAACAAACGAATTTGCACAGCTTAAAGAAGCATAACAACATGTTCTATGGTCTTTTCTCAACAAGTCCTGGAAGTTTAAACAAAATCGTATCATATAATTTTGTACAATGAACGAATGAAAATGTCTCTGCAAAAACGTCCATAGACTTAACATGGGGAGCGAAAAAAGTTCAACTTCAAAGTCGTACTACAAAAAATATCGACTTCTTACGGGTAAACGGCGCACATGGGCGTGTACCTGAATGTGTCAGCCATAAAGTGGTGTGCAGCAAACCATACCTTGATCGGCGATTTTTTCCGCTATTCGCGATCGCGCAAAAAGTGTCCCAAACCCCCATTGACTTACTATGGGAAAAATGGAATCGCACGTGCCACGTGCCACGAGGTTTTAAGCGAGTAGCGACCGATGCCATCAGGTAGATCGCCCCCGGGAACCCATACACTGAACTTTTTACGAAAATCGCAATGCACGTTTAGGCCCCTACCAAGTTGCCCCAATTCGCGGCCAGACTTGCAAAACATAGCCCGGAGACGGACCGCTCCGGTTGTTTTTCAATAGAAAAACACAATTCTAACGAATAGTGTTTGTCTTTTCAAACAACCTGCGGTTACCCAGCATCTGCGATGCTGGGCTCCGCATCGCGGGACCGCAGGTTGTTTGAGCAAGCACCTTTGTAAACGCAGCAAAAACGCCCGCCGCCAAACGAGAGGATGAGCCTTGCACGTGCAGACCGGAGTCGGTGTGCTATCTTGAAGCGACCCCTACACGTGCGCACGTGCAGCTGCACCCCAACCGTGGCACATGAAAATACCGTCCGTTAAACGTAAACACTGACGCATTAAGACCCTATTCGCCGGTCTATAGCGGTGTGCCAAATTTGAGTGCAATCGACCCGGCCGTTTTCGAGATCTGGAAGCGACACCCTGCACCTGCGCACGTGCAGCCTAGGTCCCAATTGACTTGTGCACGGCACTCTATTCGCCGGTTTATAGCGATGTACCAAATTTAATCGCATTCAGCCCAGCCGTTTCCAAGATCTGGAAACGACCCTTACACGTGCGCACGTGCAGATGCACCCCAACCGTGGCACATGAAAATACATACTTACTGACTTGTGCACGGCACCCTATTAACCAGTCTCTAGTGGTGTGCCAAATCTAAGCACAATCGGCCCAGCCGTTCTCGAGATCTGGAAGCGTCAGCCTGCACGTGCGCACGTGCAAAATGAATCCCATCTGACTTGTGCACGGCACCCTACTCGCCGATCCCTAACGGTGTGCCAACTTTGATCACAATCGGCCCAGCCGTTCTCGAGATCTGGAAGCGTCACCCTGCACGTGTGCACGTGCAATAGCACCCCAACCGTGAAACATGGAAATGCATTGCCGGATACGTGCCAACATCCATGCCAAGTACCAGCGCAATCGGCAAACTAACTACAGAGTTATTAGATTTGTTACTGAACTGACTTCTCCTCGTTTTGCACGTGGCACGTGCATTAGGGGTCACCCATACGCATCGAGAACAGCACACTACGTGTGAGAAAGGAAGAAGCTATCCCACACAAAAGACCGCGAGTGAATCGGTCCAATGGTTGCAGAGATATAAGGTTTGTAAAGGCGCCCCCACAGACGGCCTACTGCTAATATTTAGCAATAATCAGTGTCACATCCGCACACGGGAGGTATCCCCGTCACCTGTTCGTATCCTCTAATGTGGTTGGGTTCAAGTCACAGTCGAGCCCTGCTATTTTACAGCTTTTCTTAGAAACGGCACATCGTGCAGTGACGTTCTATACATTGTTGGAAAGAGCATCGAAAGTTGTATATTTTATTAACTTTTCACTTTGATATATCTGCAACGTAAAAAGTTATTAAGCAACAAAGACGCTCCCATTGACTTTCCATGTTAAAAATTTTAATTTTCAAATGAACTTTATAAGAAAAAATGAGTTTTGCCAGCTTAACGAAGCATAATTGCATGTACTATGCTCTTTCCTCTACAAGATATAAGAGTTTGGACGAAATCTATCTCTAAAATTTTGTACAAAGATCGAATGAAAATGTCTCTGCAAAGTCTCGACATCGCCGTCCATTGACTTAACATGGGACACAGCAAAATTCCAACTTTGACCTCGTGCAAAGACACGTTCCGAGATTCTGAGAGGTATACAGCGCACACTGGCGTGTACCCAAACGTGTTTGCCATAAAATGCTGGGAAGAAAACCACCTCTTCCTTGGCTCGTTTTCCCGCCATTCGCGATCGCGCAAAAAGTGTCCAAACCCCCGTTGACTTAACATGGGAAAAATGGAATCGCACGTGCCACGCGCAAAAGACTTCTTAGCGAGTACCGACCGGTGCCATCAGGTAGATCGCCTGCGGGAGCCCATACCCTGGAATTTTTACGAAGATTGAGCGATTCGTTTAGGCCCCTACCAAGTTGCCCCAATTCGCTGCCAGACTTGCAAAACATAGCCCGGAGAACGACCGCTCCGGTTGTTTTTCAATAGAAAAACACAATTCTAACGAATAGTGTTTGTCTTTTCAAACAACCTGCGGTTACCGGAGAAGGACCGCTCCGGTTGTTTTTCAATAGAAAAACACAATTCTAACGAATAGTGTTTGTCTTTTCAAACAACCTGCGGTTACACTTTTGCAATGTTGACCTGTCGTGACGTCATTTATGACGTCATCAAGGTCATATTAGTTTTTCGTCAATACCAGCATCTGCGATGCTGGGCTCCGCATCGCGGGACCGCAGGTTGTTTGAGCAAGCACCTTTGAAAACGCAGCAAAAACGCCCGCCGCCAAACGAGGGGATGAGCCTTGCACGTGCACACGGGAGTCGGTGTGCTACAAACACTGCCGCAAAAAAACGCACGCCGTCCGTTAAACTAAACACTGACGCATTAAGACAAATAGAGCCCAGCATCTGCGATGCTGGGCTCCGCATCGCGGGACCGCAGGTTGTTTGAGCAAGCACCTTTGAAAACGCAGCAAAAACGCCCGCCGCCAAACGAGGGGATGAGCCTTGCACGTGCACACGGGAGTCGGTGTGCTACAAACACTGCCGCAAAAAAACGCACGCCGTCCGTTAAACTAAACACTGACGCATTAAGACAAATATGGCGCCTTGCGGCAAGTGTGGTGCATTCATATCTGCCGTTTAAGCAGCCATCCCTCAATCAAAGCGCATCCTAATCGTCCCATGTTCGATAAAGTTAGGCACATTCTGTGATTTGCGGCAAAAATGGCGCTTTGAGACAAACGTGGCGCATTGCGACAAACGTGGCGCATTCGTTCCTGTCGCTTAACAATTTTATCCACCCACCAAAATCTAGCCCAATTGGACTTAAACTGACAAATTTATGTTCATTTGAATATTTCACTATAAAATATCTCCGCAACGGAGGTGCCCAAATTTGCACGTGTGCTACGTGACCGCCGGTGGTGTAAGCAGGACTTGTCCGCTCACTGATTGCACCATTTCAGTGTTCCTGGCTTGTGCTGTTTTCGTGCTATAAGGCCACAAATCGGCAAACACACGATAATCTGGGAGGTACGGGACTCAAACACGTGGCCACGTGGCACGTGCCGGACCTCTGATAGCTTCACCGTTCACGCCACGTGATGACCCATCGACGTGGCCATCAGCATGTAAAAGATGACCCCGGCCGGTGTCACCGTCTCTGAACAGTGGACGGCTAAACTCGAAAAACGGGAAAATTTTGGGAAATTTCACCTTTCGAATATATAACTTCCCCAGAATTTTAAATTTTTCATTTTACAAAAAATCCGAGATAGCAGTTTTTTAGACCTCTTCATTCTGTGCCTAAACCCGTTTTCAGATCGACCCTATCATAAAAACTGACGGCCTGACGGCTATTTCCCCCACTCCTTGCATTTCACAATGCTAGTATATTTAAGCACCAAAATTGACCCCGTGCCACGGCACGTGCAATAGCACGTGCGACACGTGACCACTAGTGCGACAAGCTGGATTCATCTGCTCACCGGCTGCACTGATTTGGTGTCGCTAGTTGAAGTCGTTTCCACGCCAGAGGACCCCGAGTAGGCCAATGTCGGATTTTCCCGGAGGTTACCCCATCAAACACGTTTGCACGTGGCACGTGCTTTTCAATCGCCCCATATCTGACCCATACCATGTGGTAGCAGACACCCTGGGGCACAACATATTGGAACATTTTCAAAATCTAACGTGGAAATTTTTGACAAAATCGATTTGAAAATAATTTTTCGAAATCGCCATAGGCTCAACATGGGGTAACTGTTTGTGACGATTACCCGAAATTTTGTCAATTATATTTTAAGTAATTACCACCGTCAGTTGGGGTGCCAGCCCGAGATTCGACCCTAAAAATATCAGCAAATATAATTGAAGAAATTTTTCGCAAATCGCATTTTATTTTTTTCCCATGTTAACCCTATGGGAAAATGCACGTGCCGATTACCCCAAAACGGGCCATTATATTTCATAACGAAGCATAACATCATGTTCTATGGTCGTTTCTCAACAGGTCCTGAAAGTTCAAACAAAATCGTATCATATAATTTTGTACAATGAGCGAATAAAAATGTCTCTGCAAAAACGCCCATTGACTTAACATGGGGAGCGAAAAAGTTCAACTTTGACCTCGTGCAAAGGCACGTTACGAAATTCTGAGGGGTATACGGCGCACACTAGCGTGTACCCAAACGTGTTTGCCATAAAATGCTGGGATGAAAACCACCCCTTTCTTGGCTCGTTTTTCCGCCATTCCCGATGGCGCAAAAAGTGCCCCAAACCCCCATTGACTTAACATGGGGAAAATTGAAACGCACGTGCCACGTGCCACGAGGTTTTAAGCGAGTAGCGACCGGTGCCATCAGGTAGATCGCCTGCTGGAGCCCATACCCTGAACTTTTTACGAAGATTGAGCGATTCGTCTAGGCCCCGGTCAAGTTGTACTGATTCGCGGCCAGACTTGCAAAACATAGCCCGGAGAAGGACCGCTCCGGTTGTTTTTCAATAGAAAAACACAATTCTAACGAATAGTGTTTGTCTTTTCAAACAACCTGCGGTTAACTCAATCAAAGCGCATACTAATCGTCCCATGTTCGATAAAGTTACGCACATTCTGTGATTTGTGGCAAAAATGGCGCTTTGAGACAAACGTGGCGCACTGCGACAAACGTGGCGCATTTGTTCCTGTCGCTTAACAATTTTATCCACCCACCAAAGTCTAGCCCAATTGGACTTAAACTGACAAAGTTATGTTCATTTGAATATTTCACTATAAAATATCTCCGCAACGGAGGTGCCCAAATTTGCACGTGTGCCACGTGACCGCCGTTAGTGTAAGCAGGACTTGTCTCCTCACTGATTGCACTATTTCAGTGTTCCTGGCTTGTGCTGTTTTCGTGCTATAAGGCCACAAATCGGCAAACACACGATAATCTGGGAGGTACGCGACTCAAACACGTGGCCACGTGGCACGTGCCGGACCTCTGATAGCTTTACCGTTCACGCCACGTGATGACCCATCGACGTGGCCATCAGCATGTAAAAGATGACCCCGGCCGGTGTCACCGTCTCTGAACAGTGGACGGCTAAACTCGAAAAACGGGAAAATTTTAGGAAATTTCACGTTTCGAACATATAATTTCCCCAGAATTTTAAATTTTTCATTTTACAAAAAATCCGAGATAGCAGTTTTTTAGCCCCCTTCATTCTGTGCCTAAACCCGTTTTCAGATCGACCCTATCACAAAAACTGACGGCCTGACGGCTATTTCCCCCACTCCTTGCATTTCACAATGCTAGTATACTTAAGCACTAAAATTGACCCCGTGCCACGGCACGTGCAATAGCACGTGCGACACGTGACCACTAGTGCGACAAGCTGGACTCATATGCTCACCGGCTGCACTGATTTGGTGTCGCTAGTTGAAGTCGTTTCCACGCCATAGGACCCCAAGTAGGCCAATGTCGGATTTTCCCGGAGGTTACCCCATCAAACACGTTTGCACGTGGCACGTGCTTTTCAATCGCCCCATATCTGACCCATACCTTGTGGTAGCCGATACCCCGGGGCACAACATACTGGAACATTTTCAAAATCTAACGTGGAAATTTTTGACAAAATCGATTTGAAAATAATATTTCGAAATCGCCATAGGCTCAACATGGGGTAACTGTTTGTGACGATTACCCGAAATTTTGTCAATTATATTTTAAGTAATTACCACCGTCAGTTGGGGTGCCAGCCCGAGATCCGACCCTAAAAATATCAGCAAATATAATTGACGAAATTTTTCGCAAATCGCATTTTAATTTTTTCCCATGTTAACCCTATGGGAAAATGCACGTGCCGATTACCCCAAAACGGGCCATTATATTTCAAAACGAAGCATAACAACATGTTCTATGGTCGTTTCTCAACAGGTCCTGAAAGTTTAAACAAAATCGTATCATATAATTTTGTGCAATGAACGAATGAAAATGTCTCTGCAAAAACGCCCATTGACTTAACATGGGGAGCGAAAAAAGTTCAACTTTGACCTCGTTCAAAGGCACGTTACGAAATTCTGAGGGGTATACGGCGCACACTAGCGTGTACCCAAACATGTTTGCCATAAAATTCTAGGAAGAAAACCACCGCCTTCTTGGCTCGTTTTTCCGCCATTCGCGATGGCGCAAAAAGTGTCCAAAACCCCATTGACTTAACATGGGCGAAAATTGAAACGCACGTGCCACGTGCCACGAGGTTTTAAGCGAGTAGCGACCGGTGCCATCAGGTAGATCGCCTGCGGGAGCCCATACACTGAAATTTTTACGAAAATCGAGCCACAAGTTTAGGCCCCAATCAAGTTGCCCCAATCTCAGGCCAACCATGCAAAACATAGCCCGGAGAAGGACCGCTCCGGTTGTTTTTCAATAGAAAAACACAATTCTAACGAATAGTGTTTGTCTTTTCAAACAACCTGCGGTTACGCTCGCTTCGCTCGCTCCGTAACAAAAGTGACACCTCTCCGTTTTACACGTGTCACGTGCAGTGGAGGTCACCCGCAAGCATTGTCCATAGTAAATACTTGTAAGAAGAGTATACGCTACCCCACACAAAAAACCGCAAGTGTAACAGTGTCCGTCCCCCTCCCCGGCGCCGTTTTCCTCCAGGGGAGGCGCCCCAGCCGCCGTACTGGGGCGTAGCGGAGTCCGTGCTTTTAGCACAGCAAAATATCCACCCAGGCTAGATTAACGTCACGACAACCTATCCGTTAATCTAAGGAAAGACTTCGCTCGCTTCGCTCGCTCCGTAACAAAAGTGACACCTCTCCGTTTTACACGTGTCACGTGCAGTGGAGGTCACCCGCAAGCATTGTCCATAGTAAATACTTGTAAGAAGAGTATACGCTACCCCACACAAAAAACCGCAAGTGTAACAGTGTCCGTCCCCCTCCCCGGCGCCGTTTTCCTCCAGGGGAGGCGCCCCAGCCGCCGTACTGGGGCGTAGCGGAGTCCGTGCTTTTAGCACAGCAAAATATCCACCCAGGCTAGATTAACGTCACGACAACCTAGGATTAAGAGTGGCTAGACTTCAGACTTCATGCAGACTTAACATTGAAGTATTATATATGCAACTAAATGACACACATGGTGTTTGTTCTAACCTTCTCAACAGAAAGTGAACGTGTCAGGACAGCACCCCTTGGTGACCATTATATTCAAGGGGTGCAGGAACTGATTCCCCAGGGGTGAAGCGATAGAAGCAAAAACATGAGTCACTAGTTCCCTCCTGTGTCTTCCCTCCTGCAGAAAAAAAAATACATGTGTGATGCCCAATGTGACTGATAACTGCATATTATAAAGCTGGAAATATTGTACAAAGTTGTGACAACACAAGCAAACTATGCATGTCACTGCTCTTGTATAACTTTTCTATTTTTATTGCTATATGAGACCTCACAAGACACAAAAATATGCATGGTTAGAAAGTGGGTAACAATACATTTCCGCTCATACTCAGAAATTTCCGTTAATCTAAGGAAAGACTTCGCTCGCTTCGCTCGCTCCGTAACAAAAGTGACACCTCTCCGTTTTACACGTGTCACGTGCAGTGGAGGTCACCCGCAAGCATTGTCCATAGTAAATACTTGTAAGAAGAGTATACGCTACCCCACACAAAAAACCGCAAGTGTAACAGTGTCCGTCCCCCTCCCCGGCGCCGTTTTCCTCCAGGGGAGGCGCCCCAGCCGCCGTACTGGGGCGTAGCGGAGTCCGTGCTTTTAGCACAGCAAAATATCCACCCAGGCTAGATTAACGTCACGACAACCTAGGATTAAGAGTGGCTAGACTTCAGACTTCATGCAGACTTAACATTGAAGTATTATATATGCAACTAAATGACACACATGGTGTTTGTTCTAACCTTCTCAACAGAAAGTGAACGTGTCAGGACAGCACCCCTTGGTGACCATTATATTCAAGGGGTGCAGGAACTGATTCCCCAGGGGTGAAGCGATAGAAGCAAAAACATGAGTCACTAGTTCCCTCCTGTGTCTTCCCTCCTGCAGAAAAAAAAATACATGTGTGATGCCCAATGTGACTGATAACTGCATATTATAAAGCTGGAAATATTGTACAAAGTTGTGACAACACAAGCAAACTATGCATGTCACTGCTCTTGTATAACTTTTCTATTTTTATTGCTATATGAGACCTCACAAGACACAAAAATATGCATGGTTAGAAAGTGGGTAACAATACATTTCAAATGAACTAAGCAGATTATTTCTAAGCTCCTTTAAGTCCCAATTTCTGCTATATTTCGCTTGTTGTCACTTCATATTTTGAACTCAAGGTGCCTTGTGGATTTACCTCAGGTATGTAGGTAAATCCACAAGGATTTATGGGCTTTACCACAGTTGAGTAGCTGCTCCCTCAATTTAAGTTTCTCGTTAAATTTCATTGAGGCGTTGCAAGATGGGCTGAAGCCGAATCCTCTTCCCTGTTTAGCTGATGCTCATAATACCTGAACATTTTTAATTCCAATTTTTATAGCTGTTAACAATTGGTAAAGGCCCATGTACCTAGACAACAATGACTTTACAGAAGAAACCCCTGGCTGTGTTTCATGGGCGCGCTGCCAGCCGCTGCCAGCGCATTCCGCGTGAGCTAGCGTCAACCTCCGGTAGTGTTGGAGGTATAGGCTTGTTGATGTCTCTATGGAAGCCAAAAGCGGCTGGCAGAGTGCTGTGATATGCTGTGATACACCACCCTTATTTTTGCACAATAATGCTGTGATAACTGTTCCTGCAAAAAATATAAGGTGAAGTGAAGTAAAATCAGGTCAAACATTAATATATACCCGAAAATAGCAGTGTTTGGAGTACCTATATTCACATTACCAATAATATAAAATCAGGTCAAACATTAATATATACCAGAAAATAGCAGTGTTTGCCGTTTGGAGTACCTATATTCACATTACCAATAATATGATACACAACAGGCCATAGAAAACCAGTGAATCAGAATGTTGAATTGTACCCCAATTTCAATATCAATATGGCACTTGGCAATAACAGTTAAACACACCGTTTTTGATGTTAAATCAACAGAGAAAACTCCTGAACATAAAAAATGATCAGAATGTATAATAAGGATAACAGTATAAATAAAAATCGACGACATCAGCACCTATCATCGCCGTTCCACATTCACCACTCCCCATTCCACGCACAGATTGTTTACTCCTTGGTTTACCCCGTGTTCGCAGTCTCCCTGACGACGGAGATTCTTTACGCCCACCGACCAATCACGTTCAAGATCAGCGGGGCTTGGCCGCAGTTCTCGAACGCTATTTGCCAGATTAAGCAGGACCTTCGTCGTCAGTAAACTGTGAACACGGCGTTACATATTTCGCTATGGTAACAAAAGCGCCAGAATTGACTACCAGAATTGGATCCGAAGGTCAAATGGGTCACGTGACTGACAAGTTCAGATGGACAACACCAGGAAAACGGAACAACGTGCAATAACGTTCTATATATCATTGGAAAGAGCATCAAAAGTTGTATAAAATATCAACTTTTGACTTAAACATATCTTAAACGTAAAAAGTTATTAAGCATCAAAGACGCTCCCATTGACTTTCAAAGTTAAAATTTTTCATTTTTAAACGAGCTTCAAAAGAGCAAACGAATTCTGACAGCTTAACGAAGCATAACACCATGTTCTATGGTCTTTTCTCAACAAGTCCTGAAAGTTTAAACAAAATCGTATCATATAATTTTGTACAATGAGCGAATGAAAAAGTCTCTGCAAAAACGCCCATTGACTTAACATGGGGAGCGAAAAAAATTCAACTTTGACCTCGTGCAAAGACACGTTACGAAGTTCTGAGGGGTATACGGCGCACACCAGCGTGTACCCAAACGTGTTTGCCATAAAATGCTGGGAAGAAAACCACCTCTTCCTTGGCTCGTTTTTCCGCTATTCCCGATCGCGCAAAAAGTGTCCAAAACCCCGTTGACTTAACATGGGGAAAATGGAATCGCACGTGCCACGTGCCACGAGGTTTTAAGCGAGTAGCGACCGGTGCCAACAGGTAGATCGCCTGCGGGAGCCCATACACTGAAATTTTTAAGAAAATCGAGCCACAAGTTTAGGCCTGACCCAAGTTGCCCCAATTCGCGGCCAGACATGCAAAACATAGCCCGGAGAAGGACCGCTCCGGTTGTTTTTCAATAGAAAAACACAATTCTAACGAATAGTGTTTGTCTTTTCAAACAACCTGCGGTTACCAGCATCTGCGATGCTGGGCTCCGCATCGCGGGACCGCAGGTTGTTTGAGCAAACACCTTTGTAAACGCAGCAAAAACGCCCGCCGCCAAACGAGAGGATGAGCCTTGCACGTGCAGACCGGAGTCGGTGTGCTACGGACTGACGTGCACGGCACCCTATTCGCCGGTCTATAGTGGTGTGCCAAATTTGAGTGCAATCGACCCAGCCATTTTTGAGATCTGGAAGCGTCGCCCACACTGCACTGCACGTGCGCACGTGCAGCCTGGGTCCCAATTGACTTGTGCACGGCACTCTATTCGCTGGTTTCTAGCGATGTACCAAATTTAATCTGAATCGGCCCAGCCGTTTCCAAGATCTGGAAACGACCCCTACACGTGCGCACGTGCAGCTGCACCCCAACCGTGGCACATGAAAATACATACTTACTGACTTGTACACGGCACCCTACTAACCAGTCTCTAGCGGTATGCCAAATTTGAGCACAGTCGGCCCAGCCGTTCTTGAGATCTGGAAGCGTCAGCCTGCACGTGCGCACGTGCCAAATGGGTCCCATTTGAGTTGTGCACGGCACCCTACTCGCCGATCCCTAACGGTGTGCCAACTTTGATCACAATCGGCCCAGCCGTTCTCGAGATCTGGAAGCGTCACCCTGCCCGTGCGCACGTGCAGCTCCACCCCAACCGTGACACACGGAAATGTATTGCCCGGCGGTTGCCTACATTCATGCCAAGTATCAGTGCAATCGGCAAAGTAACTACAGAGTTATTAGACTTGTTACCGAACTGAGACCTCTTCGTTTTGCACGTGGCACGTGCATTAGGGGTCACACATACGCATCGAGAGTAGCACACTACGTGTCAGAAAGGGAGGAGCTATCCCACACAAAAGACCGCGAGTGAATCGGTCCAGTGGTTGCAGAGATATAAGGTTTGTAAAGGCGCCCCCACGGCGGCCGACTGCTAATAATTAGCAATAATCAGTGTCGCGTCCGCACATGGGAGGTGTCCCCTTCACCTGTTCGTATATTCTAATGTGTTTGGGTTCAAGTCACAGTCGAGCCCTGCTTTTTTACAACTTTTCTTAAAAACGGCACATCGTGCAGTGACGTTCTATGCATCAGTGGAAAGAGCATCAAAAATTGTATATTATATTAACTTTTCACCTATATATCTTACTAATGATAAAAGTTTTGGAGAAATAAAGATGCTCCCATTGACTTTCCATGTTAAAAATTTTCATTTTCAAACGAACTTTATTGGAAAAAAACGATTTCTGCCAGCTTAACGAAGCATACCAGCATGTACTACGCTCTTTCCTCTGCAAGATATAAGAGTTTGGGCGAAATCTATCTCTAAAATTTTGTACAATGAACGAATGAAAATGTCTCTGCAAAGTCTCGACATCGCCGTCCATTGACTTAACATGGGACACAGCAAAATTCCAACTTTGACCTCGTGCAAAGACACGTTCCGAGATTCTGAGGGGTATACGGCGCACACTAGCGTGTACCGGAACGTGTTTGCCATAAAATGCTGGGAAGAAAACCACCCCTTTCTTGGCTCGTTCTTCCACCATTCGCGATGGCGCAAAAAGTGCCCAAAACCCCATTGACTTAACATGGGCAAAAATTGAATCGCACGTGCCACGTGCCACGAGGTTTTAAGCGAGTAGCGACCGGTGCCATCAGGTAGATCGCCTGCGGGAGCCCATACCCTGAAATTTTTACGAAGATTGAGCGATTCGTCTAGGCCCCGCTCAAGTTGTACTGATTCGCTGCCAGACTTGCAAAACATAGCCCGGAGAAGGACCGCTCCGGTTGTTTTTCAATAGAAAAACACAATTCTAACGAATAGTGTTTGTCTTTTCAAACAACCTGCGGTTAGCACGTGCAGTTGCACCCCAATCGTGGCACATGGAAATACATACTAAATGACTGCAACCTACTGATCGGTATCAAGCGTTATGCCAAATTTGAACACAATCGGTCCAGCCGTTCTCGAGATCTGGAAGCGTCACCCTGCACGTGCGCACGTGCAGTTGCACCCCTACCAAGACACATGGAAATGCATCGCCTGGAAAGTGTCTACCTCCATGCCAAGTTTTAGCGCAATCGGCCCAGTAATTACCGCGAGCTATTGCGCTTATTACCAGCATCTGCGATGCTGGGCTCCGCATCGCGGGACCGCAGGTTGTTTGAGCAAGCACCTTTGTAAACGCAGCAAAAACGCCCGCCGCCAAACGAGAGGATGAGCCTTGCACGTGTAGACCGGAGTCGGTGTGCTACAAACTGACGTGCACGGCACCCTACTCGCTGATCTATAGCGGTGTGCCAAATTTGAGTGTAATCGGCTCGGCCATTTTCGAGATCTGGAAGCGTCACCCTGCACGTGCGCACGTGCAAGCTGTGTCCAATTGCATTGTGCATGGGACCCTATTCGCCGGTCTCTAGCGGTGTACCAAATTCGAGCTCAATCGGCCCAGCCGTTTTCAAGATCTTGAAACGACCCCTCCACGTGCGCACGTGCAGTTGCATCTCAACCGTGACACATGGAAATACATACTAACTGACTTGTGCACGGCACCCTACTGATCGATCTCTAGATGTTTGCCGAATTTGAGTGCAATCGGTCCAGCCGTTCTTGAGATCTGGAAGCGTCACCCTGCACGTGCGCACGTGCAAGATGGGTCCAAACTGACTTGCGCACGGCAGTCGGCACCCTACTAATCGGTCTCTAGCGGTGTACCAAATTTGAACTCAATCGGCCCGGCCGTTCTCGAGATCTGGAAGCGTCACCCTGCACGTGCGCACGTGCAGTTGCACCCCAATCGTGGCACATGGAAATACATACTAAATGACTGCAACCTACTGATCGGTATCAAGCGTTATGCCAAATTTGAACACAATCGGTCCAGCCGTTCTCGAGATCTGGAAGCGTCACCCTGCACGTGCGCACGTGCAGTTGCACCCCTACCAAGACACATGGAAATGCATCGCCTGGAAAGTGTCTACCTCCATGCCAAGTTTTAGCGCAATCGGCCCAGTAATTACCGCGAGCTATTGCGCTTATTACAAAACAGGCACCTCTTGGCTTTGCACGTGGAACGTGCGTTAGGGGTCACCCATATGCATCGAGAGTAGCACACTATGTGAAAGAAGGGAAAAAGCTACCCCACACAAAAAACCGCACGTGTATCAGCCCAGTGGTTGCCGAGATATAAGTCGTACAAAAACGTCCCCACGGCGGCCGGCCGCTATTTAGCAGTAAAATCGTGTCGCATCCTTCTATGGGAGGTATCCCCGTCACCTGTTCGTATACTGTCTGAGCAAAGGCCATACGTTACGGTCCAAACTCCATAGTGAGGCGGACATACGAATTTACGAGAGTTTAGCGACGAAATGATTCACTTAATTGTTAAGTAATGGGTACCATTAGACCATAAATTTTATCTAGCATCTCACCGTAGATGCAGTAAAAAGTGCTTTACTTTTCAATGTATATAAAGACTTGCTCAGCTCAATCAGTTCACTCTGTATTGGCTCAAGCCGTATCATGCGAACGCAATACAAACTAGAGCACCGACAGCGCAGCGCTCCCCAACTCACTGCTCGCCCAGTCCACCCGGGCCGCCGCCACGACGGCCCCCCGCAAGTAGGCATCCCGCACTGCACCGACAGCCGCGGGCGACCAGCTGACCGGCCAGCTGACCGGCCAGCAGCCGGCGGGCGGCAAGCCGCGGATGGCCGACCCGCCGGCGCGGCGAGGGAGGGGAGGGACGCAGCTGAAAGACCCGACTACATATATATCAAAGAAACATTATATGTAATCATCGATGACGCGACATAAATCTGCTTTATTGGGTTTAGCGGTGTAGTCTGTGATGCCATCACAATGAAAATAGCCTAGTTTTGTAGAGCATCAAATTCTGATTCCATAACGACTCTCGCTAGTCCATTTTCAATTGTAAATAAGCCTTTTATTGCGATGCAAAGTCCCGAAATGGTGCCGACGGCGGCCGGTCCCCCGATGGTACCATACCATAGATCAGAGGGCTGTTCACGGGCCCTGTGTGCGGTCGGACCGCACATAGCCTCCAAGCTCCGCCCACTGCGTCCCTACGTCAGCCTTCCGTCACCGCACACAGCGATCGCTGTGGCCGGTCGGGACTGGCCACAGCGGACCGTCCACCGCACGCAGCCGTGACGTCAGAACCGCCTACCCATCCCCTACCCCCACGCCTGCTGGACGCACCGCACACAGCGCACGCAGCAGTGTGCGGTGCCCGTGAACACCCCTCTGGTAAACAGGTTAGTTCACATTCCCGCCGCTATGCGGGCGGCGGCGGCGCCACCTGTCCTCGTGTCCGCCTGACACCGTAACGATATAGGTCTGAGCTCAAATCTCGGTAATGTCGTGCTTTTTTACTATATTTCTCAAAAACGGCACCACGTGCAATAAAGTTGTATATATCATTGGAAAGAGCATCAAAAGTTGTATAACCTATCAACTTTTCACTTAAATATATCTCAACTGTAAAAAGTTATTAAGCAGCAAAGACGCTCCCATTCACTTTCCATGTTAAAATTTTTCATTTTTAAACGAGCCTAAAAAGAACAAACGAATTTGCACAGCTTAAAGAAGCATAACAACATGTTCTATGGTCTTTTCTCAACAAGTCCTGAAAGTTTAAACAAAATCGTATCATATAATTTTGTACAATGAGCGAATGAAAAAGTCTCTGCAAAAACGCCCATTGACTTAACATGGGGAGCGAAAAAAATTCAACTTTGACCTCGTGCAAAGACACGTTACGAAGTTCTGAGGGGTATACGGCGCACACCAGCGTGTACCCAAACGTGTTTGCCATAAAATGCTGGGAAGAAAACCACCTCTTCCTTGGCTCGTTTTTCCGCTATTCCCGATCGCGCAAAAAGTGTCCAAAACCCCGTTGACTTAACATGGGGAAAATGGAATCGCACGTGCCACGTGCCACGAGGTTTTAAGCGAGTAGCGACCGGTGCCAACAGGTAGATCGCCTGCGGGAGCCCATACACTGAAATTTTTAAGAAAATCGAGCCACAAGTTTAGGCCTGACCCAAGTTGCCCCAATTCGCGGCCAGACATGCAAAACATAGCCCGGAGAAGGACCGCTCCGGTTGTTTTTCAATAGAAAAACACAATTCTAACGAATAGTGTAGTGTTTGTCTTTTCAAACAACCTGCGGTTACTTCACGTCACAAGGACTCACAATCTTTCTGTTGGGTGTTTGATTGACGCATTAACTAAGTCTGTCTTAGGTTTTATTATTGCAAAAAATTCATATTGCATTATTGTATCAAAATACTGCCAGCAATAACAAAACAAGAACATGAACTGTCAATGAGCAAGCCACCTTTCCTAAAAATTGGTAACTTTGAAAAGAATTTTAGTTTCTTTTAAGGAAAAGGAGAAATGATTATCAGGTAATTATCAGAAAACCACTCAACCAGCAAGTGGCTGGGTGGTTTCTCAGCAAACATCAAGCCAAAACATATACTTGCATTTATCTAACAATTGAGCCATTTGACTACTACAAGGATATGTGAGCAAAATAAGAATCCAATTATCCAATGTTGACTTCCTTGCAAAGTTTATGCCTAATTTTATGAAAATGTTTCACTAAAATATGATACTTTTCATCGAATATTATTTAATTTACGATTTATTTCGATCGAAACTCACATGGAGTCCCGCGCCATTTTCGTCGACGATGAATATGATCGTGTTTCATAAAGAGATAAGGGGTTTCAATGGTCTTTCAAAGCAAAAACTTGATTCAAATATTGGTAGGAAATAATATAAAGCTGGTTCAAATGGCCATCAATCATTTAAAACACCGAAAATACTCACAACTCCGTCCCCACGACCACGCAGCACCGCGCACACCAAACTACTGGCACAATGCCAAAACTGCTGTCACAGGAGAAATGTTTTTTTTTTCTCGATTGCAATTGTGGAATTATTTATTAAACAGAAGACGATCTTTCCGAAAAACCGACTGATTTCATACACAGATGCATGGAAAATAAAAAAAAAATCCCGGTAAGTTTATTTGTATTGTTTTGTCGATTTTGACATGCTCCTAGTTTGCAGCCATATTTCGATATGTTCTACAGGGAGTTCAGAATTATTTCAGGGCCAATTTTTTCCTCGTTCATTTTCCCGTCGATCATGAAATTTTTAGAGCGGAACAATTAGTTTCCAGGCGGTCCGAGCGGTTTTTGTGAGAAGGGTGCAAAAATCGGCGTCATTTTTAGAGCCTCGACACCAGCTCAACACAGGACCCTATGGGAGACGGTGAAGTAGCGGAAGCAATAAATAGAGCGCTCTAATTTTAGCTTATTTCCCTGGTGTGTCACCGACTGACATGGGGTTTGAGTTGAGATAGCCAAGTTTGCGGCGAGGTTCAGAAACCACTATCTATCTAGGTTGCAACCCCCGCAGCCTCTTGGTGTTGAAGAAATTTGTTCCCTTCATTTGAAAATGGGCCTTGCCCCAGGCCCTATCTTCAACATGGAGCGACCGTTAGTGTGACGTCACCTCGTTTAGTCATTCTGATTTAAATGGGTTTGTTCGTTGAAAAATCGCTTAAAACTTGGTCTGAACTTAGTTGTGGTGCCTACACAGTAAAAAGAATCAGCTTTATGACAGTAATGTTGCCTGGGGAAGGAGGGAATTTTGGGCTGTGACGTCACATATCATCAAATCTATAGTCGGCCACAATTTAACTGGTTTTAACAACATTTTAGAAGGTGGGATAGTTCCTTTAAGCTAAATTTGCACACATTTGAACTTAAGCGTTTCTATTTTTGGAACATCAGCGTTTCCATTTTTGGAAACTAAGTCTCCATAAATGGATACGATTCAGGAGCATTTTTAAGTGGTGAATTTGAATGCATCAGCTTTCCATGCAAGAAGACAAGTGCTTTTGGTGTATCCGTGCTTGTTTTACGCAAAACAGTGGTTATACCTACACCAAATCCAGCCACCCTTGGCAAGAAAATTTGTGCGGAAATGTTAGCGTTTCTATTTATGGAACAAGCGTTTCCATTTTTGGAACAGAAGAGTAGTCAAAATTGGAAATGTTTCCAATAATAGAAATGTCTCCATAAATGAATTGGAGATACCACAGTGCGCCGGACTGTTATCAGCATTAATTGAGCTATTATGGGTGGCATATGTCGATATCACATAAGATACCAAAATGCAAATTACTCTGTAAGGAAGTATCCATAGCTCCATAGCAACCACCTAGCAACGTGAATCAAAGCTGTAAACAACTCGCGTTTGTCTCAGATGCGCATTTTTCGGAGCATATAACCAGAATCTGTTATTCTCGGCGTCATAATGAATGTTGCAAAACAGAGTGACCATTTGACTATCAATAAGGACGATTTTTGCGAAATTCATGTTTCTTGCCTAACTACATTTCGAAAAAGTTAACAGACGCTAAACAAGTTAGTCGAGCCGACGAAGATGGTCGAGCGTGGCAGGGCAGCGTCAAACTCACCGTGTCTGTTCTTCCCGAGTCTTCAAAGTCTTCTAGCGAAACCAAGCACAGAAAACTCACAAGTTTCAATGAAATTAGACAGCAACAATGTCTAACGAAACTTTAAAATAATATCTTTTCACTTCTCTCACAATTGACACCTCAATCAGCAGCCGGATCCGTCAAGGGTCCCGACAAGATTCCTATAGATTCCTAAAGATAAGGTTGGGCCAGGCAGTCACGTGACAGTTTCTGCTTGGTGTTTGAGTTGCGCCATCGTGGTTTATTGATATCTTTAAACAATTTTAAGACAAAATGTAGCTGAATATGTTAACATATATTTTAAAAAAAAATATTTAATAAACAGAAATAAGTAAAAAACAAAAGTTTTGGCCTAAGCGTAAAACTATTATTTATGTAATACTCTTGACATTGCTTTATTGAAGATTCAGGCTAGAAAATTTTTCATACTCATTATAGGTATAATACAATTTATACAATACTCATTTCTATGCGAAGATTTCTCTAGCGTATCGCAAATAAAATGGGCATAGGTATAAATACGCATAAAAAAATAAGTTAACATAAACTTGGGTATAACCACGGATCACATACTGCCCGGGCCTATAAGTTGTCACATAAGGTGATCCGTGGTATAACTAATGGTCAGAAGAGGGCAAGCAGCGCGCTTGGGATGAGGCGTTCTCTAAGACGTCTCAGCAGCGTCTGCTGGATGGGGCAAACCAGGTGGTCCGGGTGTGTCTTCTTGCTGCTGCAGAGCCCCACACCGCCGCCTGGGTGCAAGCCCTCCCAGTCACCAGTCTGAGACTCCACCTGGAGGACGAAACCGTCCGGGTAGCAGTGGCGCTGCGACTCGGGGCACCGGTATGTGAACCGCACAACTGCCAGCTCTGCCGTCGTCCTGCTGATCGACTGGGCTACCACGGTCTCTCCTGTGCCAAGAGTGCTGGCCGCCACGCACGTCACGCCAACCTTAACCCTCGCCCGCACATGCCATTTTCCCATCCTAGAACGCACATGCGGGGGTGGTTGCCACCCCCCCCCCCGCGCCATTTCGTTCCTGTTGGAGATAGAGCTTAGCGGTAAAGACAAAAAAGATTCTTTGGGAAGAGACAAATCCAATGATACCCAGTTTTACCTTCTCAGGTCAGTCATTGACCTTCCAGGTCAGGTCAAACTAAAAAATGTTGCTGTTTTGGGTCACCGTTGGATATCAAGTGCGCTGCTTATCAAATACCGATGACGATGCTGTTTTCTGGTGCCAAGCCAGCTAGAACCTCTTTGTCACACTACCCGACCAGAATTTTGCTGCTGAGGTCAGGCGCGGATACAAGGGGGGGGCCATGGGGGCCATGGCCCCCCCCCCTTGGCCGATTTTTTTCAAAAATAGAATAAAAAGTTAAAAAGCTGAAAAGGGGGCCTCCTGAAAATGAAGTGGCTATTCATGTTGAGATGTTGCCTGAACAGCTAGATAAGCTCAATAGACGCAGTTTTTTTTTGGGGGGGGGCCCAACAAGTGGGAAGATGGGGCCTCCAACAGGTGGGATTATGGGGGCCTCCTGGTTTCTAATGGCCCCTCCCTTGGAGATTTTCTGGATCCGCCCCTGGCTGAGGTCATTTCAGGTCAAGTTAGGTCAAGGTCAATTATGTGTTTGTATGTCTGTGTGTGTCTGTGTGTATACTGAATACTGATGTGTGCACCGATTGTTTTTGGGTCCATATTACATGAAATCATGATCTGAGAAGCTTTTACCAAAAATGCAATCAAAAAACTTCACAAAAAGTAAATTCGGCTTGCCTAAAAAGCAATTATCTTAGATGACCTAGGTTGACCTTGACCCTGACCTTGACCCCTGTACATCGTCGAACAACATGTTCCATGATAGGTGGGAGGTAAGACTGGCAAAAAAGGCCGAAATCAGGGTGTCAAAAGCTCACAAGGCCCATGGCAAACGCAAGATGTTGAGAATTGGCCATTTGGGTCATGACATGACCTCAAAAACAAGGTCATATCTCCGAAACCAAAAATCACAAACTTGAAATTTTCAGTGGACATCAAGAAAGGATAGAGGAGCAGCTATACGAAAAATCGGCCTTCTAGCTCTAAAAATGTTGAGTGCAGAGCAGAAAGACTACCTGGGGGGATGGGTGGCAACCACCCCCCCCCCCCATGTGCGGGCGAGAGCAGCACAGGGCTCGAGAGTGTTTTAGAGCCCACCGGCCTTGACAGAGGTGACGGCCGACGTCCCGATGGGATAACGCTCTTCCCTTTCAGCCGAGGAATGAGCCTGATATGGGACGCCACCTGCTGCGACACCGCTTCTCTGCAACTGCTGTCATCAGCTCTGCCTTGAGCCCTGGTAGCGCCGCTCGCTTTGCGGAAGAACGCAAGCGCGTCCGATATGCCGCTCTCCGTAAGAAATACGTTTTCGTACCTTTCGCGGTTGAGACACCTGGTGTCCTGGGTCCAGCGGCCACACAGGGGGGGGGGGGGGGTCGGATGCGACCCCCCCCCCAGGCTGTCGTGGGTACGGAAATAGCCCAGGCGGTGCCGGGTTAAACTAATAGTATTACCGCAGGGAACACGACGCATTTATAGCCGATACATTTGCTTTTTTTCTTAAATAAGATTGAAACATTGCGAGTACTGGCTTTTCGCCTAGCAGTTGGGCGTGAGGTGAGTGACGATAAAAATTATTTCGCTCTCCCTTGCTCCTGCACCTGCGGAAAGTGGATGGATGGGCATTGGATACTTACTGGAAGGGTGTAATAAGGGCAATACACCACTTCATGCTCCGATAATTGCATTACGTCTATGACGGTGTAAAGTAAAGAATAAAGATGTGTGAAGAAATAGACATCTGACAATTGGCTGACTTCCCTGCCTCCCGGCCGCTACTCAGGTCCACCACTCGCCGTTGTCAGTGCACGGTTTTTCTAGCAAGCTCCAGCCTAGTATTGATCTTATTCAGTATTTACGGTACGAAGATTTGATAACGGAATGTGACGTTTCCACATCATGCTTGATGGTTGAAGTTTGCACCGTTAACAACTACCAAGTCAAGTCGCAGCCCCAGTCATCTGGCACGTCTCTGTCATCGAATAAAGCCAATGAACAAGAAAGTTATTATTTTCCAGCATAAATGAAAATATATAACACTGCTACAGGCGGTACGCGGATGTCATGCACATTACACACAACGATTCAATCGAATAAAAACTGGATTAACCATAAATCAGCACTGGATTAACCATAAATAATAACAGTACAGCACCAAACACTTGAGATGCACATTATAGTACTTTAGAATGCACAGAGGAGTAATGAGACTAAAAGTTTTAACACGCCCTATCTTAAAAAAATATTGAACGAGATATTTCCACAGTGCAAAAACAAAACCGAAATCCGACAAAAAACCGATTCCAGGTTCAATGTCCACAGATTTAAAAACAAAACTTTCAAGTGCCCCCATGGTAAAAAAAAAATGACCAAAGACGGAATTGTAACAAAGAATAAATAAAGATATGTGCGGCAAACGAAGGGCGGCACTGGACGAGCGTCTGCACAAAGTAGGCGCACAGAGTTACTCCTTAGCCCAGCGGGCAGCAGCAAATGAATTACAACCAAAGGAAGAATATGCATTAGTCTATTAAGGCTCATCGCACCATGACGAGGCACAGCTAGGATAACGCGATTCGCCTGCGTCCTCCAGGCGAGAAGCACCTCGAGTAGGCTGCCGTGTCTTGACCAACTGCCGCATCCGTCGTCCGCGCCGCAGGCCTCCCAGTAGTGCCTCGGAGTAGTGCCTCCATCGCATCGGCCGTCGACCGGCGTGGGGCCCGGATGTGACTAGTGCAGCTCCGTGGGGTGCCCTGCCGCGCTCTGCCGAGTGTGCAGAGAGCAGGTAGACTGGTGGCGGTGAAGAAAACAAGCAGTTATCTTCTTTCGGGATCTGTAAAGAAGCATTCTACTAAAAACTACATCCAAAACGTTTTCCATATTTTTTTTTTACAGAACACAATGCAGTAGCCAAAATAGATATGAAGTATGTGAAGACAACAGTCTACTGCCATTAGATAACTGATCCTGATGGACAAATACATTAGATACTAGTAAATCATAAGGTGGTTCAAAGGCACACTTTGCAGCTCCAGTAAAAAATCACTGTTTTTCATACTTCATACTGTAAGGGGAAAGGGTGGGGTGGGGATGCAGCCAAGAGTGCATCATATGGGGTTGTAGTGGTCGGACCATCTGGAGCAATAGCCTGTTTTTGCCGTTTTTAATGTTAACCCTATGGCGCACATGAGCACGCGCCACGGGCGCACCCCCGGCCGAATCGTGCCCAAAAGCTAATACGACCTGTTGAATTACATGACCCACGAGTCGTGAAAATTTCACCCTCGTGCGTCAATCGACGGCGCCGCAATATCCGTTTTGGGGCATCACGCCGCCTATAAGCCTCGCAAAAGCGTCCGCACGGCCGGCCGGCCGGCCGGCCGGCCGCTCATACTCAGAAATTTCCGTTAATCTAAGGAAAGACTTCGCTCGCTTCGCTCGCTCCGTAACAAAAGTGACACCTCTCCGTTTTACACGTGTCACGTGCAGTGGAGGTCACCCGCAAGCATTGTCCATAGTAAATACTTGTAAGAAGAGTATACGCTACCCCACACAAAAAACCGCAAGTGTAACAGTGTCCGTCCCCCTCCCCGGCGCCGTTTTCCTCCAGGGGAGGCGCCCCAGCCGCCGTACTGGGGCGTAGCGGAGTCCGTGCTTTTAGCACAGCAAAATATCCACCCAGGCTAGATTAACGTCACGACAACCTAGGATTAAGAGTGGCTAGACTTCAGACTTCATGCAGACTTAACATTGAAGTATTATATATGCAACTAAATGACACACATGGTGTTTGTTCTAACCTTCTCAACAGAAAGTGAACGTGTCAGGACAGCACCCCTTGGTGACCATTATATTCAAGGGGTGCAGGAACTGATTCCCCAGGGGTGAAGCGATAGAAGCAAAAACATGAGTCACTAGTTCCCTCCTGTGTCTTCCCTCCTGCAGAAAAAAAAATACATGTGTGATGCCCAATGTGACTGATAACTGCATATTATAAAGCTGGAAATATTGTACAAAGTTGTGACAACACAAGCAAACTATGCATGTCACTGCTCTTGTATAACTTTTCTATTTTTATTGCTATATGAGACCTCACAAGACACAAAAATATGCATGGTTAGAAAGTGGGTAACAATACATTTCAAATGAACTAAGCAGATTATTTCTAAGCTCCTTTAAGTCCCAATTTCTGCTATATTTCGCTTGTTGTCACTTCATATTTTGAACTCAAGGTGCCTTGTGGATTTACCTCAGGTATGTAGGTAAATCCACAAGGATTTATGGGCTTTACCACAGTTGAGTAGCTGCTCCCTCAATTTAAGTTTCTCGTTAAATTTCATTGAGGCGTTGCAAGATGGGCTGAAGCCGAATCCTCTTCCCTGTTTAGCTGATGCTCATAATACCTGAACATTTTTAATTCCAATTTTTATAGCTGTTAACAATTGGTAAAGGCCCATGTACCTAGACAACAATGACTTTACAGAAGAAACCCCTGGCTGTGTTTCATGGGCGCGCTGCCAGCCGCTGCCAGCGCATTCCGCGTGAGCTAGCGTCAACCTCCGGTAGTGTTGGAGGTATAGGCTTGTTGATGTCTCTATGGAAGCCAAAAGCGGCTGGCAGAGTGCTGTGATATGCTGTGATACACCACCCTTATTTTTGCACAATAATGCTGTGATAACTGTTCCTGCAAAAAATATAAGGTGAAGTGAAGTAAAATCAGGTCAAACATTAATATATACCCGAAAATAGCAGTGTTTGGAGTACCTATATTCACATTACCAATAATATAAAATCAGGTCAAACATTAATATATACCAGAAAATAGCAGTGTTTGCCGTTTGGAGTACCTATATTCACATTACCAATAATATGATACACAACAGGCCATAGAAAACCAGTGAATCAGAATGTTGAATTGTACCCCAATTTCAATATCAATATGGCACTTGGCAATAACAGTTAAACACACCGTTTTTGATGTTAAATCAACAGAGAAAACTCCTGAACATAAAAAATGATCAGAATGTATAATAAGGATAACAGTATAAATAAAAATCGACGACATCAGCACCTATCATCGCCGTTCCACATTCACCACTCCCCATTCCACGCACAGATTGTTTACTCCTTGGTTTACCCCGTGTTCGCAGTCTCCCTGACGACGGAGATTCTTTACGCCCACCGACCAATCACGTTCAAGATCAGCGGGGCTTGGCCGCAGTTCTCGAACGCTATTTGCCAGATTAAGCAGGACCTTCGTCGTCAGTAAACTGTGAACACGGCGTTACATATTTCGCTATGGTAACAAAAGCGCCAGAATTGACTACCAGAATTGGATCCGAAGGTCAAATGGGTCACGTGACTGACAAGTTCAGATGGACAACACCAGGAAAACGGAACAACGTGCAATAACGTTCTATATCATTGGAAAGAGCATCAAAAGTTGTATAAAATATCAACTTTTGACTTAAACATATCTTAAACGTAAAAAGTTATTAAGCATCAAAGACGCTCCCATTGACTTTCAAAGTTAAAATTTTTCATTTTTAAACGAGCTTCAAAAGAGCAAACGAATTCTGACAGCTTAACGAAGCATAACACCATGTTCTATGGTCTTTTCTCAACAAGTCCTGAAAGTTTAAACAAAATCGTATCATATAATTTTGTACAATGAGCGAATGAAAAAGTCTCTGCAAAAACGCCCATTGACTTAACATGGGGAGCGAAAAAAATTCAACTTTGACCTCGTGCAAAGACACGTTACGAAGTTCTGAGGGGTATACGGCGCACACCAGCGTGTACCCAAACGTGTTTGCCATAAAATGCTGGGAAGAAAACCACCTCTTCCTTGGCTCGTTTTTCCGCTATTCCCGATCGCGCAAAAAGTGTCCAAAACCCCGTTGACTTAACATGGGGAAAATGGAATCGCACGTGCCACGTGCCACGAGGTTTTAAGCGAGTAGCGACCGGTGCCAACAGGTAGATCGCCTGCGGGAGCCCATACACTGAAATTTTTAAGAAAATCGAGCCACAAGTTTAGGCCTGACCCAAGTTGCCCCAATTCGCGGCCAGACATGCAAAACATAGCCCGGAGAAGGACCGCTCCGGTTGTTTTTCAATAGAAAAACACAATTCTAACGAATAGTGTTTGTCTTTTCAAACAACCTGCGGTTATCAAAGAAACATTATATGTAATCATCGATGACGCGACATAAATCTGCTTTATTGGGGTTAGCGGTGTAGTCTGTGATGCCATCACAATGAAAATAGGCGCCTAGTTTTGTACAGCATCAAATTCTGATTCCATAACGACTCTCGCTAGTCCATTTTCAATTGTAAATAAGCCTTTTATTGCGATGCAAAGTCCCGAAATGGTGCCGACGGCGGCCGGTCCCCCGATGGTACCATACCATAGATGGTAAACAGGTTAGTTCACATTCCCGCCGCTATGAGGGCGGCGGCGGCGCCACCTGTCCTCGTGTCCGCCTGACACCGTAACGATATAGGTCTGAGCTCAAATCTCGGTAATGTCGTGCTTTTTTACTATATTTCTCAAAAACGGCACCACGTGCAATAAAGTTGTATATATCATTGGAAAGAGCATCAAAAGTTGTATATATCAAAGAAACATTATATGTAATCATCGATGACGCGACATAAATCTGCTTTATTGGGGTTAGCGGTGTAGTCTGTGATGCCATCACAATGAAAATAGGCGCCTAGTTTTGTACAGCATCAAATTCTGATTCCATAACGACTCTCGCTAGTCCATTTTCAATTGTAAATAAGCCTTTTATTGCGATGCAAAGTCCCGAAATGGTGCCGACGGCGGCCGGTCCCCCGATGGTACCATACCATAGATGGTAAACAGGTTAGTTCACATTCCCGCCGCTATGAGGGCGGCGGCGGCGCCACCTGTCCTCGTGTCCGCCTGACACCGTAACGATATAGGTCTGAGCTCAAATCTCGGTAATGTCGTGCTTTTTTACTATATTTCTCAAAAACGGCACCACGTGCAATAAAGTTGTATATATCATTGGAAAGAGCATCAAAAGTTGTATAAAATATCAACTTTTCACTTGAATATGTCTTCAAGGTACAAAGTTATTAAGCACCAAAGACGCTCCCATTGACTTTCCATGTTAAAATTTTTCATTTTTAAAGAAGCCTAAAGACAACAAACGAATTTGCACAGCTTAAAGAAGCATAACAACATGTTCTATGGTCTTTTCTCAACAAGTCCTGAAAGTTTAAACAAAATCGTATCATATAATTTTGTACAATGAGCGAATGAAAAAGTCTCTGCAAAAACGCCCATTGACTTAACATGGGGAGCGAAAAAAGTTCAACTTTGACCTCGTGCAAAGACACGTTACGAAGTTCTGAGGGGTATACGGAGCACACTATCGTGTACCTGAACGTGTTTGCCATAAAATGCTGGGAAGAAAACCACCTCCTTCTTGGCTCGTTTTCCCGCTATTCGCGATCGCGCAAAAAGTGTTCAAAACCCCATTGACTTAACATGGGGAAAATGGAATCGCACGTGCCACGTGCCACGAGGTTTTAAGCGAGTAGCGACCGGTGCCATCAGGTAGATCGCCTCCGGGAGCCCATACACTGAACTTTTTACGAAAATCGCAATGCACGTTTAGGCCCCGGTCAAGTTGCCCCAATTCGCGGCCAGACTTGCAAAACATAGCCCGGAGACGGACCGCTCCGGTTGTTTTTCAATAGAAAAACACAATTCTAACGAATAGTGTTTGTCTTTTCAAACAACCTGCGGTTAGCACCCTACTCGCTGATCTATAGCGGTGTGCCAAATTTGAGTGTAATCGGCTCGGCCATTTTCGAGATCTGGAAGCGTCACCCTGCACGTGCGCACGTGCAAGCTGTGTCCAATTGCATTGTGCATGGGACCCTATTCGCCGGTCCCTAGCGGTGTACCAAATTCGAGCTCAATCGGCCCAGCCGTTTTCAAGATCTTGAAACGACCCCTCCACGTGCGCACGTGCAGTTGCATCTCAACCGTGACACATGGAAATACATACTAACTGACTTGTGCACGGCACCCTACTGATCGATCTCTAGATGTTTGCCGAATTTGAGTGCAATCGGTCCAGCCGTTCTTGAAATCTGGAAGCGTCACCCTGCACGTGCGCACGTGCAAGATGGGTCCAAACTGACTTGCGCACGGCACCCTACTAATCGGTCTCTAGCGGTGTACCAAATTTGAACTCAATCGGCCCGGCCGTTCTCGAGATCTGGAAGCGTCACCCTGCACGTGCGCACGTGCAGTTGCACCCCAATCGTGGCACATGGAAATACATACTAAATGACTGCAACCTACTGATCGGTATCAAGCGTTATGCCAAATTTGAACACAATCGGTCCAGCCGTTCTCGAGATCTGGAAGCGTCACCCTGCACGTGCGCACGTGCAGTTGCACCCCTACCAAGACACATGGAAATGCATCGCCTGGAAAGTGTCTACCTCCATGCCAAGTTTTAGCGCAATCGGCCCAGTAATTACCGCGAGCTATTGCGCTTATTACAAAACAGGCACCTCTTGGCTTTGCACGTGGAACGTGCGTTAGGGGTCACCCATATGCATCGAGAGTAGCACACTATGTGAAAGAAGGGAAAAAGCTACCCCACACAAAAAAACCGCACGTGTATCAGCCCAGTGGTTGCCGAGATATAAGTCGTACAAAAACGTCCCCACGGCGGCCGGCCGCTATTTAGCAGTAAAATCGTGTCGCATCCTTCTATTAGAGGTATCCCCGTCACCTGTTCGTATACTGTCTGAGCAAAGGCCATACGTTACGGTCCAAACTCCATAGTGAGGCGGACATACGAATTTACGAGAGTTTAGCGACGAAATGATTCACTTAATTGTTAAGTAATGGGTACCATTAGGTAGACCATAAATTTTATCTAGCATCTCACCGTAGATGCAGTAAAAAGTGCTTTACTTTTCAATGTATGTAAAGACTTGCTCAGCTCAATCAGTTCACTCTGTATTGGCTCAAGCCGTATCATGCGAACGCAATACAAACTAGAGCACCGACAGCGCAGCGCTCCCCAACTCACTGCTCGCCCAGTCCACCCGGGCCGCCGCCACGACGGCCCCCCCCCCCCCCCCGCAAGTAGGCATCCCGCACTGCACCGACAGCCGCGGGCGACCAGCTGACCGGCCAGCTGACCGGCCAGCAGCCGGCGGGCGGCAAGCCACGGATGGCCGACCCGCCGGCGCGGCGAGGGAGGGGAGGGACGCAGCTGAAAGACCCGACTACATATATATCAAAGAATGATACATTATATGTAATCATCGATGACGCGACATAAATCTGCTTTATTGGGTTTAGCGGTGTAGTCTGTGATGCCATCACAATGAAAATAGCCTAGTTTTGTAGAGCATCAAATTCTGATTCCATAACGACTCTCGCTAGTCCATTTTCAATTGTAAATAAGCCTTTTATTGCGATGCAAAGTCCCGAAATGGTGCCGACGGCGGCCGGTCCCCCGATGGTACCATACCATAGATGGTAAACAGGTTAGTTCACATTCCCGCCGCTATGCGGGCGGCGGCGGCGCCACCTGTCCTCGTGTCCGCCTGACACCGTAACGATATAGGTCTGAGCTCAAATCTCGGTAATGTCGTGCTTTTTTACTATATTTCTCAAAAACGGCACCACGTGCAATAAAGTTGTATATATCATTGGAAAGAGCATCAAAAGTTGTATAACCTATCAACTTTTCACATAAATATATCTCAACTGTAAAAAGTTATTAAGCAGCAAAGACGCTCCCATTGACTTTCCATGTTAAAATTTTTCATTTTTAAACGAGCCTAAAAAGAACAAACGAATTTGCACAGCTTAAAGAAGCATAACAACATGTTCTATGGTCTTTTCTCAACAAGTCCTGGAAGTTTAAACAAAATCGTATCATATAATTTTGTACAATGAGCGAATGAAAAAGTCTCTGCAAAAATGCCCATTGACTTAACATGGGGAGCGAAAAAAGTTCAACTTTGACCTCGTGCAAAGTCACGTTACGAAGTTCTGAGGGGTATACGGCGCACACTAGCGTGTACCCAAACGTGTTTGCCATAAAATGCTGGGAAGAAAACCACCTCTTCCTTGGCTCGTTTTCCCGCTATTCGCGATCGCGCAAAAAGTGTCCAAAACCCCATTGACTTAACATGGGGAAAATGGAATCGCACGTGCCACGTGCCACGAGGTTTTAAGCGAGTAGCGACCGGTGCCAACAGGTAGATCGCCTGCGGGAGCCCATACACTGAAATTTTTAAGAAAATCGAGCCACAAGTTTAGGCCTGACCCAAGTTGCCCCAATTCGCGGCCAGACTTGCAAAACATAGCCCGGAGACGGACCGCTCCGGTTGTTTTTCAATAGAAAAACACAATTCTAACGAATAGTGTTTGTCTTTTCAAACAACCTGCGGTTACCAGCATCTGCGATGCTGGGCTCCGCATCGCTGGACCGCAGGTTGTTTGAGCAAGCACCTTTGGAAACGCAGCAAAAACGCCCGCCGCCAAACGAGAGGATGAGCCTTGCACGTGCAGACCGGAGTCGGTGTGCTACGGACTGACGTGCACGGCACCCTATTCGCCGGTCTATAGCGGTGTGCCAAATTTGAGTGCAATCGACCCGGCCGTTTTCGAGATCTGGAAGCGTGACCCTGCACGTGCGCACGTGCAGCCTGGGCCCTAATTGACTTGTGCACGGCACTCTATTCGCCGGTTTCTAGCGATGTACCAAATTTAATCTGAATCGGCCCAGCCGTTTCCAAGATCGGGAAACGACCCCTACACGTGCGCACGTGCAGCTGCACCCCAACCGCGGCACATGAAAATACATACTTACTGACTTGTGCACGGCACCCTACTAACTAGTCTCTAGTGGTATGCCAAATTTGAGCACAGTCGGTCCAACCGTTCTTGAGATATGGAAGCGTCAGCCTGCACGTGCGCACGTGCAAACTGGGTCCCATCTGACTTGTGCACGGCACCCTACTCGCCGAGCCCTAACGGTGTGCCAACTTTGATCACAATCGGCCCAGTCGTTCTCGAGATCTGGAAGCGTCACCCTGCCCGTGCGCACGTGCAGCGGCACCCCAACCGTGACACATGGAAATGCATTGCGCGGCGGGTGCCTACAACCATGCCAAGTATCAGCGCAATCGGCAAACTAACTACAGAGTTATTAGACTTGTTACTGAACTGACTTCTTTTCGTTTTGCACGTGGCACGTGCATTAGGGGTCACCCATACGCATCGAGAGTAGCACACTACGTGTAAGAAAGGAAGGAGCTATCCCACACAAAAGACCGCGAGTGAATCGGTCCAGTGGTTGCAGAGATATAAGGTTTGTACAGGCACCCCACAGGCGGCCTACTGCTAATATTTAGCAATAATCAGTGTCGCATCCGCACACGGGAGGTATCGCCGTCACCTATTCGTATACTCTAATGTGGTTGGGTTCAAGTCACAGTCGAGCCCTGCTTTTTTACAACTTTTCTTAAAAACGGCACATCGTGCAGTGACGTTCTATACATTATTGGAAAGAGCATCGAAAGTTGTATGTTTTATTAACTTTTCACTTTGATATATCTGTAACGTAAAAAGTTATTAAGCAACAAAGACGCTCCCATTGACTTTCCATGTTAAAAATTTTCATTTTCAAACGAACTTTATTAGAAAAAAACGATTTCTGCCAGCTTAACGAAGCATAACGGCATGTACTATGCTCTTTCCTTTACAAGATATAAGAGTTTGGGCGAAATCTATCTCTAAAATTTTGTACAAAGATCGAATGAAAATGTCTCTGCAAAGTCTCGACATCGCCGTCCATTGACTTAACATGGGACACAGCAAAATTCCAACTTTGACCTCGTGCAAAGACACGTTCCGAGATTCTGAGGGGTATACAGCGCACACTAGCGTGTACCCAAACGTGTTTGCCATAAAATGCTGGGAAGAAAACCACCTCTTCCTTGGCTCGTTTTCCCGCTATTGGCGATCGCGCAAAAAGTGTCCAAAACCCCGTTCACTTAACACGGGGAAAATGGAATCGCACGTGCCACGTGCCACGAGGTTTTAAGCGAGTAGCGACCGATGCCATAAGGTAGATCGCCTCCGGGAGCCTATACACTGAACTTTTTACGAAGATTGTACATTTCGTCTAGGCCCCAATCAAGATGTCTCGATTCGCTGCCAGACTTGCAAAACATAGCCCGGAGAACGACCGCTCCGGTTGTTTTTCAATAGAAAAACACAATTCTAACGAATAGTGTTTGTCTTTTCAAACAACCTGCGGTTACACCCTACTAACTAGTCTCTAGTGGTATGCCAAATTTGAGCACAGTCGGTCCAGCCGTTCTTGAGATATGGAAGCGTCAGCCTGCACGTGCGCACGTGCAAACTGGGACCCATCTGACTTGTGCACGGCACCCTACTCGCCGAGCCCTAGCGGTGTGCCAACTTTGATCACAATCGGCCCAGCCGTTCTCCAGATCTGGAAGCGTCACCCTGCCCGTGCGCACGTGCAGCGGCACCCCAACCGTGACACATGGAAATGCATTGCGGGGCGGGTGCCTACATCCATGCTAAGGATCAGCGTATTCGGCAAAATAACTAGAGTTATTACACTTGCTACCGAACTGACACCTCTTCGTTTTGCACGTGGCACGTGCATTAGGGGTCACCCATACGCATCGAGAGTAGCACACTACGTTTGGGAAAGGAAGAAATTATCCCACACAAAAGAGCGCGAGTGAATCGGTCCAGTGGTTGCAGAGATATAAGGTTTGTAAAGGCGCCCCCACGGCGGCCGACTGCTAATATTTAGCAATAATCAGTGTCGCATCCGCACACGGGAGGTATCCCCGTCACCTGTTCGTATATTTTAATGTGGTTGGGTTCAAGTCACAGTCGAGCCCTGCTTTTTTACAACTTTTCTTAGAAACGGCGCATCGTGCAGTGACGTTCTATACATTGTTGGAAAGAGCATCGAAAGTTGTATATTTTATTAACTTTTCACTTTGATACATCTGCAACGTAAAAAGTTATTAAGCAACAAAGACGCTCCCATTGACTTTCCATGTTAAAAAATTTAAATTTCAAATAAACTTTATAAGAAAAAACGATTTCTGCCAGCTTAACGAAGCATACCAGCATGTACTACGCTCTTTCCTCTACAAGATATCAGAGTTTGGGCGAAATCTATCTCTAAAATTTTGTACAAAGATCGAATGAAAATGTCTCTGCAAAGTCTCGACATCGCCGTCCATTGACTTAACATGGGACACAGCAAAATTCCAACTTTGATCTCGTGCAAAGACACGTTCCGAGATTCTGAGGGGTATACAGCGCACACTGGCGTGTACCCAAACGTGTTTGCCATAAAATGCTGGGAAGAAAACCACCTCCTTCTTGGCTCGTTTTCCCGCCATTGGCGATCGCGCAAAAAGTGTCCCAAACCCCGTTGACTTAACATGGGGAAAATGGAATCGCACGTGCCACGTGCCACGAGGTTTTAAGCGAGTAGCGACCGGTGCCATAAGGTAGATCGCCTCCGGGAGCCCATACACTGAACTTTTTACGAAGATTGTACATTTCGTCTAGGCCCCAATCAAGATGTCTCGATTCGCTGCCAGACTTGCAAAACATAGCCCGGAGAAGGACCGCTCCGGTTGTTTTTCAATAGAAAAACACAATTCTAACGAATAGTGTTTGTCTTTTCAAACAACCTGCGGTTAAGATCTGGAAGCGTCACCCTGCACGTGCGCACGTGCAAGCTGTGTCCAATTGCATTGTGCATGGGACCCTATTCGCCGGTCCCTAGCGGTGTACCAAATTCGAGCTCAATCGGCCGAGCCGTTTTCAAGATCTTGAAACGACCCCTCCACGTGCGCACGTGCAGTTGCATCTCAACCGTGACACATGGAAATACATACTAACTGACTTGTGCACGGCACCCTACTGATCGATCTCTAGATGTTTGCCGAATTTGAGTGCAATCGGTCCAGCCGTTCTTGAAATCTGGAAGCGTCACCCTGCACGTGCGCACGTGCAAGATGGGTCCAAACTGACTTGCGCACGGCACCCTACTAATCGGTCTCTAGCGGTGTACCAAATTTGAACTCAATCGGCCCGGCCGTTCTCGAGATCTGGAAGCGTCACCCTGCACGTGCGCACGTGCAGTTGCACCCCAATCGTGGCACATGGAAATACATACTAAATGACTGCAACCTACTGATCGGTATCAAGCGTTATGCCAAATTTGAACACAATCGGTCCAGCCGTTCTCGAGATCTGGAAGCGTCACCCTGCACGTGCGCACGTGCAGTTGCACCCCTACCAAGACACATGGAAATGCATCGCCTGGAAAGTGTCTACCTCCATGCCAAGTTTTAGCGCAATCGGCCCAGTAATTACCGCGAGCTATTGCGCTTATTACAAAACAGGCACCTCTTGGCTTTGCACGTGGAACGTGCGTTAGGGGTCACCCATATGCATCGAGAGTAGCACACTATGTGAAAGAAGGGAAAAAGCTACCCCACACAAAAAAACCGCACGTGTATCAGCCCAGTGGTTGCCGAGATATAAGTCGTACAAAAACGTCCCCACGGCGGCCGGCCGCTATTTAGCAGTAAAATCGTGTCGCATCCTTCTATTAGAGGTATCCCCGTCACCTGTTCGTATACTGTCTGAGCAAAGGCCATACGTTACGGTCCAAACTCCATAGTGAGGCGGACATACGAATTTACGAGAGTTTAGCGACGAAATGATTCACTTAATTGTTAAGTAATGGGTACCATTAGGTAGACCATAAATTTTATCTAGCATCTCACCGTAGATGCAGTAAAAAGTGCTTTACTTTTCAATGTATGTAAAGACTTGCTCAGCTCAATCAGTTCACTCTGTATTGGCTCAAGCCGTATCATGCGAACGCAATACAAACTAGAGCACCGACAGCGCAGCGCTCCCCAACTCACTGCTCGCCCAGTCCACCCGGGCCGCCGCCACGACGGCCCCCCCCCCCCGCAAGTAGGCATCCCGCACTGCACCGACAGCCGCGGGCGACCAGCTGACCGGCCAGCTGACCGGCCAGCAGCCGGCGGGCGGCAAGCCACGGATGGCCGACCCGCCGGCGCGGCGAGGGAGGGGAGGGACGCAGCTGAAAGACCCGACTACATATATATCAAAGAATGATACATTATATGTAATCATCGATGACGCGACATAAATCTGCTTTATTGGGTTTAGCGGTGTAGTCTGTGATGCCATCACAATGAAAATAGCCTAGTTTTGTAGAGCATCAAATTCTGATTCCATAACGACTCTCGCTAGTCCATTTTCAATTGTAAATAAGCCTTTTATTGCGATGCAAAGTCCCGAAATGGTGCCGACGGCGGCCGGTCCCCCGATGGTACCATACCATAGATGGTAAACAGGTTAGTTCACATTCCCGCCGCTATGCGGGCGGCGGCGGCGCCACCTGTCCTCGTGTCCGCCTGACACCGTAACGATATAGGTCTGAGCTCAAATCTCGGTAATGTCGTGCTTTTTTACTATATTTCTCAAAAACGGCACCACGTGCAATAAAGTTGTATATATCATTGGAAAGAGCATCAAAAGTTGTATAACCTATCAACTTTTCACATAAATATATCTCAACTGTAAAAAGTTATTAAGCAGCAAAGACGCTCCCATTGACTTTCCATGTTAAAATTTTTCATTTTTAAACGAGCCTAAAAAGAACAAACGAATTTGCACAGCTTAAAGAAGCATAACAACATGTTCTATGGTCTTTTCTCAACAAGTCCTGAAAGTTTAAACAAAATCGTATCATATAATTTTGTACAATGAGCGAATGAAAAAGTCTCTGCAAAAACGCCCATTGACTTAACATGGGGAGCGAAAAAAATTCAACTTTGACCTCGTGCAAAGACACGTTACGAAGTTCTGAGGGGTATACGGCGCACACCAGCGTGTACCCAAACGTGTTTGCCATAAAATGCTGGGAAGAAAACCACCTCTTCCTTGGCTCGTTTTTCCGCTATTCCCGATCGCGCAAAAAGTGTCCAAAACCCCGTTGACTTAACATGGGGAAAATGGAATCGCACGTGCCACGTGCCACGAGGTTTTAAGCGAGTAGCGACCGGTGCCAACAGGTAGATCGCCTGCGGGAGCCCATACACTGAAATTTTTAAGAAAATCGAGCCACAAGTTTAGGCCTGACCCAAGTTGCCCCAATTCGCGGCCAGACTTGCAAAACATAGCCCGGAGACGGACCGCTCCGGTTGTTTTTCAATAGAAAAACACAATTCTAACGAATAGTGTTTGTCTTTTCAAACAACCTGCGGTTACTAACCGGTCTCTAGCGGTTTGCCAAATTTGAGTGCAATCGACCCGGCCGTTTTCGAGATCTGGAAGTGACACCCTGCACGTGCGCACGTGCAACCTGGGTCCCAATTGACTTGTGCACGGCACTCTATTCGCCGGTTTCTAGCGATGTACCAAATTTAATCTGAATCGGCCCAGCCGTTTCCAAGATCGGGAAACGACCCCTACCCGTGCGCACGTGCAGCTGCACCCCAACCGTGGCACATGAAAATACATACTAACTGACTTGTGCACGGCACACTACTAACCAGTCTCTAGCGGTATGCCAATTTTGAGCACAGTCGGCCCAGCCGTTCTTGAGATCTGGAAGCGTCAGCCTGCACGTGCGCACGTGCATAACGGGTCCCATCTGACTTGTGCACGGCACCCTACTAACCAGCCTCTAGCGGTGTGCCAAGTTTGATCACAATCGGCCCAGCCGTTCTCGAGATCTGGAAGCGTCACCCTGCCCGTGCGCACGTGCAGCGGCACCCCAACCGTGACACACGGAAATGTATTGCCCGGCGGTTGCCTACATCCATGCCAAGTATCAGTGCAATCGGCAAAGTAACTACAGAGTTATTAGACTTGTTACCGAACTGAGACCTCTTCGTTTTGCATGTGGCACGTGCATTAGGGGTCACCCATACGCATCGAGAATAGCACACTACGTGTAAGAATGGAAGAGGCTATCCCACACAAAAGACGGCGAGTGAATCGGTCAAGCAGTTGTGGAGATATAAGCTTAGCAAAGGCGCACCCACAACGGCCGACTGCCAATAATAAGCAATAATCAGTGTCGCGTCCGCACATGGGAGGTGTCCCCTTCACCTGTTCGTATACTATGTGGTTGGGTTCAAGTCACAGTCGAGCCCTGCTTTTTTACAACTTTTCTTGAAAACGGCACATCGTGCAGTGACGTGCTATACATCGTTGGAAAGAGCATCGAAAGTCGTATATTATATCAACTTTTCACCTATATATATTACTAACGATAAAAGTTATAGAGGAATAAAGACGCACCCATTGACTTTCCATGTTAAAAATTTTCATTTTCAAACGAACTTTATTAGAAAAAACGATTTCTGCCAGCTTAACGAAGCATACCAGCATGTACTATGCTCCTTTCTCTACAAGATATAAGAGTTTGGGCGAAATCTATCTCTAAAATTTTGTACAAAGATCGAATGAAAATGTCTCTGCAAAGTCTCGACATCGCCGTCCATTGACTTAACATGGGACACAGCAAAATTCCAACTTTGACCTCGTGCAAAGACACGTTCCGAGATTCTGAGGGGTATACAGCGCACACTAGCGTGTACCCAAACGTGTTTGCCATAAAATGCTGGGAAGAAAACCACCTCTTCCTTGGCTCGTTTTCCCGCTATTGGCGATCGCGCAAAAAGTGTCCAAAACCCCGTTCACTTAACACGGGGAAAATGGAATCGCACGTGCCACGTGCCACGAGGTTTTAAGCGAGTAGCGACCGATGCCATAAGGTAGATCGCCTCCGGGAGCCCATACACTGAACTTTTTACGAAGATTGTACATTTCGTCTAGGCCCCAATCAAGATGTCTCGATTCGCTGCCAGACTTGCAAAACATAGCCCGGAGAACGACCGCTCCGGTTGTTTTTCAATAGAAAAACACAATTCTAACGAATAGTGTTTGTCTTTTCAAACAACCTGCGGTTACCCCACCCCACTCGGGCGGGGGTTAATGTGTTTTGGTAGCGAACTCACCGAGTGTTTCCTGGTCTAGTATTCTACAGCAATCACAAACACATTTCGATTCGCGGCCAACCATGCAAAACATAGCCCGGTGAAGGACTGCTCCGTTTGTTTTTCAATAGAAAAACACAATTCAAACGAATAGTGTTTGTCTAATGAAGAAACAACCTGCGGTTACCTGCCGCCAAACGAGAGGATGAGCCTGACACGTGCAGACCGGAGTGGGTGTGCTACGAACTGATGAACATGACACTCTACTAACCACTCTAGCGGTGTGCAAAATTTGAGTGCAATCGGCCCGGCCGTTTTCGAGATCTTGAAGCGGAACCCTTCACGTGCGCACGTGCAAGCTGGGTCCCAACTGACTTGTGCACGGCACCCTAGTTGCCGGTCTCTAGCGGTGTACCGAATTTGAGCTAAATCGGCCCAGTCAATTTCAAGATCTGGAAGCGACCCCTGCACGCGCGCACGTGCAGTTGCAATCCAACCGTGACACATGCAAATACATACTAACTGACTTGTGCACGGCACCCTACTGATCGGTCTCTAGAAATGTGCCCAATTTGAATGCAATCGGACCAGCCGTTTCTGAGATCTGGAAGCGTCACCCTGCACGTGCGCACGTGCAACCTGGGGCCCAGCTGACCTGTGCAAGGCACCCTACTAACCGGTCTCTAGCGGTGTACCAAATTTGAGCTCAATCGGCCCGGCCGTTCTCGAGATCTGGAAGCGTCACCCTGCACGCGCGCACGTGCAGTTGCACCCCAACCTTAGCACACGGAAACGCATGGTTCGGTGTGTGCCTACATCCTTGTTAAGTTTCAGCGCAATGAGCCCTGCCATTGCCGTGTTATTGTCATTACAACAAAAGTGACACCTCTCCGTTTTACACGGGTCACGTGCAGTAGGGGTCACCCGCAAGCATCGTGCGTAGTAAAATACTTGTAAGAAGGGTATACGCTACCCCACACAAAAAACCGCAAGTGTATCGGTCCCCTGGTTGCGGAGATAGAAGTCGTACAAAAGCGTCCCCACGGCGGCCGGCCGCTAATATTTAGCATTTAATCGCATCCTTCTATGGGAGGTATCCCTGTCACCTGTTCGTATACTGTCTGAGCCAAGGCCATAATAGGTGTGAGCTCAAATCTCGGTAATGTCGTGCTTTTTTACTAAATTTCTCGAAAACGGCACAACGTGCAATGACGTTCTATATATCACTGGAAAGAGCATCAAAAGTTGTATAACCTATCAACTTTTCACTTAAATATATCTTTAACGTAAAAAGTTATTAAGCATCAAAGACGCTCTCATTGACTTTCCATGTTAAAAATTTTCAATTTTAAACGAGCTTAAAAAGAACAAACGAATTCTGACAGCTTAACGAAGCATAACAACATGTTCTATGGTCGTTTCTCAACAAGTCCTGAAAGTTTAAACAAAATCGTATCATATAATTTTGTACAATGAGCGAATGAAAATGTCTCTGCAAAAACGCCCATAGACTTAACATGGGGAGCAAAAAAACTTCAACTTCAAACTCGTGCAACTCAAGTAAACGAATTCTGACGGGTATACGGCGCACACGGGCGTGTACCTGAATGTGTGGGCCATAAAATGGTGGGCAGCAAGCCATACCTTGATCCGCGATTTTTTCCGCTATTCCCGATCGCGCAAAAAGTGTCCAAAACCCCGTTGACTTAACATGGGGAAAATGGAATCGCACGTGCCACGTGCCACGAGGTTTTAAGCGAGTAGCGACCGGTGCCATCAGGTAGATCGCCTGCGGGAGCCCATACCCTGAACTTTTTACGGAAATTGAGCGTTTCGTCTAGGCCCCGCTCAAGTTGCCCCAATTCGCGGCCAGACTTGCAAAACATAGCCCGGAGAAGGACCGCTCCGGTTGTTTTTCAATAGAAAAACACAATTCTAACGAATAGTGTTTGTCTTTTCAAACAACCTGCGGTTATAGCCCGGAGAAGGACCGCTCCGGTTGTTTTTCAATAGAAAAACACAATTCTAACGAATAGTGTTTGTCTTTTCAAACAACCTGCGGTTACTTCACGTCACAAGGACTCACAATCTTTCTGTTGGGTGTTTGATTGACGCATTAACTAAGTCTGTCTTAGGTTTTATTATTGCAAAAAATTCATATTGCATTATTGTATCAAAATACTGCCAGCAATAACAAAACAAGAACATGAACTGTCAATGAGCAAGCCACCTTTCCTAAAAATTGGTAACTTTGAAAAGAATTTTAGTTTCTTTTAAGGAAAAGGAGAAATGATTATCAGGTAATTATCAGAAAACCACTCAACCAGCAAGTGGCTGGGTGGTTTCTCAGCAAACATCAAGCCAAAACATATACTTGCATTTATCTAACAATTGAGCCATTTGACTACTACAAGGATATGTGAGCAAAATAAGAATCCAATTATCCAATGTTGACTTCCTTGCAAAGTTTATGCCTAATTTTATGAAAATGTTTCACTAAAATATGATACTTTTCATCGAATATTATTTAATTTACGATTTATTTCGATCGAAACTCACATGGAGTCCCGCGCCATTTTCGTCGACGATGAATATGATCGTGTTTCATAAAGAGATAAGGGGTTTCAATGGTCTTTCAAAGCAAAAACTTGATTCAAATATTGGTAGGAAATAATATAAAGCTGGTTCAAATGGCCATCAATCATTTAAAACACCGAAAATACTCACAACTCCGTCCCCACGACCACGCAGCACCGCGCACACCAAACTACTGGCACAATGCCAAAACTGCTGTCACAGGAGAAATGTTTTTTTTTTCTCGATTGCAATTGTGGAATTATTTATTAAACAGAAGACGATCTTTCCGAAAAACCGACTGATTTCATACACAGATGCATGGAAAATAAAAAAAAAATCCCGGTAAGTTTATTTGTATTGTTTTGTCGATTTTGACATGCTCCTAGTTTGCAGCCATATTTCGATATGTTCTACAGGGAGTTCAGAATTATTTCAGGGCCAATTTTTTCCTCGTTCATTTTCCCGTCGATCATGAAATTTTTAGAGCGGAACAATTAGTTTCCAGGCGGTCCGAGCGGTTTTTGTGAGAAGGGTGCAAAAATCGGCGTCATTTTTAGAGCCTCGACACCAGCTCAACACAGGACCCTATGGGAGACGGTGAAGTAGCGGAAGCAATAAATAGAGCGCTCTAATTTTAGCTTATTTCCCTGGTGTGTCACCGACTGACATGGGGTTTGAGTTGAGATAGCCAAGTTTGCGGCGAGGTTCAGAAACCACTATCTATCTAGGTTGCAACCCCCGCAGCCTCTTGGTGTTGAAGAAATTTGTTCCCTTCATTTGAAAATGGGCCTTGCCCCAGGCCCTATCTTCAACATGGAGCGACCGTTAGTGTGACGTCACCTCGTTTAGTCATTCTGATTTAAATGGGTTTGTTCGTTGAAAAATCGCTTAAAACTTGGTCTGAACTTAGTTGTGGTGCCTACACAGTAAAAAGAATCAGCTTTATGACAGTAATGTTGCCTGGGGAAGGAGGGAATTTTGGGCTGTGACGTCACATATCATCAAATCTATAGTCGGCCACAATTTAACTGGTTTTAACAACATTTTAGAAGGTGGGATAGTTCCTTTAAGCTAAATTTGCACACATTTGAACTTAAGCGTTTCTATTTTTGGAACATCAGCGTTTCCATTTTTGGAAACTAAGTCTCCATAAATGGATACGATTCAGGAGCATTTTTAAGTGGTGAATTTGAATGCATCAGCTTTCCATGCAAGAAGACAAGTGCTTTTGGTGTATCCGTGCTTGTTTTACGCAAAACAGTGGTTATACCTACACCAAATCCAGCCACCCTTGGCAAGAAAATTTGTGCGGAAATGTTAGCGTTTCTATTTATGGAACAAGCGTTTCCATTTTTGGAACAGAAGAGTAGTCAAAATTGGAAATGTTTCCAATAATAGAAATGTCTCCATAAATGAATTGGAGATACCACAGTGCGCCGGACTGTTATCAGCATTAATTGAGCTATTATGGGTGGCATATGTCGATATCACATAAGATACCAAAATGCAAATTACTCTGTAAGGAAGTATCCATAGCTCCATAGCAACCACCTAGCAACGTGAATCAAAGCTGTAAACAACTCGCGTTTGTCTCAGATGCGCATTTTTCGGAGCATATAACCAGAATCTGTTATTCTCGGCGTCATAATGAATGTTGCAAAACAGAGTGACCATTTGACTATCAATAAGGACGATTTTTGCGAAATTCATGTTTCTTGCCTAACTACATTTCGAAAAAGTTAACAGACGCTAAACAAGTTAGTCGAGCCGACGAAGATGGTCGAGCGTGGCAGGGCAGCGTCAAACTCACCGTGTCTGTTCTTCCCGAGTCTTCAAAGTCTTCTAGCGAAACCAAGCACAGAAAACTCACAAGTTTCAATGAAATTAGACAGCAACAATGTCTAACGAAACTTTAAAATAATATCTTTTCACTTCTCTCACAATTGACACCTCAATCAGCAGCCGGATCCGTCAAGGGTCCCGACAAGATTCCTATAGATTCCTAAAGATAAGGTTGGGCCAGGCAGTCACGTGACAGTTTCTGCTTGGTGTTTGAGTTGCGCCATCGTGGTTTATTGATATCTTTAAACAATTTTAAGACAAAATGTAGCTGAATATGTTAACATATATTTTAAAAAAAAATATTTAATAAACAGAAATAAGTAAAAAACAAAAGTTTTGGCCTAAGCGTAAAACTATTATTTATGTAATACTCTTGACATTGCTTTATTGAAGATTCAGGCTAGAAAATTTTTCATACTCATTATAGGTATAATACAATTTATACAATACTCATTTCTATGCGAAGATTTCTCTAGCGTATCGCAAATAAAATGGGCATAGGTATAAATACGCATAAAAAAATAAGTTAACATAAACTTGGGTATAACCACGGATCACATACTGCCCGGGCCTATAAGTTGTCACATAAGGTGATCCGTGGTATAACTAATGGTCAGAAGAGGGCAAGCAGCGCGCTTGGGATGAGGCGTTCTCTAAGACGTCTCAGCAGCGTCTGCTGGATGGGGCAAACCAGGTGGTCCGGGTGTGTCTTCTTGCTGCTGCAGAGCCCCACACCGCCGCCTGGGTGCAAGCCCTCCCAGTCACCAGTCTGAGACTCCACCTGGAGGACGAAACCGTCCGGGTAGCAGTGGCGCTGCGACTCGGGGCACCGGTATGTGAACCGCACAACTGCCAGCTCTGCCGTCGTCCTGCTGATCGACTGGGCTACCACGGTCTCTCCTGTGCCAAGAGTGCTGGCCGCCACGCACGTCACGCCAACCTTAACCCTCGCCCGCACATGCCATTTTCCCATCCTAGAACGCACATGCGGGGGTGGTTGCCACCCCCCCCCCCCGCGCCATTTCGTTCCTGTTGGAGATAGAGCTTAGCGGTAAAGACAAAAAAGATTCTTTGGGAAGAGACAAATCCAATGATACCCAGTTTTACCTTCTCAGGTCAGTCATTGACCTTCCAGGTCAGGTCAAACTAAAAATGTTGCTGTTTTGGGTCACCGTTGGATATCAAGTGCGCTGCTTATCAAATACCGATGACGATGCTGTTTTCTGGTGCCAAGCCAGCTAGAACCTCTTTGTCACACTACCCGACCAGAATTTTGCTGCTGAGGTCAGGCGCGGATACAAGGGGGGGGCCATGGGGGCCATGGCCCCCCCCCCCCTTGGCCGATTTTTTTCAAAAATAGAATAAAAAGTTAAAAAGCTGAAAAGGGGGCCTCCTGAAAATGAAGTGGCTATTCATGTTGAGATGTTGCCTGAACAGCTAGATAAGCTCAATAGACGCAGTTTTTTTTTTGGGGGGGGCCCAACAAGTGGGAAGATGGGGCCTCCAACAGGTGGGATTATGGGGGCCTCCTGGTTTCTAATGGCCCCTCCCTTGGAGATTTTCTGGATCCGCCCCTGGCTGAGGTCATTTCAGGTCAAGTTAGGTCAAGGTCAATTATGTGTTTGTATGTCTGTGTGTGTCTGTGTGTATACTGAATACTGATGTGTGCACCGATTGTTTTTGGGTCCATATTACATGAAATCATGATCTGAGAAGCTTTTACCAAAAATGCAATCAAAAAACTTCACAAAAAGTAAATTCGGCTTGCCTAAAAAGCAATTATCTTAGATGACCTAGGTTGACCTTGACCCTGACCTTGACCCCTGTACATCGTCGAACAACATGTTCCATGATAGGTGGGAGGTAAGACTGGCAAAAAAGGCCGAAATCAGGGTGTCAAAAGCTCACAAGGCCCATGGCAAACGCAAGATGTTGAGAATTGGCCATTTGGGTCATGACATGACCTCAAAAACAAGGTCATATCTCCGAAACCAAAAATCACAAACTTGAAATTTTCAGTGGACATCAAGAAAGGATAGAGGAGCAGCTATACGAAAAATCGGCCTTCTAGCTCTAAAAATGTTGAGTGCAGAGCAGAAAGACTACCTGGGGGGATGGGTGGCAACCACCCCCCCCCCCCCCCATGTGCGGGCGAGAGCAGCACAGGGCTCGAGAGTGTTTTAGAGCCCACCGGCCTTGACAGAGGTGACGGCCGACGTCCCGATGGGATAACGCTCTTCCCTTTCAGCCGAGGAATGAGCCTGATATGGGACGCCACCTGCTGCGACACCGCTTCTCTGCAACTGCTGTCATCAGCTCTGCCTTGAGCCCTGGTAGCGCCGCTCGCTTTGCGGAAGAACGCAAGCGCGTCCGATATGCCGCTCTCCGTAAGAAATACGTTTTCGTACCTTTCGCGGTTGAGACACCTGGTGTCCTGGGTCCAGCGGCCACACAGGGGGGGGGGGGGGGTCGGATGCGACCCCCCCCCCCCAGGCTGTCGTGGGTACGGAAATAGCCCAGGCGGTGCCGGGTTAAACTAATAGTATTACCGCAGGGAACACGACGCATTTATAGCCGATACATTTGCTTTTTTTCTTAAATAAGATTGAAACATTGCGAGTACTGGCTTTTCGCCTAGCAGTTGGGCGTGAGGTGAGTGACGATAAAAATTATTTCGCTCTCCCTTGCTCCTGCACCTGCGGAAAGTGGATGGATGGGCATTGGATACTTACTGGAAGGGTGTAATAAGGGCAATACACCACTTCATGCTCCGATAATTGCATTACGTCTATGACGGTGTAAAGTAAAGAATAAAGATGTGTGAAGAAATAGACATCTGACAATTGGCTGACTTCCCTGCCTCCCGGCCGCTACTCAGGTCCACCACTCGCCGTTGTCAGTGCACGGTTTTTCTAGCAAGCTCCAGCCTAGTATTGATCTTATTCAGTATTTACGGTACGAAGATTTGATAACGGAATGTGACGTTTCCACATCATGCTTGATGGTTGAAGTTTGCACCGTTAACAACTACCAAGTCAAGTCGCAGCCCCAGTCATCTGGCACGTCTCTGTCATCGAATAAAGCCAATGAACAAGAAAGTTATTATTTTCCAGCATAAATGAAAATATATAACACTGCTACAGGCGGTACGCGGATGTCATGCACATTACACACAACGATTCAATCGAATAAAAACTGGATTAACCATAAATCAGCACTGGATTAACCATAAATAATAACAGTACAGCACCAAACACTTGAGATGCACATTATAGTACTTTAGAATGCACAGAGGAGTAATGAGACTAAAAGTTTTAACACGCCCTATCTTAAAAAAATATTGAACGAGATATTTCCACAGTGCAAAAACAAAACCGAAATCCGACAAAAAACCGATTCCAGGTTCAATGTCCACAGATTTAAAAACAAAACTTTCAAGTGCCCCCATGGTAAAAAAAAATGACCAAAGACGGAATTGTAACAAAGAATAAATAAAGATATGTGCGGCAAACGAAGGGCGGCACTGGACGAGCGTCTGCACAAAGTAGGCGCACAGAGTTACTCCTTAGCCCAGCGGGCAGCAGCAAATGAATTACAACCAAAGGAAGAATATGCATTAGTCTATTAAGGCTCATCGCACCATGACGAGGCACAGCTAGGATAACGCGATTCGCCTGCGTCCTCCAGGCGAGAAGCACCTCGAGTAGGCTGCCGTGTCTTGACCAACTGCCGCATCCGTCGTCCGCGCCGCAGGCCTCCCAGTAGTGCCTCGGAGTAGTGCCTCCATCGCATCGGCCGTCGACCGGCGTGGGGCCCGGATGTGACTAGTGCAGCTCCGTGGGGTGCCCTGCCGCGCTCTGCCGAGTGTGCAGAGAGCAGGTAGACTGGTGGCGGTGAAGAAAACAAGCAGTTATCTTCTTTCGGGATCTGTAAAGAAGCATTCTACTAAAAACTACATCCAAAACGTTTTCCATATTTTTTTTTTACAGAACACAATGCAGTAGCCAAAATAGATATGAAGTATGTGAAGACAACAGTCTACTGCCATTAGATAACTGATCCTGATGGACAAATACATTAGATACTAGTAAATCATAAGGTGGTTCAAAGGCACACTTTGCAGCTCCAGTAAAAAATCACTGTTTTTCATACTTCATACTGTAAGGGGAAAGGGTGGGGTGGGGATGCAGCCAAGAGTGCATCATATGGGGTTGTAGTGGTCGGACCATCTGGAGCAATAGCCTGTTTTTGCCGTTTTTAATGTTAACCCTATGGCGCACATGAGCACGCGCCACGGGCGCACCCCCGGCCGAATCGTGCCCAAAAGCTAATACGACCTGTTGAATTACATGACCCACGAGTCGTGAAAATTTCACCCTCGTGCGTCAATCGACGGCGCCGCAATATCCGTTTTGGGGCATCACGCCGCCTATAAGCCTCGCAAAAGCGTCCGCACGGCCGGCCGGCCGGCCGGCCGGCCGCTCATACTCAGAAATTTCCGTTAATCTAAGGAAAGACTTCGCTCGCTTCGCTCGCTCCGTAACAAAAGTGACACCTCTCCGTTTTACACGTGTCACGTGCAGTGGAGGTCACCCGCAAGCATTGTCCATAGTAAATACTTGTAAGAAGAGTATACGCTACCCCACACAAAAAACCGCAAGTGTAACAGTGTCCGTCCCCCTCCCCGGCGCCGTTTTCCTCCAGGGGAGGCGCCCCAGCCGCCGTACTGGGGCGTAGCGGAGTCCGTGCTTTTAGCACAGCAAAATATCCACCCAGGCTAGATTAACGTCACGACAACCTAGGATTAAGAGTGGCTAGACTTCAGACTTCATGCAGACTTAACATTGAAGTATTATATATGCAACTAAATGACACACATGGTGTTTGTTCTAACCTTCTCAACAGAAAGTGAACGTGTCAGGACAGCACCCCTTGGTGACCATTATATTCAAGGGGTGCAGGAACTGATTCCCCAGGGGTGAAGCGATAGAAGCAAAAACATGAGTCACTAGTTCCCTCCTGTGTCTTCCCTCCTGCAGAAAAAAAATACATGTGTGATGCCCAATGTGACTGATAACTGCATATTATAAAGCTGGAAATATTGTACAAAGTTGTGACAACACAAGCAAACTATGCATGTCACTGCTCTTGTATAACTTTTCTATTTTTATTGCTATATGAGACCTCACAAGACACAAAAATATGCATGGTTAGAAAGTGGGTAACAATACATTTCAAATGAACTAAGCAGATTATTTCTAAGCTCCTTTAAGTCCCAATTTCTGCTATATTTCGCTTGTTGTCACTTCATATTTTGAACTCAAGGTGCCTTGTGGATTTACCTCAGGTATGTAGGTAAATCCACAAGGATTTATGGGCTTTACCACAGTTGAGTAGCTGCTCCCTCAATTTAAGTTTCTCGTTAAATTTCATTGAGGCGTTGCAAGATGGGCTGAAGCCGAATCCTCTTCCCTGTTTAGCTGATGCTCATAATACCTGAACATTTTTAATTCCAATTTTTATAGCTGTTAACAATTGGTAAAGGCCCATGTACCTAGACAACAATGACTTTACAGAAGAAACCCCTGGCTGTGTTTCATGGGCGCGCTGCCAGCCGCTGCCAGCGCATTCCGCGTGAGCTAGCGTCAACCTCCGGTAGTGTTGGAGGTATAGGCTTGTTGATGTCTCTATGGAAGCCAAAAGCGGCTGGCAGAGTGCTGTGATATGCTGTGATACACCACCCTTATTTTTGCACAATAATGCTGTGATAACTGTTCCTGCAAAAAATATAAGGTGAAGTGAAGTAAAATCAGGTCAAACATTAATATATACCCGAAAATAGCAGTGTTTGGAGTACCTATATTCACATTACCAATAATATAAAATCAGGTCAAACATTAATATATACCAGAAAATAGCAGTGTTTGCCGTTTGGAGTACCTATATTCACATTACCAATAATATGATACACAACAGGCCATAGAAAACCAGTGAATCAGAATGTTGAATTGTACCCCAATTTCAATATCAATATGGCACTTGGCAATAACAGTTAAACACACCGTTTTTGATGTTAAATCAACAGAGAAAACTCCTGAACATAAAAAATGATCAGAATGTATAATAAGGATAACAGTATAAATAAAATCGACGACATCAGCACCTATCATCGCCGTTCCACATTCACCACTCCCCATTCCACGCACAGATTGTTTACTCCTTGGTTTACCCCGTGTTCGCAGTCTCCCTGACGACGGAGATTCTTTACGCCCACCGACCAATCACGTTCAAGATCAGCGGGGCTTGGCCGCAGTTCTCGAACGCTATTTGCCAGATTAAGCAGGACCTTCGTCGTCAGTAAACTGTGAACACGGCGTTACATATTTCGCTATGGTAACAAAAGCGCCAGAATTGACTACCAGAATTGGATCCGAAGGTCAAATGGGTCACGTGACTGACAAGTTCAGATGGACAACACCAGGAAAACGGAACAACGTGCAATAACGTTCTATATATCATTGGAAAGAGCATCAAAAGTTGTATAAAATATCAACTTTTGACTTAAACATATCTTAAACGTAAAAAGTTATTAAGCATCAAAGACGCTCCCATTGACTTTCAAAGTTAAAATTTTTCATTTTTAAACGAGCTTCAAAAGAGCAAACGAATTCTGACAGCTTAACGAAGCATAACACCATGTTCTATGGTCTTTTCTCAACAAGTCCTGAAAGTTTAAACAAAATCGTATCATATAATTTTGTACAATGAGCGAATGAAAAAGTCTCTGCAAAAACGCCCATTGACTTAACATGGGGAGCGAAAAAAATTCAACTTTGACCTCGTGCAAAGACACGTTACGAAGTTCTGAGGGGTATACGGCGCACACCAGCGTGTACCCAAACGTGTTTGCCATAAAATGCTGGGAAGAAAACCACCTCTTCCTTGGCTCGTTTTTCCGCTATTCCCGATCGCGCAAAAAGTGTCCAAAACCCCGTTGACTTAACATGGGGAAAATGGAATCGCACGTGCCACGTGCCACGAGGTTTTAAGCGAGTAGCGACCGGTGCCAACAGGTAGATCGCCTGCGGGAGCCCATACACTGAAATTTTTAAGAAAATCGAGCCACAAGTTTAGGCCTGACCCAAGTTGCCCCAATTCGCGGCCAGACATGCAAAACATAGCCCGGAGAAGGACCGCTCCGGTTGTTTTTCAATAGAAAAACACAATTCTAACGAATAGTGTTTGTCTTTTCAAACAACCTGCGGTTACCAGCATCTGCGATGCTGGGCTCCGCATCGCGGGACCGCAGGTTGTTTGAGCAAGCACCTCTGTAACGCCGCAAAAACGCCCGCCGCCAAACGAGAGGATGAGCCTTGCACGTGCAGATCGGAGTGGGTGTGCTACGAACTGACGTGCACTGCACTCAACTAACCGGTCTCTAGCGGTGTGCCAAATTTGAGTGCAATCGACCCGGCCGTTTTTGAGATCTGGAAGCGACACCCTGCACGTGCGCACGTGCAAAATGGTCCCATCTGACTTTTGCACGGCACCCTATTCGCCGGTCTCTAGCGGTGTACCAAATTTGAGCTCAATCGGCCTGGCCGTTCTCGAGATCTGAAAGCGTCACCCTGCACGTGCGCACGTGCAGCTGCACCCCAGTCTGGGCACATGGAAATACATACTAACTGACTTGTGCACGGCACCCTACTGATCGGTCACTAGAAGTGTGCCGAATTTGAGTTCAATCGTCCCGGCCGTTCCTGAGATCTGAAAGCCTCACCCTGCACGTGCGCACGTGCAAGATTGGTTCTTACTGACCTCCGCACGGCACCCTACTAACCGGTCTCTAGCGGTGTACCAAATTTGAACTCAATCGGCCCGGCCGGTCATGAGATCTGGAAGCGTCACCCTGCACGTGCGCACGTGCAGCGGCACCCCTACCGTGGCACATAAAAATTGATCGCCTAGTAGGTGACTACCTCCATACCAAGTTTCAGCGCAATCGGCCCAGTAATTACCGAGTTATTGCACTTATTACAAAACTGACACCTCTCCGTTTTACACGTGTCACGTGCAATAGGGGTCACCCGCATGCATCGTCCATAGTAAAGTACTTGTAAGAAGGGTATACGCTACCCCTTACAAAAAACTGCAAGTGTATCGGTTCAGTGGCTGCGGAGATATAAGTCGTACGAAAACGACCCCACGGCGGCCGGCCGCTAATAATTAGCATTGAATTCGTGTCGCATCCTTCTATGGGAGGTATCCCCGTCACCTGTTCGTATACTCGTACTGTCTGAGCCAAGGCCATATATAGGTCTGAGCTCAAATCTCGGTAATGTCGTGCTTTTTTACTAAATTTCTCAAAAACGGCACAACGTGCAATAACGTTCTATATATCATTGGAAAGAGCATCAAAAGTTGTATATCCTATCAACTTTTCACTTAAATATATCTTCAATGTACACAGTTATTAAGCACCAAAGACGCTCCCATTGACTTTCCATGTTAACATTTTTCATTTTTAAAGAAGCCTAAAGACAACAAACGAATTCTGACAGCTTAACGAAGCATAACAACATGTTCTATGGTCGTTTCTCAACAGGTCCTGAAAGTTCAAACAAAATCGTATCATATAATTTTGTACAATGAGCGAAAGAAAATGTCTCTGCAAAAACGCCCATTGACTTAACATGGGGAGCGAAAAAAGTTCAAATTCAAAGTTGTACTACAAAAAATATCGACTTCTTACGGGTATACAACGCACAGGGGCGTGTACCTGAACGTGTCGGCCATAAAATGGTGTGCAGCAAACCATACCTTGACCTGCGATTTTTCCCGCTATTCGCGATCGCGCAAAAAGTGTCCAAAACCCCGTTGACTTAACATGGGGAAAATGGAATCGCACGTGCCACGCGCAAAAGAATTCTGAGCGACTAGCGACCGGTGCCATCAGGTAGATCGCCCCCGGGAGCCCATACCCTGAACTTTTTACGGAAATTGAGCGATTCGTCTAGGCCCCGCTCAAGTTGCCCCAATCTCAGGCCAACTTTGCAAACATAGCCCGGAGAAGGACCGCTCCGGTTGTTTTTCAATAGAAAAACACAATTCTAACGAATAGTGTTTGTAGTGTTTGTCTTTTCAAACAACCTGCGGTTACAAAACAGGCACCTCTTGGCTTTGCACGTGGAACGTGCGTTAGGGGTCACCCATATGCATCGAGAGTAGCACACTATGTGAAAGAAGGGAAAAAGCTACCCCACTCAAAAAACCGCACGTGTATCAGCCCAGTGGTTGCCGAGATATAAGTCGTACAAAAACGTCCCCACGGCGGCCGGCCGCTATTTAGCAGTAAAATCGTGTCGCATCCTTCTATGGGAGGTATCCCCGTCACCTGTTCGTATACTGTCTGAGCAAAGGCCATACGTTACGGTCCAAACTCCATAGTGAGGCGGACATACGAATTTACGAGAGTTTAGCGACAAAATGATTCACTTAATTGTTAAGTAATGGGTACCATTAGGTAGACCATAAATTTTATCTAGCATCTCACCGTAGATGCAGTAAAAAGTGCTTTACTTTTCAATGTATATAAAGACTTGCTCAGCTCAATCAGTTCACTCTGTATTGGCTCAAGCCGTATCATGCGAACGCAATACAAACTAGAGCACCGACAGCGCAGCGCTCCCCAACTCACTGCTCGCCCAGTCCACCCGGGCCGCCGCCACGACGGCCCCCCGCAAGTAGGCATCCCGCACTGCACCGACAGCCGCGGGCGACCAGCTGACCGGCCAGCTGACCGGCCAGCAGCCGGCGGGCGGCAAGCCGCGGATGGCCGACCCGCCGGCGCGGCGAGGGAGGGGAGGGACGCAGCTGAAAGACCCGACTACATATATGTCAAAGAAACATTATATGTAATCATCGATGACGCGACATAAATCTGCTTCATTGGGGTTAGCGGTGTAGTCTGTGATGCCATCACAATGAAAATAGCCTAGTTTTGTAGAGCATCAAATTCTGATTCCATAACGACTCTCGCTAGTCCATTTTCAATTGTAAATAAGCCTTTTATTGCGATGCAAAGTCCCGAAATGGTGCCGACGGCGGCCGGTCCCCCGATGGTACCATACGATTGGTAAACAGGTTAGTTCACATTCCCGCCGCTATGCGGGCGGCGGCGGCGCCACCTGTCCTCGTGTCCGCCTGACACCGTAACGATATAGGTCTGAGCTCAAATCTCGGTAATGTCGTGCTTTTTTACTATATTTCTCAAAAACGGCACCACGTGCAATAACGTTCTATATATCATTGGAAAGAGCATCAAAAGTTGTATAACCTATCAACTTTTCACTTAAATATATCTATAACGTAAAAAGTTATAAAGCAGCAAAGACGCTCCCATTGACTTTGCATGTTAAAAAAAAATCTTCTTTAAACGAGCTCAAAAAGAACAAACGAATTCTGACAGCTTAACGAAGCATAACAACATGTTCTATGGTCTTTTCTCAACAAGTCCTGAAAGTTTAAACAAAATCGTATCATATAATTTTGTACAATGAGCGAATGAAAAAGCCTCTGCAAAAACGCCCATTGACTTAACATGGGGAGCGAAAAAAGTTCAACTTTGACCTCGTGCAAAGACACGTTACGAAGTTCTGAGGGGTATACGGCGCACACTAGCGTGTACCCAATCGTGTTTGCCATAAAATGCTGGGAAGAAAACCACCTCTTCCTTGGCTCGTTTTCCCGCCATTGGCGATCGCGCAAAAAGTGTCCAAAACCCCGTTGACTTAACATGGGGAAAATGGAATCGCACGTGCCACGTGCCACGAGGTTTTAAGCGAGTAGCGACCGATGCCATCAGGTAGATCGCCTGCGGGAGCCCATACCCTGAACTTTTTACGGAAATTGAGCGTTTCGTCTAGGCCTGACCCAAGTTGCCCCAATTCGCGGCCAGACATGCAAAACATAGCCCGGAGAAGGACCGCTCCGGTTGTTTTTCAATAGAAAAACACAATTCTAACGAATAGTGTTTGTCTTTTCAAACAACCTGCGGTTACCCAACCGTGGCACATGAAAATACCGTCCGTTAAACGTAAACACTGACGCATTAAGACCCTATTCGCCGGTCTATAGCGGTGTGCCAAATTTGAGTGCAATCGACCCGGCCGTTTTCGAGATCTGGAAGCGACACCCTGCACCTGCGCACGTGCAGCCTAGGTCCCAATTGACTTGTGCACGGCACTCTATTCGCCGGTTTATAGCGATGTACCAAATTTAATCGCATTCAGCCCAGCCGTTTCCAAGATCTGGAAACGACCCTTACACGTGCGCACGTGCAGATGCACCCCAACCGTGGCACATGAAAATACATACTTACTGACTTGTGCACGGCACCCTATTAACCAGTCTCTAGTGGTGTGCCAAATCTAAGCACAATCGGCCCAGCCGTTCTCGAGATCTGGAAGCGTCAGCCTGCACGTGCGCACGTGCAAAATGAATCCCATCTGACTTGTGCACGGCACCCTACTCGCCGATCCCTAACGGTGTGCCAACTTTGATCACAATCGGCCCAGCCGTTCTCGAGATCTGGAAGCGTCACCCTGCACGTGTGCACGTGCAATAGCACCCCAACCGTGAAACATGGAAATGCATTGCCGGATACGTGCCAACATCCATGCCAAGTACCAGCGCAATCGGCAAACTAACTACAGAGTTATTAGATTTGTTACTGAACTGACTTCTCCTCGTTTTGCACGTGGCACGTGCATTAGGGGTCACCCATACGCATCGAGAACAGCACACTACGTGTGAGAAAGGAAGAAGCTATCCCACACAAAAGACCGCGAGTGAATCGGTCCAATGGTTGCAGAGATATAAGGTTTGTAAAGGCGCCCCCACAGACGGCCTACTGCTAATATTTAGCAATAATCAGTGTCACATCCGCACACGGGAGGTATCCCCGTCACCTGTTCGTATCCTCTAATGTGGTTGGGTTCAAGTCACAGTCGAGCCCTGCTTTTTTACAGCTTTTCTTAGAAACGGCACATCGTGCAGTGACGTTCTATACATTGTTGGAAAGAGCATCGAAAGTTGTATATTTTATTAACTTTTCACTTTGATATATCTGCAACGTAAAAAGTTATTAAGCAACAAAGACGCTCCCATTGACTTTCCATGTTAAAAATTTTAATTTTCAAATGAACTTTATAAGAAAAAATGAGTTTTGCCAGCTTAACGAAGCATAATTGCATGTACTATGCTCTTTCCTCTACAAGATATAAGAGTTTGGACGAAATCTATCTCTAAAATTTTGTACAAAGATCGAATGAAAATGTCTCTGCAAAGTCTCGACATCGCCGTCCATTGACTTAACATGGGACACAGCAAAATTCCAACTTTGACCTCGTGCAAAGACACGTTCCGAGATTCTGAGAGGTATACAGCGCACACTGGCGTGTACCCAAACGTGTTTGCCATAAAATGCTGGGAAGAAAACCACCTCTTCCTTGGCTCGTTTTCCCGCCATTCGCGATCGCGCAAAAAGTGTCCAAACCCCCGTTGACTTAACATGGGAAAAATGGAATCGCACGTGCCACGCGCAAAAGACTTCTTAGCGAGTACCGACCGGTGCCATCAGGTAGATCGCCTGCGGGAGCCCATACCCTGGAATTTTTACGAAGATTGAGCGATTCGTTTAGGCCCCTACCAAGTTGCCCCAATTCGCTGCCAGACTTGCAAAACATAGCCCGGAGAACGACCGCTCCGGTTGTTTTTCAATAGAAAAACACAATTCTAACGAATAGTGTTTGTCTTTTCAAACAACCTGCGGTTACGGTTTCTAGCGATGTACCAAATTTAATCTGAATCGGCCCAGCCGTTTCCAAGATCGGGAAACGACCCCTACACGTGCGCACGTGCAGCTGCACCCCAACCGCGGCACATGAAAATACATACTTACTGACTTGTGCACGGCACCCTACTAACTAGTCTCTAGTGGTATGCCAAATTTGAGCACAGTCGGTCCAACCGTTCTTGAGATATGGAAGCGTCAGCCTGCACGTGCGCACGTGCAAACTGGGTCCCATCTGACTTGTGCACGGCACCCTACTCGCCGAGCCCTAACGGTGTGCCAACTTTGATCACAATCGGCCCAGTCGTTCTCGAGATCTGGAAGCGTCACCCTGCCCGTGCGCACGTGCAGCGGCACCCCAACCGTGACACATGGAAATGCATTGCGCGGCGGGTGCCTACAACCATGCCAAGTATCAGCGCAATCGGCAAACTAACTACAGAGTTATTAGACTTGTTACTGAACTGACTTCTTTTCGTTTTGCACGTGGCACGTGCATTAGGGGTCACCCATACGCATCGAGAGTAGCACACTACGTGTAAGAAAGGAAGGAGCTATCCCACACAAAAGACCGCGAGTGAATCGGTCCAGTGGTTGCAGAGATATAAGGTTTGTACAGGCACCCCACAGGCGGCCTACTGCTAATATTTAGCAATAATCAGTGTCGCATCCGCACACGGGAGGTATCGCCGTCACCTATTCGTATACTCTAATGTGGTTGGGTTCAAGTCACAGTCGAGCCCTGCTTTTTTACAACTTTTCTTAAAAACGGCACATCGTGCAGTGACGTTCTATACATTATTGGAAAGAGCATCGAAAGTTGTATGTTTTATTAACTTTTCACTTTGATATATCTGTAACGTAAAAAGTTATTAAGCAACAAAGACGCTCCCATTGACTTTCCATGTTAAAAATTTTCATTTTCAAACGAACTTTATTAGAAAAAACGATTTCTGCCAGCTTAACGAAGCATAACGGCATGTACTATGCTCTTTCCTTTACAAGATATAAGAGTTTGGGCGAAATCTATCTCTAAAATTTTGTACAAAGATCGAATGAAAATGTCTCTGCAAAGTCTCGACATCGCCGTCCATTGACTTAACATGGGACACAGCAAAATTCCAACTTTGACCTCGTGCAAAGACACGTTCCGAGATTCTGAGGGGTATACAGCGCACACTAGCGTGTACCCAAACGTGTTTGCCATAAAATGCTGGGAAGAAAACCACCTCTTCCTTGGCTCGTTTTCCCGCTATTGGCGATCGCGCAAAAAGTGTCCAAAACCCCGTTCACTTAACACGGGGAAAATGGAATCGCACGTGCCACGTGCCACGAGGTTTTAAGCGAGTAGCGACCGATGCCATAAGGTAGATCGCCTCCGGGAGCCTATACACTGAACTTTTTACGAAGATTGTACATTTCGTCTAGGCCCCAATCAAGATGTCTCGATTCGCTGCCAGACTTGCAAAACATAGCCCGGAGAACGACCGCTCCGGTTGTTTTTCAATAGAAAAACACAATTCTAACGAATAGTGTTTGTCTTTTCAAACAACCTGCGGTTTTTTTTCCGCTATTCCCGATCGCGCAAAAAGTGTCCAAAACCCCGTTGACTTAACATGGGGAAAATGGAATCGCACGTGCCACGTGCCACGAGGTTTTAAGCGAGTAGCGACCGGTGCCATAAGGTAGATCGCCTCCGGGAGCCCATACACTGAACTTTTTACGAAGATTGAGCGATTCGTCTAGGCCCCGCTCAAGTTGCCCCAATTCGCGGCCAGACTTGCAAAACATAGCCCGGAGAACGACCGCTCCGGTTGTTTTTCAATAGAAAAACACAATTCTAACAATAGAAAAACACAATTCTAACGAATAGTGTTTGTCTTTTCAAACAACCTGCGGTTACGAATAGTGTTTGTCTTTTCAAACAACCTGCGGTTAAAAACACAATTCTAACGAATAGTGTTTGTCTTTTCAAACAACCTGCGGTTACTAGCGATGTATCAAATCTAATCTGAATCGGCCCAGCCGTTTCCAAGATCGGGAAACGACCCCTACATGTGCGCACGTGCAGCTGCACCCCAACCACGGCACATGAAAATACATACTTACTGACTTGTGCACGGCACCCTACTAACCAGTCTCTAGTGGTATGCCAAATTTGAGCACAGTCGGTCCAGCCGTTCTTGAGATATGGAAGCGTCAGCCTGCACGTGCGCACGTGCAAACAGGGTCCCATCTGACTTTTGCTCGGCACCCTACTCGCCGAGCCCTAACGGTGTGCCAACTTTGATCACAATCGGCCCAGCCGTTCTCGAGATCTGGAAGCGTCACCCTGCCCGTGCGCACGTGCAGCGGCACCCCAACCGTGACACATGGAAATGCATTGCACGGCGGGTGCCTACATCCATGCCAAGTATCAGTGCAATCGGCAAACTAACTGCAGAGTTATTAGACTTGTTACCGAACTGACACCTCTTCGTTTTGCACGTGGCACGTGCATTAGGGGTCACCCATACGTATCGAGGGTAGCACACTACGTGTGAGAAAGGAAGAAGCTATCCCACACAAAAGACCGCAAGTGAATCGGTCAAGCGGTTGTGGAGATATAAGCTTTGCAAAGGCGCCCCCAGGGCGGCCGACTGCCAATAATTAGCAATAATCAGCGTCGCGTCCGCACATGGGAGGTGTCCCCTTCACCTGTTCGTATACTCTAATGTGGTTGGGTTCAAGTCACAGTCGAGCCCTGATTTTTTACAGCTTCTCTTAAAAACGGCACATCGTGCAGTGACGTTCTATGCACCAGTGGAAAGAGCATCAGAAGTTGTATATTATATTAACTTTTCACCTATATGTCTTACTAAAGATAAAAGTTATAGAGGAATAAAGACGCTCCCATTGACTTTCCATGTTAAAAATTTTCATTTTCCAACGAACTTTATTAGAAAAAACGATTTCTGCCAGCTTAACGAAGCATACCAGCATGTACTACGCTCTTTCCTTTACAAGCTATAAGAGTTTGGGCAAATTCTATCTCTAAAATTTTGTACAATGAACGAATGAAAATGTCTCTGCAAAGTCTCGGCATCGCCGTCCATTGACTTAACATGGGACATAGCAAAATTCCAACTTTGATCTCGTGCAAAGACACGTTCCGAGATTCTGAGGGGTATACAGCGCACACTGGCGTGTACCCAAACGTGTTTGCCATAAAATGCTGGGAAGAAAACCACCTCTTCCTTGGCTCGTTTTCCCGCCATTGGCGATCGCGCAAAAAGTGTCCAAAACCCCGTTCACTTAACATGGGGAAAATGGAATCGCACGTGCCACGTGCCACGAGATTCTGGCGGGTATACAGCGCACACGGGCGTGTACCCAAACGTGTTTGCCATAAAATGCTGGGAAGAAAACCACCTCCTTCTTGGCTCGTTTTCCCGCTATTAGCGATCGCGCAAAAAGTGTCCAAAACCCCGTTCACTTAACATGGGGAAAATGGAATCGCACGTGCCACGCGCAAAAGACTTCTTAGCGAGTAGCGACCGGTGCCATCAGGTAGATCGCCTCCGGGAGCCCATAACCTGAACTTTTTACGAAGATTGTACATTTCGTCTAGGCCCCGCTCAAGTTGCCCCAATTCGCGGCCAGACTTGCAAAACATAGCCCGGACAACGACCGCTCCGGTTGTTTTTCAATAGAAAAACACAATTCTAACGAATAGTGTTTGTCTTTTCAAACAACCTGCGGTTATATCCGCTCAGAGCAACTACGACTACCGCCGCCAAACGAGAGGATGAGCCTTGCACGTGCAGACCGGAGTCGGTGTGCTACGGACTGACGTGCACGGCACCCTATTCGCCGGTCTATAGCGGTGTGCCAAATTTGAGTGCAATCGACCCGGCCGTTTTCGAGATCTGGAAGCGTGACCCTGCACGTGCGCACGTGCAGCCTGGGCCCTAATTGACTTGTGCACGGCACTCTATTCGCCGGTTTCTAGCGATGTACCAAATTTAATCTGAATCGGCCCAGCCGTTTCCAAGATCGGGAAACGACCCCTACACGTGCGCACGTGCAGCTGCACCCCAACCGCGGCACATGAAAATACATACTTACTGACTTGTGCACGGCACCCTACTAACTAGTCTCTAGTGGTATGCCAAATTTGAGCACAGTCGGTCCAACCGTTCTTGAGATATGGAAGCGTCAGCCTGCACGTGCGCACGTGCAAACTGGGTCCCATCTGACTTGTGCACGGCACCCTACTCGCCGAGCCCTAACGGTGTGCCAACTTTGATCACAATCGGCCCAGTCGTTCTCGAGATCTGGAAGCGTCACCCTGCCCGTGCGCACGTGCAGCGGCACCCCAACCGTGACACATGGAAATGCATTGCGCGGCGGGTGCCTACAACCATGCCAAGTATCAGCGCAATCGGCAAACTAACTACAGAGTTATTAGACTTGTTACTGAACTGACTTCTTTTCGTTTTGCACGTGGCACGTGCATTAGGGGTCACCCATACGCATCGAGAGTAGCACACTACGTGTAAGAAAGGAAGGAGCTATCCCACACAAAAGACCGCGAGTGAATCGGTCCAGTGGTTGCAGAGATATAAGGTTTGTACAGGCACCCCACAGGCGGCCTACTGCTAATATTTAGCAATAATCAGTGTCGCATCCGCACACGGGAGGTATCGCCGTCACCTATTCGTATACTCTAATGTGGTTGGGTTCAAGTCACAGTCGAGCCCTGCTTTTTTACAACTTTTCTTAAAAACGGCACATCGTGCAGTGACGTTCTATACATTATTGGAAAGAGCATCGAAAGTTGTATGTTTTATTAACTTTTCACTTTGATATATCTGTAACGTAAAAAGTTATTAAGCAACAAAGACGCTCCCATTGACTTTCCATGTTAAAAATTTTCATTTTCAAACGAACTTTATTAGAAAAAAACGATTTCTGCCAGCTTAACGAAGCATAACGGCATGTACTATGCTCTTTCCTTTACAAGATATAAGAGTTTGGGCGAAATCTATCTCTAAATTTTTGTACAAAGATCGAATGAAAATGTCTCTGCAAAGTCTCGACATCGCCGTCCATTGACTTAACATGGGACACAGCAAAATTCCAACTTTGACCTCGTGCAAAGACACGTTCCGAGATTCTGAGGGGTATACAGCGCACACTAGCGTGTACCCAAACGTGTTTGCCATAAAATGCTGGGAAGAAAACCACCTCTTCCTTGGCTCGTTTTCCCGCTATTGGCGATCGCGCAAAAAGTGTCCAAAACCCCGTTCACTTAACACGGGGAAAATGGAATCGCACGTGCCACGTGCCACGAGGTTTTAAGCGAGTAGCGACCGATGCCATAAGGTAGATCGCCTCCGGGAGCCTATACACTGAACTTTTTACGAAGATTGTACATTTCGTCTAGGCCCCAATCAAGATGTCTCGATTCGCTGCCAGACTTGCAAAACATAGCCCGGAGAACGACCGCTCCGGTTGTTTTTCAATAGAAAAACACAATTCTAACGAATAGTGTTTGTCTTTTCAAACAACCTGCGGTTAAAAACACAATTCTAACGAATAGTGTTTGTCAATGAAGAAACAACCTGCGGTTAGACCGGAGTCGGTGTGCTACGGTCTGACGTGCACGGCACCTTATTCGCCGGTCTATAGCGGTGTGCCAGATTTGAGTGCAATCGACCCGGCCGTTTTCGAGATCTGGAAGCGACACCCTGCACGTGCGCACGTGCAGCCTAAGTCCCAATTGACTTGTGCACGGCACTCTATTCGCCGGTTTCTAGCGATGTACCAAATTTAATCGCATTCAGCCCAGCCGTTTCCAAGATCTGGAAACGACCCTTACACGTGCGCACGTGCAGCTGCACCCCAACCGTGGCACATGAAAATACATACTTAATGAGCCTTGCACGTGCAGACCGGAGTCGGTGTGCTACGGACTGACGTGCACGGCACCCTATTCGCCAGCCTACAGCGGTGTGCCAAATTTGAGTGCAATCGGCACGGCTATTTTCGAGATCCGGAAGCGTCACACTGCACGTGCGCACGTGCAAGCTGTGTCCAATTGACTTGTGCATGGGACCCTATTCGCCGGTCTCTAGCGGTGTACCAAATTTGAGCTCAATCGGCCCAGCCGTTCTCGAGATCTGGAAGCGTCACCCTGCACGTGCGCACGTGCAGTTGCACCCCAACCCTAGCACATGGAAATACATACGAACTGACTTGTGCACGGCACCATACTAATCGGTCTCTAGAGGTGTGCCGAATTTGAGTGCAATCGGTCCAGCCGTTGTTGAGATCTGGAAGCGTCACCCTGCACGTGCGCACGTGCAAGATGGGTCCTATCTGACTTGCGCACGGCACCCTACTAACCGGTCTCTAGCGGTGTACCAAATTTGAACTCAATCGGCCCGGCCGTTCTCGAGATCTGGAAGCGTCACCCTGCACGTGCGCACGTGCAGTTGCACCCCAACCGTAGCACATGGAAACGCATGGTTCGGTGTGTGCCTACAACCTTGTTAAGTTTCAGCGCAATCAGCCCAGCACTTACCGTGTTATTGTCATAACAACAAAAGTGACACCTGTCCGTTTTACACGTGTCACGTGCAGTAGGGGTCACCTGCACGCATCGTGCGTAGTAAAATACTTGTAAGAAGGGTATAAGCTACCCCACACAAAAAACCGCAAGTGTATCGGTCCAGTGGTTGCGGAGATATAAGTCGTACAAAAACGTGCCCACGGCGGCCGGCCGCTAATATTTAGCATTAAATCGCATCCTTCTATGGGAGGTATCCCCGTCACCTGTTCGTATACTGTCTGAGCAAAGACCATATATAGCTGTGAGCTCAAATCTCGGTTATGTCGTGTTTTTTTACTAAATTTCTCAAAAACGGCACAACGTGCAATAACGCTCTATATATCATTGGAAAGAGCATCAAAAGTTGTATATCCTATCAACTTTTCACTTAAATATATCTTCAACGTACAAAGTTATTAAGCACCAAAGACGCTACCATTGACTTTCAATGTTAAAAATTTTCACTTTTAAACGAGCTTAAAAAGAACAAACGAATTCTGACAGTTTAACGAAGCATAACAACATGTTCTATGGTCGTTTCTCAACAGGTCCTGAAAGTTTAAACAAAATCGTATCATATAATTTTGTGCAATGTGCGAATGAAAATGTCTCTGCAAAAACGCCCATTGACTTAACATGGGGAGCGAAAAAAGTTCAACTTCAAAGTCGTACTACAAAAAATATCGACTTCTTACGGGTAGACGGCGCATATGGGCGTGTACCTGAATGTGTCAGTCATAAAATGGTGTGCAGCAAACCATACCTTGATCGGCGATTTTTTCCGCCATTCCCGATCGCGCAAAAAGTGTCCAAAACCCCGTTGACTTAACATGGGGAAAATGGAATCGCACGTGCCACGTGCCACGAGGTTTTAAGCGAGTAGCGACCGGTGCCATCAGGTAGATCGCCTGCGGGAACCCATACCCTGAACTTTTTACGAAAATCGCAATGCACGTTTAGGCCCCGGTCAAGATGTCTCGATTCGCTGCCAGACTTGCAAAACATAGCCCGGAGAAGGACCGCTCCGGTTGTTTTTCAATAGAAAAACACAATTCTAACGAATAGTGTTTGTCTTTTCAAACAACCTGCGGTTACTGAAAGTTTAAACAAAATCGTATCATATAATTTTGTACAATGAGCGAATGAAAAAGCCTCTGCAAAAACGCCCATTGACTTAACATGGGGAGCGAAAAAAGTTCAACTTTGACCTCGTGCAAAGACACGTTACGAAGTTCTGAGGGGTATACGGCGCACACTAGCGTGTACCCAATCGTGTTTGCCATAAAATGCTGGGAAGAAAACCACCTCTTCCTTGGCTCGTTTTCCCGCCATTGGCGATCGCGCAAAAAGTGTCCAAAACCCCGTTGACTTAACATGGGGAAAATGGAATCGCACGTGCCACGTGCCACGAGGTTTTAAGCGAGTAGCGACCGATGCCATCAGGTAGATCGCCTGCGGGAGCCCATACCCTGAACTTTTTACGGAAATTGAGCGTTTCGTCTAGGCCTGACCCAAGTTGCCCCAATTCGCGGCCAGACATGCAAAACATAGCCCGGAGAAGGACCGCTCCGGTTGTTTTTCAATAGAAAAACACAATTCTAACGAATAGTGTTTGTCTTTTCAAACAACCTGCGGTTAAAATTTGAGTGTAATCGGCTCGGCCATTTTCGAGATCTGGAAGCGTCACCCTGCACGTGCGCACGTGCAAGCTGTGTCCAATTGCATTGTGCATGGGACCCTATTCGCCGGTCTCTAGCGGTGTACCAAATTCGAGCTCAATCGGCCCAGCCGTTTTCAAGATCTTGAAACGACCCCTCCACGTGCGCACGTGCAGCTGCATCTCAACCGTGACACATGGAAATACATACTAACTGACTTGTGCACGGCACCCTACTGATCGATCTCTAGATGTTTGCCGAATTTGAGTGCAATCGGTCCAGCCGTTCTTGAGATCTGGAAGCGTCACCCTGCACGTGCGCACGTGCAAGATGGGTCCAAACTGACTTGCGCACGGCAGTCGGCACCCTACTAATCGGTCTCTAGCGGTGTACCAAATTTGAACTCAATCGGCCCGGCCGTTCTCGAGATCTGGAAGCGTCACCCTGCACGTGCGCACGTGCAGTTGCACCCCAATCGTGGCACATGGAAATACATACTAAATGACTGCAACCTACTGATCGGTATCAAGCGTTATGCCAAATTTGAACACAATCGGTCCAGCCGTTCTCGAGATCTGGAAGCGTCACCCTGCACGTGCGCACGTGCAGTTGCACCCCTACCAAGACACATGGAAATGCATCGCCTGGAAAGTGTCTACCTCCATGCCAAGTTTTAGCGCAATCGGCCCAGTAATTACCGCGAGCTATTGCGCTTATTACAAAACAGGCACCTCTTGGCTTTGCACGTGGAACGTGCGTTAGGGGTCACCCATATGCATCGAGAGTAGCACACTATGTGAAAGAAGGGAAAAAGCTACCCCACACAAAAAACCGCACGTGTATCAGCCCAGTGGTTGCCGAGATATAAGTCGTACAAAAACGTCGCCACGGCGGCCGGCCGCTATTTAGCAGTAAAATCGTGTCGCATCCTTCTATGGGAGGTATCCCCGTCACCTGCCACTACTTCGTATACTGTCTGAGCAAAGGCCATACGTTACGGTCCAAACTCCATAGTGAGGCGGACATACGAATTTACGAGAGTTTAGCGACGAAATGATTCACTTAATTGTTAAGTAATCGGTACCATTAGGTACGCCATAAATTTTATCTAGCATCTCACCGTAGATGCAGTAAAAAGTGCTTTACTTTTCAATGTATATAAAGACTTGCTCAGCTCAATCAGTTCACTCTGTATTGGCTCAAGCCGTATCATGCGAACGCAATACAAACTAGAGCACCGACAGCGCAGCGCTCCCCAACTCACTGCTCGCCCAGTCCACCCGGGCCGCCGCCACGACGGCCCCCCCGCAAGTAGGCATCCCGCACTGCACCGACAGCCGCGGGCGACCAGCTGACCGGCCAGCTGACCGGCCAGCAGCCGGCGGGCGGCAAGCCGCGGATGGCCGACCCGCCGGCGCGGCGAGGGAGGGGAGGGACGCAGCTGAAAGACCCGACTACATATATATCAAAGAAACATTATATGTAATCATCGATGACGCGACATATATCTGCTTTATTGGGTTTAGCGGTGTAGTCTGTGATGCCATCACAATGAAAATAGCCTAGTTTTGTAGAGCATCAAATTCTGATTCCATAACGACTCTCGCTAGTCCATTTTCAATTGTAAATAAGCCTTTTATTGCGATGCAAAGTCCCGAAATGGTGCCGACGGCGGCCGGTCCCCCGATGGTACACTCGGGGGCAGAATGATGTTCCACCACTCCCTACCCATCGGGCGATCCCATGGCTCAGCACTGGCTGCTGTCAGTGTTGCCTGCCCTCGGCACTGCTCAGCACTGCATGCCAGTGCCAGTGCTGCCAGTGCTGCCACTGGCAGCAGCCAGTGCTGAGCCATGGGAGCTCGATGGGTAGGGAGTCGTGGAACATCAATCTGCCCCCGAGTGTACCATACCATAGATCAGAGGGCTGTTCACGGGCCCTGTGTGCGGTCGGACCGCACACAGCCTCCAAGCTCCGCCCACTGCGTCCCTACGTCAGCCTTCCGTCACCGCACACAGCGATCGCTGTGGCCGTCGGGACTGGCCACAGCGGACCGTCCACCGCACGCAGCCGTGACGTCAGAACCGCCTACCCATCCCCTACCCCCACGCCTGCTGGACGCACCGCACACAGCGCACGCAGCAGTGTGCGGTGCCCGTGAACACCCCTCTGGTAAACAGGTTAGTTCACATTCCCGCCGCTATGCGGGCGGCGGCGGCGCCACCTGTCCTCGTGTCCGCCTGACACCGTAACGATATAGGTCTGAGCTCAAATCTCGGTAATGTCGTGCTTTTTTACTATATTTCTCAAAAACGGCACCACGTGCAATAAAGTTGTATATATCATTGGAAAGAGCATCAAAAGTTGTATAACCTATCAACTTTTCACTTAAATATATCTCAACTGTAAAAAGTTATTAAGCAGCAAAGACGCTCCCATTCACTTTCCATGTTAAAATTTTTCATTTTTAAACGAGCCTAAAAAGAACAAACGAATTTGCACAGCTTAAAGAAGCATAACAATATGTTCTATGGTCTTTTCTCAACAAGTCCTGAAAGTTTAAACAAAATCGTATCATATAATTTTGTACAATGAGCGAATGAAAAAGTCTCTGCAAAAACGCCCATTGACTTAACATGGGGAGCGAAAAAAATTCAACTTTGACCTCGTGCAAAGACACGTTACGAAGTTCTGAGGGGTATACGGCGCACACCAGCGTGTACCCAAACGTGTTTGCCATAAAATGCTGGGAAGAAAACCACCTCTTCCTTGGCTCGTTTTTCCGCTATTCCCGATCGCGCAAAAAGTGTCCAAAACCCCGTTGACTTAACATGGGGAAAATGGAATCGCACGTGCCACGTGCCACGAGGTTTTAAGCGAGTAGCGACCGGTGCCAACAGGTAGATCGCCTGCGGGAGCCCATACACTGAAATTTTTAAGAAAATCGAGCCACAAGTTTAGGCCTGACCCAAGTTGCCCCAATTCGCGGCCAGACATGCAAAACATAGCCCGGAGAAGGACCGCTCCGGTTGTTTTTCAATAGAAAAACACAATTCTAACGAATAGTGTTTGTCTTTTCAAACAACCTGCGGTTACGGTTGTTTTTCAATAGAAAAACACAATTCTAACGAATAGTGTTTGTCTTTTCAAACAACCTGCGGTTACTGCGGTTACTCTTGATCAAATTGAGCTAGCGAGTCGGGAAAGCCACCAATGGACTCAGGAAGGCCTGCCGAATCGATTGATATGCAACATGACCTCTTTCAACCAGCTTCGTGACCTCTTTTCAAACAACCTGCGGTTAACTCTTGATCAAATTGAGCTAGCGAGTCGGGAAAGCCACCAATGGACTCAGGAAGGCCTGCCGAATCGATTGATATGCAACATGACCTCTTTCAACCAGCTTCGTGACCTGGGGGTGCTGACCTGACCTTGACCTGAGGTCAACACCCCAAGTTGACCTCACCCGGACAAAAAGTATATCATTCGACGCGACTGAGCGAGGCGAACACGATGCTGCCAAAATCGGCGCTCTGCGGCCGTTTTTTTGCGAAGTTATTCACCAAAAACTGAACCGTACCTTGGGGCACTTGACCTGACCTCAGAGGTCACCGGTTGACCTAGGACCTTAAAATCGGGTACCAATCTGCGTCTCGTAACGGTGCACACGCTTGTTTTTTTTTTTCGCGACGCGCTAGCTCCACTAGGGGCGAAACGGCGAGGGGGGTCGTACCCGCCCCCCCCCCCCCTTGGCCGGCGCGTATGTAGAAAACCAATAGGTCCAGCGAGGGTTAAATCAATGCGGCTGGCAACGGGCGATCGCGATGCGTGTCTTTGCAATGTAACAGGAAAATCTCAGTATGAGCGGACCTAGGGGATCGACCCGCGTCACGCCCCTACCCGGCCTGTAACGATTTTAACCCGAGCCCCCATGGGGTCTTGTTATAACGCGCCCTTCTGGGGGTGGTAAATATCTGCGCCTAAGCCTTCAGAATCAGCAGTGGGAGACCGGAGTGGCGTTCACAAGTGCCGGCCCGAGGGCACCCAGAGGTCGGTTTGGGTTCCTCGGAAGTTAGCGTAGGACGTTCTTAGAGTTCAGTTGGGATTTTAGGAGCATAAGAGCGGCCTTTAATAGCCCTGTGGCACTTTAACGGCACTTGAACATGCCGCATACATTTAGCCAGAACTGGAAAGACCCTGAACCAACTTCGAAATTTTCGAGCTAGGTCTTCACACAAAAATTTCGTGTCAGCGTACTGTAGACTGATGAAAACCGAGCATAGAACTCAGCTAAAACCAACCAATACATCCATTGAATCAAAGTATTGACATGTCCGAGTTTGGAGTCAAAGTCCGGAAGATTTTGGTGACTCTCACTCGCTGGGACTCTCCACTCTGACCAATTTTGACTTCACAGGACATTTTCGAAAACTACCCCCATTTTTTGGCGACCCCAAAATCTCATCGTGTGGGGAGACGCAGCTTTGCCGACTGCAGAAAGTGATAAATTTTTGTGCGCGTGTCGTATCCGGTCGGCGGCGTCGCGATAATGTTGTGGCAGTCATTAAGGAGCTGAAGTGGTTGACTGCCAAACAGTAACGTATCACACTGTGAGCGCTGTAGAGCGCATCATCACGTCCGGACAGCCCGAATATCTCGGAGGTACACTTGGCCAGCGGGCTAGCCAGCGTCATAGACACGACACTGCAGGCGCGCCTACTATTTTACACTCCCATCCATTCGTACGGAAGCAGGCCGCCGTAGGCTCTGCTACCGTGGCATAGCTCGTTTGAACGAGCTGGGAGTCGAGCCAGGTATTTTGTCGTACCGCTATAAAGTCAAAAATGTGCTGCTGGCCACGCCATCGACATGAACGTATGTTGAACGAATGCATGTGCGTGAAAGAGTTATGTATGCGCTTCATTGTTTGTATTTTCGGTTTTTCATTGACGTGAACATGTGAAAAGCCCCTCCTCAGAGGGGATCCTGTTTGAATACATCTGTATCTGTATCTGTATCTGTATCTGTATCTGTATCTGTATCGTCAAATCTGCATCGATCTCAGGGGGTGTCCGGCCGGAGGTTGGGGGGCAAGCTGCAGGCGCGCCTACTATTTTACACTCCCATCCATTCGTACGGAAGCAGGCCGCCGTAGGCTCTGCTACCGTGGCATAGCTCGTTTGAACGAGCTGGGAGTCGAGCCAGGTATTTTGTCGTACCGCTATAAAGTCAAAAATGTGCTGATGGCCACGCCATCGACATGAACGTATGTTGAACGAATGCATGTGCGTGAAAGAGTTATGTATGCGCTTCATTGTTTGTATTTTCGGTTTTTCATTGACGTGAACATGTGAAAAGCCCCTCCTCAGAGGGGATCCTGTTTGAATACATCTGTATCTGTATCTGTATCTGTATCTGTATCTGTATCTGTATCGTCAAATCTGCATCGATCTCAGGGGGTGTCCGGCCGGAGGTTGGGGGGCAAGCTGCCCCACTTGCCCCCCGTGGCGACGCTAATGGGTGAAACAGAATAGTATTGTACTGTCGGTGTACTTTTCCAAAGTAGACCAAGAATATATTCACTTGGTGAAATCGGGCCTGGTCGCGTTTTAAACAGACCCCACCAGGCGCGGGTTAACTATCCCCCCCACCAGGTCGCGTTATTAACAGACCCCACCAGGGCGCGGGTTACCTATTTGGTGTCTGACCACCAACTTATAAGCCAGATCAGGCTCATTTTCGATTTTTTTTACACAGTCATGAATACATGCGTACCCTGAGGGTACCAAACTTGTACTTCGAATTTTTCAGGTCACGGCCAGGTCATGTGCGTATAGTGGCCATACTTAGCACGGGTCCAGGTCAGGTCAGGTCATGAAAGGTCACGGTAGGTCACTTTCTGCTAACAGGAGGATACTACGTCCTGTAAGTTTCATCTTCCTGTGAAAGTTCTTTTGGCTCTGAGGGCGGTGCGAGGTTCCGATGTCTGAGGTCTGGGGAGCGGCACCTGCCCCCCCCCCTCGGCCGGTGAGGGTTGATACCAGCAACGCGCCTTTTAGGGTGACAAAGGAAAGAGCGGGAGAGTTAGCCGTGCGCATGAGCTTTGGGATAGGATGCTTAAATTTGAGTTGTGCACGGCACCCCACTAACCTCTTTCTAGTGGTGTGCCAAATTTGAGTGCAATCGGCCCGGCCGTTTTCGAGATCTCGAAGCGACTTCCTGCACGTGCGCACGTGCTACCTGGGTCCCAATTGACTTGTGCACGGCACTCTATTCGCCGGTCTCTAGCGGTGTACCAAATTTGAGCTCAATCAGCCAAGCCGTTTTTAAGATCTGGAAGCGACCCCTACACGTGCGCACGTGCATGAATTGTACCCCAACCGTGGCACATGGAAATACATGCTAACTGACTTGTGCACGGCACCCTACTAACCAATCTCTAGCGGTATGCCAAATTTGAGTACAGTCGGCCCAGCCGTTCTTGAGATCTGGAAGCGTCAGCCTGCACGTGCGCACGTGCCAATGGGTCCCATCTGACTTGCGCACGGCACCCTACTAACCGGTCTCTAGCGGTGTACCAAATTTGAACTCAATCGGCCCGGCCGTTCTCGAGATCTGGAAGCGTCACCCTGCACGTGCGCACGTGCAGTTGCACCCCAACCGTAGCACATGGAAACGCATGGTTCGGTGTGTGCCTACAACCTTGTTAAGTTTCAGCGCAATCAGCCCAGCACTTACCGTGTTATTGTCATAACAACAAAAGTGACACCTGTCCGTTTTACACGTGTCACGTGCAGTTGGGGTCACCTGCACGCATCGTGCGTAGTAAAATACTTGTAAGAAGGGTATAAGCTACCCCACACAAAAAAACCGCAAGTGTATCGGTCCAGTGGTTGCGGAGATATAAGTCGTACAAAAACGTGCCCACGGCGGCCGGCCGCTAATATTTAGCATTAAATCGCATCCTTCTATGGGAGGTATCCCCGTCACCTGTTCGTATACTGTCTGAGCAAAGACCATATATAGCTGTGAGCTCAAATCTCGGTTATGTCGTGTTTTTTTACTAAATTTCTCAAAAACGGCACAACGTGCAATAACGCTCTATATATCATTGGAAAGAGCATCAAAAGTTGTATATCCTATCAACTTTTCACTTAAATATATCTTCAACGTACAAAGTTATTAAGCACCAAAGACGCTACCATTGACTTTCAATGTTAAAAATTTTCACTTTTAAACGAGCTTAAAAAGAACAAACGAATTCTGACAGTTTAACGAAGCATAACAACATGTTCTATGGTCGTTTCTCAACAGGTCCTGAAAGTTTAAACAAAATCGTATCATATAATTTTGTGCAATGTGCGAATGAAAATGTCTCTGCAAAAACGCCCATTGACTTAACATGGGGAGCGAAAAAAGTTCAACTTCAAAGTCGTACTACAAAAAATATCGACTTCTTACGGGTAGACGGCGCATATGGGCGTGTACCTGAATGTGTCAGTCATAAAATGGTGTGCAGCAAACCATACCTTGATCGGCGATTTTTTCCGCCATTCCCGATCGCGCAAAAAGTGTCCAAAACCCCGTTGACTTAACATGGGGAAAATGGAATCGCACGTGCCACGTGCCACGAGGTTTTAAGCGAGTAGCGACCGGTGCCATCAGGTAGATCGCCTGCGGGAACCCATACCCTGAACTTTTTACGAAAATCGCAATGCACGTTTAGGCCCCGGTCAAGATGTCTCGATTCGCTGCCAGACTTGCAAAACATAGCCCGGAGAAGGACCGCTCCGGTTGTTTTTCAATAGAAAAACACAATTCTAACGAATAGTGTTTGTCTTTTCAAACAACCTGCGGTTACGGCCAGACTTGCAAAACATAGCCCGGAGAACGACCGCTCCGGTTGTTTTTCAATAGAAAAACACAATTCTAACGAATAGTGTTTGTCTTTTCAAACAACCTGCGGTTACCGATGACTGAAACCACACATTACTTCTGCTGTGGACTGTACATAGTGCAAAACGATCACTTTATCTAAGCACACAATGATGAGACGATGTTTCTCACGGACAACAATGCAATCACCAAGGTTCCCAAAGATAGTAATCACTAAGCGTAAGCACCAGTGACACCAGGACAGAAAGGGAACAAACACTGGGAGGGGAGCGGTGCTGAGCATATCCGGCCGGCGGCCGGTTTGTTTTCACTTTTCACTGTCTCGACTCTCGACCTCGCTTGGTTCTTTTGACACCAAGGGCGTATATGGATATCCGCGGTCTTCATTCCTGTATACTCGTATGTAAGTATGCACTATGCAGTGTATGCACTTACCGACTACCGAGCTATAGAAGGTCCACTTTTACTTGGCATCAATTAACTGCTACCATCGTCATTACGATCGGAATCGGATTATTGTCGGTGTTTTCAGATGCGCACAGCTGCTCACGACTGAAATGCCGTGAATTGATTCTACGACATCCACAAAACCTACTGGCTGGTTTCAATGCCGTGAATAGTATTGACAACAAACCTTCGGTTACCGATGACTGAAACCACACATTACTTCTGCTGTGGACTGTACATAGTGCAAAACGATCACTTTATCTAAGCACACAATGATGAGACGATGTTTCTCACGGACAACAATGCAATCACCAAGGTTCCCAAAGATAGTAATCACTAAGCGTAAGCACCAGTGACACCAGGACAGAAAGGGAACAAACACTGGGAGGGGAGCGGTGCTGAGCATATCCGGCCGGCGGCCGGTTTGTTTTCACTTTTCACTGTCTCGACTCTCGACCTCGCTTGGTTCTTTTGACACCAAGGGCGTATATGGATATCCGCGGTCTTCATTCCTGTATACTCGTATGTAAGTATGCACTATGCAGTGTATGCACTTACCGACTACCGAGCTATAGAAGGTCCACTTTTACTTGGCATCAATTAACTGCTACCATCGTCATTACGATCGGAATCGGATTATTGTCGGTGTTTTCAGATGCGCACAGCTGCTCACGACTGAAATGCCGTGAATTGATTCTACGACATCCACAAAACCTACTGGCTGGTTTCAATGCCGTGAATAGAATTCTGCTATACCTAATAGAAAGTGATTTCGATCATACGGCTAAAAATCGTGCCGTCAACAGCGCCTTTCTGAAAGCACGCCCATTTAGCCCAGAAGGCAACTACACATAGGCGGCGGAGCGGGGAGGGCACCGGGGCACCGTGCCCCCCTTTGATTTTGGCATTTTAACATTGGCCCTATGGGCGTTGCATGGAAAGAATGCAGGACCAAAAGTCGGCAGTGCCCCCCCCCCCCTTGAAGGTGTTCCGCCGCTGCTGCAACTACCTACATTGCGGAGCAGGGACTATCTCTTCAATTTCATAGGCACTTAGGGAGTGAACCAGTGTAGTGTGAATCAACATGTTCCGCACCGCACGGAAAGTTCTCGTATGTTTGGACGGATAAAAGGGAGAGGCCGCTCGGCTTTTTCTTTCAAGTTTCACTGTTGCAAAAGAAAAAAAAATTACAAGCGATCCGAGACGCTTTTCCGATAATCTGTCAAATGCAATGAGTAGGCCTAAAAAGAATGACTGGCATGACCAAGGCCATATGGCATGACAGCAAAGTTCGCTGCGTTGTTTACCGAAATTGCTAAACCGCCTCACGCATGAAACTAGTCAGAAAGTGTCTTACCCTTGGTCTTACCGGTCTTAGCGGCGGTAGGTATTTTTTATGAAGCTAGAAATTTGGCAGCATATGGAAGTGATTTGAAAAGACAAATAAGACAGCCTTTTGACGTTTCTGGCGCAGCTTATTTTGCTTTGCGGTTCTTTTGAATTTCTCAAACTGTTTACTTCTTGGTTATCTTCTTACAGGTTAAAATTGAGGAATATTGAGATGTAATTCCATTTCAGGCATTTCAATTTTGTGCTTCGCAGGCTTCTCAAGTACTTTTGCTTATAATGTCAAGGCCAAAGCTTTTCCTCACCATACAAAACAATAATTTCCAGAGTAGTCATAGCAATAGTGGCTTGATTAGGAGAAAACAAATATGATTTTTAATATTTAGTTGCCACTTCATCAGATACTCCCATGTATGGCCTTGGAGAGGATGGTTGAGTAATATTCAGCTCAGGTATTTACAGCTCAAAACATATTGCATCTAGAAATATATTTATTTTTCAAGCAAGCTTTGAGGACGACGTGATAACAGGGTGCCTGGGGTGATTTGATCAAAGCTCTTGAAATTCACTTGCACAAACCTTAAACCATGTGACATTCACCATGTAGAAGGTATATGGGCTTGTTAGAAGGCATAGAGAGGAGAACTTCTTAATGGTCACGTGACCAAATATGGCCTCCGGCGCCCTGTTTTCACCGGCGCCCAGCTTCAACCATTGCATTTAAACTATAATTGTATTAAACTATGTTGTTATTACCGGTATTAACATGGTATAATTTGTATCTGTTCATTTACAGGTTGAGGTGTGCCTGGCAAAATGTTGGATACACAAGACAGTGACGAAGATAAACAGAATGTACTTGTTGCAAAAATAGACAATGTGAAGAATGTATCACAGCTTTTGAAAGCAGTACATTTTAAAGAGGTAGGTACGATATTGAATGCAACTCTTTATATTTTAGAAGCCAAAAGGTTGTTAAGAATAGATCTATTCCTGCACACTTGTGGATGACTCGATAACTAAGACTCAAAACAAACTGGGAGACCTGAAAATTGCAGGATGCAGGTTGTGTGATATTGATAGTGTTGCAATTATTTTCACATGTTGTTGGAAAGGCATTATATAAATTGAACCTTTTGATGTGGAAGGCAAACCTATACTGACTGGTTACTTTTTCACTGATACTTTGCTCGAAACATAACACCAGGTGTGAAAATGGCAGGAGTTGTTCCTTATCCTTTGCAGCTTACGCCTTACAGTATTAGCTGGTATTTATTCACATTCTCACTTTCACATGTTCATATTCTTATTCACATGCATTCACTCATTCACGTTTTGTATGCTATGAAAATATGTAATCTTTTAAAAGATTTCTTTAAGTTACACAACCAACTAATTAAAAAAAAAACTGTTGAAAGTATTAACATAAAAAACACCTTGAGAACACTGATGAAGTCCAGATGATTAGTCGATGATAGAATTAGCCATTATGCCATTTGAAGGAAGGATGTCACTAGCAGAAACTAATGACAAAAGGATAGTCATTGACATGTCTTCATCATGTCCACTCTGTTCATTTGTCTTAGTTGCAGGTTCCGAATTTGTTTTTAAATATGCTGTGACATTTTATAGATTGTCACAGGCATCTGAACAACAGTTGATGTGTTTTCAGAGTGCAGTGGTGGTGGTCACATCTGATGGATTGAAAGTTACAGTGGAAGACAGCAAGTGTGTGCAGGCAAATGCATTCATACAAGCTGACATGTTCCAGGTATGCTAGTACTTGTAGTGTGGTTGCGCAAAGGTTAACAGTGCCAGTGGACTTGTAGTTGTAAGAAATGAATAAATGTGAGATGCCAAAAGCACGATGAATGATCATGTGCTCTTCATGCTTGTTATGCATTCAACATCATAACATGTCATAATCCTTACACATACTTTCTTGTTATAGTCCTGTGGCCATAACCCATTTCTTGAATTTAATGCCTTCTTTCATTTTCAGCACCATTTCAGACCTTTTCAAAGAAAATGTTAGCATGTTTGTCTCCTCCTGTAGTTACTAAGTACTGTTTGCCGTTCCCATTTCCAGCAATTTGTGCTCAGTCAAGAGACATTGTCCTTCAAGATAAACCTGTCAGTGCTGCTAGAGTGCCTGAACATTTTTGGCTCTGGCGGTACAGCAGGTGCCACCACAGCTCTCAAGATGTGCTATGCGGGAGACGGTCATCCACTCGTAATTGTGTGAGTATGTCACGATCTTCGCCGTGCTATTTATTTGAGCGCCGTTGACCGCTACATTCTGCACGCCACACGAGACACGAATCGCAATTTTGATCTTGTTCTGAAAGATCTCGCTTCGTAAGAGTTTACTAGAACGTCTTTATCTACAAGTTCAACCCGTGGGATGTTTGCAATTATTTTATTTTGAAACTGTAAAAGTAATCGTCGACTTTTCTTGTTCAATACCCGTTCGATTCGTCTGCCGTGGCCTTGCACACATATCGTATGATTGGAAATGCTGGAGAACACGATGGAGTTTACCTATAGTGGAATTTACATTTCACGTGTTCACATTATCTTACAGCACCTGAAACGCGATCGCCATCATCTGGAAGCCTTTCGCTAACCCACCCCCTTCAGAACCAAATAGCGAGAGCTGAGTTAGGTCAGTTGGGCTCTTACTGCTGCGACGGTCAGCTCAGGAGTCGTTTGCTCTTCCTAAAAAGCTGCTGGGATGAGCGTCATACGCTCAAGTTGCGGGCCTAATAAAAGTTAACATCTTTTCATGATACTAATTGACGTCTTTCACATTCCGCTTAGGCTAGAGGAGAGCGGCGTGCTCACAGACTGCTCCATCAAGACGCAACTGCCGGAGGACACGATGGATTTCAACTTCAACAGCTCCGATGTAGTCAACAAAACAATCATCAGGTAATCAGCTCGGAACCTTCTGACCTGTCTTCAGTGATACTTTTCCGATTCAGCTTTCACGAAACTCCGCGATCATCATTGTTGCCGCTGTTGATTCTGCCGTTGTTTGCCTTTGAATTAATCTGGTATGCATATGGAAGGCGTACTGAACGCTAACATGCACCTCTCTAGGTCTGACTGTCTGCGGGAGGCGCTGGCGGAGATGGACGGCGACTGTGACCTGATGGAGCTGGTGTTTTGTCCCACTCCGCCGTTACTGCAGTTCGCCGCTGTCGGAGCCGGCATCGAGTCCAAGGTAATAGTAATAGTGTTCTGCCCCACTCCACCACTGCTGCAGTTCGCCGCTGTCGGAGCCGGCATCGAGTCAAAGGTACTGGCGCTTAAACTGAGGGGTAGATGTCACTGCTAGGTCTGCTCTTATATTGTACTTTGTATGTACTTTACTTTCGTTTTACAATATACTGTAATGACTAATGACTTCACAATATGTTGTAAAACTGTATTTTTTATTTTCCGTACTAATTAGGCAGCGAAACAATTTTTCACCTAATTGGAAGTAAGGGCTGTATGACTGTCGCACCACGTGCACTGGCGTGGCACAGGTGGAGGTGGCGGGCGACTCGGACCTGGTCGAGCTGTTCCAGTGCCCGCGCACCAGCACCAGCCGCTACCGGCTCGCCCTGATGAAGCTCTCCCTGAAGCCGCTCGCCCAGTCGCAGAAGGTGTCGCTGCGCACGGACGCGCGCGGCTTCCTCTGCCTCCAGTACATGATCAAAACGGACGACGGACACATCTGCTTCGTCGAGTTCTTTGTAAGTTTCGGCGGTGGACAATGGTATGAAATGGGAGGAGAGCCTGCTGGATCACTGCCATTTACCGTGTCATTTCAATGTCATTCACGTAGCAACCCAGTTTACTGACTTTAAAGAGTTATTTTTTCAGAGTGGGTCTGATAATGCCTTTCTATTTATCTATTACTCGAGCCAACAATTGCCGTATATAAGGCGTGATAAGCTTCTGTGATATCTGATACCAAAATTTTCAATGCTTGGCACATAATTGTGCCAGGAATCTTAATGGAGAACTCAGGATTCTTAATGGAGTAACTCGTCCTGCTTTGTTAGCATTTTGATTCCTAAGATCATAAGTAGTTTCAGCATAGCGCAGGAAGCTAACGTCTATTTTGTGTGTTTACAGTGCTCGCCAGAAGAGGATTGAACACAGCTGAAGCTACCATTGTTATCTTTGTTGTTCATTCATGAGTCGTCATTGTATATTATCTCCATAACATTCCATGTTTTTATATGAACACGCAATATATGATCCGTTACTTGTATCACTCAAGCCTGTCATTCGACGCACCAAGACAACTTTTTCATCCACGACTAATTACAAGACGAGTAAGTGAAAGGGTACTTTTAATCGATAGGATTTTGGATTTTGTGTGCCGAATTGATCATCGTTCATGTTATGAGAGGAGTCACGTTTTGCGATTATATCAAGGATAGAACAAGAGGCAAAGATGCATCGAATTATCAATCAAAGGCGAAAAATTGAAACATTCAACTTTAATAAGTATGTCGCCGTCAAAACACAGGAGCTGAAACATCATTATATTGAAAGCGCCCCATGCTGACATACATACACCACAGCTGTCCATTCCGAAATGTATAAGGAGTACAAGCACGTGGATTCGATTGGCGTCGTTGCCAACGGCGATGCCCGGTGAGAGAATGCATCCCTACACAATGTCTCATTCCACATTTATGGAACACGCACGCACATACTCATGATACAGCTAATGTGCCCACTACACAGAGAAGGCCACTCATGTCATTCGTTATCGCGCAGCGACGTGAGGTACTGTCGGGTACCCAGATCTGGGCGGAATCGAACGCCACCGCCTTACCCTGACATACACAGATCCAATACATATATTGCCCGAGAGATTCAGAATATAAAAATACACAGCAACAGATCGGCAACCAGCAAGGACACAGGCCGCGCGGACATGAAACACGACGCTGCACGCTCGAGACTCGGATGGCACGCGTTCATAAACGCACACGTGGAACATATCTGTCAGCGGTAAGTCGCATCACAGTTGTTGGACTAGGTTCACAAAAGTCGTGACATCGCAGTGAGATGCGGCTGGAGGAGAGGATATAAAGCAACATCCGCGCACCCTTCCTTGCACCAGACAACATCCGTACTGATTGAACGCTGCAGATACTGTAATGAACGTGAGCATCGAATTGAAACCAGAGATGGACATCTAAGTGGGAGATAACCAATTGATTGAAACAAGAAATTACCATTGAAATACATGCCTTGCAATGCACAAACCCCAGCGTCAAAGTGTTTCTTGATTTAACACGGTTCGATAAGGTTGAGACAAGCGAGAATAGGGTTACCAACAACGTAAGACACAGGTACCTACGTTGTTGGTAACAAACATGAACCAGCTGATGACCCACTCCGAGTCAGAACTGCCTAAACTTGACGCTAGCTTCTTCCCCGCTACCTATGCATAAACGCTAAGCAAAAAGAAATAACTCAATACGCATATAAAAATAATACGCTACACTGCTACTATACGCGAGTGTATTATCAGCTATTCGAGCAACTAAGTAGAGGGAAACAGTTTAGAGGATATTCAAGGATAGCTAAAGTAAACTCTATAGAACGTATCAAGCAAAGCGACCTTGACCTAAATTGTATAATTATTGCACTGGGGGAGTTTTGTTCGCAGTGTCCGATATGAAAGTGTGCAAGAATGCGGCCTAATGAAAGAAAACAATTTTCAATCCGATTATCTACCTAAGCACGCCAAGCCGCCAATGCTCCAATAACAGTTGCCTGCTTGCCAAAAGTAGTACACATGAGAAGCAAAAGCGCAAAAGCGTGCAACACAACCCTACAATCAAATAATGCCAATGCGTGTCTTGTGCGTGTCATTCACCTCATCGCAACGTATCACATTCGCCCAACTGGCCAGTGATTCCTTCAGGGAAAGGAAAAGTCGGTCCATGTCCAGCCTCCATCGGATCTACGGGGACTCCAAAGGCATGCGGCGATGCTGGAGTCAAGCCCGGACAAACATGGAACACCGACAACTCGTGTCTGCCCTTACGATACCTGACACCCAAAATATGCATTTGTGTTCGGGGATACGATCACTACAGGAATCTAACCAGCAGCTGAACTACGACAAACCGGAATGGACACCAGAGGTACCGTTAGGCCGGCGTAGTGGTCGGTAGTGGGTCAGTGACCACCAGAGGAGTGGCTCAGCGTGAACCACGTGCCACCGCGACAATCATCTATCCCTCTTTCGATGGCAAGGACCGCCCCCCCCCCCCAGCGGCAGCGCGTGATGACTCACTACCTGGCCATCTGAGTGGTTCCGTCGGGTGAGGACCTCTTGATCTCCCCCAAACCTCCGTGCGCGACCTCTACTGGGCGTCGCTGGTCTCGGAGACCGTGGCGCTGTGACCGTTGCTGTCGGCACCGTCTCCTGCCATGGAGTCGGTCGGCGAAGTGAGGTCCGTGTCTCCCACTGGCTCGCCGCCCGGCCGTCGGGCTACGCCCTCCGGGTCACCGGCGTCCGATGGTGTGTCGGCTCCCTGCGGCAGGGGGAGGAGTCGGGTCACATGGCGAGAGACGACAAACGATGAAATTTTCGTTTGACCCCTCTAGGCTCAGTATACTCTGAATGCGTAAAAGCTGAATACTGCCATCGGTAGTACTAATTACTATTTCCATAAAGATGTAAGATATTGCATACATATTCAGGTTTCTGTTGGTGCTTTAGTTCCCAAACAAAACGAACGAAACGAAGGAAATAATAGACGGACAGAGAATGGATACAGCTGTAGCAAAGTATTCAATGAGGTGAACAGCAGATTTTAGCTAGAGCTGTGGAACACCCGTCATTTTAATTCTTCAAATATATTTTATCACTCGCGGCATCCCGGCATCCGTTTTGGATGCAATACGTTTTCATTTAGGATGCGCGATGTGCAAAAACTGCTGAGCCGAGGTCGGTTCTAGAAATTAACTTTTAATTAGATCGAATGTCGATCGAAGATAAATCGACCATAGATCTAGTCAACACTGTTAATCGTGACAACGGATGTGATACTTGGCTGTTTCAATAGTTCCCCGACTGATGGTGTCCTATCGCTGTCGTACCGTGCGCAAAATGTTGGGCCGCAATTGTACCGTGTGCTGGGCCGCTACCGTAGTGTGCAGAGTCCAGACTTGAGCCACCATTGTACCGTGTGCAGAGTGTTGGTCGGCTATTGTACCGTGCGGTGGACCGGTACCGTACCGTGTGGAGGGTGCTGGGCCGCTGCTGGATGTTGCCGTCGATCAGCTGCTGGTGAATGTTGCAGATGGTGACCGGTGTCGGCGGCTCTTGGGCCGGCTGGTGGTCGGTCAGCTTCGCCGGACGCCGCGCCCGCTCTCCCTGGCGCCACAGGGTGATCTCCTACCGGACAGCGTGACCGAGGTCAGTCCGAGAGTGGGGGCATGGGAGAGCTGGACTGGGGAGGTGGCCGACATCGCGGGTCAGTCCAAGCTGGGAAGAGCTATATCAGATGCCTACACTTACAAAGATCCAAGGGTAGAGGACAGGGCCAACGCAACAAGCTCCGCTTAGCGGAGACTCTGTCATTTACATTCTTACATTCCGTTCTTTAGTTCGGATTAAATTTATTTAGAAATCCGATTCTCGACTGAAATGCTTCCTCAAGAAAGCCCATCAGTATATCTGAAAACCCGTGGATAATGGGTAGCCCATGGAAGCCTTCGACAGGCCACACAAGTACAGCATACCCCATCTATTCTCACCAACCAGTGTTTCATTTTTCAGCCTTTTTGGTGGCAAATCACACCTAATGGGGAAAATATTTTCATCCCTAAAATATGAATGACCGACTTTACTTCATCTCTGAAAAGAGTTTCATGTATTCCCAACAGCCAGTTCACTTGTCACTTGACAGTTGATGCACCCACATCCTTTTGTTCCACACCCTGTCAAGATCCTGGCATGAAATCCTGGTTTATCAGTTAGCATAACAATTGGCATTACACCATTTTGCAAAAATACTGCAGTTATTTACTTTCTTTTTTCTCATCCTAGGATTTTTTTCTTCATCGGCACACCCAACCAATATCCAATTTTAGAACACTGTCACCAACTGACCTGTTGTTTGAAGTACCTCCGATCCTCCACGTCCACCAGTACCAGGTTCAGGTAGTAGCGCACCGAAAACTTCTTGTTGATGTCGCGCATCGTGGGCGTGAGGTCGTAGCCGGCCAGGAACACGCGGATCGGAATGCTCTCGCCCCGCACCGGCGCGCCGTCCATGATCTCGTACTTGGCGATCGTCTCGTTTTCGTTGTAGGTGCTGGGACCTGTTTGGCACACGGATGAAGAGGATGAGTTCATAACTTATTGGCAAATTCGAGTTCACCCAAACAGGCATAGCCCATGCCCCGCCCACCTAAAGGACCTCAATATGGAGCGTGAGGTGACTTATGGAAGCAAAACTGGCATTACGGCTAGTCTGAGAAGTTCTTATTTTAACTGAGCTAGACAAACCACTTTTGTTACCTTACATTGCGTAACCTGGCGCAGAAATGTCCGTCTTACTTACCTGCGCCCGTGGTTTCACGCTTAATGATGGCAATTTCCATGTGTTTGATTTTTATCCGCACCAGCAGAAAGTAGATCTTGCCAACAATGACATCCTTCAGGTGATACCTGAAACGGTGACGAGGGCTTTGAAAGGAGAGCGTATGTGGGATTAAGAAAAGATGCAGTCTGCCTTGTCGGTTTTGTAGCGGTAACTAAGACCAAAACAATGCATAATTACCGCACAGAAGGAGACGACGAGTAGGAAATTTTCGAATCATGCTCTTATTGAGTGAAACCCTCAAGACCATTTGCATCGCAGCACAGGAGAAGGCAAATGAAGCCAGGGCATCCCTGTTCGCATGTCAGGTACCCACCGGTTTCTGTGAGTGATTGCGCTGACGGAGGCGCTGCCAGCTACTGAGGTGGCGCCACCGTCGCGGTCCGTGTCAAAGGTCGCCACGTCGGAGCAACTAAGTCACACCATGATGTCGCACTGAAGAGTTTGCATTTCAAATGGCATAACGATCGCATGGTACGACTCCGTTTCTTTTCCAATGGGGGGGGGGGGGATGAGATGGAGTCAGGGTATCCAAAATACAGAGGTCATTAACGAACGGCAGACCGCCCTAACTCACTTGGACTTATTGTATTCGAACTCGATGTGCAGGCAGTCCTCGATGCCGACCTCCATTTTGATGCTGGTGTTCATGTCCGGGTACTGGGAGAGCGTGTGAACTGCTATGTCCATCTCACGAACCAAGTCGGACAGGCGACGCACGATCGTCACGCGCAGAAAGTACCTGAGCGAGGGAACAACGCGACATTCTTATGCACGATGTTACCCACGGTCCGCGAGGTTGCATTTCATCGACGACGACCATTATTAAACACGTTATTGTCTGTAAACCAAAAGGATCATCTCCGGGACCAGATAAGTAGGTATTTGAAGTTACCAATGGTATTGGCATCCTTGATAAATCGTAAAAATATAGGCACAAGTCAAATGAAATAGCAATATCGATCATTACTGAATGCTTATGGACGATGTGGTCATAAGCATTCAATGAATAATGAATAAAACTCATCAAAACCAAACATTACAATTCATACAAAGCATACTTCTTCGCGGTTACCGTTGGCTGCAATGTTCTCTAATCTACTGGGTGTATCTCAGAAAACCCAGCATTACAATCACAACTTGTTACATCATTTACAACAGCAATCTATCGAAGTGCTGCTCACCTGAGCCGAACGTTCGAGCCCGAGTAGCTCTCGTACGGCTTTTCGACCTGGCTGAACTCGAACGGGTAGCTGACGTTCTGCTGCAGCTCTCCCGGCCGCGCCAGCTCCTTCACCAGTGAGAGGAACTCGTGCTGGCCTCCGCGGTCATACTGCAGCTCTATCTGACCAACGAACTCCACCTTTATACCAAAGTGCTCCAGTTTAGAGCCAGCCTTCTTCAGAGTAATGATGACCTGTGAAAGACATCAGTATTTATATGAACCGAATGGATTGTGAAAATAACAAAACTTGAGACGGACAGAACAATGACAATTGAACATGCTGATTGTAAATGCCATGACCTCCGTAAAACATATATTTTACGAAAATTTTAAAAAGTGGATGGAACATTTTCCAGCCTGGCTTATAGTTATGTAATCACTGTTTTCAGCTCTGTTAGAACAGAACAACCACCCTGCTTCACTGTTGAGATGGCGCTGACAATAATAATACCACTAACCTTGCCGCTTATGGTTTCACCATCAAAGAAGAGGTAATACCTCTCCCTCTTTCCCTCTTCAGACTTGAGTTCTGCCATTTTCCTGGTTTCTGCTCCATCGAGAACTATGTCGATCTCAGCACTTTGGCCAAATCCAAAGAAGCTCTGAAATGACAATCAGAAGAGAAATGTTAAATGTTAATGGCCACACATGTGCACACATTCATCATGTGCATTCACCAGAGTGCGATAACCTTGCACTAAAGTCACCCATTAAAAGTCACATACTGTGAAACTACATTCTAGTCAGCAGATGGTGCCATTAATAATGCTGAATCAGACAATGCTATCTTGAGAGAACTGAGAAGTTACTTCTTTCAAACCAGTTGGTAATGAGTTCAGTCAAATTATGAACAAGTAGAGGGTATAAATAAGCACTTACAAGATTGCTTTTCACTTCACAATAATCTATGCTATGTTACTATACTAATTCTGTCAGTGATCCACGATAGTATCTGCATAATGAACCAATGTTAACAAAACATATCAAAATGAGGTTTACTGTGAGTTAACAGGTCTGGAAAGAAACAAGTAACACTGATTGTTAATTGGAAATGTGTGATATTCAAATAAGATCATTTGCAATCTGAATTGCAAAATTTTGAGGACAGATTTAGAGTTCATAACCTGGAACATTTTTTAGCAGTGAATGACTTCTTGAAATGCATGATTGCTATTGTCGGAAAACTTGAAATGCACAATAAGATAGATATGATGTGGGACAAGTAATGTTGATGTGAATGAAAGAGCAAAAATGAAAGCAAGACAGCAAGAGTAAAGTGGAATTGTCGGTTAGTCAGTATTGCATTTATTGAGGCTTTGTGTGTGCTGTTAAAATGCTTAAAAGTATAAGGGATCAGCTTATTACACAGTGAAGGTATCCCCCAAAATGAATAACAATTAAAAAAGATAACTCACCATTTTCGTTTTCAAATCAAAATGGAAGAAATCGTACTTGATGAGCTTATAAGCGGATTAATAGCTGCAGCGGGCTCAGAGCAGTCTTTTTTGATAGGTAGCCAATGCTGACGCTGCGTTCACACGTTGAGAGAAGTCTTAGAAACACGTTTGACACAAGCCAGGACAAACCACAAATGTTTGTATGATAAGCTGAAGATTTCAAACACCACGGAAATATAATTATTGAATTTAAACTGATTACTTAGCGCATCAAACATCTATGATGTTTTTCACTGCACACACTGCGGGACAGCGCCATCGGGTCCGTATCAAAGCGTCCAAAACCGCAGCACCCAAAGTACGCAACATCCAAAAACGCAGCGTCCAAAGTACGCAACGTCCAAAATACGTCCAAAATCGGGTTCATAGGGGGCATTCACAAAGTCCAAAACCGAAACATCCAAAACCGCAACGTCCAAAAACGTATCATCCAAAAAACGCAACATCCAAAGACGTAACATCCAAAGTACGTAACCTCCAAAACCACAACGTCCAAGACCACGACATCCAAGGCACGCAGCATCCAAAACCAACCTAACCTAACCTAACCTATCCTAACCTAACCTAACCTACTGATTTTTGCCTATCCCTAACCTAACCTAACCTAACCTAACCTAACCTAACCTAACCTAACCTACTGATTTTTGCCTACCGGGGATAAGGAAACCTAACCTAACCTAACCTAACCTAACTTAACCTAACCTAACCTAACTTAACCTAACCTAACCTAACCTAACCTACTGATTTATGCCTACCGGGGATAAGGAAACCTAACCAAACCTTACCTAACTTAACCTAGCCTAACCTAACCTAACCAAACGGTTTTGGATGTTGCGTACTTTGGATGTTGCGTACTTTGGATGTTGCGTACTTTGGATGTTGCGTACTTTGGATGATGCGTCCTTGGATGATACGTTTTGGATGTTGCGTTTTTGGATGTTTCGGTTTTGGACGTTGTGAATGCTCCCTATATACCCGATTTTGGACGTATTTTGGACGTTGCGTACTTTGGACGCTGCGGTTTTGGATGTTGCGTACTTTGGATGCTGCGGTTTTGGACGCTTTGATGGTCCCCCAGCGCCATCACCAAAAAATGTAAACACTAATCTGCGTACAACTATGGCGCGTTTGCTACGTATCTTAAGGAATGCCGCCACTAAATTGTTTAACACAAAATACACACACGTGCCAAAAGCTGGTTCATGTAGGGATATTGCAATGGATGGAAGCGTACATTTTTACGATTTTTCATGGTAATTTCTATGTGCATTAAGTCGCTTGACGGTATTAGTAGTACCAGACGTTGGTGCTTATGGATCACACAAAACATTCAACATTCAACATCGCACGTGCATCCGCATACTGAATCCGTGTATGTACAGGGTGTCCCATAAGTTCCTTCTCACCTAAATTTTTCTTTTAGAGGCTCTCTTATTTAAAGCCACGCTTAATTTATTTTGTTACTGAGCTTTTGGGGTTGCCATGGCCACTGTGAATGTGCTCCACGGTAACTAATTCGTCTAGACAAAATATTTTTTGCCAGAGAGTTCATTTCCTGTGGAGACGGCTTACGCCGCAACATAGAGGTCTCCGATACGGGAACGCCTCGGTATTTAGTCCGCACTGGGCCATTCACAACGGCTGAGGGTGATTGAGACCATCCAGTATGTAGCCAATGTCTGTCGCTAACTGGACGCACAGTCAACAAGTGACGCCGATGATTTGTCGGGAGTCAATCGCTGCAAGTTTATGCTCTTTTTTGTCAGCTTTCACGAGTGAGCCATGTGGCCAAAACTGTGTGGCGCCAAAATGGCCGTCAAAAAGGTCTTAGCGTTAGAAAGTTGGTAAACATGATTTTCAGGATGCATTACCAGCTGTCGAAGAGTATCATTTCAGGGTACCTAACTCAAGGTGACTAAAGTTCTACTTACCGGAGGGCTCAAAACAGTCAAAAACGTCTTAAAATGGCCAAACATGTGTTTCGTTATGCCTGAGGCTAAAAAACTGGAGGGCCGATGACATCAATGTGGTCATCTGGACTACCTAGTCCGTGCTCGAGATAAAACACCCGTCCAAACCCCAAAACGGTCCCATATGGGCGACGGAAAAGGCCTTTGTGTCATCCCGCTTTATTCCTATGCAAAAGGCCAGGGTCACGGTAATGTGGGGTAATATGCGTCCAGACACTGAGCACGTTGCGATTGATACTCCAGAAACAGTCTTGGGACGCAGAATGCTTCTCCAAGAAGATCTAGGAGGAGTTTCAGCCTTCTAGCTTAACTCGAACCGCAAGTATGACCACATTTTTTTGAGGAGAAAATGGCATCCGGGAGGTCGTAGGCCCATCTTCAAGCAAGACAGTGCATCAGTGCACAGGTCAAGCAAAGCTTAGAAGCAGTGCCAGGAGACTGTGATAGGCGTCTGTGGCAAGATCACATCCCAGGCAACTCATCGGATCCAAATTTCATAAAAATGTGCTGGGAATATTGAAATCGAGGCTCGTCGAAGCGAAGCGGTGTTCCAGCATTGAGGAGCTCACGGCCCATGCCAAGTCAGTCTGGGCTAACTTCAAGCCTGCTATGCTGCCAAACATGCCGGTTGGCATGTCGCAGCATGTATTCATGTGTTTGCCTATGAAATGGGGAGCACATTGAGGGATTATAAACATATCAAAACGCAATGTACTCTGTTTTACATGCAAATATAAGGTGAGAACGAACTTATGGGACACCCTGTAGGTATGAGATAATAATATTATCTCATCCGTGTTATCTCATCCATGCTGATACCCACGGGTGATACCGTGGCCCGTGGGGCATTAATATGCTGAAGTGAATTACCCAAAGCTAAGTAGTGAAGTTGAGTCCAATATTCGCCATCGGACATTCGAAAAAGTATTCAATTTTTGATGTTCTGCTGCTGAGTATTCCCTGTTATACTGGTGAATAGCTTCTTTCGCTTTCCCTTTTGAGCAATGAGGCTTCCCAATGCCTTCAGGTATGAGGTAGGTTTATGACTATTTTAAGAAGACAAGATGTATGTTTGTTTGTTTGTTTGTTTTGTTGGGTTAGGCCCTTTCGGTCTGACAAGACCATTGCAGAGCCAGAAGGATGATAGGAATTAGGGGGAGACATTGGTCTGGGCAGGCACCCTAGTGAGTCGCCGGGGCTGAGCCCGTCCAGAGGACAGGCCACCCAGCCCCAAGGCACTCACTGCACCCGGCTACGGGGTGCGCTCCCTCAGGAGCAGCGGTGCCGCTCCAAGGGAGCAGCCCGCATGAGATAAAGTTGCCTGTCCAGCCCGGAGGGGGGTTGCGGCGTGGAGGAGAAGGATTTCAGTATCCTGAGGATAGAAGCACGGAACGGTGCAAGATGTATGAACCCACGTTGTATTGTATGAATCTACTGCTGCTACTGCATGGTCAGTTTTGATTTAGGGCCTTTTGTGATGCCTCTTTCAGTGCTTCAGTGCAGACTCAAAATTATATTTAAATGCCATATTTATTTTAGCATCATCTGACGACGTTCCATCACGGTTTTATTCAGCGCGGTCACAGCGTGTAATCCTGCAGCAGTTAGGACCCAGTAAACATGCCGACGTTGGCCCAACGTCGGTTCAACCTCGGCCCGACATCGGCTGGACGTCGGATATGCCCGCATGTTCCGATGTCCAGCCGAAGTCCAGCCGACGTCGGGCCGAGATCGTTTGCCGAGGTTGACGAGATCGTTTGTCGTTGGACCGACGGGGCCGACGTCGGCATGTTTATTGGGACAACGCGCCAAAAATATCAACCGGCGGCGGGATTCGAGCCCCCCAGTCGCCGACGTAGGCATGTTTACTGGGACAACAGGCCAAAAGCATCAGTCGGTGATCGGATTCGAATCCCGTGTCATTCGAATGCGAGGTTAGTGCGCTAACCACTACACCACGCAGCCAACTAACGAAGTTGGTTTGTTTTGTTGCCTTATGCCCTTTCGGTCTGACAAGACCATTTCAGAGCCGGAAGGATCATAGCATGGAGACATTGGTCTTCTTGGCGAACACCCTGGGTCCAGTTAATATAGAGTCCCTGGTCCCATTGCTGTTACGTGACACTTATTGGAAAGGGCGACCCCACAATGGATTCATATAGCCACTCTTACACACCTGCACCAACGTTTCCCAAAGTGTCCCTTTGATAAGTGGCACTTTGGCAAAGTGACACTTGCCGACTGGCCTTTCTATATGAACTGGGCCCGGCCCTGGTGAGTTGCCGGGGCTGAGCCTGACCAAAGGATAGGCCGAGCAGCCCCCAAGCACTCACCGCACCCGGCTACGGGCGAGCTCGGCTTACGGGCAATCCCAAATGGGATAAAGTTTCCCGTCCAGTACGGATCAGGGGGTGGTGGCGTGGAGGAAGATTTGAGTTTCCTGAGGATATTTTGAATACAGAAGCTCTTTATGAAACATGAAACATGTATTTTATATTATTTTAACGGTCAAAACAGCGGCCGATGTCGGTCCGACGTCGCCCCGACGTCGGCTGGACTTCAGCAATTGATCTCGGTCCGACGTCGGCCCGACGTCGGCTGGACCTCGGCTGGACGTCGGAACATGCGGGCATATCCGACATCCAGCCGACGTCGTGCCGAGGTTGGACCGACGTCGGGCCGACGTCGGCATGCCGATGCCGAGTTGCCGACGTCACCCCGACGTCGGCCGACGTCGGGCCGACGTCGGCATGTTTACTGGGGATGTAGGGGCAGCTCTATAGTCAGTTACCGCTGCCCTGTCCAGGTAATCCCCCAGAGCCCTTATCTCCCGTTCGTTGCAAGTGGTATTCTGCGTCGCTGAATGCCCAGAGACGGCGCACCGGCAAAACTCATCGTATATTTCATTTCACTTGTGCATACCTGACCATGTTATAAACGTTTCTCTATATTAGACGCAAGTCGCTTACAAAATATCCTGGCACACCACGCCGACGCCGGATAAGCACAGTACAAAGTTGCACCTGTTCTGATCTAATCAACCTTTATTTACTAAGTCGGTGTATTGTGGCATTGGTCAATAGAGTCATGGACATGCGAGGGCATCTGCCGCTACCTAATACCTACACTGAATCGTCTAATGAAATTACTACTGACCTACTGATATTACATTATGCACATATCTACAGCAGTCGCCGAACTAACTAGAAGAGTGCAAGTCTGTCCTCAAGCTTAAAACACTCGGTTACACACAGGCCGTCTTTTATGCCACATCATTGCAGTTTGCAATGCAAAACTAGCAATGACCCCGGGTCAATCAACAGCCACCGTCCTATGAAACAGCCATTCGCAAGCTCAGTTACATGTACAGTCTGTCTTAAAAGTACCGCGCAAAGTGACGGTGGATCCATCAAGCCTGACCGATGAAGGACTGCCAAATTTGAGTCACCGAAGCAATGGACATCCTCGTCCATTCCCCAGCTCCATTGGTTCGGTGACTTTCAAATTATAGCAGGCCCTTCCTCGGTCAGGCTTGATGGATCCACCGTCACTTTGCGCGGTACTTTTAAGACAGACTGTACAGCGTAGATGTTTCGGTCCACACTCCACAAACTCCAATGCTTTTATCGCCAATCGTTCAAACCATGGATGCCGTGGAATGAGGAAATCTAATAAAGCGGTAATGGCTCATACAGTTCGTGTAAGCCGATTTTACGTCGTCCCTTGAAACGCATTTCATGTCACATGGATGGCCCGGTCCTGGATGGCCAATGGTTAAGTTGTCTTCGCTTCCGAAGAATGCAGACGTTTCCTGCCGTTTTAATGCCCTTTTCACTGTTACTACATATGCTCCGTATTCGTTTAACCTGAGCGGCAAGATCTCTTATTAATTCGTTTAATTGGCCCAAGTTTCGTGTAGTCTGAAGAGTTTCCACACGTCCTTTCATCGTCCCCGCCTTCCGTCCTCCGTGCCTCCCCACGCACCCCTGTCTCTCCTTCCCCAATCGACCCCTCTGCGTTACCCCAGCTCCCTTCGGGCCGACCTTCCTGATCACTTGACCTTGATCATCGGACCCTTCCAGTGAGTCTTCCCGGGCGACTTTCCGAGCCGATTCGTTGCGACGTTATTCAGCAGTCTCAGCTCGATGTTCCTGTGGAGGTCGGTCTTCTCTCGGTACTCGAGTCGTTGCGGGGAGCCGGCCGCGCTGCCGCCGCTGTGTCGTTCCGAGCTCTGCCAGTCCCAGCTGGGCAGCGCGCCCCACATCTCGTCTCGCTGCGCCCGGTCCTCGGCCGAGTCGCCCGCCGCCAGGAAGTTGGCTGCCCACATGCCGACGCCGCGCAGCTTCAGGCTGGCGGCGCCCATGTACTTGTACGTCAGGCTGGTCGAGTTGTCGAACCACACCTGGTGCGTCATGTTCCAGTTCTCGAACTGAAGGCGCAAGGATGGAGGGTCAGTCAAAGACAATCGTCGACAAGATGCTTCATACGAAGACCTTTTGTAGCAATTTCGAATACTTTTTTAAACCAAGTCAACACAACGAACATACTTTTTAAAATTACTAACAACTTTTAGCCGGGGTTAATGTTGAAAACTTCACGTCCACCAACAGCTATACAATGGGGATAATTGAGAAGCGGTGCTATAATACACTGCCCACAACAGCATTCTAAGCGGTGCCACTAATCGCGTCCCACCTTGACATTGAAGTAGGGCGACTGCGAAGCGTTGGACCAGAACCTCTCCAGTGCGTACTTGCTCCACACGGCCAGTCGGCTGAAGGGCCGCTCGGTGCCCGCAGCGTCGCTGCAGCTCACCTTACGGAAAGGCACGCGCTCGATGGAGCACCGGGTGCCGTTCTGAGGGTGGCAACAGCGAGAGACGGCGTCGTGAGGGCCACTATGACTGTGCGGCATAATGAGGCTCGTGCTCTGGTGCTTTGGAGGTATGCGTTTTACGTAAAATGGCCAAACACTGACTCAACGAATATTGTCTTCGCATGAAATTGAGAGGCGCGTGACAGGCTGAAGGCAACTGTAATTCATTTCATCATATCAGGAATCTACACACAGGCCTCCATGACAATCCACTGTATTTAGGAGCGTATTTTTGTGAAACGGCTATTGTGAGTCACGGAGCAAGAGGCGGCACGCTTCTCACAAAGGACGGCGACGGCGGAACTCGGCATTCATGTAGCGTATTGTGTGGGCCTAGCATGCATGGGATTAGAGGGAAGGACCGGACGATAGAGAGCTTAAGTTTGTTTGAGATTGGCCGTACCAGCCAAGTTAGATTTCCTACTCAAGTTTCACTACTGCCAATGGAGAACGGATGGTCTCCTCACTTTTCTCTAATTGAGACAATTTTTACATGAAAGCTCCGTTACTAATGGCGCTGATGAAAGCGTCTATTGTCATTATTCTGCCTAGCGTGACGCTACCAACACAAACGCCAGCGACCTTGACCCCTGGAGAGCGCCCTTACGTTGGTGACGTTGAGGCAGGGGTAGTCGTAGCCGTACCACGGCACGCCCAGCACCAGCTTGTTGGCAGTGATGTTCAGCTGAAGGTACTTCCGGACGCCGGCCAGAGTCTGGTTCAGGGGCGCGTTTGCACTGAGAGAAGAGCAGCAGAACGGTCAACTTCAAACGCGCTATATAGTTATGTGAAATGGCGGGGCCTGTCTTCTTGGAAAATGCATGCATGCTGTTAGGCAAACGATCAATTAACATAATCAACTAGAACCTTTTTGCGCTTCTGTGGTAAGTCAGCTCAATTGGCACGTACCCGGCGATGCAGTCGTCACTGTGCACCTGGCTGCGCAAGTCGTAGCCCATGACGAAGAACATGTCGGCGTGCCGCTGGAGGCCGACAAAGTCATAGCAGCGGCCGTCGATGCAGTCCGGCGACCAGGGCACGTCCACGCTGAGCTGTGCGCAAGGCGAGAGGAGAGGGACGGGTGAAAAATCTGAGCAGGGTGGACGGCAGAAGGCAGTGGTGAAATAACTGAGCTGCAGTACGACGAAAGGGAAGGGTGGGTGATGCTGATGCCCTGGGGGCGTCCCCAGACACGGGACAGCAGAGTAACGGGCGTTGCAGCCCGAGATGGTGAAATGATAAATAAACACACAAAGCGAGTCTGGCAAACGCCGTTGATGTCACGTCCGGTTAACATGATCAAGGAAGATTTATCATAAATACACTGTCTCACTGATGATCTATGGAAACTCAAGTTCACGATAAAAAGTGCCTGTTGTGGCGTGCGTTCTTACCACCGTCATCACGTTGTAATCCTGCAGCGCCCGGCGGGTGTCGTTCATCAGCTGCACGAAGGCCTGCCGGGCCGGCTCCTTGGCGTCCATCGGGTCCTCGAAGTCGACGTTGATGCCGTCCAGGTAGTGGAAGCGTGTGTAGTTCACGTGCTCGGCCACCCACTGGGCCCGGTACGTGGCATTGGTGACGTTCGCCTTCAGGAAATTGGCTGCCGGAGAGAATAGAGAGAGGTGATGTTAGAGAAATGGACGACTGTAAGGTGGTCATAGCGATGTTCTGGGTGAATTTTCAGGGAAAAGTTAGCGATTTTTTTTGCGACAAACCTTACAGATTTTGCGCTTTCAGTCACAAGCATTCAGAGTTTTGGTAGAGAGCATTGACCGACAAAGTAAGTTTTAATAAATACCTGTCACATTTCTGGTTATCACCCAGATTAATTTCGTCACACTGAAGAAACAAAATGACATTATAATGACCAAACAACCTGCCGCCCGCCCAGCTCCCGAGCGGAGCTGACTGTTGCCAGCGGGTCAGGCCCGCACCAGTCGTGCAGACAATGGCACCATTAGTGACGCATTAGCCACCACGCCGCAACAGCGGACGGTGACCGGTGCCAGTTTCACCCTGCCGCTGTGTACGACGTGTCCGTCTGAGGGAGTGCAGTGTATCCGTTCGTCGTTTGGGACGGAGACTCAGTTGATGAAGGGCAGGATCACTTGTCCACTTTCGGAAGCAAGGATGACTCGATGATTGCATGAGGGCACATCTGTCTAGAATGCTTCTTCTCGTTTCTATAGGTTTAAAAGTTCAGTCGTAGTACAGACGTGCTCCAATGTCAATCAGCATTAAAGCCGGCACTATTTTTATAATTAATGTTCTCAATAACCCATGTTCAACGTTTTCGTAAGTGGTAACTGAATAGCCGAATACAGAGTATTCAAACAAACAATCAAACAAACAAACAAACAAACAAACAAACAAACAAACAAACAAACAAACGAACGAACGGTACCTTTATGAGCCACACCTTATCAGAACGACCTTCCCCGAAGGAGAGCCTCGAGTGCCCGTTACCTACCGCCAGGCTTCACAGAACAATGTTACAGATTTATATGGTGTATTGTTCCGTGTTTTTGATGGCACAATATGCCTGAGGCCGGTTCAAGTGGTTAAAAGTATAATAAGCTCCTAACAATGACAGCCGCCACCGTCCAAGTGATGTGATAAAGCCGTTTAACAGTGCTGGAAACAACTAATTGGTTTAGCACTGTCTAAAATTCGGACACCTGTGCATTGCTGCAATAAAGAATACTAGCACAAGGAAAACACACTGTCATGGAACTAAGCACTCCCTTTAAAACTCATTGATTTTAGTCAAATAAAGCTTCGCTTAAGTGTTGGGCCGCGTGTGTGCGGTCAAGTCAACCTCAGCAGTAGGCACCACAAAAATGCGTGTCTAACGAGACATGGAGCATCGGCAAAACCAACCAGTGCCAGGTTGTTGGCTGGAACCAAAGAAGCTGATGAATCCTTCTCAGAGCTCGCTCAGGCAGGCGCTCCCTCCACAGTACAGCATTTGATGACCCGAACAGGGGACTCCACCCTTGAGATCGTTTTCTAACGGTGGGTGTCGAACTCTCCGCGTGAAGCCGCCTCAGGAAAATGGACATAGTTTGAGCGATGGACGGCGTTGGCAGAGACCAGTCTCGTCTCTTGCCACTGTTCTGTAAACTCGCCAGGCACTGCAGACGGCTGCAGACGCCGTGCTAGACGGCACACCCGTCGCGCTGCGGCGTCACAGTTTGTGACATTGGACGGGGCTCCTCTGACGCTCCCTGGGCCCCTCTGTCGACCCGTCGCAGCGCTGACCACCGCGCTGCAGTGGCCGTGACTCAGCGTCTGCACGAGCTGAGGTAAACACGGTGGCCCCTGACCCGCGCCCGACCCCGCAGCGGTTCTCGGCAGACACCCCCGGCGCGTCCCCGGTCCGAGCCGCTGCTGGCGGAGGACCGAGCTGGCGGTCCGGCCAAATACAGTTACGTCAGCTCGGAGACTGACAGGACGGGAGGGGGTGGCTCAGACGCTGCCAACAACGGGAACGGCACTTACATCAGCTTACTGGGTAATCAACTGGGTGCGTAAATTCCGGTAAATTCAGACACAAACACATTGGACACACCATGCTGTCATTTATTTCTGCCTTTTTGCATTTTATATTTGTGGTTTTCAGGAACCTTTTGTTGTCCGTTTCTTTAGTCGGTATTGCAGATTACCTATATCGTCTTTTCCCATGCATATGTTGGATCCTCTGATGAAAATAAGTGTTTCGACAACCGTAAGGTGCTTACAATTTGTTAACATGTAAACTATCATTGAAGAGCAACTCAACTTGAACACCAATCCTACAATTCACCAAATATCTTGATAAGATTTTCTCCGTAACTTACACATTGTGGGAACCCGTAGAAGAATCCAACGCCAGCCATTCACTGGCCGGCGAGAAAGAATGACCGAGTCCAGTAACTGTATTACGAATGGCGCGGTCGGAACAATATCCGTGCCCAATCTCCGTGCCATGTTGAGAGCACGGGCCGCAACGTGTAGCGTAAGTCACTGAACCCGACATACACGTTCCATTTCACGTTTGTCGACACCGCCACAACTGGGCCACGTCTGTAACTGGCCTCCGTCAGAGAGCCGCTGGAATCTCACTCAGCTGCCGCCGCGTGTTTTCCTCGACGCCGGAACGCTTCCGCAAGAATGCAGCGCCAACACGGTTCCGATCTTGAGCCGCTGCTCCGGCCGGTTCGGTCTTTGCTCTGGGTTTTGATGTCCGGTTTATGGCCTCTGCTGTCCGGTCGGCGGTCTCTACTTTGGGCGACATCGTATGGGCCGCTTTCGCCCATTGATAGCGTGCCTTCTCAGCCTCGATCCTGGTGTTCTAGACCGGACACCCACAGCCCATCTGATAGAGATGAGATAGAGATGGAGAGAGAGGGGAGAGAGAGGGGAGAGAGAGAGGGGAGAGAGAGAGAGAGAGAGAGAGAGAGAGAGAGAGAGAGAGAGAGAGAGAGAGAGAGAGAGAGAGAGAGAGAGAGAGAGAGAGAGAGAGAGAGAGTCGGCACGTCTGAGACCGACTCCCGAGTCACATACTGCCCCGCCCCGCCCCGCACCACACCCTACTGAGAACACGGCTCGTTCTCAGGGGCGTCACACAGAGCCGAGCTGCGGAGGGCGGGCCGTATCACCAATGTTCACGGGACCGGAGCGCCGCGCCGGCTGCCGTGCACCGGCGACAGGTGCACAGTGCACGCGGTGCACCACTCAGACACCGCCGGCAGACGGTCACGCGTCGGCCGCGACGCGCGGTAAACCCGGCGGTAATTGCTCGCTGACGACTATTACTCATTACCAAACGGACTCAGTCGTGACACAGTTAGTGCGGCAGTCTGTGCGGAGTAGTGCTGGAGTGCCAGGCACTGTGCGGTAGTCGTGTAGGGTACCGTTTACAGCCGAAACACGGCACGAGTGACTCACGACCGCCAGGTGAACGCAATCACGAAGCATGTTCCGTGTCCAACACCGTGGAAATTCCGCTAAATGACAGTGCGCATATTGCACGCGTAGTGCGTATGCGTCAACCTGCTTGCGAATGCACCGGCAGTCGCCATTCACCACTCGGCTAACAGTGTCATCTGATCCTTGTCCAAGACGACAAAAACAGTCAACCACAGGACACCGCGGCGCCAGGCGGGGTACGGTCTGTGAGGTACAGTTCACACCGTTGACGGGTCACAATGAGGTCACATCATGTCACATCATGGGTCACAATGAGGTCACAATGGAAACTAGCCACCTGGGTATCAGGGGGTCATGCTACATGGCTCGTTTGCTATCATTCGTGGCAACTGTGAGGGTTACAGTCAAATTATCACCTGGGTAGCTCGGATGAGGTCTTAATAATGCCGCCCGATTAATAAGGTGCCACCTGACAATAAAACTATCCCCGCGTTCGATGTCTCTCGGACGGCAAAGATTCTACGCCGTCCGGCCAATCACGTTCCATAACAGCAGCCAAGCCCCCGCTGACCTTGGACGGGATTGGCCGGACGACGTAGAATCTTCGTCGTCCGAGAGACATCGAACGCGGGGTATATCTCCGGATGAGCGTCAGTGGCCCATCGTCTGTTCTTTTTATCTCTATGGGCGCTTTCTTGTGTGGACGGGGGTCCCACCGCGCCGGTCCTCTCATACATGGACCTGAGCCCCCTGATGGTTATGGAGGTTCCATTATGAATAACGAAGCACCACTGTGCAACTCCCGCATTTGGTGGTGACAGACACTGTTAGTGAATAGTGGGCCTTGACAGCAAGTACTTGTAAGTTTGCACTAGCAGTTTGCACGGCGGATGCTCATAGTAAAGAGCATAAAACGTCCTTTGTAGTGGTGTTATGGCTTATGTGGTGTCAAGGACATTCGAGCCGTCAAAGCACCCTAGCTTTGAAAGCCCGGGTTCTTCATAAGGTCATATATTGTCAGCGTGAAGACTGGCTGGATGGCGTCTATTGGCTCTTTGTTGCTGCGCAATGTTGGTAACTTTGTCCCGAAAATGGCATGGCTATGGTCAATGCATGGTCAGGCCATATGGTCAATGGTCAGGCTATGGTCCACCACAACAAGCTTCGCTTGAGCGGTGGCTCTGTCCTTGTGAATCCTTCCTATAAAAAATGACGGATTGTATCTACATGATGTGATTAATTGGTGTTTGAGTATATCCGGCAATGCCTCACCGGAAACGTCCTGCCCAGGTGCACATACGTCTCACCGTTAGCACGGGTGCATCCCGCCATGAGACACGTCCTCTGCGGCGGGTGAGGTAATTTGGGACCATAGCGCGCAGAACACAGACCAACCGGTCCTGGCACCGGGCCAGTCGCCGGGGGCGGGCTGGCCAGGGGAGGGGTCAGAGCTGGCAAAGCTCAGCCGCCCGCGGTTCGCAGTTTCCGCCTACTACTGTTAACGCCAGACCCCTTGAGACCCTAATTTTTCGCGATTACTTTTAAATGCGTGAAGGAATTTCAACCAAGCTCAGGACATGGCCGTTTCAAGACAGGCCGAAACTTTTACAATTTAGATATTTTATCGCCATTTCAATATTTCAGGCACTTGTCATTGACTCGTAATGTTAAATTTCGAGCAAGATTTTCATCCGGTGTGTAGAGGCTATCACCAGTCAGTCTGTGATACGTTATGACGTCACAGCTAAGCCCCGCCTCTGTGGTCTTGGCCTGCGGCGGTTTCGGGCCGGCGCGCGGTCACTCTCGCTGTGGCGGGGAGCGGGGACGGGCGACGGTCGAGCGGTGCCGAAAGCCGGCGGAGTTGTGCGTAGCGTCTTGGCTGACAGTGCCCAGAGAGCGACATGATGACTAAGGAGTCATAAATGCTCAATGCGCATTGCTTCTACAATGCTGATATGTTCGCTGATATTTTTTTTTATATAAGCTGCATATGACGGGCAGATGGCATATAGGGGAGAGTGGGGAAAGATGCCCAGGGTTTTACTATGTCAGATTTTATTCGAAAATGACGATCGGAAAGCAAAAACTTGGAGTTTCAACGGAAGCCGACATCATTTTTCTCCAAAAATATCACACATTCGTGCCTGAAATATGATAACTTTTTTTGCTATAAAGCATTTCCCTGAAGAAGTGAAAGGGGGCATCTTACCCCACAGGGTGGGAAAGACGCCCCCTGGCGTTGGGTAAGATGCCCCCTGCACTATAAGTGACATAAATGGGCACGTGAATCGCGTGAGCGAATCAGCAGTCCCTTCGAGCCTGCAGTAGACACCAAACGTCATCGTAAGGGCCCTCAAAAGTAGTCGTAAGGGGCTTCAGAGGTCATCGTTAGGGCCATCATAGTCCAGCGCGGCCAAACAAGCCTCCGTGTTGGCGTTCGGAGACCACTGTGGGGCCCTTATAGGTCTTCATGATGCTTGAGGGCCCTCAAGCCCATCGTGGGGATCTCAGATGCCAGCACGGCCCGTGGAGCCAACGTGGGAGCCCTCAAAGGATGTCGTGAGGGGCCCTGGAGCCAATAATGGGGCCCACAGAGGCCGTCGCGAGGGCTCTCAGAGTCAGATGCCGCCCAAAAAGTCGCTGTATGGGCCGAGAGACCGGCATGGGGAGCACCCGACCGTACTGGACTCTCAATAGTCCCAGATCGGCTTTTGTCTCTAATCACAAGTATGTAATAAATGATTTGATGGGATGCTTGAAGGACAGCCTACGAATTTAGGGGGGCGTCTTTCCCCATCAGGACAGGGGGCATCTTACCCAGAGGTACCGAAGTAACATTAAATCAGTACAATTTGTTAGCCATAAAACTACACCCTGAAACAAACTGTTTGGGACACAGTACACGCATTTTAATGTATCACGACTATAGCAAGGGACGCAAAAATTATCTACCTTCTTTGATATTTACAATGTTTTGACAGCAAAATATTTTTTGAAAGCAGCAAATAAAAAACATGCAATCGCCAGCCAGCCGTTGCCCAACTGAGCTTCGCAAATTTGTGTGCAGTTGACAAGGCAGGCTTCCGCTTTACGCTAAGAACATTAATTTCCAGGTTCGATTCTTTGTTTCGCCGCTAGAGGGGGTGGGGCGTCTTTCCCACCCTGGGCATCTTACCCCACTCTCCCCTAACTGACATAAGGTTAGGAAATATTCACCTGTATTTAAAGCCTATGGCGTTGCAGATAATGCGATAATGGGATGTCGGATGTCACCAAGTAGCTGCCGATTTGTACATCGCTATTTAACCATCGAACAACGCAATAATAAGTTAATTGCCTGAGCTTCACATCATACGGCTCGCTCGTATTTCAAACAGATACCCTATGTTGTGTCTGCAACATTAAACAAAAGTGCCGGATCTTTCCAATCAAGAAAAAACGGAAACGCAAGCAAACATTTCATTCATTCGTCGAGCCAAAGCAATAACAATACCACAATGAACCAAGTTTTGAGCCAAATTTCAAATTCCTTTTTTTCCCGTTATCATTTTCTTCACATTCTTCATCAGTGTAACACATTTCATTTTTCATGCGCCTTTTGTCTCGCGCCATCGTTCTAATATGGACTTTGTTCGGACAGAACATCCTCCCCCCCCCTCCACGCGCACGCGCGCGTGAGACGCCGGTATCACTGGACACCGTCAGCAGTTATCTCGCCTCCTCGAGAAGGCATATCTTGGTGGCCGGTCGGTGCACTGTACCACCACGAGCGCGCAGACGAGCTGACCTCACCCGGCCGTCAGGGCCGGGCATCACTTCAATCACTCTGCCGAGGGGCCACTGACCCCGCGGCACGTTATCTTCTGCGATCAAAACCAGGTCGCCGGGCGCCAAGTTCCGCATGTCTCTTGTCCACTTGCGGCGACAGGTCAGGCTGGGGACATATTCCTTCAGCCATCTGGTCCAGAACTGGTCTGTCAGAGCTTGTGTTTGTCGCCAGATCCTCCTGCTCGCAGACTCGCCGTTGTCGAAGACGCCAGGTGGCAGACAAGTTACCCGTCGGCCGAGCAGAAGATGGTTCGGCGTAATCGCCTCCAAATCATCCACTTCTGGCGGGTTAAAATGCCACTTAATGCCATCTTGTGCGAGGCGGTCACTGATGGCGTGGACGTTCCATGCTTGGATCTGCCGACGCATCTCCCTCTCTCCTGCTCGCAGATTCGTCCCGTTATCAGAGAACACCTCTTTCGGTCTGCCTCGCCTTGAGACGAATCTGCGGAACGCCATGAGGAAGCTGTCGGTGCTGAGCGAGTGGCACAGCTCGAGGTGCACTGCCCGGGTGGCGAGGCACGTCACCAACAGTCCGTACCTCTTCTCATGCCGTCCTCCCGTCTTGACGAGCATAGGACCAAAAAAATCGAGACCGACGCTGCTGAACACGTGCCGCGTGTCGAACCGCGCCTGGGGCAGATCTGCCATCTTCGGCTGGCACGGTTTTGCGCGGCGCCGGCGACACACCGGACAGCTGTGCAGGACTCTCCTCACCATTGCTCTCCCTCTGGGTATCCAGAATAGCTGTCGCAGATCGTTCAGTGTCTGCTCGACTCCGGCGTGCAGTAGCTTCTGGTGGACGTCCTTCACGATCAGAGCTGTCACGCGGCTGTCCCGCGGCAGGATGACCGGATGGCGGGCGGACTCAGGCAGAGGGGCGTTCACCAGCCGCCCACCGACTCGAAGCAGGCCGTCTTCATCAAGAACTGGAGAGAGCATAAGTAGACAGCTACTCGTGCTGATGGACCTTCCGCTTCTCAGCGCTGCAAGCTCTTGAGTGAACGCCCCACGCTGCACCTCCCGAATGACAAGATTCTGCGCGTCTTGCAGCTCATCAGCCGACAGTGGACCACTTCTCAAGTCGTTCTGGCGATCTTCGAACGAGTGAGATGCCACGAAGTTGATCAGGAATCGCTGCGTCCAGCCGACTACACGCCTGTAGCGCAGCCAGCTTGAGAATCGCTCTGGGTCAGGAATGACCGCGGTTGTCTCTCTGGCTTTGTGTTGAGTAGCTAACACCACTCTAACTTCAGGATCCTCATCAGGTAGCTTATGCTGCTCACTACCAGCCGGCCAGCAGGTTTCTGGCCTCCACAGGAAATCGGGCCCACGGATCCAACGGCTGTCCTTAGTGAGCGCAGAGGCCGTTAGCCCGCGAGAGCAGTCATCAGCTGGGTTGACCTCACCAGGAACGTGTCGCCACTGGCTGGGCTCGGTCAAGTCACGGATTTCAGCAATCCGGTTTGCCACAAATGTGTGGAATCTCTTGCTGTCGTTGGCTATGTAGCTCAAAACCACCTGGCTGTCACTCCAAAACACCACCCGGTGCACCTCTTCAGTGAGCTCTTGGACAACCGACGCTGCCAGACGCACAGCCAGCACGGCTGCCTGAGTTTCCAGGCGTACGATAGATAGTTTCTTGAGCGGTGCGACTCTGCACTTACCCATGACAAACGCACAGTGAATGGTTCCGTCTGAGTACTCGTGACGCAGGTACGCCACGGCTCCAAAAGCCTTTTCAGATCCGTCACAGAAGACGTGGAGATCTCTTCTCAGAGGGGCTTCTTCCTGAACGCCATACCATCGTGGCAGCTTGGTGTCACTCAGCCGGGGCAGCTCCTCCATCCATGCCGCCCATCGATCAGATTCCTCTGTGGTGAGTGGGTCATCCCAGCCCTGCTGGCAAGACCAGAGTGCTTGCAGCTGCAGTTTGGCTAGAAGCACAAACGGCGAGGTGAATCCGAGTGGGTCAAAAATAGACGCCACGACGCGCAGTATTTCTCGCTTCGTTGCCGGCTGCCGCACATTAGCCAGCTCACTGGGCGCCGTGCTGCTAAGCTCATCCAGCTCGGCATCCCAGGTGACACCCAACACCTTCTCAGTTGGCAGTGTCTTCTCTAAGTCAGCTGTACTGGGAGCCCGCTCCTGCACAGGAATTCCGACGAGGACAGACTTATCATTGCTGAGCCATTTTCGCAGCCGGAACCCGCCTCTTGAAATCAGCTTTGTCACCTCGATTACGATAGTTTTCGCCTGGGCGGGGCTGTTGACTGAAGTTACCATGTCGTCCATGTAGAAGTCTTCTACCACGATGGCTGCTGCTTTACGACCCTCGGGAGTGTCTTCAGCCCACTCTTCTGCGGTCTTCTTCAATACGAAACTCGCTGAGGCGGGTGACGAGCGAGCTCCGAAGATGACCCGGTCCATTTGATAGGTGCTCGGGGGTCTGTCTGTCTCTAGATCCCGCCACAGGAACCGGAGTGCCGGCTGATCCTCTTCTCGGACCGCCACCTGCAGGAACATCTGCTCAATATCGGCGATAAGAGCCACTGGCTGCTGGCGGAAGCGAAGCAGCACTCCTGGGATTTGTTTCAGCAGGTCTGGGCCCGTTAGCAAATTCTCGTTGAGAGATGTGCCTGCAAACTTCGCCGCTGCGTCAAACACCACCCGGAATTTACCAGGTTTGCTCGCGCTGGTTACCGCGTGGTGCGGCAAATACCAGCACCTCTGATGATGCTTCTGTAGTTCCTCTTCGGTCAGCAGACGGGCGTAGCCTTTATCCAGATACTCTCTCATAGTGTCGCGGTAAGCTGCAGCCTTTTCTGGTGCTCGTCGGAGCGCCTTCTCCGTAGATTCGAGGCGGCGCAGGGCCATGCTACGGTCATTGGGCAGGGGGGCGCAATCAGGTTTCCACAGAAGGCCGGTTTCATACCTGTCACCTCTCCACTTGGTGGTGGACTCCATCATCTCTTCCGCCAGTCGATCTTCATGAGAGCGAGGCTGCTTCATATTGTACCTTGTTCCAAAGGCCTCGGTAGACCAGAAGTCTCTCACTAGAGCTTGCAGCTTCTCTTCGCCTTCACAGCGGTGGGCCACATGCAGCACTTCTCGGGAGCCGACCGGTAGAAGCTGTGCCACGCTGCCCGTCAGACACCACCCAAAATACGTCCGGATGGCTGCCGGCTGGCCTGGCCCACCTACTCGGGCCTCCCGCTGGAGAATCGCCTCCAGCACATTAGCACCTAAGAGTAATTCGATCTTCCGTCCGTTGGTGTCTGGAATCGAGATGCCTTCCAGGTGTTTCCACTGAGCCCTTTTTGACCAATCGACTCTCTGCGGCCGGATATTGAGCTGGGGAACGGAGAAGACTTCGGGCACCTTTACAGGCTCACATTGCCCGTCTGCCGACAGCGGAGCCACCTGCAGTGACACCTTCATTGTAGGCCGGGTCATGCCGGTACCCTCAACGTTACCGAGCGTGAGCTTCTCCGTCGACCCAGTCACCGACAGATCCCGAAACACGCTCTCAATGCATAATGATGTGTCCGCTCCCGAGTCGAGCAGCGCGTGCGTGTCGACGAACTTCCCAGCTGGGCCGAGTACTCTCACGGGAACCACTTGCAGCAGTGCTTTACGTGGCTCGCTCGTTGCATCCAAGGCTGTCGCCATCACACTTCTCGGCTGGTCAGCAGCTAGTGCGGGAGCATCCTGCTCCTCTGAGCGCCGACTCGAGTGATCGGGCACATGCAGCAGTGGGTGATGCTTCCCACGACAGCCGTTCTCTCCACAGATCAACTTCTTTCGACACCGGCTGGCCCAGTGTGACTCGCCGAGACAGCGATAACAGCGTCTGTTGTCACGCGCGAGCTGCAGGCGGTCGACTGGCGCCATGGCTTTGAAAACTGGACAGCAATCCAGATTGTGCGCCTCTCCATCGCAGGCCGGACATGGAGCGGGCTCTGTTGCCGTCGCTGTAGCCAGAGTGGTGCGCTGGCTGCTGCCTCTCCGTCGACCGGCTGGCTCTGCCGGAGCCACCCGCTGCGTTCTGGGCATCATCACCTCCCGCTGTCTAGAGACACTGAGCGCGCGGCGACCAGCCAGCACCAGCGGTCTCAGCCACTGGTCAACGTCTCCCAGCGTGGGACGACGTGGTGCCATCTTCAGCTCCACCTGGCCCCACTGCCAAGCCAGTGACCTTGGCAGCTTTTCTAGGACCTGGTCCAGGTTTGTTACTGCAGCGAGGTCAGCTTCGAAACCTCTGGCGGACAGAACACTGACGGCGGCGTGGAGGGCGCGAGAGAACCGCATCAGGCTCTCGACATCATTTTCCTTTATGGAGTGATGCTTGAGGACACCATCAAGGGTAGCTGTTACAACCGCGCGAGGGTCCCCAAATTGCATATCCAGCTCTTTCAGTGCCTCTTCATACATGTTGCCGTCACATAAGAGCCCACGCACTGCTTCTCTCGCTTCGCCTGTCAGACAAGACTGCAGGTAGGTCAAACGTTCGGTGTCTGAGAGAGCGCCGTTATCATGCACCAGAGCCCGGAAAAGTCCGCTCCACCGTGGCCATTCGAGTGGAGAGCAATCAAACTCGTCCAGCGTTATCTTGGGCAGTGATGAGGTCCGGCGCTGGCCGTCACCGCACGGCAGCTCACTCAGCCAGCGCTCCGTGCGCTCCCGGGCGTCAGCATTTGCATTTTGTTCAGGCAGGTGAGCTCGCTGGGGCCCTGCAGCGGACTGAGATCGTATCTGATTCACATCGGTTAACTGCTGCATCTGACCGTGTCTTGATATGACACCGGAGGGCGGCCTAGGGTCTGCCGGCGCTCCATTTCCCTCTCTGTCTCTATCTTCAAATACCAAATCGTTCGGGGACTGGGACTTCAAATCGTCGTCTTCCATGAGCCGCAATTCTAAAGCATCGATTTCGGCGGCGTCAGCAGCCCTCTGAGCCTCTGCCCGGGCCTCCTGTATCACGAGTTGGGCCTCAGCCTCAGCAGCGGCGGCGGCAGCGGTGGCCGCCCGTCTTCGTGACTCCAGCGCTCGTTCAGCTTCATCAGCCGCTCGTCTGGCCTGCAGCGCCTTCAACTGGGACACCTGAGCCTTCCTGCGCTTGGCACTGGCTGTTGAGGTGCTGGTTCCAGCCTCACTCCTCGTCTTCAGGCTGGCCTCCGACGTACTCGTATCTCCGCTCATTTTTACGTTACGAAAATATGAAACTCGTTAAAAGTCCTCAAACCTTAAAATAATAGTTCTGCATTGGTTACGCTAGTTCGTTACAGCGTTATGCGCATATGTTTCAAAATCTAAATACTGATGCAAGTTCTGAGTTCAAATGCTTAAGTGCGTTACGTTAATTCTGAATCCGGCCCGGAGGACCATAATGTTGTGTCTGCAACATTAAACAAAAGTGCCGGATCTTTCCAATCAAGAAAAAACGGAAACGCAAGCAAACATTTCATTCATTCGTCGAGCCAAAGCAATAACAATACCACAATGAACCAAGTTTTGAGCCAAATTTCAAATTCCTTTTTTTTCCCGTTATCATTTTCTTCACATTCTTCATCAGTGTAACACATTTCATTTTTCATGCGCCTTTTGTCTCGCGCCATCGTTCTAATATGGACTTTGTTCGGACAGAACACCCTACATCGAAAATCGTATTTGTTAGGAATCGTTAACGTTTGTTCGAAGCACGACTGAGTAGTAGGTTGAGGAGTGATGGTCCTCTTGGTCCTATATACAAGAGTCAACAAGAGCCTAACATTTACTTGACCGTCTGCTGCAATTGACTCATAGCACGTGAAGCGTCAGCGAAATTCATAGTCCTTCACAGATGGCAGGGGTGTCGTTTGTACAGAGGTCGCTGATGGGCACGGGTCAACGCCGCAGTCGTGGGCGGAGCCTAATGTCATATGACGTAGAAAGCCTCTATCCAGGATGGAAAAACAGTTAACATTACGAGTCAATGACAAGTGCCTGAAATATTGAAATGGCGATAAAATATCTAAATTGTAAAAGTTTCGGCCTGTCTTGAAACGGCCATGTCCTGAGCTTGGTTGAAATTCCTTCACGCATTTAAAAGTAATCGCGAAAAATTAGGGTCTCAAGGGGTCTGGCGTTAACAGTAGGTCAGCGTGGTCTATTAACAGTGAGTTTACTTGATACGTCTTGAAAGAAGGTGGGTGTGGTGAATGCGTTGGCGTTGCTTGAAATGATAGGGCATTAGTAAATTCCAGTGTTATTATCAGCGCCAACGCTGGGATTAACAGGTTTTAAAACGCCTCAAACCAGCTATTTAGAATCTGCAAGGAGGAATGCTGCTTAGGTAGCCGAAAGCGTTTGTGGCTAGATAATAAAACGCCTTCGCTTCCGCTCGGCGGCACCTGACCTGCCGGGACTGGGCGGATTACCGGTGGCTGGGAGGATTAGGGGTGGTATTTGGGCCTTGATCCCACAGTGCGGTGGCCGGCCAACCCGGACGGGAAGGATCACTGGCCTGTAGTAACACGGTATACGTCCGGTCCCGTGTGCTGAACTGAGCGCGCGGTATGAACGACCGACCGCGGTCAGTGAATGGAGGGGAATCTCCACATATCTTGGCTGCAGTTCAAACTGCCAGATTCGACCACGCCGACATGAAACTGTCAGAGGGTCACCACAGAACAGTGTCTGCAAGTGTTGGTAAAAATGTTGCCGGTTTCAAATGCTCATAAAAGGGATTGTGGAGACATCAAAGCATTGTTATTCACCCCGCCTTACAAGCTATAACCGTGACAGTCGCTGGATTACGTAGGATTATCGCCGGTGTAAAAGTATGGTGATTCATGCAGCGACTGCTGCACGACACAACATAAAATACATCACAACAGAGCTGTCGCCGTCCATTAAATCATATTCAGCTGAACGAGCCGGTCACCATAGTGACTTATGAGTACCTACTGGTCGATGACTCTGGCCAGCTTTGGGCCTCTACCGGTACGACTTGGCTCGGACCACATCTACATCTTCACTGGCTCAGGCGGGCGAATGTCAGGTGCAGTCGGACGAATGTCAGGGTCAAAGCTCAATTTGGCAACCTCAGCACCGGCAGCTGGCGGGCAGCCGTGCCGTCTGGCCTGCTTCCACGGCCGCGCGGAGACGAGTCATCGTTCGTTCTGCAGATGAGTGCGGGGTACGAACAGACGAGTGACGAGGCATCGGCACATGGCAGGCCTCGTGTCATGTTTTGCAACGTCAAAAAAGAGTATGACTGTTCGGTTGAGTGTCAGATATCTGGCTCAGAATTCTTGAAGATGCTCTCGATGTGGGAGATTTTACTTTCTAAAATCTGTTCGCACGGCGTAATCAATGATCGACCACTCTGGATTCGAGTGAGTAATTTAAACGGTTCGCCATTTTGGCATTGTCTCTACTGCCACTGCGCTGAAAAACGAAAGCAACACGATGTGAAAATTCCTAAATTCAGCATGCGTCACGCGGCGACAATAAAGATATTCGGAAAACGTGACTAACCGCCGCGTCGGCCCCATTCCGACCACACCGAACGGTGAAAACTGAAAACTATGGCTACTCGACCGATCAAATCGACTACGCCACGCCAGAGCGCCGCCTGCCGTGTCCGAGCGGATCCGATCCACCCTCTGAGGAGCTCACGGCTCGGCCCGGCTGCCTCAGCCGTGGAGGAGCCCCTGTCCGGCTATCCTCAGCTCCCGCGCCTCCATATCGAGATGGCTCGGCCGCTATTGTTGTGCAGTTCCCGTCAGGCAATCGACCTTGGCGTGACCAGTGGCCGTCCTGTACGGATATGCAAAACACGAGGCATGCCCGAGCACCGGCTTTTCATCCACAAATGCTGACTATCGGAACACGAGAGGTCTAAACGTTAAAACAGGGTTGGCAGGGGGTGGCAAAAACTGGTTTTTGCCAGTGGTTTTAACCGGTTTAAACCGGCTGGCAGAAACCCTGGTGGCAAGAACTGGCAAAAACTGGCTAAAACTCAGATGGCCAAACCTACAACTTTTCTAGTTAGGAATGGATTTGAAATGTACAAATGCATTTCTGGTAGTTATATAGATGCACTAAACATTCTAAAGCTGCCTCATTACTTATCCCTGCTTAAAATGTCTATGCATGTCGGTAGACATCCACAACGGAACGTATTTCCATGTAGGGGAGAGTGGGGCAAGACAGCCACGGTAAGTAAGGTGTCATGCGGTGCCGTGCGCATATCAGTGGCAGATGCCCCTTCGCACTTCTGATTGTGCAGGACTCACCCAGTCACCCTTGCACTGGCTCATTTGTCACCCCAAAAGGCATCTTACTAGCTCCTTATGGAAAGCCCATGAAAATGTTTGAGTTATGAAGCATTTCAATGGTCAGTGTCACTTCTGTTTGAAAGCATAAAGCTTTCACCGAATTCTCCTTAAAATGCTTCATGTTCAAATTCATGTCCAAGCATAGCATTGTGATATTTCTTAGTTTTTACCAGTTTTTGCCACTTTTTGCCGGTTAAAACCGGTTTAAACCGGCAAATGGCATAAACTAGTTTTTGCCGGCAAAAATGCCAACCCTGCGTTAAAAACACAGCGGTTTTACAAGACAAGCTGAAACTCCCAAAGACGGCCGATTTGTAAAGAAAATATACAATAACTGATCTCGTCAACTTGTATTGACTTGTATCATATACGACATGACAGCACATCAAACTTCACAGTACTAATCTAAAACAGTTATTCAAACAATACGTTCTCTTTAAATAAACACTCGCAGCTAAGGCAAGTAGTGGAAGCTCGATAGCGTTCAGTTCTCCCCAGCCCGGCGCATTGGCAGCCCGCATAACTCCGTGACGCACGTCACAGTGACGTTATCACCGTCATCTGTTGCGCCGCCTAGCATGTTGCTCGCGGCTGATGCTGTTGCTCGCGTCCGAAGCCATTCCTGCGCGCACAGCGTATACTAGCAGGGGTGGAGCAGGGCGTGGCCCTTGTCTCCCTGTCAAATTAGCGGCAAATTATACTGGCGGCGGTACGGACGACGTGGGTGGGGCGGGGCGGGGCGGGGCGGGTCACGACTGGGTGACAGATCGGCGGCCAGGAGAGCGTCTCGACTGACTAGTTTCAGCTGACCGCAGCACTGGCAGCGAAGCCCCGCGGCGGCGGCGGCACCGCACGGCGGACCGGAGCCGACCTGCGAGCCACCGCGGCTCGGGCCACTGTCTCGCGGCGGCTCTAGGTCCTCAGCGGTCCAATCGGTCCACTTTCGGTCCACTCAGTCCACTGGAGGTTCACTCAGTCCACTCAGTCGTCCACCAGTGTCACCACGGCCGCCCTAACAGGCACATCCAGTGAGTACTTTGGCTTCTCCCGCGAGAGCGCCTTGTGCCGCTCAAACGACAATTTGTCCGTCTCGGGCCGGTCGGCCCAGTGCAGCACAATCTCTTGGTCGCACGGGCACGCGCGCACAAACGCCTCTTCCGAATACGCCTGGTGCATGTAGCGCCAGAAATGGGCCAGCTCCACGCCAATCGTGTATCCCTTGAGCGCGGCGCAGGCCACTCGCAGGTGCTGCAGTTTGGGCATCACCTCACAGTCGAGCTGAGAGAGCCGCGCGCCACAGAGGAACGGACCCGGCGCGGCGGCCAGGAACGCGTCCAGCTTCCGCAGCTCGGCCTCCAGGTGACTCGGGTCCCGCGACACCGCCTTCATGTAGAAGCAGAAGCGGGAGAAGACGCCGGCAGTGGCCAGCTCAGCCTCCGGACAGTTGTAAGCCAGGCCCGCGCCCGGGAACGCCTCCCGCATGTAGGCAGCGATGTCGTCAGCGTTGTCGAGCGCTACTCCGCCGCACACCACGGCCGGCACGTGCTTCAGACCGTGCTGAGCGAACTCTGTTGGTGGACGGGACACCAGCACGGGCACAGGCTCTCCGCAGGTCACCAGGCCGGCAGCCTCCGCCGCCAGCGCAGACATGTAGACCGCCTGGCTGAACGGACATGCTCCCGGACGGCGGCCGTCCGCGCCCGCCTTCACATATACAGTCATCGAGGGCAGCGTGGCCGAGCCCATGACGTTCCACAGCCGAGTTCGGTATCACACTACACAGCACCGCGGGCACGGCCGCTGGCGTCACACTGCGCGGCGGTGGCTCCGGTCAGCCGACCGGCCGGCGGTTTATTTACACGGCAGCGTCAGCGTCAGCGGCGGCGGCGGCGGCGCGGCGCGGGGTGCCGCCCTCTCTCGCGCGCGTCCCCGACTGAGAGCGGTGCGCGGTGCGGCGCCGCAGCGCGCCGCACGGGCGGAGCCAGCCGCGGCGCGGGCCGGCGCCGCTGCTCTTTGTGCCGCCCCGGCCAGGTGTGTGCCCGCCCGGACCGGTAGTTGTGCCCGCGGACGTCCCCGGGCGCCGGGACGCTGCACGTGCCCGCCCGCGGCTATATTGGGACGGCCCGAATGGAGTGCCTCGAGGGGCGCCGGTGATGGATGCAGCTGGCGGCTCCTCCCCTCCCAGCGGCGGCCGCCGCCCCTGTCGCTACTAATGCTGCTCCTCGCTGTCCCCTGCAGCTAGCAGCCGCCGCATGGGTCCGACCAGTGCCCGCTCTCCCGTCTACGTCCCGTGCCGACCCTCCCCTCCCCTTTCTGACCCGCGCCTGCCACGCGCCCGGAGATCGCTTCATCTCCCCTTCCCCCTCCCCACACGGGAGCGGTATTTCCCACTCCCACCCCCACAGGCCCGTACCATCCGTCCTTGTCCCGCTCAGGACTCGGTCGTTCGCACAGTCCCATGGTGGTCCGATCAATCAACATATGGTAATCCTGCGTACGGTGCGAGTGGCAGTAGCGGTAGCAGCGGCCGTTCGACATTCGGAGAAGCGAGAACAGCCGATCGAACTATCGAATAAGGCACCGAAATACCCGTTTGTGATGGCCTGAAAATTGGCCCGAACCCCCGTAGCGCAGGAACTGATCCCAATTAGAATAGAAATGCTGGCTTCTGTGATGTCCGCACTTCAGCCGCGGCATATAAACGAGGCATAATGACGCGTGAACCGAGTGATAACATTTAGGCGAGGAAACCCGATTTATCAGCCGGTAACTTTGGGCTTATAGAGCCTTACACGTACAGGAAACGTTCAAAACTGGCTCATGAATACTTTGTCCAGGCCTTTTCTTGAATTTGGTGTTGTTCAGTGCAGTCTGTAGTTTGAAACGTTACATTTATTCATGTACCTTTATTTTGTTTTAATTCATTTACCGTTTAAAATGGTACCATTACAATTGAACGATATATATTGTATCAGTCACATCGGTCTTTAAAGCAATTATAAACGTTGAAAGTGACGCCTATGACCTACCGAAGATCATGCACTTGCACATGTTACGAGTACATACAAGGTACCGCTTATATGCTATCATGCTATCACCTTCCATTGATTCAACAGTCGAATACTATTCCCTAAAGTGATGGAAGGTCAAAACAGTCCCATGTGGCTGATACTGTCATTCCAAACACTTGAAGTATTGAACCGATGCATCGCATCATGCAATATCCCGACATTTTCTTGAAAAGCTGGCGCTTAGACGGGACGATTTCCTTTGTTTTCTCTGTTGTGTGGCTAGCTTTTTGGTTTATTGAGACCATTTAGTCATGACCTGATTGGACTCATTCAACCACTGGCTGGTGCTACGCAGCGGCTGAGCCCGTCCCTTTTAGACAGGCTGTCATTCACCAAATGGCTTCACGATCCCCTCCGCGTGAGGGGCAGCTGGTATTGAAACTGGTCTCCTCGGTTACCTGTAGAAGACTATCAGCCCAGGCTAAGGATGGGGATGGGTTAGTCCAAAGAACAAAAGGCCGCATGTCCCGCGTACACACCGTGAACAAATCAACCAAGGACTTCCTGGCCGCTAAGCTCCGATCGCTGTGACACTCGACATTCGGGACGATGCTGGGCCTGGTGTGGCGCCACGGGCTCTGACTGACCAAACGCAACGGCTCACGCTAAGCTCACGAAGGCAGCGAGCTTATCGTGCTGCGACCAGCATCAACAGTGCTGCCACCACTCCGACATGTAGCTTCCAACATTGTCACCAGAGGTCTCTGAGGATATAACTCTGAGCCGACGGTCACCTCACCCAGCCAGCCGGCGAGGGCAGCTGTTACAGAGATCCCCCTCCGGGATGCCCGTATGATCGGCTGTGAGTTTATTTAGTTCGTCCCGCTGGGACATTCCCGTCCAAACGGGATAGGCTCAGCTGCGCACGAACCGGCGGTGACGAGATCGGTATAATGTCCCCGCTTATCTCTTTACCCCTCGGCAGGCTTGCAACACGGTGAACAGATAAGGAGGGGGTCGCACCGACTACTAGGTGATTTTCGACTGCGTAGAGTAAGAAGCAAAACAAGGTTTGTCGGTTTGAAGAGACTGATGGCTTATTGACCCGCGCCCCACTGGGGTCTGCGTATAACACGCCCTACTGGGGGGGGGGCTATTCATAGCCCCCCCTCCTAACTCCGAAACTACTGGGCCGATCGTCAAAATTCAAACGGCGTCTAATAGTCCCGGAAAAACTGTCGAAGGAAACCTAATTTCATTGACCTCGAGGTCACCGATGACGTCACAGGTCAGGTCAAAGTAAAAATTATTAGCATTTTGCTTATTCACGTTTTGGGCTCTGGCCGCCGTCTTACAAGTCAGATCAGGCTCATTTTTGGATCACATACTCGTGAACAGATGCTCTAGATACCCCGAGGGTACCAAACTTGTACTTTGATTTTCAGGTCAAGGTCAGGTCATCACAGGTCACGAAAATATTATATCATGCGTCGGTCACGTGACACATGTTTTATGGTCCATTTTGGCCAGAGATTTCGAATGTGATGTCGTCTGTGTCATTCGAGGTCATTTTGAGACGAATTTAGCTTAGGTCAGGTCACTTTCAGGTCAAAAAAGGTCAAATTTTGAAGTTAAGATTTTTCAACAAAAAAGGTGTCTATTGGATGCAATTTGAGCTCAGGAACACGATGGTGCTATTTATATTGGCGTACGATGTCAAATACGTGCTGAAAAATTGATTTGAAAAATTAATAATTGTGAATTTTTTGCAATAATGCGTAAACTTGGCCATTTTTGAAGATATTTAGCTAAAACTTGCTAGAGTTAGTCATAATAATGCCTTCTATCACATACCTATATTCCGTTTTTTTCGAAAAGTCAAAAACTTTTTGAAAAAAAATGTAAAAATCTAAATTTTGGAATTTATTATATGAAATTTTCGAAATTTTCAAAATTTCGAAAATCTGAGATAGCAGTTTGAAAGCGCAGTCTATTCTGAGTCCTCTCATGCAAAGAAATTGGATCTAGCTTAAAAACTAAGCTCTTGGAAGCGATTGCCGTGGTTCAATGTTTTGCGTCGAAATCGGCCGAACATGACGTCACTCTGACGTCATTTCCGGCCGACCTATGGTAGCTACGAAGTTAAAATTTTGACACAAGGTGTCAAATTGATGCAGCCAAAGGTACTGAAAGTTTGGCGTCGATACGTCAAACAGTTTGGAATTTATTGCAGAAAAACGGGAGGGGGGCTATAAATAGCCCCCCCCCCCAGTGGGACGCGGGTTAAGGCGAACCTGAGCGAAATTCGTAACCGCTGACAAATGACAATCTAGCATGAGATGAGCTGTTTGGTCTAACTTGCCCAAAACATTGAAGATTCATTCACGGTTACGGTACAACCGTAATCGGTTAGCTAACGATGACCTTATACCTATACCTACTCAACACTCACTTCCATGCCGGCACTGTTCGATGCGTCAGTGCACGAATCACGTAGACTTTGGCGAAGGACCACCAGCAGCACGGTTTAAACGGATCAAGGTCAGCTATTTTCAGAGCTGCAGTCCCCAGACTATCAGCTTGGGTTTCGCGCGAACATAACTAGTGCGGAAATTCTAGCATACCAGAGCGTCAATGTGGATGACTAACCGATACTGCGATACTGTGGAACAGCTATAGAGCTGAACATACTCATACACGGTACATGGCCGCAAACGTATCGATATTACTATTGACTGAATAATATTTACGTTTACCGACGAACAGACGAAAAAGTTCGACCTGTCGCGACCACTGAGCAACTATGTAGACATCGTATCAATATTAATCGCAAAACACACTTATAAATTAAAGTTAAGGTTCTAAACGGCCTTGACTTTGGTAAAGATCTTATCTTGGCACTACTCAAACCCATCGTTCATCGTCAATATAAATTCGTCAGTCGGCCACTCATTTTTAATCAACGGGCTCAGAACTCAACAAAACTTAACAGCATTCACACAATGGAAATTCCGAAATAAATCATACGGATAGGCAATAGCCATTCCAGCACATTCAAGCGGAGGGTGCAGTTTTTGAATGGGTGATACCTCTAAACAACGGCGCAGGCCCGAATCAAGATTCACACAGTCGCTGCCTGCCCTTACTGCTGAGATAAGGCGAGTCGGATGTTCGCTCGATCTTTTTCGCGATATCCGAACAAGGCCATCCCGACAGGACCTTTCAGGTCTACAACTCACTGTCATCGAGGAAGTGGTTCGGGAAACATGTTTTTCCTTTCGAGCCCCAAGTCGTGCAGCGCTCTGTCTCTGCGACGAATGAGCGGGCTTTGTTTCCGCCGTATAAAGGCACATGTGATGACGTTCAGCAGTCAGCACTGTGATAAAACACTGATTACCGGGCTATCCACACATCGTGATTTTTTTTTGCATGTGAGAGTGCAAGCATGCGGGCGGATTATTTAATAATTTTAACAAAATAACGTAAGGGTGCTGGCTTTATTCTTGCAAATAAATGTGCCACCAGTTATGGTGTGAATGGCCCAAAAACAAAATACATTATCAAAATGCATTGCCGTACAATATATACTACCATATTTTGTTACTTACCGCGATACATGTGCCGCAGCAGCTAAAGCTACTGAATCTGTGGCGAATAGCAGCGCTAAAGCAGAGCAGATGAGCTCGTAACGTTTTTGTTGCTGTCTGCTTCTCTGTGCTGCGGGCGGCGGGCGGAATTAAACTCCATTCTGCCGCAAGGTCGCAGAACACGATAATAGGGGTGAACTGAGTGGCAGAATCTGAGGGTGTGGGCAGGGCGTTGGCTAGGGTGGCTAGGGTGTGTCGGTTGTTCTGTTGATCCATGATCATAATAATCATGATACTTTATGATTCGCTGATCCTGCACCCCTCGGTCTTTTCGTTACCCTCTAACCCGCCGGTAAATTCACATGCCTCTAACCCGACAGGTTGTCGATGTGTCAGCGCGCGAGCCGTGTCGGTTTGCGGCGGGCTCTATTACCAGTCCTCTCACCGCCAGCTGCGACCACAGCTGCGGGTCGGAGCACAGCGCCAAACAGCCACAGACAGCCCGACCCGACCGCCACCCACCGGCCGAGGGAAGGGCACCCGGGGGCGGGAGAGGGTAGGGGTTAACCTTCGCGGGCGCACGGGTTTTCCACATGTCCGCGACTGAAAGTGAAAAGGGGTGGAGTGGGGACAACCCGCTTGACAGTTTGGCCCCTTTGGAATGTAGTGTCGCGGAAATTGCGCAATGTGCAGCGCTAGCTTACGTGACCCAGCATTTTATACCGCATTTGAAGCCTTTACATCAATTTATCTCGTAACTATGGAACTTATGCCATATACATATGGTATCGTCGGGAGCTGCTTTTACTGTTTTTTACCAGTTTTGAAGTGAGCTGAGCTTAAACAACAAGCGCAGGTAATACAGATAAACTAGCTCGTAAACATGCATGCCACTTGCATGATAAATAACACGCATGCAATGTCACGACTGGGGATTCCCATGGGATTCCTTTCCAAGGTAGCAGTCATCTGTTTCTTGTTGAAGTCAACATCAACATGCCCCCTGACCAGTGGTAAATCCCCGCTGTCTGGTCAGCGCCCCTCCGCATCGTTCTCAATACATCGTGATGATGGAGCAATGCATCAATTCACCACCCTTCCCGTCACGAAATCAGCCACTGGTCGGGGCCCCGCCAACCGGAGCCACACCGCAGCGGCGGTGCCGATGGGTCAGTGGGTCACGTCCTGGTATCCTGCAGACAAGGACTAGTGTTGTTTTCTGACAGCCGGACAGGCTGACAGCGTCCCTGACAGACAGACAGACAGACAGATCGACGGCCGGCGTCCTGAAATGCTGTCAGATGACAGACCAAGAGCTGGCGTAACGAGAACGACAGACAGCCATCGACAGACTGACGGCCGGCGTCCTGACATACTTGTCAGATGACAGACTGGCCGCCGAGCTCAGAGTCCCGGCCGACGCTGACCTTTGTGGAGCACGCACAGCGCGTGCGCGCCTACTGCAGATTGGTATGACAAAGCAGCTCCAGCTCTCTCATTGCTACGTGTAAAAAGTACACTGCCTTCTCGTAAGAACAGTGTTCTCGCCATTGTGCAGACTGCAGTGCTGCGACTTGTTTGGTCTGTGTTACAGACAGCTCCCAGTTCTAGCACTCACCGTTGTGGAGGACTCGCACGTTGTTCTGGTGAGCGTGGCAGACCAGCTCAGCGTCGATAAAGTCAAACAGCACGATCGTTGTGAGCTTCTTCCAGTCGAACGTCAGCCACGTCGACTGGGTTGTGTTCAGGACGAACGCAAATACCTGCCGGTCAAATGGGTTCAATAATTTGAGCGCCGCTCAATGATTAATGATCGTTATGCATGATTCACAAAATGAACACATTAAAAGTGCATTGAGTCATAGGCAGTTGATGGAGTTTACCATTTACAATAAACATTCGACAATTTTGGCTGGTGAAACATGCGCCGGGAACCCTGTCAATACACAATGTTCCCCACCTGCAGCTGTCATCGTGCCGATCAGTGAATAAGACATCAATCGATTTGACGCAGATGTTATCAGCTTTTTTATCGTCACTGATGTTTTACCAACCATAAAAACAAGACCACATCGAAAGGCGAGCGGGTCATATTTGAAAATGTCAACTGTAAGTGCCCAAATCCAAATGGTGAAGTCCAAATCGGACTCCCTGTTCCAAACGATATAGATAGACCCTAGCAAGATATAAACAACCAATACCCAATACCGTATAGGTACTGACAAAACTCAATCGACTTTGACCCCCCCCCCCCCTGACCAAGGCTTTATTCTTAAGTACCCATTCCAAGCGAATATAATTATTTATTTACTACACTCTTAAACCACCTCCGTACACCTGTCTACGATTCTCTTCGACAATTTTTGCCTTGCTTCGCCAACTCTCCGGCTCGCCGCGCGACCGGTCACCTTGATTTGTCACCCTTGACCTTCAGCGAACAAACCTCGTTCGAATGCAAAACTGACGCCTCTCTTTCTTCCATCCACTAATCAGGAACACCCTGTCGAAACAGGCTCTCCGTCTTGCCCGCAATCTGATGGCGCGGTGTCGACAGTCAGACAGGACGAACTTCGGACCGGCACGAGCGGCCGGGGCACTGGCCGGGCGGCGCCGCGACCGCGTGCAACAGCACGTGACCCGAGCGGGACGAGTGGGCAACTTTTCAGACAGCTGGAGCGGACGATTTAAATGTTACATGCAGGGTGGCGAAAGCTCACGTCCGCAAGCGAGCGTGATGTGTGAGTGATGCTCCGAGTTTGGGTTTTCGGTTGCGTGGTGTGATAATGCTATTTTCGGGAAAAGTAATAAATTCAATCATTTTATTCGCCACACATAAGCCAATATTTACATTTTACACCCAGCCATACGCTACATAAATTTAGCTGTGTGGTTATGAGTATATGCATTCGTAAACAGCAGTATGATGTAACGACTGCACTGAGGCCAAAGTTGGGCCACGGATGGTGACTGCAGCTCATAACAACTAACAAGCATGCACGAGAAAGCAAACCAGCCGGAATGTGTTTACCACACTTTTTATACGTATTTTAGACCAGCAACTCACAAAATAAGGAAATAGCTCGACATGGACGGTCGACTTTCCATGGATGCGGCCTTCAGATACCGCCGCTGCGTTCCTGCCGCCCCCACCATCCGCCGTTTATTGCACACCAGACGGCTCCGAGGGCCGTACAGATGAGCTAGTGCAGCTCCGCCCGCAACGCTCGGCCGGGAGATCCAGAAATCACGGCCCGCTGCACGAGGCCATTCGCCGTGAAATAGCCTACCAGACGCTCACAGGGCTGCTTTTCGCTCGATTTGACCTTCAGGTCTGCATGAGCAGCATAGGGAAGGAGCGTTTACGGCGAGGAAGGCATGCGCTCTTCACTATTATGTAATTATTATAAAGCAAATTTGTTTATTTTGGGAGAGCATCACGATGAGTGCGGACATGCCTCGCGGTTTCTGACAGCCTCTGTTACAGTGTGTTTATGTAAGAACTCGGCAGAACGGGAGAGAGTCACAAGATGGATGGGTTAAGAGTTTCTTAATTCAGCAGTAAACTGCGATCACTGGTCACTGGCTGGGGTATCGTATTGATTAGGGCTCTGAGCGATTCAAGGAAGGGGGAGTTATTATGGAATATTTGCGCCTCGCAGCCCCCGTAGTCCATCAGCGTTGCAACTAAAAAACAAAACAAAAAAAAACAAAACAAAAAAACGCACCGCTCGATGCTGAGCAAGAAGCCAGAGATGCACACCTAATTCAACCCCTCGAAAGGCCATAGAACTTCGACCGTTACCCACGGTCGCCCCTTCGTACCAGCATTCCTCAGACATGGAAAACACGACAGAGCACATACCGAGTGGTTACGCTATCCGTCTGACAACTTCGCATGTCTGTGGCACAAACAAGTGACGACACTGGGCCTCCAGAGTCCAGCCCGCCCTCCCGCGTCCAAAGGAGAGCCGCCCATCCAGCGTATCTTTTCGAGATAAGGCCGTCACAACTTTGTGCCATAGCTGGATAAGAAACTAGCTGGATAACACCCGAGTGTATCGTTCAGAGATGCGCGGACGACGCTCCCCGAACAGCCCCGGTCAGCGGTTACATGGGCACCGAGACTAAACAACCAACAGGGGACCGTGGGTGACGGAGTGTGTACCACTGATCACTCGGAGACACGCGACCAGATACTAACGCTATTATGCAGCCGCCGACGTCTCAAGTACACACACTAGCTAATCGGTCCGGTCTAGGGCAACGGGTCCAAGCGTTGACCCTGTTGATGGCGGTATTGGAGTAATGCGCACTAACCCCATTGAGACGGTGGAGCACGGCGTAATGTGGCGCCCGTACTGGTGTAAGTTTTAGAGAAATTTGCATATGTGTGTATATCAGCCTTGTACGCCTGCCAACTCCAGTTTGACATGTGTATGTTCAGTCTGACACACGAGATGGTGTCAAGACAATAACATCAGCGGAACATAAACAGAAATGACATCAAAGAGGTCCCAGACTTGCTAGTCACTTTTGCGGAACGATCTCTAGAAATTATATCCTACCATTACGAACGGTAACCGGACAAAAGATCGTAAAGCAGAAGATCGTATGGCAGAAGATCGTAGGCAGTTGATCGTATGCAAAATATCGTAATGGATAAAGATCGTACGACATAATGCTCGTATGGACAAAAGATCGTATTCGCTAAAGATCGTCAAGGAAAATGATCGTATGCCAAAAAGTCGTAATGGATAAAGATCGTACGACATAATGATCGTATGGACAAAAGATCGTATTCGCTAAAGATCGTCAAGGAAAATGATCGTATGCTAAAAAGTCGTAATGGATAAAGATCGTACGACATAATGCTCGTATGGACAAAAGATCGTATTCGCTAAAGATCGTCAAGGAAAATGATCGTACGCCAAATGATCGTATGAGATAAGGATCGTACAGTCAAAATATGGTATTCACATGGTGCAGCTCAACTCCAGCGCATACAAAGCTTATCAATTTCTGTGTTCGCGTAGTAAGTGGCCGTCGTAAGCTCGACCATACATTGATGTTATTTCAGAGCTGAGATGGCTCAATGACACCTAAAAGCAACGCGTTGTATATGTGCCGAATAAATGAATGTATGTGCTGCCGTTTTCATGTACCTATTTGAAGTGAATACAACTAAACCCATGTTCCCCCCCCCCACTCCCACCCCCACCCCCACCCCCACCCCCCACCGCCTGGAAGGTTAAAATGTTGCTTAACCCGGCAGTTGCTGGGGTATTTCGCCACCCACCGTTTGCTGGGGGGGGGGGGGGGGGGCGTTAAACGCCCCCAGCCAATAACTCGAGAACCAATAGGCGCAGCGAAACGAACGAGGCGGCAAACGAAAGACCGCGACGAGACGCTTCAGCTGAGTACTTTAAAGTTGAATTTTGAGGTCACAGGTCGGGTCAAGGTCAGGTCAAACACCTGAAATCGGGCTTTCAGTACCGTAGCATGGACTTCAGGACTTCGCAATGGGCGCCTCTCGTCATAAACTCTGTCAAAACGGTGCACAATCCATCATATAAGGCCTACAAGAGTGTCAGCTCCATGTAGGGGTCAGTCAAGCATAGGTCAGGGTCAAGGTCAGGTCAACCGGGTAGGCACATATCCCCGAAAATCAAAACTGATATTTGCAGCCTGTGACACATGTTTTATGGGTAGTTTGGGGCGTAGAACACGATGATGACATTCATTTGATCATATATGTACGTGTTTGGCTAAAAAAGTTCAATTTAAGAATTGCATGTATAATGGTCGTGAAGTAGTCACGAGAAATTGCCAAGATTCAGTTCAGGATTTTGGAGAATGCGGAACGATAATCAATAATCGAAGATAGCCATTTGATTGCTCATGGTATTGTAAGTCTAATGGCGTTTACGGCATGTCTGTATCTCTATTCTGTGATTTTATATGATTTTTTGAACATATGCCGTTTTTGGTCGAAAACTCAGAAATCATGACGTCACTAAAACCTCGATATCTCAAAAATTTTCCGACCGATTTTTTTGAAACTTTGTCACAATAAACTTCAATCCATTCCCTACAGTTACCCAAAATTTGGCGCGCCTGCGGCGCGCCGTTTTTATGCTATGGCCCGGCGAAAAAAGTGGGGACGTTTAACGCCCCCCCCCCCAGCAACTCGCGGGTTAAGCGGCTGAAGTAAACGGCGTTAAAAATACTTTTTCCTTCGCACTGTTACATTTTCATATTGAATCGTCATCGCTTTACGAGTCATCAACAGATGTTTATCGCGTTATCACTATCGAAGTCGCAATTCTCCTAGTTATAGGATCCTAGTTTCAATCCAATCCTAGTTATTGGAGTCATTGTTATTGAAGGCCGGTTAAAGATGTCAATTGTCCATCATTGGTTCGAAATCGCCCCAGTAATTACCGAGTCACTGAAATGGGAACAAATTTGGCACCTCTTCTTTTTGTATTTTGCACGTGCATTGGGGGTCTCTCAAATAGATCAAGGGTATCCGACCTTTGGTAGAAGGGATGCAGCTACCCTATAAAAATTACCGCAAGACAATTGCTCAAGCCGCTGCTGAGATATGGGCCTCTCAAAATCATTACTTTTGCAAAACTGCTTGAACACCCTTGACTTCTCACGTGGCACGTGCCACGACGGCCACTGAGATGTATCAAAAGTAGTCAATCACGGGGAAGAAGGGATGGGGCTACCCAGCAAAAAAGACCGCAGGCCAATCGGTTCAGCGGTTGCTGAGGTATAAGCCTCTCAAAAGCGTTACAGGCCGGGCCGGGCCGGGCCGCTCATACTGAGATTTTCCCATTCAAAAGACTTCGCTTCGCTCGCTGCGCTCGCTTGCTCGTAACAACACTATTCTATACGATTATTTACTTTGCGAACGTAACGTTACGATCTTTTGTCGAACGATCTTTTACAACATACGATCTTTATCTTACGATCATTTTCCTACGATCTTTTGCTTACGATCTTTTTGTCGTGCGATCTTTTACAACATACGATCTTTATCTTACGATCATTTTCGTACGATCTTTTGCATACGATCAATTGCTTTACGATCTTTTGCTTACGATCTTTTAACCGTACGATCTTTTATAACATACGATCTTTATCTTACGATCATTTTCGTACGATCTTTTTCCATACGATCTTTTGTCTTACGATATTTTGTCACGTAATCACGAACACAAGTGTCTTGTTCAAATACGACCAATGATTTAGAAATACAAGCGATAAAATAAATAGGCAGAACCGAACCCATAACAAAACAAACAGACATTATGTGCAAGCACATTAGACAAAGAACAAAACAGGGGCCGTTGACCACTGTTTATACGAGATTGGAGGGCATACTATATACATATATTTTAGAAACGTCAGCTTCCCGGTTTCAGGAATAGTCGGGAAATGCGTCACTGTCTCTCTCAGGAACCGATGTTATCGGCCCTGCGTCGAGGCCAATAATTATCGCTAACTGGACGGAAAACATCCGCAGCCGCTGTAATGGACAGTCGACAAAACACCGGCAGTGCCATTCGTGAAAGAGCTTGCAGCTAAGAGGGTAGAGCATTACTTTCGAAATTGGTCACTCGCCACAACACATTAAATTTGCCTTCACAGTGGTTATAAGTGTAACTTTGAAAACCGTCTGCTGGCCTCACCTCGTTGACCTCAGTTTTGGGTTTGAACAGGGGCCGGCACCAGTCGGCCAGCGAGCACACGCAGGGCGCCGTGGTGGGTGTCGGCGGCGGCGCCGGGGTCACCTCGTCGCGGCTGAAGAAGAACACGGCCGACTCTGCCGGTCGCGGGCCGGCCAGCGTGACCGTCAGCAGCAGCAGGGCCGCCGGTCCGGCGCACACTCGGAGGTCTACCATGGTCGGCTGAAACATAACGCCGGGTGTGAGACGCAGAAAAGCTCAAGGAAGCAGGACTTTGCTGCATGCAGGATGGGAGGCCGTAGAGAACAAAAAGCAGCTCGATTGCATATATACCGACTACTCTGCTGCGTTTCAGAGCGTAGATCATAGACTTTTACTTCACAAACTTGAAAATGGCTTCCATTTTAACCCTCGCCGGCCGAGGGGGGGGGGGCGGGTGCCGCCCCCCCCCCCCCATAGGGTTTTTTTCGCGATAGCTCCGAACACGCTGGCGATAGAGAGCTGAAACTTGGCATACCTGACCTTTGATCCAAGCCGCATCTTTTGACACCAACCGCATTTTTGGGTCAGGTCAGGTCACTGACCTATGACGTCATAAGTGAACCTCTGCACGGTCTTCAGATGTCGCAACTTCGCAACGCCCTCACTGCCAGAGGAGATGTCACAGGGAAATGAAACTTGCAGGATCTAGTATCCATTATGAGTCTCACAACTTGTATATCTCGGATTTTTCCTAAAGGTCATATGAGGTCAGGTCATTTTCGTGACCTCACCATTATAAGTCAATGGGGAAAAATGAAAACTGCTATTCTGGCGCCGGGAACGATCTCCAACTATCTCAAGCACACAGAATCGTGATTTGATGCACTCCTTGCAAGGTTAGATGCGTCACTCTTGCAATGTTGACCTTGCGTGACGTCATTTATGACGTCATCAAGGTCATATTAGTTTTTCGTCAATAACTCTTGATCAAATTGAGCTAGTGAGTCGAGAAAGCCACCAATGGACTCAGGAAGACTTGCCGAATCGAATGATATGCGACATGACCCCTTTCGACCAGCTTCGTGACCTGGGGGTGCTGACCTGACCTTGACCTGAGGTAAACACCCCAAGTTGACCTGACCCGGACAAAAAGTATATCATTCGACGCGCCTGAGCGAGGCGAACACGATGCTGCCAAAATCGTGGCTCTGCGGCCGTTTTTTGCGAAGTTATTCACCAAAAACTGAACCGTACCCTAGGGCACTTGACCTGACCTCAGAGGTCACCGGTTGACCTAGGACCTTAAAATCGGGTACCAATCTCTGCGTCTCGTAACGGCGCACACGCTCGTTTTTTCCGCGACGCGCTAGCTCCGCCAGGGGCGAAACGGCGAGGGGGGTCGTACCCGCCCCCCCCCCCCTCGGCCGGCGCGTATGTAGAAAACCAATAGGTCCGGCGAGGGTTAAAGATAGAGCACTGGATTGGATCCGTTCATTTTTGTCAGATAGACGCCAGCGAGTAGTGATGAATGGTCGCGCCTCTGATTGGATACGTGTGACGTCCGGTACTCCTGAAGGTAGTCAGCTCTCTCCACTGCTGTTTGCCCTGTTTGTAAATGATTTACCGCTGCACATATCCACAAATTGTTTGCTCTACGCTGATGATGTCAAGCTATTCCACTGTGTAGGATCTGCCAGTGATGTGATAGCCTGCGTGCTGACCTCAAGCGACTGGGAGTTGGAACACTGGTCGGCAACGTGGCGCCTGCAATTAAACGCTGATAAATGTCGATCATTTACCATCTCTCTGCGGCGTGCACCCATGAAGAGTGTGTATTGTATCCATGACAGGGCTCTAGAACATGTAGAATTCATCAGAGATCTTGGCGTCATCATTGATAGTAAGCTCACGTTTCAGTTGCATGTCGATAGCATTGTCTCCAAAGCCAATAGGGCACTCGGTGTGATGATACGTTCTTTTCAGTCTGGACGACAGGTCAAATTTAACCGAACGGCTTTGATCGCTGCATATTGTGCTAATGTGAGGTCCATACTGGAGTATTGTAGCGTGGTGTGGGGTGGGGCGGCGAAGTCCCATACAGAACGAATAGAGCGTGTACAACACAAATTTGTTATCTGGTTGTCGACCCACGTTTCTGGCGCGCCACAAACTCTCGACTATAGCCGCCTGCTTTCTCACTTTTCTCTCTGTCCACTGAATTTAAGGCGAACTCAACATGACTTAATGTTCTCGACACGCATCTTGAAAAATAATATCGACTCCAGCTTCTTGCGGTCGCACTTCGGCTTGGCCGTTCCGCCCCGCATCACCCGGCTGCGTACTTTTCTTGCGGTGCCCCACGGAAGAGTAGAAACGGTGAAAATGGGCATGTTTTGTAGGCTTACCAGGGTGATAAATGAGTTTTTGCAGCGATGTGATGAGGTCTACATATTTCATGATTCTTTATCTCGCGTCAGGTCTTGTATTTTAAGGTATGTTAAGAGTGCTTGTTCTCATAGCGCTTGAAACGATTTTAGCATGCTTAGTGCTCGCATTTGTTTATTTTTAAATTTATTCCTTATTTTATCTTGTACTTTAGCAATAGGGAAAATTTTTATGAAGACTGTGTATGGTTCATGTATTTTTATTGTGCTGTGACTTTGGCCGTAAATGGGCATGTCCCGTGGCTGATATGGTGAATAAATGAAATGAATGAAATGACTTTTGGGCTGCTATTACCTAGCTAAATCTTATCACTGGTAGTTGAATTAGGGAAATGACATTAATTATATAATCATCAGACCTGAGACTTTTCTGGCGTGGAACGGGAAATCCGAAGTGATACAATTTCGATGGCGGCGGGACGGGGAGGGCACCGGGGCACCCTTTGATTTTGGCATTTTAACATTAGCCCTACGGGCGTTGCATGGAAAGAATGGGCCCAAAAGTCGGCAGTGCCCCCCCCCCCCCCTTAATTGAAGATGGGCCCAAAAGTCGGCAGAGCCCCCCCCTTAATTGAAGGTGTTCCACCGCTACTGGATCTGTCGTAGCTCATTGTAGTTATCAGCAGCTAACTAACCGCGGACGAGATAAAATATGACAACTCTGTCAAAAGTACACAGCACGTGTGCTCTCCGACACATGGTATTGTTTATCATTGTTGATTAAAAAATAATTATCTTGATTGATTTGCAAAATATCAAACCAAATACATTTATGTGACAATGTCTTTGCAAAATCTTACATCCGCACGGCGCACCGCACAGCTACATCCAACTTTGGTCACGCGCATATCGGAAGTGGCGTCTGTTCCGGCCGTCGGCACGTGACCGGATGGCGCCGTTCGTCTCGTGCGCCGGGTCCTGTCCCGTGCGTCCATCGGGTGACCACCACCTACGTGTCACATTACACGGCGCGGGCCGGCCAGCCGCCTGATACTGATTCATCAGTGTACCCTACTCCCACATGATTTAGCCAAATGGTTCGTATCAAACGTCACACTACGCGATAGTGACACAGAGAGGCACAGTGAATGGTCATTGGTCATCAGCGTTATTTTTCGGGGATTTACCACCACCCTTTCCCTCATCAGTGTCCTTGGACCTCCAGTCCACATATACATATGGCTATCTCTGATGATACTATACGCCATTGATAAAGAGTGGCGATGACCGCAGTTCCGTTCAAGGGTACTGGCTCGGCGCGGCCGTGGGAGCCACTTCCGAGCGGGTGGGGCGATAAGCGACATACAAGGACCGAGTGAAAGGGATTAGCCCCCCGGCTGAGTGGATCAGTGACATGAAAAGGGTACCCAGCAGGGGGCGACGGCCGGCGTCAGGAACCGGCGTGGTTTGGCGGAAACTGCGCAGTTGGTCGGTCCTCGCGTATCTCCGACATGCTTGACTAAGACATGACATATGCCGGGTACATCACGAAATTCAGGCGCATGATTACATTACACTACGAGGAAAACGGGTGACCCCTCATGCACGGGACGTTCGGTCAGCCGGTGGGAGGATGGGAGATGTGACGTGCCATCGACTTGCTGACGATTTACAAAATAACAAAAATTACCAATAAAAATAGATGGATGGTAAAAGTGTATGGTTAAAAGTACTGTTTTACAGCATGCGAACTGAAAAGCAAATATATCTTCCATATAGTAACGTATCAGCTATGAACACAATCTTCAATTCAGAGTATGTAAAACTCAGAATTTCAATTCTTGTGTTCTTAAAAAAAATTGTTAATTTTATGCACCCAAAATTTACGGCTTCCTTGATTTTTCCCACCTTTATTTTGCAAAACGGACATGCGTTACCCATGCGCATTTTGTCAAGTGTGGTGCGTTTCCCTTCGATTTCTTGTGATACAAAATCGTGTAGCGTGCAGCTTGATGCGTCGGTTCTCGATACATTATTGGGAATACTATTGCCGTTCACCTTGCGCATAATGCACGCTCATAACACTGTGTGAAAAGGCAAGTCAAAACTTTTAGAATCCGATTACGTGTGCAACGAGTCAACGACCATGTCTTCACACCACAAACCCACGTTAGATCGCGGTAAATGATAGCAATAGTAGCACTTCCGTTTCACAGTACCTACCGTACATAAAATAAACAGCTGCGAATGTTTAATCGGAACTTTTAAACGCGCATAACCACTCACCCAGCTTACATCGTGACGTGTTGCCGTGCAGGTGCGTCTGTATAGTTTATATGTCCGACCGGTGTCGCAGGACAGAATCGGCTAGGAAGGCCCTGTCAGGGCCTGTGAAAGATTGCTATCACACCAGGCTTCAGCACATGTGGACCCACGACTCACGATCCACGACCTACGACGGACATGACGGAGACTGAGACGATGTTGAGTGGATCGGGCGTCAATGCTCGCAAATCGGTGCCTAACGTTCTGGTAGGTAATGTTAAGTTCAAGTGTCGATGCAGGCATAAATAGCAAAATTGGAAGGTAAATACGCATTTAGTACGCTAAACTTTAAATGAGAAATTAAAATTTTAAAAAGCATAGCTGAGTCGGTGTGGATTTTTTTGGCACATTTTCATTAGGCATGCCTATATGTACAGCCGGTCATCGTTCAGCGACAACAAATTTCGTCAAAAATCATGATTGAAACTCTTCGGCGTGCTATCCCACAAGGCACTAGCCACAGTTGTCTGTAGGCACGTGCCGGTATTTCTCTTAAGTCGCCATTGTGGCGTCACTATGGTGGTATGTCAAATTGTCACATGTCAGTTGTCATTACGTGCGTGAACTGTCACCATAGTGACATTTCTTATTAGGCGCGGCTACAAACTACAAAGGTCAAAAAGGAACTTCAGGAAATGTTCTTTTGACACATTTTGCTGGAAATTGTTATTTAATAATAAAAAAACAAAGAGTGCTTAGGCTGTGAAAACATCACCGATCAAATTTTTTTGTAGGTAGGTACCTACGCATCTTCGCTGATGCATTCTTTCGACCTGCAGGTGCCGGCCTTCTTACAAAAGAAGGTCTACATACAAAAGGAGCCGAAGCATTTGTGACACATTTGTTCGTTCAGAGGCCCACCGGACGCACCAGACACGAAGAACTTAAAGTCACGTGACGTCCGGCCTTCTGCCATATGTTATTGGTTACAATCATTAGGATAAAGAGCCGACAGCTACGCTACACCACTCGAATCGGATAGGCCTAGTCTAGGATAGTCTGCTTAGTGCTTATGCGACTTGACATATACCGACACGACTATGTAGGCATGGGTAAGATAGGTACCTACCGACCAACTAGATAGGTCTCATCCAAAATCGAGTATCAACTTTATCATGATAAAACGAGGAAGCAGGTCTCAAAACATTGCGTCACAGTTCACAGCTAACCACTCAGCAGACTCTCCCCAAATCGATAGGTGATAGGCCTGACCTTCCCTCCCTTGCCCTCCCCTTACTCACCTCGGGGCTCACACGGCAGATCACGTGTCTCGCGCCGCGCTCCGCCACGGCACCACGCTCCCAGCACGCGTGCTCTGCTTTGACTGCCGTCGCCAGTCACCGTCCCCGATCCTGCGCCACCCCGCCAGCCAGACACGCCTGCCTGCGCCGCTCCGTCCCGGGGCTCAGCACCGACGGTGCTCGATAGCATGCCTGCCACCTGGTGAGCGGAGTGGAAAATACCTGAACTGTCAGTACTGGCGCTGGCCGTCAGATGTCGGGTAAGGAAAATCAGAGCGTTACGGGCTACGGCCAGAGCGCCAGGGAGAAACTCTATCGTCGTCTCTATCCACAAACCAGTCACACCTGTCCGTGCTTCTATCCTCAGGATACTGAAATCCTTCTCCTCCAAGCCGCAACCCCCCTCCGGGCTGGACAGGCAACTTTATCTCATGCGGGCTGCTCCCTTGGAGCGGCACCGCTGCTCCTGAGGGAGCGCACCCCGTAGCCGGGTGCAGTGAGTGCCTTGGGGCTGGGTGGCCTGTCCTCTGGACGGGCTCAGCCCCGGCGACTCACTAGAGTGCCTGCCCAGACCAATGTCTCCCCCTAATTCCTATCATCCTTCCGGCTCTGCAATGGTCTTGTCGACCGAAAGGGCCTAACCCAACAAAACAAACAAACAAACAAACCAGCCCATCTGGCGTCCTCATCCGTTATGGTACATACTTACGCGCTCAGGACTGACGAGCATCCCGTCGGGTAAACGAGAGTGGCACTTCAACTTGGTAGCTTATCTAGTAGAAGCAGTGGCGGATCCAAGGGTCGAGGGGAGGTCACATGGGTCATCATGACCCCCTTGGGGCTCAATGACACCACAAGCCTGCGCCAAGGGGAGTCAACCGAATCTGAAATAATGCGATGCATGTGATGGCATTCGGTGAGCTAAGCATATCCTGCAAGTTTGAATCGAATCGACGATGAACTTTAATTTTCATGAATAAAAATAGTGCATTTTTAGTGCCTTTTTGACAATGTACAAGCTTTTGTGACCTTGTGACCTGACCTGATGTTACTGGAACTCAAAAATCCCAGGTCATGTGACACATAGATGCCCCAAGTCGTGTCCGCAATTTGGTAGCGCTATGTGCCATTGCACTCACGCTATCGACGAAGAACTCAGTCATTCCGTTGCCGATAAACTAACGTCAATTTTCCCCCCGACCTTGTACCGGTTTTTGTGACCTGGTGAACCAACCTGAAAAGACTGAGACTTGAACTGTTCAGGATAAGTGCCAAAAGGCTGCCCCAGAGGGTGTGCAAAATTTGGCGGCGCTACGCGCCGCCGTTTTTACGTTATTTGCGAAAACCCTTAAGGTCTAACTACACTATGCGGGATCCTACGTCCGTGATCTGCGAGTTTGCGGGTTTTGCAGAAAATCGGTACGCAAGACAAGTTCAGCTGATAGGAAATACACAGGGTCGGCTACACTGGGGTCACGCAGATTCAGTCAAGGAAATCCCGGACGTTCAGTAGGTACAGGAAATGCCTGATAGTCAGGACGGTCAGGATGTTCCGTACCGATATAAAGTTCAGAGCTACGAACTTTTTTGCAGAATCTGCGTGATTGCGTGATATGAGACAGTTGTTGGCGCACTTGTTGGCGCACCGTATGAATCCAAGTGACGTAATTAATAATTGTTTTTTCAATTTTCATGTGTTTTTTATGTTTTATTAAAAAAAATAAACTTGTCATTATCAAAGTAGTGTAGAAGAGATAGGAAACTTAAGGTTTGTTGCGAAAACATTTATTAGTTGTTATTATTATATTACGTCAGCATACAATATTACAATAATTCACGGACATTCTGGGAAAACGCAGAAACCGATGTCAACTGAGTCTCGCAATCACGGATCTGCAGATCACGTACGTAATTTCCTGGACGGTCACGCATAGTGTAGCTCAGCCTTTAGGGGAGTTGCATCAGCTCCCTTCGCCGGGCGAGCGGGCTAATTTGCATAGATAATTCTGAAATAACATTTAGGGGAGACCCGGGTCCCGGGAGGTATGGGCCGGTTTTGTGAAATGGCAATTTTCTTAATTCCAGTGGGCAGTGGCTGGACCTGGTTTTTCACTTTGTGTACGTGACATTGCCTTTCGCCTGTGAAGTGTGCCTGATATTAGGCATCTAAGATCAACTATTTTGTCTCGAGATTACTTTTAATAAATCATGCGCTTCTTCGATCCACCAAAATACACCGGGAGGTATTGGCCATGGCCCGGGAGGTATGGGCCGGTGCCATGTTTCATATTCTTGTCTCGACATTGAGCACAATACTCGTAGCTGGGATCTATCTTGACCTCTCTAGTAGAGCCCAGGTGCCGCATAAGCAGCCAACAGCTTATTTCATGGAGGTCACTTGGGCACATATTTATTTTGGTAAGCTGAACAATGCTCCATGAAATAAGACAAATAATATTTTTCTGTTCGAATGCAATTTGTGCTTAAATTTTCGACCTTGCGCGACAAAAATAATGCTCATTGAAGAGAACATTCAATGAAAGCCTCATTTTTGGCCCGAACTTCCCGGTTAGGACGCCAGAATGCACGTAGCATCTCAGCTCATAATCTTGCAAGAAAACTTCAAATTGTCTAGTTACCCAGTCTTAATTTGCATCAACTTTTAACTTTATGTTAGCGATGGTCTGACATAATAAAACGAGACTGGCCCACATTAACCCGCGCACCGACGGGGGTCTGTGCCAACTTAGAACCGACGGGGGGGGGGCGGATGACCGCCCCCCTTGAGATCTCGAGAACGGAGCAAGATAGCGACAAGCGGTAAACGGCATGGGGTACGCACGGACAAGGTCTACAATTTTTACAAAGGTCATTTTCAGGTCAGGTCAAAGATGGCGTCACGGGTCAAAAAAGTCCAAATGGCAGCGCTAGATATGGAGGGAGTTTTTTTTCTCGAATAACTTTCGAATTGGTCAAGCTAGGAACAAACTAAGGGCATCATCGTGATCCTCTCGTCAATCCGCATCGAACCATATATATGTTGACCTAGAAAGGTCAAGGTCAAAGGTTGACCTCAGGTCACGTGACCTCGAGGTCATAATGTATGTCATTCGATGCGCCTTGATGAGCTGAACACAATGAGACCATGAGCGGCGCGCGGCTGTATCTTGTTTCTGTAAGGAGTTATTGGCAAAAAACCTTTGGTGACCTTTGATGACGTCACATGACCTTACAGCTGCCCAACAGCAAAACAAGCCTCAAGGTAATGAAGGTTGATCGTATATGAAGTCATGTATGGTATATGGGGCCATTATGATGTGTTTTAGTGGAAAAACAGGGAGTTGATTTTCCCCCCACTGACTTATAATGGGGAGGTCGAGAAATTGACCTGACCTTAGGTCATCGATATCAAAATTCCGAGATAAACGAATTGTAGCTACCAGTGATCTAATAACATCCTCCGACTTTCAAAGGACTCCGTCATCTACTGTAGCTCTGACACGGTGACAAAGTTGCAAAAAAGTGACTTGAGGTTGGGTCATACAAAGTGACCTGGTGACCTGACCTTAAAAGTTAGGAGGTTCAAACTTAAACACCATGTGTAAAATTGATGGCAGAATAGTCGTACCAAATTTCGCGGCGCGTAGCACCGGAGTTTTCCCGCTATTTGCGAAAAAACCTCAGGGGGGGGGGGGGGCGGATACCCGCCCCCCGTCGGTGCGCGGGGTAATCACGAATTTTCTGCATGTACCGTATTTTACTCGAAGAGGGCAAAATCGCTTTATCACCGCTCATTGCCAAAGGAAATTGAGGAAGATTTTGGAAATCACGTGGATTGTATAACGAAATGGCTGCTACCAGTTTACACGGTCAAATGTGTAAAAATACGCATCATTTCTTCAAAAATGCAATGGCTCATACCTCCCGGGGCCCGGGGGCCCATACCTCCCGGGTCTCCCCTAGTTCTTATTTTCCCACAATCAACCAAATGTAGTTGGATAGAAGTACTTACACCTACTTCTACCTACTGACAGCTGTGGATTACACTTCCTATTCCGCAGCTCTGAAATCTGCAACGGATCAGAATTCAGAATGTCAATGCCAAATGTCAACACAAATGTACATTTGGCGTGTCGTGCGCATGCCAAAAATCGTCATCGAAAGAACAAATCATGCCGAGGCCATGCGAGCAGACGACCTGCGCCGCCCTGTCCATCAGTCTATATCACGGCGCGTGTGACATTAGCCGGCGTCGGGCCTCGCGGGTCGGTCGTAGGCGTGGCTGTGCAATAAAACGCCGTCGTGTCGGTGGCGCCGTGGAGGAGTGCTGCGGCTGCGCCGGACGATGGCCGCGCTGAGGACGGCGGCGCCGCTGGTGGCGCTGCTGCTGCTGCTGTCCCCCTGGTGGGGCGGCGGAGGGGCCGCCGGCGGCGCCGCAGGGCTGGCCGCCGCCGCGCCACTGGCCGCGCCCCGGCGGCCCCGCCCCGCTCCTGCCAGCCCTTATCCGAAAGGATTGATCAAGACGCCGCGAACCACAAAAGAATTGTGAGTGGATAAATCGATGTTTTTTGCCTATCTCTACCAGAATTCATTCGTTACATTAATGATCATGGAAGGCAAATAAGGCAATCAACATGCACGTTAGGGTACTTGGACACTTTGCTCAGTCAAATATTATGAAGTGCATTTAATGGCTGTAAGACCGCGTCCACCAAATTTGTTGTATCGTTTATTGAGCAGAATCACTCTCTACATCCCAAATTCCCAACAGCCTCAGCCGCGGTGATGCAAGCAATGTCCGCTCGGACCAATACCGTGAAATTGTATTGTAAAATAATAACAAATTGTAAAATAATTTGTTGTATCCATAAATCGTTGCTTATTTGCCTTTTGAGTTAGTGAAATACAGAGCTCCGAAGCTATAGTCATACTGACTATTTATTTAAGAGGTCGAAGGTAGTAATTATATAGTAACATAGGTATATAGGTATATATTATATAGTAACATAGGTACCTAAAAATTACATTCATAATGCTCAAAAGTGCCATAGCAAGATTACAATCACGGTCAAAGTTGGCATTATTAATGGCCCTGTCTTTTAGTAACCGTTTTCAAGCCTGTTTCCGTCGTTCACAGTTCTTTTTTATTACAATCGCCTCCATGTTTTTTATTTCCAGCCTTATTCAGCTGTGCAAGTCAATAAAATGGTGTAAAAAAGCGCTCGAGGCGAAGAAGGAAATCAGAAAAACAATTAAGAAGCTGAGAAGCTGGCTTAGGCGTCTAGTAGAGAAACGGCGAAGGAGAAGAGAAAGACGACGAAAACGACGTGCGGAGCGACGGAAACGACGAAAGGAGCGACGCAAGCGTAGGAAAGAACGCCGTAAAAAGAGGAGGGAGAGACGTCGAAAGAAGCTGAAAAAGCTGGTGGGCAAACTGCGGGGAAAACGTTGACATGGTTATGATTAATTTCGGCGATCAACTCTAGTGCAATTGATTTGTTGCTAAGTGAAAGCTTTAGATAGCTATTCTTATGTAAAAACGGGCACGATCTGAATTACAGCCCTGCTATGTCACTAGCGTTTTCCAAGAGTTTGACTGAACGGTGTATGTAGGTATAGCTACAAAATATATGCACACGCATGCAGCATGCACCAGGGCGGCAATTTACCGTATCAACAGCGAGCTGGGAGTGTCGTATCAACGGAACAGAGTGTCGACCGTGAACTTGTGAATCGCTCTGAGGACCTCTTGCCTTTCTTATCGGATGTACCACCGACTTCTCTATATAAACCTTCTCTATGAATCCTTCCTATCATAAGGTTCGGACCATCTTTTTTTAAATCCAGCACACGGGGGAAGAAGAAAGGGGCAATAGCCACCCTTTCTCGCTGGATTCCGCAGTGAAAATGGACTAGCGCCATTTTCAAGCCCACTTGTGCAATGTGAAATGAACTTGACATGAGGACATCAATGGGTGTCGATGAACGTACAATGATGTTACAATACACATTCATATCGGCCAGAAGTCTCTCTTATTCTGGGCTACGAGCAATAGATAGTACAAGATAAATTATATTAGGTACATAAAATTCAACCTGTCGACGGGAAATAATAAAAAAAATGTGTTACAACATATGGGTTCATATTAGCCGTTTTCACGACGGGCTATCCGGCGAGTGCACCTAATTTGACCAAATCTGCACCTAATCTCTTTTAGGTACAGCAACTATCTTTATTTCATGAATTTATTTCAGTGTTTTAATCGATGATACTCTCTGATAATATGACAAAGCAGGGATATAAGTAATTAATGTAGCCCTAGCTGATAGCTACTAAGAGACACACTGACCTAATTTGACTAAATCTGCACCTAATCTGCACCAAATGTGCACCAAATGTGTACCATATGGCCGTCGTGAAAACAGCTATTACGGCTTCAGAAATTTGGGCCTCCAATGCTGATTTCCCAAAGCAGCGCACAGTCCATAATCATATATAGAGAAGTCTGTGGATGTACCCATAAACGAGAAATATATTTTTGCAGTCCCTGCACATGGAATCTGAGTTTGAATAATGCTGGCCATCTAATCAACTTCATGATTTCGTCGACTTGTCGAACAGTCGATGCAGTTAAAATCGCTTTGCTCAAAGGTACAAAATAGCCTGTCAGGCTGTCACGCATTGCGATTACCTGCAGTTTGAAAACACAGAGCGCAAACATCATCACGAACACTGAAAAAAACAGTTGTCCACATGCCAGAGCATCACAAGTCACAGTCGTCGCCGAAACGACCCCATATTCTCTTGCCGTTTGTCTTTTAGCTCACCGGGATAGTTTTATTGACCTCGAGGCCACCGATGACGTCACAGGTCAGGTCAAAATAAAAATTATTGATATCTAGGCTAGGCATCCGGCGCTTCGAGCTCTGGCCGCCGCCAAATAAGTTACATCAAGGTTATATGTGGTTAAACACTCATAAATGTGTGCTGAAGATACACTGCGGGTACCGACTACCGAGCTTGTACTTGAAGTGATCACCCCACCTTAGCCCGCGCGGGGCTGGGGGGGGGGGGTAAATTTTACCCCCTCCTCGCGAATTTTTGCAATATCTCAAAACCGGCGGCGCGCAGCGCCGCCAACCTCTCAGTACCTTTTCTTACATCAATTTGACACGTTCCCTGAAAATTTGAGCGAAATCCATCGGATAATTTTTGAGAAATTGACGTTTTAGTGACGTCTTGTTCGCCATTTTCGCCTCAAAAACGGCAAAATTTCAAACGCCGCTAACATCTTCATTTTTAAAGGAATCAAGACGTAACAAAAAAGGTTATACGTAATTCTACTTTGTCTATCAAATGGCTATCTCGGTTTTTTGAAAATTTTGGATTTTGGCCCAAATTTTTCCAAAAACTGACTTTTTTTGGGAAAATAATTAAAAAATCCAAAATTTTGGGTGTATCGAAAAAACCGGAATTATGTCAGAGAAGTGGTCTATGTGCACCTACATACCAATTTTTAGAAGAATCGGTTCAAAAATGTGGGAGTTATTCAAAATTTTATGACGTCACGACACACAAAAATTTTGAAAAATGATTTTTTTGGAAGTTTTAGACCTCGTACGGAAACAAAAATAGCACCATTCGATACGCCGTGAAAAACTGCATCAGATAGACACCTTTGTAGGCCTTAACAACCAACTTCAAAATTTGACCTCACTTGACCTGACCTTGACCTGACCTCGACCTGAAATTCATCCAGAGGTGGTCCATATCACTTATTGAGTGTGCCTATTGAATTCTATGAGTAAAATGACCCATAAAACATGTGTCGCACATGCCCTTTTCTATATTTTGTTTTTTGGTGACCTGACCTGACCTGACCTGCCCTTGACCTTGACCTCTGAATGATATTGTATGCAATGAATATTGTCTTGGTAGCCTAAGAACACGTTTTGGGCAATCAGTCTCAGTCCATGACTCCATTCTTCGGCAACTACGGTGCAAGGCCGATACTGTAGAAACTTGCAATTTGTACCCTTGACCTGACCTTGACCTTGACCTCAAACTTTAAATTAAGTACATGTTGTTAGTTGTTCGTGATGAGAGCTTTCGATTGGCGTTTGAATTTTCCAAATCGGACCATTAGTTCGGGAGATAACAGGGGGGGGGGTAAAATTTACCCCCCAGCCCCGCGCGTTTGGCTGGAGACCCCAGCCCCGCGCGGGTTAACCTTCCAGGCGGTGGGGGGGGGCATTTTTTGCCCCCCTTAGTTTTTGCGATATATTTCGAGAACCGCTGCGCCGATCGTCACCGAACTTTCAGTACCCTCCCGTGAATAGCTATTGCACATTGTGACCAAATTTTTTTCAAAGGCTATGATAGATTGGATGCTAATGACGTCAGAGTGACGTCATTTCTGCCATTTTCGACCCAAAAAAAGGTTTCGCGAGAAGAGCTGTCAGGCCTACAGCTTTAAAGATACCTACAGAAAAATGTTTCAAACATAAAAGGTGTAGAATTTAGAGGGCTACAAAACTGATAGGTATATCGCATTTTTTTAACTTTTTGGATTTTGACCCCCAAAAATCAAAAAACAGATTTTTTAAAATAAAATAGCTTAAAAATCCAAAACGTTTTTTGAATTTCGAAAAAAAACGGAATATATGTGATAGTCACTACCGCCTTCTATCTACATACCAAATTTGAGATCGATACCTCTTTTTTTTGGAAAAAAAACTCTTTTTGGCCAAGTTATAGCGAAAAAGCTGTTCAAAATGGATGACGTCAAATTTTCAAACTCATTTTTTTTTTTTTTAGCAATTATAGACCTCGTAGCGCAAAACAAAGACCACCATTAGACTCCCTGTGACGAACTGCATCGAATCAATACCCATTTTATGCAAAAATATCAACTTTGAAATTTGATCTTTTTTTACCTGACCTTGACCTGACCTCCACCGGAAAGTGACCTAAATCGTACCTGATGGTCTTATAACCAACACCATTGAGCTGGAAATGAAAAACTGCCATAAAACATGCATCGCACAACCTTAGTAAAGTTGGGTTCATGACCTTTGGTGACCTTTGGTGACCTGACCTCTGACCTGACCTGGTATGACCAGTGACCTCTAATAGCAACATAATGACCTTTTCCGGTCAGGTCATGACCTTAGAGCATGAGGTCAAATTTTCAAAATAACCTTTCAAGGTCAAATCACAGTTCATTCGACGCGTATCGACGAGAGCAAAACGACACTGGCAAAAGTAATGACATGACTCATGATTCAAAAGTTATAACAAAAAAGGAAAACGGCTATCTTTAGAGTTTTTGCCCTCTGAAGGGTAGGTAAATCGTTGGCGTGAGGTCAAATCTGAGGCCACACATAAAAAAAAACATTAAAAGGGCTATCGAATGCGCTTATCCGCGGCGTTGTAATTCCCGGGCTGGTGCCGGTTTTTCGAAAATGGTAGAAATAGGCAAAGTTTAAACTTTGATGACCTCTGGTGACCTGACCTTTGACTTAACCTAAAAAATGGCTGATGCATTTCCTTCATTATTTTTGACGCTCTTTCGGATGCTAATTAACGTGTGTCGCTACGAACCGAGTCAGACGGGGGGGGGGGGGGGTGAAAAGGCCCCAGCACGACACGGAAAACTATGACCACCAGCTGTGGCTGACAGCCATTCTTTTCAATCTGACGAATCTTTAGTTTTCATTTTCACGCCTCCTGAGTCAGCTTCACTCGTTATATTTCACCCACAGGCACGTTAACACCTAGCTGACAAGGCAGGTGATCCCCGGCCGTACAATTCAGCGATGAAAATGTGATGCTCAAATCACATTTGCGCACGTCAAAAATCACCGTCGGACGGTTCCCGGATGATCTTTACATGACCATGAGCTTTTAAAATGTTTCACAAAGAGGCCCGATCATGCCGAGGCCATGCGATCGGACGACCTGCGCCGCCCTGTCCATCAGTCTCTATCACGGCGCGTGTGACATTAAACGGCGTCGGGCGGCCTCCGGGATGGTGAACTCGGACGCGGCCGTGGGCGTGGCTGTGCAATAAAACGCCGTCGTGTCGGTGGCGCCATGGAGGAGTGCTGCGGCTGCGCCGGAGGATGGCCGCGCTGAGGACGGCGGCGCCGCTGGTGGCGCTGCTGCTGCTGCTATCCCCCTGGTGGGGCGGCGGAGGGGCCGCCGGCGGCGCCGCAGGGCTGGCCGCCGCCGCGCCACTGGCACCCAAGCGAAGCTTTGCCCCCTCATCTACCCCGCAGAAGACTGTAGCAATAGTGCCGATCGTTAAAGCGACCATAACGTGAGTGGTATCAACGAACTTTTGATTTTTCCACTCCTTGGGACTCTGTTGCAATCTGACAATTTTTAAGAGTTGCATAGATTTTGGTGATATCACAGGTCCTACAGGCTCAAACTAAGAAAATGAAATTTTAGCAACATCAACAACCTTGTCAGTTGCCAACAACAATTTACTTCAGTGTTTTAAATCGATGATAATGTCTGATGCTATGACGAGGCAGGTATATAAGCAATTAGTGCAAACCTAGCTGATAAGTGATAGCTACTAAGAAATGCAGTATGCACTATGCACTGAACCTAATTTGACCAAATCCTCACCAAATCTGCACCTAATCTACACCAAATGTGTACTAGATGGCCGTCGTGGAAACGGCTATTGTTTGAGGCAAATGGACTCAATTAACTCCTTATTTTCCAGCATTATTCAACTATGCAAGAAGGTAAAGTGGTGCAACAAAGCACTTAAGAAAGGAGAGAAGTCAGTTAAGAAGGTTATAAAGAAGTTTAGGGAGTGGCTGAGACGTCGAAAAGAGAGACGTCGAAGAAGAAGGGCAAGACGGAGGAAGCGCAGGAGGGAACGACGGAAGCGCAGGAGGGAACGACGGAAACGACGAAAGCAGCGACGCAAGCAGAGGAGGCAGCGACGCCGAAAGAAGGTGAAGAAACTACTGAAGAAATTGGGATAGGTAGACGCTGACAACCAGATTTTGGCAATCATCCATGACACTATGGGATTTTGCGTATTGAATAAAACTGAAATGAAACTGAACCCATGCTGTCTTTTATGAATACATTCGAATCTTCTTCAGTTTTACGCAGAATGAGGGTGCACTTACTTAGTCGATTCACTTTTACTGTATCCCCGAAAACATTTAAGATGCTTTTTCATCTACCTTTTTATGTGGTTCGGCTACAGAGAAACTGCTTTCTGTGAGTGTGCGAAATATAGGCATGCATTTCGAGCGTGAATTTATGCCGTCAGCTAAGCGGTGCTTTCAATAGACGGCAAAAAATTACACTAGCCTGCCTATGTATTATGCTGATTGCTGAGTGTCACGTTTTCTCTGTCAATTAAAGACAGCTATACCGGAGATACAGCTAGTGATTTTGTCGGCTGATTTCGCTCCAGTCACTAACTGAGAGGATATGGCCGTCCGACAACTGAGACGGAAAATTGCCGTCCCACTGACAGCGCACGGAGCCCGGGACCGTCCGCCGTACGGAACCCAACCGGCACGGGGCCGCCCGAACGCAGGAGGGTTCCGCTCCGTGTCTTAGAGGTCCGGTGCGACGCACATCGCTGCCGGTGCTACTGGCCGAGTAACAACAGTCAGTTCGACACTGATTGAAGTCCGGGGTCATCGGCACAACTCCTGGACTCAGGAGGGGGGGGGGGGAGATAATCACCGCGCACGGCGCCCTGCCACCTTAACGACCAACCAGTGCCAGCGCAGTGGTACTGGTGGCATATGTGCGGTGAAAACTAACTTTGGTGAAGCCAAAGTCTGCTGCTGAGGCCGACTTACAGGATTTGTATGGTTTCACGAGCGACGAGACCGTGCCTACTGCCTACTGCCACATATACAATATACATACGTATGGACTGGCGTCTGACATACCGACAGCGGACTAATTACTGGTCATGTTTCCGTGGTCATTATCAACGAGTTCAGATTAGAAATCGGATCGCGTAATCTCGATTTCGGAGGCCATTTCCGTGACCGATCCTGTCTAAAATGGGCTTCAGACCAGGATAAGCCGATCCAGATCGGCAGCAACAATCCCGCATCAGTAGGTGTACGCATAAACTTGCAAGTTGCACGGCTATGACGATTAACTTCATACTTCACGGCAAACGACATAACGTCCTCAATGTAATATAAGCAAAACGGTAAAATTGTATTATCAGGGGATTGTCGTACTGAGCGCTGCACAGTCTTTTGGAGGCCGTACTGATTACAATTTAGAGACCGCTCTGGCCATGTCAGAGGCGTTACCAAACCACGGCCGGCGGCTGGGGGGAGTGTTCCTGACTCATTCTCATAGGCGGCGGAACGGGGGGGGGGCACCGGGGCACCGTGTCCCCCTTGATTTTGACATTTTAACATTAGCCCTGTGGGTTTTGCATGGAAAGAATGGGACCAAAAGTCGGCAGTGTCCCCCCCCCCCTTAATTGAAGGTGCTCCGCCGCTACTGCTCATTCTGTCGTCTCGTGACTCACTGTATGGAATACCTGCCTTGTTTCTCGTTTCGTCCCACCCGAGTGCCCATACGATTGATGTGGCAGAAGCGAGGCAGCCACAAATGAACCATACGATTTCACATAATCCAACAATCCGCTTCACTAGCATCGCATAAAGGCTCCTTCTTGTCCTATTGTCTAGCTGCATGACAATCGCACTATATGCAGCAAACAATACCGATGTCACGGCTCAAATCGCGTCCAAGTCCCGTGCGCCACAATGCGGCACATCCGTCCGGCGGGCACTCACTACGGCCGGCGCTGGACCGGCCCACGACCCCAGCACGGCACGGGGCGGCGCTCGCCCTGGGCACCCAGCTGTCGGTGCCGGCTCACCTGCGGCGGCGCCCGGGGCTATCTGCTCCTGCCGCCGCCGCCGCCGCCGCCGCCGCCGTCAGTCGGTGAGCGGCGCGCTGCGGGCCGGACGGGCGGAGCGGCGCGCGGCGTGACTGATAGTGGGCGCTCCAGCCAGCGGCGGGGCGTGGTGGGCTGTGCTGAGCGCGCCGCCCCTCCCACAGCGCAGCACAATGCGCCAGAACAGCCAGCAGCCGCAGTTCGAGCCGGACCTGGCCGGAAGTGAACCCCCGGCGGCCGGAAGCGAGGGGGAGCCGCCCGGTGACAAGCGGCCCAGCTCTGCCGACAGTGCCGAGCCGGCCGGCGGCGAGCGCACCGCCACAGCCACCATGGACGAGCCCATCCAGCTGCCGCAGAGCTTCGTCGTCAAGTACCTCGGCAAGCGCGAGGCCGAGAAACTGTGGGGCATCAAGTACACGCGCGGACCCGTCGACGAGATGGTGGCGACCGCCAAGGCGATGCGTCCCGGTCAGACGCTGCCGCTGCTGCAGCTGAACGTCTCCGACCACGGCGTCAACATCACCGAGATGAAGCAGAACCTCAACAAGAACTTCGAGGCCGGTAACTACCCGATCGACGTCATCTCGTACGGCGTGCAGGACATTGTGTTCACGCGTGTGTTCGCCATGATTCTGGTGCGCGAGAACACGCCCAGCCCGTTCGAGTGCCACGCCTTCGTGTGTGACCGGCGCGAGAGTGCACGCAAGCTGACGTTCGCCCTGGCCACGGCGTTCCAAGAGTTCAGTAAGCGCGTCAAGCGCGAGGAGGAGCCGCGCAAGTTTGCCATCGACCTGCGCTCTCCAGACGAGATCGAGGCGGAGCTGCGCGGGCAGCATGCGCAGCAGGACTCGGAGGCCTAGTGGGCCGTCAAGCGCCCGAGGAGTGTGAAAAATTGACCTGTCGTCTAGTGAGCCACTTGATGACTTCTTTTTATACCGAGTGATTCTTCACAGGCGTGACGAAAAATAAGGTCATTCTGCTAAAGTGCCGTAGCTTTGTCAAGCTCAAGTGGTCGTCTGTTTTGCGTTCAAGAGGTCATCTCGCTGCGGCTTATCAGGGGGACCACTGCGCGTGTCTCAATATCAGACGCGATTTCCTTTCCGGTGGATGTTGCCTAGCCGGGTGTGCCCTAGCCGTGCCGAGGGTTCCTCTGGCTGCCTCAGTGTCATGACCAGGGACTGCCGTGGTGCAGTTATGATGCCAGTATCGTGACGGTCGGGCGCAGTGCGCCGTGGCCGGGGAGTGATGGGGGTTTCGTGACGGCGCGGCGCGCGGCCGACTCTGTGACCCGCTCTAAGGCGGAGGCTCGTGGCACGTGCACGGTCTGCACCGCCGGCCGCGCAGAAAGCCCCGGCGCCGTAGTGGTGTGGTGCTCAGCGGCCCGTGGAGGCCGGATGCGTTACCGGGGCGGACGGCCGCCCGACTGCAGTAGGACCGGTGTCATCGCCCCAGCCCGGCCGGACGGCACGGCCCGCGGCCCGCCCGGCCAGTGGGACTCCGAGCTGAGACTCACGGAGCCCGGAGCTGACCACTCAGAACTCGGTCTCCAAGTTCCTCTCCGTGTGGAGACAACACAGCCCCATCAGGCAGCTACCTACCTACCGACGGCGGCCGATTGGCGCCGGCGGCCGTCTTGTGATATGCGTGAAGTGTTGTGCGAACTCGTGTCGGCTCGGGCCGTCCCGGACGTCACGGCAGATACGGGGCCGGTGGCGATAGGGGCGCTCCCAGCTCCCGGCAGCCGCCACCGTCATGTTGACCCTGCCCGACAGTGGAGTGACGCCTGATTGCCGGTCGTGTCAGCTCGCACCGGACCCGGCTGACCGTCAGTGTCGGCTCGGGCGCGCCGCTCACCGTCGGCTGATAGTGCTATCGGTGCCATGCGGTCGCCCCGATTGTGGCTGCCGCAACTGGGGCGGTGTGCCGCACTGGCAGCTTCGGGGAGGGGAGCCGAGCGGCCGCCGACACCAGCTCAGCTGGCCCAGTTGTGACGTCAGATGCCTCTGCTTGTCAGTATTGTGTGTAATTGAATATTGAGCCGGGTTTTAGGATAGACAGCAAATAATGATGACGATTGGAATGATAACAGTGCTGAATAATTATCAATGATTATTTTGATCTTGCTTGTTTTGCGATATTATTGTGACTTATGCTGTATATAAATGTCGGCAACTCCCATAATCTTTTACCGTTGAACACACATTTCTGGAATGTTTCCCCGCCGGCCGCGGCGCGGCTCAGAAATTTGCCTGTCATGCCTCTCACAATGCTCCGCCGCCAGTGCTGTGACGGAGCGGCCGTGGTGATATCGCCGCGCCGGTGAGGCGGCAGTCGGACAGCCGGCTGGGAGATCCACTCATCTGGGGAACGAGGTCGGACGTTAGCCGGCTGTCGCCCCGCCGCTGCGCGCGACAATCGAAAGTGGTCCACCGTCGACCGCGAGCGGCGAAAAGCGCCGCTCCTGCCGTCAAACAGCGGCGAAATCAGATACAACACCCGCGGCTCTCCGCTGAGGGCATCTCGTTGCCTGCTGGCGCGGCAGCTGGGCTCCCTTATAGCGGGACCATTCTGTAGACCCTGCCGCGCGCCGTGGGTGTTTTGTCGATCTGCCGGCGCGAGTTCCGGTACGCCACACTGATTTCGTGATTACGGGAGGGTCGGTGAACGCAGAGCGCAGCGGCAGTAATTATGTTTTTGCGAAACTTTTTGGTGGCTGGCTGCCGATTCCCTTCGCTTTCTAGCGTCATTACTGCCAATGCAACCCCGCACATCGTCACCATTCATTGGTGTCTAGGCCGCCAACATGCTCGTCGGCCGTGTAAAAACGTCGCCGGCTGAATTTCTCCGGCAGCCGCCGCGCCGGTGTGGGATCGGGATCACAGCAGAGCGGGACTTTGGAGAGCGGCACAGAGGGAGGGGGCTCAGCAGTGGCTATGTAGTTTCTCAGCACTGTCACGGGTGATTATAGATCTGCTGAGAGTGTCTCGCGCCGTCACTGTCAGAGACAGCGAGTTTAGCTACCACTGCAAGTGACGGGTCAAATGAGAAGGTGCAGGTGCGAACATTTGGCACGGAACTTTGCAATCGCCAACTCAGCGCAAATGATGAATTTCCACTTTGGCTTCCCGGTCTTATCAAATCGGCAGCAGAGAGTGCTGAAGGGCAAAACAATGGTATATCTCTAATCTCTATACCCCTAATACCTACCACTCCTCAGGTGTTCATGTCTCGTGCACCTCACGAGCTCCGCGATACCACTATCGCTCAACTGGGAAAACAAGCTGATTGAGCAGCGGTATCGCTGCAATCCCACCCCGCCATCCACCCTGCCCGGCTGACGGGAGGTCACCGGTGCAGACCCCGCCGCCACACCGCTCGAGCCGCCGACCCTGACCGGCCGGCCGTCGGCCCGTCCCGCCTCTGGTCATCTGAGCGGAACACCAGGGGAGGACCGGCAGAGGAGGGGAGGGGAGGCCCATCCCCGGCCGGCTGGTCAGGTGAGTCACGCACGGCGCCCCTCCCCACACCCCTCCCCCTCCCCCGTCGGCCGCTGAGGGCGGTCACGTCTCGCGTCACCTGTCCTGTGCGGGCGGGGTGGGGTGGGGTGGTTTTTGTCCCGGGGTGCATTACTGTACAAATTGGTACTCACCGAAGCAAAGGGGTTAGGGTGCGCAGTTTGAACCTGCACTTATTATGATATCCCGCGCCGAGCCGGGGGGGGGGGGTTGTTTGAACACCCCCCTGCAGTTTTTCGCAGATATCTCAAAAACGGCGGCGCCCGCGCCGCCGTTTTTGGCACACCTGTTCGTGCATCTTTTCCGCACATGTGAAGATTTCAGACCCAGGTCGCCTTAGGTCAGGTCACCAGGTCACGCCAAGTGACATCACCTCAAAAAAAAGAATGCTCGTCATAGCTACACCGACTGATCGATTGCCTTAAAACTTTTAGCGATTGATAAGAGCAACATTATCTATAAAATGTATATCTCGGAACTTTGATATCGGTGACCTAGGGTCAGGTCAATTTTGCGGCCTTTCCATTAGGGGAGAGTGGGGTAAGATGCCCAGGGTGGGAAAGACGCCCCACCCCCTCTAGCGGCGAAACAAAGAATCGGACCTGGAAATTAATGTTCTTAGCGTAAAGCGGAAGCCTGCCTTGTTAACTGCACAAAAAATTGCGAAGCTCAGTTGGGCAACGACTGGCTGATGATTGCATGTTTTTTATTTGCTGCTTTCAAAAAATGTTTTGGTGTCAGAACATTGTAAATATCAAAGAAGGTAAATAACTTTTGCGTCCCTTGCTATAGTCGTGATACATCAGCATGCGTGTACTGTGTCCCAAACAGTTTGTTTCAGGGTGTAGTTTTATGGCTAACAAATTGTACTGATTTAATGTTACTTCCGTACCTTGGGGTAAGATGCCCCCTGTCCTGATGGGGAAAGACGCCCCCCTAAATCCGCAGGCTGTCCTTCAAACAGCCTGTCAAATCATTTATTACATACTTGTGATGTAGACAAAAGCCGATCTGGGACTATTGAGAGTCCAGTACGGTCGGGTGCTCCCCATGCCGGTCTCTCGGCCCACATAGCGACTTTTTGGGCGGCATCTGACTCTTAGAGCCCTCACGACGGCCTCTGTGGGCCCCATTATTGGCTCCAGGGCCCCTCACGACATCCTTTGAGGGTTCCCACGTTGGCCCCACGGGCCGCGCTGGCATCGGAAGTCCCCACGATGGGCTCGAGGGCCCTCAAGCATTAAGAAGACCTATAAGAGCCCCACAGTGGTCTCCGAACGCCACCACGGAGGCTTGTTTGGCCGCGCTGGACTATGATGGCCCTAATGATGACCTCTGAAGCCCCTTACGACTACTTTTGAGGGCCCTTATGATGACGTTTGGTGTCTACTGCAGGCTCGAAGGGACTACTGATTCGTTCAGGCGATTCACATGCCCATTTATGTCACTTATAGTGCAGGGGGCATCTTTCCCAACGTCAGGGGGCGTCTTTCCCACCCTGTGGGGTAAGATGCCCCCTTTCACTTCTTCAGGAAAATGCTTAATAGCAAAAAAAGTTATAATATTTCAGGCACGAAAGTGTGATGTTGTTGAAGAAAAATGATGTCGGCTTCCGTTGAAACTCCAAGTTTTTGCTTTCCCATCGTCATTTTCGAATAATATATGACATAGCAAAACCCTGGGCATCTTTCCCCACTCTACCCTACCTATAAGTCAATGGGAGAAAATTGAAAAGCGTCTGTTTGGCAGAAACGCTATTCTAGACACTCTCTAACATCGAGATGAAGGTAAAATGGACACACTGAACCGGAAACTATGGCAACTGTGACCCCTTGTCATGTCCCCGAGGTCATCTCAGGTCACGAACAGAATCTAACAGTTTTTCGCTAATAACTTCTGATAGAGGCGTGCTAGAGCGCTGAAAACGCCTTTGTTGTGTTCGGCTCGACGTTGCGGATCGACTGATATGCAACATGACCTTTTCCGGTCAGGTCATGACCTTGACCTGAGGTCAACTTTTGAAGTTGACCTTTTAAGGTCAAATTATAGTTCATTCGACGCGTCTCGACGAGAAGAACACGATGCTGGCAAAAGTAATGTCATGGCTCTTTCGAGTCAAAAGTTATTACCGAAAAACGCTTTTCGTAAAAACGGCTATTTTTGGAGTTTTTGCTCTCTGGAGGCTAAACCCTTGACCTGAGGTCAAATCTGAGAACAATATCCAGAAAGGTCTGTAAAAGGGCTATCGAATGCGCTTTTCCGCGGCGCTATAGCTCTATCGGTTCCCGAAATAGCCGTTGGCAGTTTCCAAAATGTTGAAATAGTCGACATTTTACCTTTGGTGACCTCTGGTGACCTGGCCTTTGACCTTACCCAAAAAATGACTGAAGTGTTTTCGTCCTTATTTTAGATGCTCTTTCGATTGCCGCTTACCTCGTGTCGCTACATGGCCCAGGAGCCGAGTTAGAAGGGGGGGGGGGGGTTCAGACACACACCCCGGCCCGGCGCGGAATCTCGGAGCACCGGCCCGGCGCGGGATATATTCTGGGTTTTGATCCAACATGCTGATACTATTTCAGGCTGCTGTCATTTTAAGTCAAACCACCAGTAACATCACGTGTTGGTGACCTTAGGTGACCTCAGTGACCTTGGAAGGTCACAACCACGGGTCACTACCGTTTTCGCCCATTGCAGCCATTCTATAACTCACTAGACAGAAACTATAACTGGGCCAATCGAGACGAAAACACCACAATTCGATTCACCGTACAGGGACCCGCAGTTGCTTCTGTACACACTAGTAGTTCAGCGTATTCTTGGCCTGTGACACCGTTGGAGGCGAATTGGGAAATGATTTTGTGCTTATTAAAACCACCATCTGAAGGGCTTTAAACTGATGTGCTGGTCTCCTAATTCAGTGAACTTTTTATGGCTGTATCAGCAAAACACTGTTTTCAGCGCTTTTTCCTGCCCCATTCCTTCTGAAACCTGGAACCGCTTATTCCATTTACTCCTGCCATCTGACGATGGTCGTGCTGACTACTAGTTCCGGCGCTAGTTACTGCTCCAGTTTTGCACCCGGCACAAACTCAGGTGGCACCGGGCCGTGGCTCGACCATGGGGAGGGTCGGACCGAGCCGACTGCCTGGGGCGCGGTTAGATCTCATCGGACGCCGTGCTGGGGAAGGGGACGGGAGTGAGGGGGAGTGGAGGAGGTGGTCACGTGGTCCGTCCAAGCTCGCAGACGACCTGTCCTGCGCCCAGCCATGTTCCGTGATCCAAAATGGCACGAGAGCTGTGGAATGCCTGAAGGAGACTCTTCGAAAGCGAACTTCAGCAGCACTAATTTACCATATTCTGTGGAGATAAATGAATATTATATTAATGCAGAAAAAATTGTATGCTCAAGCTGTATAAGCTGTATCTTTTAAAAGTTGTAAATAGGATTATTTTTAGGGACTTATAGGTTTCGTATACACAGTGAATTGTGTTACAATAAGCCGTTTCGCTGTTATGGTTACTAACTGAAGAGTTATCCTTTTTTCTCACAGGAAATGACAATAAATAACAATAAGAATAAAACCAGACGTTTCGCACAAAAAGTGCCTCCGTCAGTGGCAAGAAATAAGTAATTAGGCATACATGTTTTCTTTCGATAAAATCGGTGAAGTATAGTTATCTTTATTTTTAAGATATATTTTCAGAAGTTTTTTAAAGCACATCATGGAAGCTTATAAACATTTGTGTATTTTATCGGCAACCCGGCTGGCCAGACCGAGACGGTGCCGCATTTAGTTCTCATCGATGTTAAACCTATACACTTATTTTTCTCCACTGACGAAGGCACGTTGTTGTCCGAAACGTTTGGTTTTATTCGCATTGTTTTTATATTGTCATTGTCCGTGAGAAGAACATACTCATATGGACTGGTCTCAGTTCATGTAGAAATTGTTGCACATTCATCAACACAGATAAAATGAATATTAGCCCTCACCACACATATAAGTAGAGGTAAGTAGACCGCGCCCCCTGTTTTTCGCCAATAAATCGCGGCAAAGCGAAGGATTGCGACGATTCTTTGGTGCCCTGGAGTTAATCAATTTTATAACTTCCCGGAAAATTAAATAGCCCTTATCATTTTTTTGCATCTTGTCTGAGAATTTTAAATCCCTGAACCAAAATATCTTTAACCTGTGATTATTTTTCTCAAGATCATGTCAGGCCAGAATAGCAATTGAAAGTCAGCGCACATCTTCTGTGTGTTTCCATAGTCGTTTCGTGATTAGCAACGTGACAACATGTGAAATATACTATCTAATGTTTGTATCATTGATTGTTGTGGGTGCCAAGGTCACGTGAAACTCAGGTTGAGGTCATTTACTTGAAATGATCTCGGTTAACTTCCTTAAATTTACACCTTTTTACTGTGGTTTTTAGGAAGTGTTGGTTTGAAATTTATCACCCATTTTAGCATTTGAAAACTAGGCATACTTACTTAGGTATCAGTTATAGTGCCTATGCAATATGTTGAAAGGCTGTAAGTGCTGGTTAACATTCTATGGAAAGCCGGCAGAACGCCTAATGGGTGATCTGGCGTGACCCGTCCTACCCCAAATGCTTTGATACATCATCTTTGATCAAAACAAGTGCAAATTCGGAGTCAGAAGCAAGTCAAGTCCCAGCAAACTTCACTTGTAGAAATTCTAGCAGGACCCAATTTTCCGTGCTTTTGGGTTATTAACCTGATCTGGGAGGTCAACCAGTGACCTAGGATCTCAGCATTGACCAGGACATAAAAATAATTGGCTTTTTCTTGTCAACGATGACCAGGACCCTCAAATCATCGGATTTCTCTCGTCACGAGCAGCTCGCTCTTTTTTATTTTTCAGCGAAGCTCTGGCTCTTTTTATCAAGGGCCGAATGGCTGAGGGTTTCTACGCCCCTCCGCTACATGTAAGACGCTGAAAAGAAATGCCTAAATGGGTGAGGGTTAAATATCGATTGGTTTTTAAGTGCCGAAGCCCGAAGCACTTTAATTTACTTCGATAGCAGTTTTTAAGACCAACGAGCTCGAATACTATGACTTCTTGAACAATGTAAGAAGCACCACATTAAATGAATCGTGAGAGAAGCGGCTCAAGATTGAGGAGCTATGAGACACTTAATAAAAAACGGCATAGATTAGAAACTGCACCTAACTTGCACTGGTTTTTAAACCTTTTCGTTGCAGACTGGTAGATTAAATTTTAGGATTGATTTCAGCTGATGCTCAAATGGAGCTATTCATTCGTTCATTCATGCGACCATCCAATTCCATTAATAAAAGAAGCCAGTGACAAAATTGTTCATTTTAGGTAAGTGTGAAATACAAACTCAATAAAAGTTAAATGATACGGCAAATTTGACAGCTTTTATAATGAACAGACAAATAACTTTAACAAATCAAGGTTGAGAGCCCCAAATAGGGGAGAGTGAGGTAAGATGAGCCAAGGGGCAAGTTTAGCCACCCCATGTTTCTCAGCTCCTATGACGCTAATTAACTTGAGCTTCCATGTGCCATTCGCTTACGATGCTGCAGTCTTTCACGTGAGACGGCAACGTTCTCACGCTCAGCACCCGGTAACATGTGGTATCGCCCCTGATAACTAAGACATGTTTTGCCTTTAAAATGAGATGGTTGTTATCTGCTGTGCATGGTTATTTTCCTTAGCGGGTGTCATTAATCGAAAATGGCCACGGGTGGGGCTGCAAGATGAGCCACTTTCACCTCGGGGAAGATGAGCCGGATAAGCCATTGTTGTCTCCGCTGTCGAAAACCAAACTGAGCTGCGCTTGTTTCTGCTGAATAAAAATGGTAGGAAATTGTTTTTCTTTGTTGATTACACAAGTTGTAAGTGATTTGCAGATTATCTAAAGGATAAAATGATTTCTTCCGTGATAGAAAACTTGACGAGTTATTGGAAGGCACTATGTTGTCACTTTTTGTTGTTACAGTCACTTTTTGATGGAGGAAAAAAACTGCCATAAGTATGTATGCCATGGAGTGAATAAGAGCCCACTCTTCGCCGCTCCCGGGAAAAGAAGAGGTTCGCTTTTTCTATCCATGCTCAACTTTCCCCACGATGTGTCTCAACTTACCCCGCCCATGGGGTAAGATGAGCAACGTGCAAGATGATTTTCGACGTAGCCTTTCAGTACAAAAATAAGCGGTATGAAACATTTCTGGCCACCATTACATGCGCAAATGACCACTCGTCCGTCCAACCCGTAAACGCAGAAAAATGATCAGTAAGTTAGCCTGTAGCTTACGAAAAACAAAAAGCGGCTCAACTTACCTCATTCTCCCCTACGTAACACAATTGAGGGCATTTTTTAGGCCATCACAGTATTTGTCAACAATTGTTGTTTGGGGGGACTGGGGAGGGTGGTTACTGGCTCATTAACTGTCCCTCCCCCCCCCAAAAAGAAAAGAAAACGAAACCGATCATCCGCGAAAAGAACTATTGAGCTCGAACCAAGGTGACGAATCGATTTATAGGTATGCAGGATGACTAACGATGTCACTTTTTTGACTTCTTGTGTCAAATAAATTCCATCATCTGGATAGCACGTCAACATTCTATTTGATATTTTACAACAAACGTATAACTATTTGACGCGACTAGCCTCATAAATGTTCTGAAACTAAAACCGTTTCTTCGCAATTAACTTGGACCACGTCATCCCAGCTTATGCACGACAAAAATAAAATAATGCTTCAGGATCACTGGCCTGAATTCCAATGCGTAAAGTTTACTCAAAACCGGTGTGGCTGAGGCACTCTTCGCTACATCTCGTGACGGCTACCATTGTGTTGCATTTTTTTCGGTAAGCTATAAGTTAATAAGGAAAGGATTGGTGAGTGGGTTGAAAACAGCCCTCACCCTCCACCCCCCCCCCCTCCTTCTTCTGGAAACATAAGTAACCGAAAGATCTGGCGATGGTTTATCCACCTCCTCTGCCGCCGCGCTGCGAGGCCTCGATTCGTTCGGTATGTGGCTTCCTGAGCGGTCCTCCCCGGAGGCAAGGTGAAAGGTCATGGCCTGTATCAGAAATTTATACGTTGCTGAATATGTTTTATAGTTCTTCCAAGGCCTTGGACACCGTTTTATTATATCGGATAAGCATTGCACTTTCTTATCAATCAATACATTTAAAGAAAACTTGATCATAATCTTATACTGCGGCAATTGTAGTTCTGCTTACGGCTGCCTCTTTATGATACGGGCCACCACCATCTCCACTGCGCTGGAGCTCAGGCGTTCTACCCCTCCCCGCTACGGACCGGCCCTCGGGCTAGATGTGTTAGTACTGAGCGCAAACCTGTAGTAGTCACGTGACTTTCATTCACGTAGCGGGAACGGAAGCTATAGGCGATACCAAGGACGGGCTCTGGGGAGGCAACCGGCGCGGAAAAATAGCACGATTGTAGTTTTGGAAGAATATCTGTTGCGGTAAGAGGAATTATACAAAACATACGTCCTAGGAGCAAACATGTGTTATTCCTCCATACTTTGCGCTACATTTCCTTTCTCCAATGGCCAGCACTTAGCAAATAATAGCGCAATTCTAAATTGGTAATATATGTGTACAGTAGCAACTGCGGGTCCCTGTACCTATGCCATATCATCAGCCGTTTTGAATATGGTGACCTCAGATGCCCTCGGTGACCTTGATAGATCAAATAATCGTTTTCGCTTATGGCAGCCATTCTACATAGGTACCTAGAACTCAGGAACTCCTAGGGCAATCGAGACGAAAACATCATCATTCGATTCATGACGTAGGATTTAATCAGTTGTTTCGAATATGCGGCCTCCTAGGTGATCTAGGTGACCTCGGAAGGTCACAACCGTTTTCGCCTAGATATGCCCGAAGCCATTTTATATCTCAAGAATTACTGGGCCGATCGAGACAAAAAACACCACCAGTCGATTCGCCGTATGCGATTTCATTAGCTGTTCCAATTTCCAAACAAGGTGACCTCACTGACCACTGACCTTGAAGTGATCTTCAAAGGCGAAGACCATAGCCGAAAACGGTTATGTGACCTCCCAAGGTCACCGAGGTCACCTGAGGTCACCATATTCGAAACTGGTAATAAAACTGCATACGGCAAACTGACTGTTAGTGTCTTTGTCTCGATCAACTTAGTAGTTCCTGAGTTATCAGATGGTTGCAAGGGTGGCGGCTGAGTAGTGTCGTCCCTTATAAGTGGTAGGTATGTTATTTTTAAACCTTGGAAATGGCGCGATTCGTGTTGGTTCCCCTGGCAGCATGGGCCAGGGTATATTGAGTGAATGGGCAGAGGCATGGGCAGCATACCGGATTGAGAACGGTGGGTATTTCAATTTCGGTTGGTATTGTATTGATTGAAGAAGGCTAGAATTGGATTTTTATGTGGCACTCGATCCTCTTTTTTTGTGTTTATTGTGCAGAAAATCGTAGTTTTTCATTAAAGCGCCGTGATAGTACCTGCGCCGCGAATCAAACAATTGCGGCGTGATTGGCACAACACAGAACAATCTTTTTGCCTTCTAGATGGGTACTTCTGAAAAATAATAAAGGCTTGCCTAATGTTTTTCTTAAGTACAAAGGGACATGTGCTTTCATCTTATCAAAGTTCCAAGGAATAATTGTTTTGGTTGGTGATTGTCTTTGTTCCATGCGTTCCGAGGTTTAGGTTATGTATCATGGGCTATGATGCAGATGCTAGAGAATGAGTGGTTGCCTACCATTATAGAGTTCAGTGGTACCTACTTACTCACCTGTATGTGAAGTCTGAAGCTGAAGTCTGGATAAATTTTCAAGGATAGATTTAGCATAGGTAGGTACTAGGGTTACCCGCGTGCTCCGCAACGCGAAGGGGGGATTTTTTGACCCGTGGGTATTGGGTTGGTCTGTGTCGGTTTGGTTGGTATCCATTTCGTTCGATTGCTTTTTGACGGCCAAGCATTTTGTAATAAAACAAAAAGATACATCACATCGAGGTGCCCGTGTCGTATTATCATGCGTTCTACTTAAGAATGCTTCGAAAACTGGCGTGAAGTCTTTTGAGGGCCATCGCTGAATTTCGCTAAAATGACAATGTAATGGTTTGGAACATTCACATTTTTAAGAATACTGTTGCTCATCATGCAAACATGAAGAGTGAATCTTGGACAGAATTGAATGCTCTTTCCAACGGTGCCATTTTCAATTGCCAAACGTATCAGGTTATGCAGCAAAACCCGTGTAATTAATAAAGTGGCACATCATCGACAAACACCATTTTCTCTAGCGATTTGTACCACCTTGGCGTCGATCAATTAGCTATTCACAATTTTTATATGAGAGGCGGTACCTTTCTCTTGCAAATAGGCGTTGATTCAACTCGCTCCATTTAACGGTCACCTAAAAATAAAATAAATTCCAAAATCCCTCAAAAACCGCAATTTTTCAAATAAAAGTGCCCTCTCCGGTGCACGTGGCGCGTGCTATCCTCTGCATTGCACACCATTCAATAGCCCGTTCAATTCTGTACACGATGCTGTTTTCCCCGTGCCGGTCGGACCCCTGGTCACCAAGATATTGCACGGGAACCGGACCCGTGTCGGCCAAAATTTGCCGTTTTCGCCCGATTTCGCACGCCGATTTATACATGTAAAGTCTATGACGCGAATTTGCACTTTTTGAGCACGCGCCACGCGCTCCCTATCAATCCGATCGAGTTGAGACCCCTCAAAGGCACGTCGCGCATCCTTGATCTATAAGTTGTGCAAATTTCAGCGGGCTAGGTGCAACGGTCTGGCCTGTAGTCCACGCAAAGCACCACCAAGTCGGGACCTCGGTAACGGACAGACGCACCCTCCTCAAATAGTAATATAGATTCATGCATAATTTGACATCTTGAATAAAAAAATGATAAGTCTTGCAAAAAGAAAAGAAAATGCCAACCAGTCACACCTCTTCATATCAGAATATGTACAGACATAAACACATGAAAATTGAAAAACATCCCCATTGTAGTGTTGTCATTTTGTGAAAATATTTTTGCCAACTTTGTCTATCTGAAAGTGACGTTATGACACTTATGACATCATCAACAAAACAGGAAAGGGAATTGGGAACTGGGGTCTATTGGTGTGTTGATTGGTTGGGGGGGGGGGGAAGAAAACAAGATAACAACCATTGATAAGAATGGTTAGAAATTGGGGAAATGTTTCAGGTTCATGGGCTGTAGAGGGGAAAAATGAAAATGACAATAATACTTGTGGTGTAGCAGTGCATTGCAGAAGGCAATGTCTTGGGGGAGATTCAATCAAATATTTTAGGTTAAGTGGTGTATTTGGTTTCAGGATGAAGCAACCTGATGCTTAACTATAACTTAACCTGAAGTCTTAAAATATTTGATAAACTCTTACCTGCAGTCTAGGTATGTATTGCTGTGAGTACCCATCTATTTCCTTATCCCCAGTAGGCATAAATCAGTAGGTTAGGTTGGTTAGAAATTCTAACCAAACCATTTCTCTCATGTAAATGTTCTATTCCCTATCTCATATGTCACTAACATATAATCAAAAATGGCAAGAAATATTTTTCCAAAATGGCAATGCTGCACTGAAACCCCTTCAATACAGTTGCATTTTGTAAGTGTTTTCTAAGGTTTTGATGGATATATCTTGGTGGAATGTTTGGAAACCATTGCAAATTATTTCTTTTAGCATTCAAAAACATTTTGAAGCTTATTAAACACATTATAAATGCTAGGTGATGTCACATACATTGACCATGATCAGTATGTACTTATAGAATCAAGCAATAGTTGGTGTCAAATTGTCTGCAAGACTAGGCTGAATCTAGCAATAATAATGTTTTTTATGACATGTAGCACATGGAACGTAGCTAGCAACTTCTATTCAGTGTTTTTGTTTTACACTCGTGACTCGATGCTCAAGTGGCAGCGAGACGAGTAGCGAAGTAATTAGTAAAATATAACTAGATACATTCACTCCAGTTTGGCAACCATATGTAGTACAGCACGCTGTTTCATCGTGAAATGGATAAGAACTAAGAAGTGTAACTACCCAGTTACGCTTTTTGCTTGCGAGATCTCATGGTGTGGGCGAATATGCGGTGTTTCAAATACGCCATGATGCTAACGCCTAACGTCCTTTAAACCTCGCCCGCACATGCCATTTTCCCATCCTAGAACGGACATGGGGGGGTTGCCACACCCCCCCCCCCCCCGCGCCATTTCGTTCCTGCTGGAGATAGAGCTTCGCGGCAAAGACCAACAGATTCTTTGGGAAGAGATAAATCCAATGGTACCCAACTCTACCTCATTAGGCCATCATTAGTTTGACCTAACCTTCCAGGTCAGGTCAAACTAAAAATGTTGTTTGGGGCCACCATTGGAATATCACGTGCGGTGCCCATCACATACCGATGGCGCTGCCGTTTGTGGTGCCAGGCCAGCTAGAACAGCTCTTTGTCACACTATCCGACTAGGCTTTCACTGGCTGTGGTCAGTTCAGGTCAAGCTAGGTCAAGGTCCTGTAATCTGTTTGCATGTCTGTGTGTGTCTGTGTATACTGATGTGTGCACCGATTGGTTTGTGTGTCCCAATTACATGAGATCATGATCTGAGAAGCTTTTACCAAAAATGCAGTCATAAAACTTCGCGAAAAGTAAATTCAGTAAGCCTAAAATGCAATGTTTTTAGATGACCTAGGTTGACCTTGACCCTGACCCTGACATCTGCAAATCGTCGAATAGCATGTTCCATGATAGGTCAAGGTGGGAGGTAAGACTAGCAAAAACATACAGAAATCAAGGTGTCAAAAGCTAAGACCCATAGCCAACGCAAGATGTTGAGAATTGGCCATTTGGGTCATGACATGACCTGAAACTGAAATGCAAGGTCATATCTCCGAAACCAAAAACCACATAAACTTGACAATTTGAGTGGACGCTGAGAAAGAATAGAGAAGCAGCTATACGAATAATCAGGCTTTTGGCTTTAAAAATGTTGAGTGCAGATCAGAAAAAACTACCTGGGGGGGGGGGGGCTGCAACCCCCCCCCCCCCTATGTGCGGGCAAGGGTTAATGGTCTTAATTGGTTTTACCAGGAACATCGTAAGCATACTCGTAAATATGTTAAGAATCATTAACCTTTTCCTCGAAAAAATAAGATTAAAGATAAAAGCCAAAAGTTATATTTCACACAGTGAGCTTTCAGCTACAAGCCTTCGTCAAACCAACAAAATGACATGATACAAAATTCCAGAAACCCTTTTGCCCGTAGAGCCCCCCCCCCCTCCCCAGTCAACTGCGTTATGTAAAATACCCCAGTTATGCGTGGCCGCGATTTCGCTCTCCGTTTTCTTCTCTCGAATCACAAGTTTGGTAGCTGGCTGTGGGCATAATGTCGCTCTCCCTCCTCCATCGAGATGCTCCCTCCTCCCTTCCTAACCCGTCATAAGACAGCGGGCGCGCGGGTTAACCTGCTACTTAGCTCGGATTCAGTATGTCGTTGGAATCACGATAAAATATTTCCAAAATGTGCTCCCTCTTATCAGGTGCTGTCTTACTTACGATATGTTCGACGCAAACAAGTTTAATGAGTTGAATGACAGATTTGGTAGCTTGCTTCACGTCTAGATAGTCTGGCGCCTTTCTGGTGATAATACCTGTCCTAACCTAAGTATCTATTTTCGTTATTGCAGAATTGTAGCTGTGAATCCAGTTTTCATATGCGAGTAGCTGGCTGCTGAGCCACTATGTCTGGATGGGCGGCCGGCCCCAGCGGTCGGACCAACAGTCTGAGCGGTGCTGCCGGCGCCACGGGAGCGTCCAGCCCCATCCTGGTCGACGACGACTCGAGCGGCGAGGAGGGCAGCAGCGTCTGCCCCATCGTCATCCCAGACACGTGGAATGGCACCACCATCATGCTGCCGGCGATGGGCGATCAGGCGCCGCGCAGTACCAGCCCCATCATCATTCCCGAGTCGTGGATGGGTCGGCCGCTGCTGCTGCCGACTCGGCCCCGGCGCCGCCGGCCGCGCGGACCCAGGACCGCCACCACTGCCACCACCGCTGCAGCTGCCCCTGCGTCCGCCTGCGCCAGACCACCGCGTCCCACCGCTACACCTGCGGATATATCGCGACCCGACGCGCCGGTCCCACCGGTGCCGCAGCCTGCTGCAGGACAGACACAGTGCGGCCAACCCGGGCCGACCACACGGTCTGCCACCCCGACTACAATCGCTGCGGCTGCCGCGGCGGCGATGGCGACACGCGCCGCGTCTCAGCCGGGACGGGGACGGGGCGGTCGGAGAGGCCGCGGTGCCCGCTCACAGACACCCTCAGCGTCTGGACGTGGGCGTGGACGAGGCCGCGGCCGCGGCGCCAGGGGCGGTCGCGGGGCCGCAGCAGCAGCGGCGAGAGCCCCTGGCCCCGACCCAGCTCTGCTGGATAAGGTGAAATCCCTGGTGGCTGGTATCACAGCGGGAACGGAGGGGCTGCGCCGCAGCCTGCCGGGCACACCGAGCCGCGAGGAGCCGGTCCCCGGGCCGAGTGGACTGCAGGCCGGCTACGTCCAGGGTGCAGCTCAGACTGCCGCAAAGGATGGCGTCAAAACCGAAACGGATCAGAAGACCGGTGTGAAAAGCGAGTTCGAAAAGAAGGTGGCTGTCAAGAACGAGATGGTGGCCAAGGCGGGTCTGAAGGCGTCGCCTCCATCCGGGCAGAGTCGCCAGGCGAGCTGCCGTCCAGCCTCGCCGGTGGCCGGACCCAGCCGCGGCCGGGCCGACGGCGCCGACCTGCCCTCGACGGCCGGCGGCGGCGGGGACGTCACGTTCGGCGTGCTGTTCTGCGCGGCGGTGGGCCTGCAGTACTACCCGGGTCTGCTCACAGTCGGCGGCCGGCCGGTGCGACTGTTGCTTTCCGGCGCCCCGGCCACCTCCGGCTCCCGGCGGGACATCCGGCTGGTGACCGAGCGCGGCCTGACCTGCGCCCACCTGAGCCGGCCGGCCGCCGGCGCACTGGCGCCCCTGCTCGAGGCCGGCCTGGTGCGGCTGGATGCCGCCTGTGTGGACCATGACAACAGCACCGCCGCGCTGGAGGTGACGGTGCGCGGCCGCGAGGCAGACCGCCGCCACGTGTGCGACCAGCTCAGAAGCATGGGCTTCGAGCTGGAGGAGCCGTCGGCGCCGTCACCGCCGTCGCCGCCCGTGCCGGACGACCTGTTCTGTCCGGTGAAGCCGGGCCGCGCGCCGGACCCGGACCGCACCCTGGTGACACCGCGTGACCCGCAGCAGGCGGTCAGTGAGCGCTGGGCGGCCGTGCAGCGCTCGCTGAAGGAGGTGGAGCCGTGTGCTGCCGTGGCCAGCCGGCTGTACCCGCACCAGAAGCAGGCGCTCGGCTGGATGATGAAGCGCGAGTCGAGCGGCGCGGTGGCCGAGGGACCGGACGCCGTCTGTGGCGGCATCCTCGCCGACGACATGGGCCTAGGCAAGACGCTCCAGGTGATCTCGCTGATTCTGACGCACTTCAAGGCGGGGAGGCCGCTGGCGGTGCCGGTGCCGTGGAAACGCCGGGCGGCGCCGGCCGCCCTGGCGCTGCCGCCCCCGCCCAAGCCGAAGGCAGTATCGCTGGGAGGTCGGCCGTCACCGAAAATCGACTGGAGCAGCTTCAGACAAAGGTTAAGGCAGGCCTGTGAGGAATCGTCGAACGTCAAGGCGGAGCCGGGCTCCGACATGTTCTCACAGTCCGAGGAAGCTGTAACAGATCGGAAAAGCCGCATCAAGAGGAAGCCCGTTCGCTACATCGACTCGAGCGACGAGGAGGAGGAAAAGGTGGACCTGAAGCGCGTCAAGGCCGAGGCGACGGAGAAACCGAGCAAAGCGTCCACTTCGGCGGCCGGGCCCTCGACCACGTTCGTGACGGTAGACTCGGACGAAGACTTCCTCCCCGATGATGACGACCCTCGGGGCCAGTCTGGCGGCGCCAACGCTGTGCTCATGAAGGCGACTTCGGGCTCGGGTACCACCAGCACCACCAGCCTCGGCAGTGGTGACTTCATCCCAGTGCCGCCGTCCTACTGCGACAGTGAGGGCCGCAGCGGCTGGCGGGGACCGCGCACCACGCTCATCGTCTGCCCGCTGTCCGTGCTCGACAACTGGGAAACCCAGCTGGAGCAGCACGTGCACAAACACGTGCACCTGCGCGTGCGCAGCTACCACGGGCCAAAGCGCACGGCCGCCGACCTGGAGGACGCCGACATTGTGCTGACCACGTACGCCACTCTGGGCCGCGCGCTGGACCACGGAGATGACAGCCCGCTGCTCTGCAAACACTATCTGCGTGTGGTGCTGGACGAGGGGCACACGATCCGCAACCCGCGCTCGCTGATGGCGCGCGCCGCGTTCGAGCTGCGAGCCGAGCGTCGCTGGGTGCTCACCGGTACACCCGTGCAGAACCGACTCAAGGACCTGTGGTCGCTGGTGCGCTTCCTGCGTCTGGAGCCGTACGCCTCGCAGCGGCCGCTGTGGCGTATGATGCTGGAACAGCCGGTGATGCGCGGCAGCCCAGACGCCGTGGAGCGGCTGCAGACGCTAATGGCGTCGATCGCGCTGCGCCGGCTGAAGGAGCAGAAGGTGGACGGCCGGCCGATCGTCTCCCTACCGGCGCGCAACGTCTACGTCCAGCACGTGACACTGGAGGGCGAGCAGCGGCGCCGCTACGACACGATGGAGGAACAGTGCCGCCGCGGCGTGGCGCGCTTCATCCGCGACGGCACCATCGTGCGCCGCCAGGTGCAGATCCTGGTGATGCTGCTGCGGCTGCGCCAGCTGTGCTGTCATCCGCTGCTGGTACCGGCGCACGACCAGCCGCTGCCTGAGGAGGACGAGGAGGGGGGAGCCGGGCCGTCGGCAGAGGAAATCGGCCCCGAGGTAAGCTGTCATCTTCTATCTCACTTTTTGTCTGACATCGGAATCTGACACATGTCATAGTTGATGCATCCCAATTCACAGCCAGCATATTTAGAGTCTGTATTTCATCTTTGTCTAATTTAACTACCGAATTACGCTCTTTGCATACTCACACCATCTTTGTTGCACTCACCAAATGACTTATTTTTAAGATATTGAGCCACTCTAACCGGCGTACCACATCCCTGATCCTCTCCCTCACAAACCTGACTCTGACCCGATCTCTGCTCGCACCCCCCAGGAGCGGCAGCGGCTGGTGGCCGCGCTGACAGAGATGCTGCGCTCTGGGTCCGACGAGGAGTGTCCCGTCTGCTTCGAGCCGCTCCGGCAGCCCGTCATCACCGTCTGCTCGCACGTGTTCTGCCGGCCGTGCGTGGGTCGTCTGCTGGACGCGGCGGCGGGCCCGCGGCCGGCGGCGGCGCCCGACCCGCAGTGCCCGCTGTGCCGCGGCCCCCTGCGCGCCGGGCAGCTAGTGGAGGTGCCTGAGGAGGAGCAGAAGGCCGACCAGGCTGAGAAGAAGGGCGAGGAGGAGGACATGCCCGCTGATGATGTCATGAGCGCCAAGGTGAGTCAAGAGGAGAGTGTATCGGGAGAGTGTTAACCCGCGCGGGGCTGGGGTCTCCAGCCGAACGCGCGGGGCTCGGGGGGGGGGGGTAAATTTTACCCCCCCCCCCCCCCCTGTTATCTCCCGAACTAATGGTCTGATTTGGAAAATTCAAACGCCAATCGAAAGCTCTCATCAAGAACAACTTAAAACATGTACTTAATTTAAAGTTTGAGGTCAAGGTCAAGGTCAGGTCAAGGGTACAAATTGCAAGTTTCTACAGTATCGGCCTTGCACCGTAGTTGCCGAAGAATGGAGTCATGGACTGAGACTGATTGCCCAAAACGTGTTCTTAGGCTACCAAGACAATATTCGTTGCATACAATATCATTCAGAGGTCAAGGTCAAGGTCAGGTCAGGTCACCAAAAAACAAAATATAGAAAAGGGCATGTGCGACACATGTTTTATGGGTCATTTTACTCTTAGAATTCAATAGGCACACTCAATAAGTGATATGGACCACCTCTGGATGAATTTCAGGTCGAGGTCAGGTCAAGGTCAGGTCAAGTGAGGTCAAATTTTGAAGTTGGTTGTTAAGGTCTAAAAAGGTGTCTATCTGATGCAGTTGTTCACGGCGAATCGAATGGTGCTATTTTTGTTTCCGTACGAGGTCTAGAACTTCCAAAAAATCATTTTTCAAAATTTGTGTGTGTCGTGACGTCATAAAACTTTGAATAACTCTCACATTTTTGAACCGATTCTTCTAAAAATTGGTATGTAGGTGCACATAGACCACTTCTCTGACATATATTCTGGTTTTTTCGATACACCTAAAATTTTGGATTTTATACTTATTTTCCAAAAAAAGTCAGTTTTTTGAAGAAAAAAAATTGGGCCAAAATCCAACATTTTCAAAAAACCGAGATAGCCATTTGATAGACAAAGTAGAATTACGTATAACCTTTTTTGTTACGTCTTGATTCCTTTGAAAATGAAGATGTTACCGGCGTTTGAAATTTTGCCGTTTTTGAGGCGAAAATGGCGAACATGACGTCACTAAAACGTCAATTTCTCAAAAATTTCCGACGGATTTCGCTCAAATTTTTAGGGAACGTGTCAAATTGATGTAAGAAAAGGTACTGAAAGTTTGGCGGCGCTGCGCGCCGCCGTTTTTGAGATATTGCAAAAATTCGCGAGGGGGGGGGGTAAAATTTACCCCCCCCAGCCCCGCGCGGGTTAAGGTCTCGTCTGAGTTGTTTGCGTGGGCTGAATGCTTCAATTATCTTAAAATGATTTATTTGCCTTTGCATTTGGCAAATAGTACAATAGCCTGTACTTTTGCCATGTTCATTTCTGAGAGTTTTGCAGCTCTTTTTGATATTCCTAGTAATTTTTTACTGTCATAGTGCGTACTGTGTATTCTGCCGAACTTCATCAAATACCAGCTTTCAAAGGCATTGAGCCTTTGAAATCGTCCCGTCCCGCGTGCCCAACTGACATCTGCGCCGTTTCCCAGATCAACTCCCTAATGGAGGGTCTGCGCGCCATGCGTGCCGAGGACGCGTCCACCAAGGCGCTGGTGGTGTCCCAGTTTACCAAGCTGCTGGACCGGCTGGAGGCGCCGCTGCGGGCCGCCGGCCTGGTCTTCTGCCGGCTGGACGGTACCATGTCGCTGCCGGAGCGGCGGCGCGCCATCGCGCAGCTGTCGCAGACGACCGCCGGCGCGCCCTCCGTGCTGCTGCTGTCACTGCGCGCCGGCGGTGAGGGCATCAACCTGACGGCCGCCTCGCGCGTCTTCCTGCTCGACCCGGCCTGGAACCCCGCCAGCGAGGAGCAGTGCTTCGACCGGTGCCATCGTCTGGGTCAGACGCGGCCCGTCACCATCGTCAAAATGGTGGCCAAGGACAGTGTCGAGGAGCGTATGATGGATCTGCAGGAGAAGAAGCGCCAGCTGATGACCAGCACGTTCGGAGGTGTAGGTCTGACGGCTGAACAGCGCCGGGTGCAGTTCATCAACGATATGCGCACACTGTTCAACCTGTGAGCGGGTGAAGCGGTGCTCGGGGCTCCGTGCCAGACGGTGGTTGTGTCGGAGGCTCGCCCCCGAACGACTAGGGCTGTGTTGGGGAGTGCAGAGGCTCGTCTGTATCGAGGTGGAACGATCAGCTACACGGCGCTGCGCGGAGCGGGTGGAGTAATCGTCGGCTGTGACTGCTGCTCGATATGTAAGTGCCTTCGGCCAGGAAAGCTCGTTAGTAGGGACAAGCTGCCGAGTTGTAGAGCTAGTGTTTGCTTAGTTGTTGCGTAATTTGTGGACCACCACGAGTTTGTAAATTGTTTGAGGTAGATTACGCAATAAGATGGATTGGTATGGGCCGTCGGAGCTGTTTCACCCTAGGGGTGCCCCTCCTGTGCTCTGCTATGTCCCGATTTCTCGCTGATCTATGTGGTTGTGTGCCGGCCAGCAACATGCAAGCAACAATATCGCTCTATTCCATTTAAAACGTTCCAGATGACACGTTGACCGCTTGGTTAGTGTCTGTTAGCCGTGGATGAATGAAGTTTTAATTCAGTGCGTATTAACAGAGGGTTATTGGTTCAGCAATCTTTATCTTCTCGTCCTATGATGCACTACGCTTCTAGAATATCAATCCACCATAGCTGCCTGAGCTGTACAAATCACTTCTGACGAATATTGTGCCTTGCTGTTGTCTCAGGATAGAAACCTGCCCGATCAAGGATGTTTTTCATGGTTATTTAACCGAGCTTGTCGTTGTTGGTAATATACCTTACGGTATTGATCGTGTATGCTGGTAACCGACCACGCTAAAGAGCCTGGTTAGTGGTTACCGAATTGTGCAATCGATGATGGCGTGGTTTGTGCCAACTGCCAGCCACCAGTGCAGCGACGGCACCACCTAGCGGGAGGTCGGGGAACTTGTCTGGCATTTGGCGGAGCGACAGATGTCGCTACTAGGGGGTGGATGCAGACTGCACGGCGTCCGCCACTGGCCTCCCCCGCTAAAGTCTCCGCTGTCTCCAGACTCAAGACATCCCGATCGATTCACTATGGGGACCTGAGAACCTTTCTGAGGTCATGCGTGAGGTCACGATGCGTGCACAGAAGTTATCACCCATTTTTCGATGCCAATCTATTACGGAAATGTGACCTGCATTCTGATCACCGGGATCGCTGGTTCGAAAATCACGGAATACAGACCAGTTTTTATACTTATGACACCTGAGAGCTACCAGTTTGCCATCTCCACCCGCATTCTTTCCCGTTACTCTCCTGTATCCAAAAAGCCCAATTTTATTCATCATAAAGCGTTTATTCACAGAAAGCAACGTGGTAATGTGGCAGACCATCAGTAACATTTTACAAATCACTTCCCATCACAAATCAAGCCCGTGCCGCGAACAAGACCGGACTACAAAACAAACGAACCGAGACAGGGCGCTTCCCCGCGCCTCAGACACGTAGGTAGGTAGCACAGCTCCGCACCGGCCCGGCGGCAGCTACTGCAGGGGTCGCCGGTGGGCCGGGGAGGGGAAGGGGGACCGGGCGAGTTAGGCAGTCTCCATGGCGCCCTCGCCACCCTCCTTGGCCGGCGGCTCGCTCTCGGGCGCCTCCACCATCAGCTGACCCGAGGAGGTCAGCCGGGACTTCAGCAGGTCCGGGTTGACGCCGGGCGGCAGAGTGAACTTCCTCACCATGCGCATGCTGGAACAGCCCTCCTCAGACTTCTCCTCGCGGTGGGCGTCCACGGTGACCACGCCGCCGTCCACCTTGACGCTCACCTCCTCCGGTTTGAAGGCGCTGACATCCACACCCACCTGGAACTGAGGCTTCTCGACCGGCTCAGCCACCTGCATCTGTTCCGGGGCCGGCGCCGCCTCCACCGCCTTCTTCTCCTCGGGCGCCTTGATGGCCTCCTTGGAGCCGACCGGAGGAGCCTCCAGCACCAGCTGGCCCTCGCGGGTCAGCCGGGAGCTCAGAGCGCTGGCGTCGACATTGTCCGGCAGCCGGACACGGCGCACCATGCTGCTGGTCACCAGACCGCCGCTGGTCTTCTCGTGGTGGCGGGCGCGAACCGTGACCACGCCGTCCGACAGCTTCACGCTGACTTCCTCCGGCTTGTAGCCAGTAGCGTCCAGAGCTAGCTTGAAGCCCTCGTTCTTCTCCGGTTCGGCTTTCTTCACCTGCTGCTGCTGCTCCTGCTGAGGACCCCTCAGACACTGCTGTCCTGGGACGTGCGTGAATGGGCGCCAGACGGGCCCGTCCAGCTCAGCAAAAGTTGACCACGGGTCCCAGAAGCTCAGCGGTCCGTGGGAACTGATGTCCCGCCGAGGCGCCCACCGGCGGCCGTAGGGCTCGAAAAACAGGAACGTATCCATGCTTGTCGCTGAAAACTCACGTGAGCTCCGCTCGCTCTTTGAAGGCTCAAATCCGACTGGTTGCCTCTGCGGGCCGAAAGCGAGAATATAAACCACGCCGCCCGCCCTCCACAGCTGACCGGAGCTTTCTCGACGACAGAAATCACCAGAGACGAGCCTTCGCAGCGCCGGACAACGCTGGCCAATCAGCGCCCGTAGAGGGTGTGACGTCATTAAACAGCAACGAATGGAGGCTCAGCTTTCAGAAGGGCGGAGCAGCTTCGAGAAACAGATCCATGTGGAGGGTTCTGGTAATCGATCGCCGCCGGCTGGTCAGTGGCCGCGTGACGTGCAACACAACACCGGACGGAATGTCATTTCAAGGTCAGTGCGGATCAATGCCTACCGGCTGGGCCCCGGGCGCCGGCTCAGTATCGGGGTATTACGAAACAGCGCGGCGGGCGGGGACTGGGGTCTGGGGACCACCGAAAACATCGAGAACATGAGGGAGCCATCGACTGTTTCGTAAAGGGGTGGATAACAATTCACATAGCTTACATCAGACAATTACCTATGCCTTCAACTAAAAATGTGAGCATATACATTCTTGGACGATACCGCGAAAACGAAATATTTCTATCGAGAGTTTTCAAAGGATTTCATGCACGAGGCCTTGGCCGAGTGCATGAAATTCTTTGAAAACTCGAGATATAAATATTTCGTCGCGGTAGAGTCCTAGATATTATTGGGGAATATTTGTTTCTGGTCCCTAAAAAGCTGTTTCTGGCACCTAATTGCTGATCAGCCCCAAAATGCTTATTCGACCCTAATATCTGAATCTGGCACCTAATTGCTTCCACACAGCCTAAAGTTGCCAGATCGTCTAGTTGAACTCCGTATTTGCTGTTTGCTGATTCAGCACCAAAACCAAAACATCCAGCACCTATTTTATTCCACGTTTGCCTACCTAATTTGCGTAATCTTCCTGATTTTATGTATCCTAACAACATGAACGTTGCATTCGGTGATGTCAAGTGCCATTTTCGCCAGTGGAGATAATGATTAATGCCATTTCTAGCCAAAAGAGAATCACTAGCCAGCTATGGTGCAGCATAGCAAGACGCTCCTATACCAGCCTGCTACGTAGAGACTAGAGATTATTGCACCCTCAGCCATTTTAACGTGAAAAGTTTGGATCCGTCACTTCCAGCCAGGCTCTCAGGTCATAAACTGGAGTAAAGCAAAATGTCAACTCTGAACAGACATGCCACGCAACCGGCCCTCTTTTCAAATATTATTAGCTTTCTGCAATCATCGTCTGACTCCATCTCGATCAAACGCAGCATCCGGTTTCGACAGGGGCGTTTGACTGACCGGCCACACAATAACCAAAAACAAAATCAAAGCTTCATGCACACATATGACTAGTGACATAAGTAAGAAACGGATGAAAAAGGCACAACCACGGCACAACTCTGCGCGGCAAACAACGGACAATGTCCCACGCAAGATCCCGCGTTTCTTCAGCGGCCTTGAACGGAATGAAAACATTACATTTTTTGGAGCTATTTGATGACGTCAAAAAAATACAATACCCGTTTTAATGGTCAAAATCGAGACAATTACTCACAAAAATGTTTCCCTTTAAGCATTACAAATAAATACTTTTAAATATTTAAATGACATTGTTTTTTTCAAACAAATCAATATTATTTGCTTACTTAAACGTCATATACAATGCTGAGATCACTACGGGGCTGTCTTAGAGTGTAGCTGCACTGGCAACCTTTAGGCTAGACTCCAGGGGTCATACCAGAACAACATGATTCTACCAGCCAGTAGTTCATTTTTCTACTAGATTGGTGCTACGCTCAGCATTTAGGTGCCAGATTCAGAAAAAAGAGTAAGGCGTACCGATGAATAGGTGCCAGAAACAGCTAATTAAGGTCATTTTCCATGATTGGTGCTGGTATCCACCAAATAGGTGCTGAGGACCAATTTTGGGGCGAGTCAGCTTTTAGGTGCCAGAAATAGCTTTTCTGGGACGCAATTAAATGGCGTCCGATATTATTTCCTGTATGCTTCTTAATATCGTTCGTTATTTGCTTAAAAAAGGTCGAAATATGCATAAATAAAATACAGTAACATTAACTACACGTTAAATACTGAGATACTGGCAGTTCTAATTGCTCAACAGTTCAGCAAAGCTTACAAATTTTCTTTAAAACAGAAGCCCTCGATGAAATCAAGCTATCCAAGAAAACCATCCAAGAAAACGTCTCGCGCAAAGTTTCTTGGATGGCTGGATTGCATTGCAAAACTGCATCAAACATACAGGAATAAATAAGCCAAATATTCTTTCTCGTGGTTCTTACTGTACCTACCTATGATATACTGCCTTGCCTATGCCTTTGTAACAAGTTCATTCGGCATGCGGCGGCATAAACCAAAAACTGGACATGCTCACGGGCATAAATAGCTGTCTGCACTATTTACTTGCCAAAAAATGCACCTATCGTGTGATGGACTTCTTAAAACAAGTAAGTTGTCGACAACTAATTATCGATTCATAAAACGAATTTTGCCACTGATTACCATTTTTCGGCATTGTCCGACGTTGTTCCAGCGGTAACCGGACAAAAGACAGTAAAGCAGAAGATCGTATGGCAGAAGATCGTAGGCAGTTGATCGTGTGCAAAATATCGTAATGGATAAAGATCGTACGACATAATGCTCGTATGGACAAAAGATCGTATTCGCTAAGGATCGTCAAGGAAAATGATCGTATGCCAAAAAGTCGTAATGGATAAAGATCGTACGACATAATGCTTCGTATGGACAAAAGATCGTATTCGCTAAAGATCGTCAAGGAAAATGATCGTACGCCAAATGATCGTATGAGTTAAAGATCGTACAGTCAAAATGATCGTATTCACATAGTGCAGGCTGCAGCCCAACTCCAGCGCATACAAAGCTTATCAATTTCTGTGTTCGCATAGTAAGTGGCCGTCGTAAGCTCGACCACACATTGATGTTATTTCAGAACTTATGGCTCAATGACACCTAAAAGCAACGCGTTGTATATGTGCCGAATAAATGATTGTATGTGCTGCTGTTTTCATGTACGTACCTATTTGAAGTGAATACAACCAGTATAACGCCTTTTGGGGCGACTAACGGAGCGAGCGAGAGGGTGAGCCTTGCACGTGTGGAATTTTGAGGGGGTACCTCCAACTGACTTGTGCACGGCACCCTACTAACTGGTCTCCAGCGATGTGCCAAATTTGAGCACAATCGGCCCAGCCGTTCTCGAGATCTGGGAGCGGCACCCTGCACGTGCGCACGTGCAAAATGGGTCCCAGCATATAGGGCCTTGGTCCCAGCTGACTTGTGCACGGCACCCTACTAACCGGTCCCTAACTGTGTGCCAAATTTGAGCGCCATCGGTCCATCCGTTCTCGAGATCTGGAAACGACCCCGGCATGTGCGAACGTGCAGCAGCACCCCAACTCTGGCACATGGATATGCATTGCCCTAGTGGGTGCCTATACCTCTATGCCAGCATTGAGCACAATCGGCCAAGTAGTTACCGAGATATTGCAACAATTACAAAACTGACACCTCTTCGTTTTGCACGTGGCACGTGCATAAGGGGTCACCCGTTTGCATCGGGAATAGTCCAATACTTGGTAGAAGGAATGAAGCTACCCTACAAAAATTACCGCATGTAAATCGGTCAAGTGGTTGCTGAGATATAAGCCTCGCAAAAGCGTCCGCACGGCCGGCCGGCCGGCCGCTCATGCTCAGAAATTTCTCTCAGAAATTTGCAGGAAAGACTCCGCTCGCTTCGCTTGCTCCGTAACTAAACCCATGGTGCGCGTCTTTCCTTCTCCGTAACTAAACCCTCAGCGTCAGCCTCAGCCAGACGCTGAGAACGAACTATAAAAAAGAACGAACTATAACGGGCTTTATGCTACAATCATTTACTTACAACACTATTCTATACGATTATTTACTTACGAACTTAACGTTACAATCTTTTGTCGTACGATCTTTTACAACATACGATCTTTATCTTACGATCATTTACGATCCATTGCTTTACGATCTTTTGCTTACGATCTTTGGTCGTACGATCTTTTGCGACATACGATCTTCATCTTACGATCATTTCCCTACGATCTTTTTCATACGATCCTTTGCTTTACGATCCTTTGCTAACGATCTTGAGTCGTACGATCTTTTGCGACATACGATCTTCATCTTACGATCATCTTCCTACGATCTTTTTCATACGATCAATTGCTTTACGATCTTTTGCTTACGATCTTTTGTCGTACGATCTTTTACAACATACGATCTTTATCTTACGATCATTTTCGTACGATATTTTTCCATACGATATTTTGTCTTACGATCTTTTGTCACGTAATCGTTCCAGCACCTGCCCACTGGCGGTTATCGGTGTCTGCTGATTTGTAAATTCAGTTGTTGGATTATGGATAGCACTATGCTCATTTTTGCAAGCTAGCACAAGCGCAGATTGGCCCGACTGACCCGACTGCCATATGCACTGTGCCCTACAGAGGGGGGGGGGGGTACGACCCCCCTCGCCGTTTCGCCCCTGGTGGAGCTAGCGCGTCGCGGAAAAAAAAAAACGAGCGTGTCGCCGTTACGAGACGCAGAGATTGATACCCGATTTTAAGTTCCTAGGTCAACCGGTGATCTCTGAGGTCAGGTCAAGTGCCCCAAGGTACGGTCCTGTTTTTGGTGAATAACTTCGCAAAAAATGGCCGCAGAGCCGCGATTTTGGCAGCATCGTGTTCGCCTCGCTCAGGCACGTCGAACGATATACTTTTTGTTTGGGTGAGGTCAACTTAGGGTGTTGACCTCAGGTGACTGTCAGGTCAGCGCCCCCAGGTCACGAAATTGGTCGAAGTAGGTCATGTCGCATATCATTCGATTTGGCAGGTTTTCCTGAGTCCATTGATGGCTTTCCCGACTCGTTAGCTCAATTTGATCGGGAGTTATTGACGAAAAACTAATATGACCCTAATGACGTCATAAATGACGTCACGCAAGGTCAACATTGCAAAAGTGACGCATGTAACCTTGCAAGGAGTGCATCAAATCACGATTCTGTGTGCTTGAGATAGTTGGAGATCGTTTCCGTGACCCCCCCCCCCCCCCGTGAGCAGCCGGGAAGGAATACAGTTTTGAACGGGACGCCGTGTTGTCTACTTCAATCGGCAATACAAATTTGTGATCGTTTTGCTTTTATCGACCTCCAGTGACCTCACCGATGACTTGATCGAAAATGACCAGTGTGATCCTGAAAGATCGTACAACGATCCATCTATTGCTTTTCCTGCGTCTCTCTAGCTTTCTTACTTTCCGTGATAACCTGGTGTGGCCAAATACGCTATGGCAAAGCTGGCTGAGAGGTCCAGCCAGTAGCGGCGGAACACCTTCAATGAGGGGGGGGGGGGCACTGCCGACTTTTGGTCCCATTCTTTCCATGCAACGCCCATAGGGCTAATGTTAAAATGCCAAAATCAAAGGGGGGGGGGCACGGTGCCCTGGTGCCCTCCCCGTTCCGCCGCCTATGGGTCCAGCCGGGCGCAGGTTTAGGTGTTGACCTCGTGTGAAGGTCAGGTCAGAGCCGCTTAGCGCACGAAGCTGGTTGAAAGGGTCATACCACACATCATTCGATTCAAATTTTTTCCCGAGTCCATTGGTGGCACTGGCTTTCCTGATTCGCTAGCTCAACTTAATCGGAAATTATTGAAAGAAGTTATATGGCTTTAGTGATGTCATGAATGGCGTCACGCAAGGTAATGATGCAAAAGTGAAGCATCGGACCTTGCTAGGATTGCATGAACTCACGATTCAATGTATGTACTTTAGGTAGTCTTATATCATTCCCGGTGCCGAAATAACATTCATATTTAACTTTCAAGCCCCTCCCCATTGACATTTAACGGTGAGGTCACACGTCACCGACTTGATCTCAGGTGATACTTAAAGTGACCAATGACCATCCCACCTCAACATTAGTTTTGAGTTGAGATAGCCAAATTGGTGGCCATGGCCTGCAAATACCGGTTTGGGCACTCACAACATCGAAAAATGCTTTAATTCGGAGATATGGAATTTCAAACTTACAGTTTTCGGATTCTAAGGGGCTAATGCATTAGGATGCCCCCTTAGAATTTGTGACGTCAGCGGTGATCTAACGATTTTAAAACCTTATACTAACATCTTTGTGAAGCAGTGGTGGTATATGCTATTTGCGCGCAACATCTGCCGCAAACGCCGCACTTCCAAAATGAAGTCGCTAGAAACAGCGGAGATCCCCAAAAAGTAAACAAAAGTAGGTAAATGTCTAATATCTTGAAAACCGGTGAATATTTTTCGGTGAAATTTGGTAGCCTACCAAATTTCAGTGATGTTCGTTTTTGCTCTTTCTGAACCGAGCGACATCACCTTCATGCCAATTCATTAACTTTTTTGAAGGTGGGAGGGTTCCTTTAAGAAAAATTGGAGATATACATTATACAGGCTGCGAGACCTCTGAATGATTTCAGGTCCTGTAAGTTTCATCTCCCGGCATGAAAGCTCATTTGGCACTGAGGACATTGCGATCAGTTGCGACATTTTGGGGTCGGCAGAAGTTCGCTTATGACGTCACAGGTCAGTGACCTGATGACCTGAAAATGCGGTTGGTGTCACAAGATTTGGATTTGGGCTTAGATCAAATGTCAGGTATGCTGAGTGTCAGCTCTGTATCGCCGGCTGTTCCGAACTATTGCGAAAAAAATAATATGGTTGAGGGGCTGTACACGCCCCCACCCCATCCGGCGAGAGCTCAACAAGTCATTACGTTGACCTGAGGGCGGCCAAAGCTTAATGTTGCCCTTAAGCTTATAAGGACAACTTATTACTTAATTCATTCGACACTTTTCCACGAGAGGAGCACGAAATCGGTAAAAGTAATTTTGCCAAAGTTTTTAATCAAAGTTATCGCCGGCAATCAGTTCTCTGCAGGCTCAGCCGTTGACTATTGACCGATGTGCTTTTCCGCGGTGCCGTAGCTTTATTGGTCCCGAGTTTTACGCCGATCTCTCTCTCTCTCTCTCTCTCTCTCTCTCTCTCTCTCTCTCTCTCTCTCTCTCTCTCTCTCTCTCTCTCTCTCTCTCTCTCTCTCTCTCTCTCTCTCTCTCTCCCTCTCCCTCTCCCTCTCTCTCCTTCTCTCTCTCTCTTTCTCTCCCTCCCTTTCTCTCTCCCTCTCTCTCTCTCTCTCTCTCTCTCTCTCTCTCTCTCTCTCTCTCTCTCTCTCTCTCTCGGGCTGAAAAAATGTTGAAATGGGCAAAATTTGATCTGTGATGACGTCTGGTGTCTGGTGACCTTACCTAAAAGAATGACCTAATTACTTTTACCATGATTTTCGGCGTTCTTTCGAAAGCCACTTGTCGGTCGCTACGTGCATAGACATAGCCTTCTATGTATATATATCTAAGCCTTGGATCATAAAATCCCCCGCATCATAGATTTGAATATTTGAAATAGTAATGGAAAAATCGGAGTAACGGAAAAATCGGAGTTGATTCATCACGCCAGACAGTCTCTGGCTTTTTTTGTCCAGTTTCCAACCCTTTTTCTTTTTCGATCCGGGTCCTCCTTACCTAAAATTTACGGAGCCGGGAGGCGGCATTTAACACCTAGCAATGTTATCCAGCGATCAAGCAATAACGTTCAATTGAACATTCCAGACGGCACCGGAAGGCGGAATCTACAGTCGCGTCAGTTCCCCCCCCCCCCCCCCCCCCCTTTGGAATGTTCCGGTTGCACGGCCTTGAGGGCCTACCTCACTCGTAACATTCCGAAACGCCCAGACTGGTCTAGACACCCAGCTGATCGTACAGCGACGTCATCTAGCAGCGAATCAGAAGCCAGTACTGGGGTATGACGTCAGAGGTCTCCGGCCAATGAGAGTCAAAGATAGATCATCAACACGGAGCGAGCTCGCGAAATGGATCATTGGTGAGCCGTCGCCAGTTGACGCCGCCGGTGTCCGGAACAGTCCCGTGCAGTGCCGGCGGATCCCGTCCCGTCTGTCTGGTAACAAAAGTGACCGGCCCGCCGCCCGCGGAGTCAGACATTCGAGTGGTGTTTGTCGTGGTTGGTCTGTGTCTCGCTCGCTCGCGCTACTTTCTGCGATGGATCTGCTGCTGGAGCCATGGGCCGTGTTCCCGCTCTTGGCGGACATCGAGCCCCATCACACCCTGAAGGATTCGGACAAGTTCCAGGCTTCGATGCACCTGGGCCACTACAAACCTGACGAAGTGGTGGTCAAGGTAGCCGACAACGTGGTGACCGTGCGGGCCGAGCACGAGGAGAAGCACGAGGACGGTTACTCGCACAGCCGAACGGTGCGGCAGATGACGCTGCCGCAGAACACCAAGGTGGACCAGCTCACCTCCCACCTGACCCCCAACGGCGACCTGCTGCTGGAGGCGCCTTACATCAACAAGCCGGCGCTGCCTGCGACCAGGGACATTCCGATCGCCATCGAGGGTGCCGGGGACGCCCCGAAGGTCGAGGGCAAAAAGTGAGCTGTGATTTCGGGTCGGTGGACTGCTGCCCGCGGCTATGGTTATGTATCGAGCCGAATTTGTAAGTTACTGTTTTGTTCGCCATACGCGAGGTGCTGCGGGCGACGCGCTTTCAGGGATCATATGGACCCTCGATTGATTTTTGATTGTAGCCCAGAGATGTGCGCGATTTGGGTCTCTGTCTGCCACGCTGCCGCGGCGTGGTTTGTATCTGTGTTTGTTCGGGCCAATAAATGTTGACCGATGCTGATGCTTCTACTGGAGTTTGTTGTCTGTGAATGTAGACTTGTTGATAGCGAACAGACGCAGCTAATCGCAGTGGTCTGGTGGCATATTGAATGGGATGTGCGTGGATGTAGATTTTCGGCGTGATGCAGTTCAAGTTATGTCCCCGAGCGACTGAAGGGTTGGGGGGGGGGGGGGAGACGGGGAGTGAGGTGAGGGAGGGTAAATCAGTCAGGTAGTTTGGGAGCATGGGCTCGTCTGCAACAGTTTTTAGGAGGTTTGGACCGATTTGGACCACTTAGGGTGGACCAATCAAAAAATTGTGAAAAATAGCACCATTTCAGACAGCGGCGCGTCCAGCGGTGAAGGTTTCATCGAAATCAGTCCATTAGTTTCGGAGCATGGGCTCGTCTGCAACAGTTTTTGGGGGTTTTGGACCGATTTGGACCACTTAGGGTGGACCAATGAAAAAATTATCGTAAAAGGCACCGTTTCAGACAGCGGCGCGTCTAATGGTGAAGGTTTCATTGAACTCGGCCCAGTAGTTTCGGAGCATGGGCTCGTCTATGTTTCTGGACCATTTTGGTCCGATTGGTTCAGTCAGAGTAAACCAATCGCAAAAAAAAAACGAAGAACGGCTCTTAAATAAGTTATCTGCTATTGAATGGTGAAAGAATTATCAATCTCGGGCCAGTAGTTATTGAGCATGGGCTCGTCCGCTAGTCTCGTCTGATTTTTAGACACTCCCGAAAAAATTGACTAGTGCCCGGAGGCGTCGTGGGGCGTGCTCTTGGATAAGTTTTCCATTGGCATTCTCCAAACTTCTAGGACATTGTTTTCTTGTTCCCTTCTTGGCATTTAACATATAATTTCTTTATGAAAGTCATGTGAAAGCTTATTTCTGTACGAGAAAATTTGCAAAATTTCGTTTATTTGTGTGGATGTGGGAGACTGAGACGAGAGATAAATGCCTATGATGTCCCCCTCCCCCCAAGTGGGGACACATGCGATAGAGTCACTTTTAAATGTGATATGACCGTCTAATTAGATTATTTCGTAACTCTTATGATAACTGGGTGTATAATAATTTTGACTGTTGAGCGCAATTTTCACATTTAATTTCCTTCTGAAGGAATACATATTTTTGCTAGTGACACCATGACAACGGGCAATAGTAATCCGTGTGTGTTTAAAATTTGAATCCTTTTTCAATTTTCTTCTGGGCAGCGACATTAACGATATTGATTAGCGTGTTGGGGTGGGCCATAGAAAGTGAATACTTTTTGGGGTAGGGGCAATAAGAAAAAAAACATTCCCCTCTGTGCCGCCACTGTAAACAAGCATTATTGTCCTCGGCTACGCCTCGGCAATAAAGCATTTTTCGGTCTTCACCCTCGGGCTACTGTGGCGTTACATCGGGCAATATTTTTTTTACTATTGGCCGCTACCCCATACAGTATTCATTTACTGACTACAGCCATCGGTCAATGCGGTTGTTTCCTCAGTTCATTATTCATACTATTAATACCCTACCCACTCCCCAGTCCCATTTACGTGGCTCTAAGAACTAAGAACGGCCTTGCGCTCAGAGGAAAGATGATCGAAATAGGAAACAATCGAAAAGGCACGCTCCCCGAACCCCCCCCCCCATTCTAGACCTTTACTTTTCCGATAGCCAAACCCATGACGTCAGGGTTACCTTGAGCGCTAAACTGCGCATTAGATGGTTAAGGTAGCTATTTCGCAACATGGCATTATCAAATCTGTTCATTGTTTGAATAACGCTGCTCTCGAAAGTCCACTGTGTCATGATTCATGGCGTCATGCATTTGCTTGCTTATACTTGCTGCGCATTTGCTTCATGTCGCGTGTAGTGCTAGGTAGATATTTTTTTTGCGACACTGCAGTGTTGAAATGATCCGATCCAGGTTATATAACCCGCTGTGGAATGCGAGCCTAAATCATTTGCAGATCGACAATAACCACTGCTGAACCGTTCTAATACGTATTTTAGCACTGATGTAATTCTTATATAAACGCCCCGCGCCCCGCTGAGGTCTGGCAGGTTCCACGTTCTGTGGGGGGGGGGAAGCAAAGGGCCCCTTCGTATCTCCGAAACCAATAGCGGGATCGGAAAAATTCAAACGACATTCTAAAGAAATCATCTAGATGCACAATCGGATAGGATATCAATGACCTTCATATTTGGCCTGTGACGTCATAGGGAGGTCAAACAAGGTCAAATCAGTCCAATTTACAATGACGAGAAGTCGGCCATAAAAAAGGAACCTAGATTTCCAAAATGATTCTGGATATGATGTATGTGATAGATCGGGCATGTAGATAGTTATCTGAATGGATGATGACCGGTGACGTCACAACAGGGGTCAGCCTCGACCAATCAGAAAACACGTGAATCGCAAGGTAAGGCATGTTAATGTAAATATTCGAGTCTTTATACAGACATGTCATATATATGTAGCCACAGAAACATCCTTGAACATTGTGACCGCAGCGGGTGGTGGTTATGGTAATTTAGTTTCGTCCCGATAGCTGCCCCCTCCGCTCCTTAGTGTCTTTATTTCCTTAGACCTTTGACGTAACGGGAATATCAAAAATGGTCAAAATACACCTACTAATTTACGACGAAAAATATTTTTTTTACGTAAGAGTGACTTTTATCACGTGAAAGATCATATTCAGTCAGGAAGAGGTTGATAAGGGTCATGAATATTACTTCTGACTGATTTGAAGCCCAAATACCTACTGAAAACATTGTGACGTCATAAACTCACATAAGAACAGTCGCTACTTTTCAGTCATTCAAATAACTAAATCTCTGGCAGTTTTAGAGATATTTTGTTAATTTTTGGCTGTGAAGGGGTCCTATCACATGCGTTCCGTTTTTTAATTTCCCTTAATTTCAAAAACATTTCCAGAAATCTAAATTTAGTTAGAAAATCCTAGATCATGCGATTTTAGTATTTAGAAAATTTCGAGAGAGCCGTTTTGTTACCCCATTTTGTTCGCCATGCTTTTTTATACTCTATGTTTGATATTTGAGTCTCTAGGTTGAAAGTCTGATTTTCTGCTATTTTTCTTCTTGAACGACTTTTTCGATGAAAAATCGTCGAACATGACTTCAGTTTGACCTCTATAGCTTGTGACATGAGATGACCTGGTGCCTCATTTTTTTCAGGAATCGTGTAGAATTGATGCCCGGAGAGGTACTGAAAGTTGGAAGCCGAAATTCGCAGCCGTTTCTGGGATATCTGCGAAAAACCACCGGGGGAGACCCTTTTGCCCCCCCCCCCCACAACGTGGGGTTGCGGGTTAATCCGCGCAGTGCTGTGGGGGGGGGGGGGGCGTTTTCACGCCCCTCGCGAATATCTTGAAAAACGGCACCTGTCCATGCATCTTTTCCGCATATGTTGTGAAAATTTCAGGCCCTGGTCGTTCAATGTCAGGTCAACAGGTCACGTCAAGTGATCTTACCTCAGAAAAAGTTCAAGACTCGCTGTAGCTACATCGACTGAACGATCGCTTTGAAAATTGCAGAGCTTGATGATAGTAACAGTATGTATGAAATGTACCTCTCGGAATTTTGATATCTGTGACCTGAGGTCAGGTCAACTTTGCGACTTCTCCATTATAAGTCAATGGAAGAATATTGAAATGCGCCTGTTTTGGACGAATGTCGTTCTGAACACCCCCAAACAGGGCTGCGGAGTCGGAGTCGGAGTCAGAGTTGGAGTCGGTCGGAGTCGACAGTTCTGCCCGGAGTCGGAGTCGGAGTCGGAGTCGCCCAAATCTTACCGACTCCGACTCCGGAGTCAGAGTTAACGCTGCATGGCTCAACGTCATGCACTGCACCTGTTTGATTGACGATACTGCGATCGAAATTAGATTTTGTCGAAAATAGGTATTTTTTCTGTTTTGGACGAACGTTTTCAGCGAAAGAAGCAGAAGACGGTGAATGCCCCAGAACCTGCTTTTAAAATCTGCATGTTATTTTTAATGCATATTTGCAACGCAAAGCCTTTGAAACGCACATGGGATCGTTTCAGGCAAGATAAAAATATCTCCATTATGAACTTCAATATCATGATATGGGTATATTCATAGAACCGTCCAGAGTCGGGGTTGGAGTCGGAGTCGGAGTCGATTTTTGAAGCCGGAGTCGGAGTCGGAGTCGGAGTCACCCTAAAATTCATCGACTCCGCAGCCCTGCTCCCAAACATCGATTTATAGGTAAACATGACACACTGAATCGGAAAATTGCACCCGTGACCCCTCTGTGTGCCCCTGAGGTCATCTCAGGTCACGAAAGATCACCATCAGTTTTTTACTATAACTTTTGATAGAGACATGCTATGGCGGTGAAAACGCGTCAGATGTGTTCAGCTCGACGATACGGATCAACTGATATGCATAATGCAGCATGACCCTTTGCAGTCAGATCATGACCTTGACCTGAGGTCAAATTTTCCAAATGACCTTTTTGGTTTAATGTTTATTCGACGCGTCTCGACGAGAGGAGCACAATGCTGGCCAAAGTTTTGTCGTGTCTCTCTTGAGTCAAAAGTTATTAGGTACCGAAAAATATTGTTTCGTAAAAACGGCTATTTGTAAGTAGTTTTATCATCTGGAGGCTAAACTGTTGATCTGAGGTCATATCTGAGGGCAATGTTCATTGTTCAGAAAGGTTTGTTAAAGAGCTATGGAATGCCCTTTTCCGCAGCGCTGTAGCTCTATTCAGGGGGATGTCGTCCCGGTTTTCCCCATGCATTATTCGCCAATCAGCTTAACACTACCAGTGACGTCACTGGTGGATCGCCAATCGGGGCCGTCCGGCCGGCCGGCCGGGCCCGTAGGCCAAACGCAGACGTTTTCAGAAAAGCGTAAGCCGTATAGATACAGTCGTGGATGGAGTTTTGCTGTGATTCGGCTCTCCAAGAGTGCGTCAGCGGACCAGGACCCGGATAAAGGTCATATTGAACCGGCATCTGATAAAATCCGCTCACGGCTTAGCAGCCGACTTCGACCCTTCGCCCTCGTAAAGCACAAAAGCTTGCCGGTCATTAATCCACCTGCATCTTCTCATCTGCTTAATGCCTATATCGACCAGCTACTGCAGCCGTTTTGGAGCGGCTCACGGCCAATAACACGCCGGGCGTGCGCTAGCCGCCGGTGCTAAGCGCTAACCATTGAGTGCGCGTGGCCGACTGCCGCCCCGATGGCGCTGGCCCCCGGCACCGACACCGGCGCGGCGCCGCTGACCCATTGGGGGGGGGGGGGGGCTGCTAATTAGTTGAGCCGGAATTGGGATAGAAGCCGGTATGGGATTGGGATAGAAACTCAGCGAGACTAAGGGATTGTGTTGTGCCTTCGGTAGGCCCCCAAAAATCACCGGTGTAGTGCCCTCAGGGCCACCGGTTATGAAGCCTTTGGAGGCACTGGTGTGGGCCCTCAGAGGTAGGTACCGGTGTGAGGCCCTCGGAGGCATTGGTGCGGGGCCCCAGAGGTACAGCCCACCGCTAAAGTAATGTAGGGTTTTACCAATCTCAACGGTTGGCTTTGACTGGCGATTGTTTAATGCGGAGTGATCGAAAAGAATATGTCAATAGCTAAAGTTGCAGCTGCAAGGGTGACGATACATATAAGCTACATTCAAAGTTTCGTTGTAGTCTGGCTAATCGTTCCTAAGCTTCAGAAGCAGAACATACCCATGACTGAAACCCCACATTACTTCTGCTGTGGACTGTACCGCTGCGGGCCCTCTGAGGTGCTAGTGTGTGGCCCTCAGAGGCGCTGGTGAGGGTCCTCACCATGGGTGTAGTTTTCCAAAAATCATTGGGGGTGCTCAATAGCTTTCAGAAAGGCATGCCATAGTTTTTGTAGTTTTTTTTAGCTGTTCTTTTTTACTGTAGCCATCAGGCATCATGCAAGAAATGATGTTAAATCGGTTCGAGAGCTTGTTTTAATAGCGCCACTGTAAAACAATTTTCGGGCTCACCCAATGCATTAACCCGCGCGGGGCTGGGGTCTCCAGCCGAACCCGCGGGGTGGGGGGGGATAAATTTATCCCTGTTATCTCCCGAACTAATGGTCCGATTTGGAAAATTCAAACGCCAGTCGAAGGATCTCATCACGAATAACTAAAAACATGTACTTAATTTAAAGTTTGAGGTCAAGGTCAAGGTCAGGTCAAGGGTACAAATTGCAAGTTTCTACAGTATCGGCCTTGCACCGTAGTTGCCGAAGAATGGAGTCATGGACTGAGACTGATTGCCCAAAACGTGTTTGGGCCTGACCTTGGCCATAAGTTTGGCAGGCCGGATTTTGTAATGGACCATTTTGAGTCAACTTTGAGAAATACATAACGTACAACGGTGGTAAAATCGTTGCTATAGGTATAACACAGTTTACCCGCTCCGGGTGTGAGGAAGGGATGTGGGGCAATGAGTGCACTGACGTGGCGCCCTCGGAGGGCCGGTATGGGATTAAAGCTCAGCTACACTAAGGGCTTGTGTGATGCCTTCAGTTATCGGTGGCACCCTCAGAATCACCGGCGTAGGGCCCTCAGAGCCGCCGGTAAGGGAGGCACCGGTGTGGGGCCGCCATGCAGGTGCCGGTGTGGGCGATCAGAGGTGCTAGTGTGATTCTCTCAGAGGCGCCGATGAGGGTCCTATACAGGCGTTGCTCCGAGCCCTCATAGACGCTGGTGTAGAGCCGTTCAGACGGGTGTGGGGCCTTTAGAGCTGCTGACGCGAACTCTCTACAAGCCGGCAGGGGGTCTCAGTGACCGGCAAGGGGTCCTTAGCGGGCTTAGGCCGGCAGAAGAAGTCCTGCGGGGTCCTAAGAGACCGGCATGGTACTGTCAGACGCCGGTGGGGCCCTCAGGGTCACCGTTGTGGGGCCCTCAAGTCATCAGTGGGTGGCCTTTAGATGCGCAGGTGTTGGGTGGGTCCTCAGAGCCGCCGATATAGGGCATTAATAGGCACTGGTGTAGGCACTCAGAGTTGGGGGTGTTAAACCCTCAGAGACACCGGCGTGGGCCCTCATAGGCACCGATGAGGGCCCCGTTATGGGGCCCTCAGAAAAATAAGTGTGGGACCATCACAGGTGGGAAATGCCCCTAGAACTGTCCCCTCATAGGCCGGTAAGACCTCTCAGGAGCCAGTAAAGGCTGAAGCAGACTCTTTCCGCGTTCAGGAAATCGCATGCGAGAGCCTATTCAAATACATTGTAATTCCTCTCGCATCAATCGCTCGCGGGAGGTGCGTGCGATTGATGCGAGCGTGCTTCCATGTATTTGAATAGGCTCTCGCATGCGATTTCCTGACTGCGGAGTCTGTTTCAGGCTTAACGGGCCTTTGGAGACCACCGAGGTGTCCTTAAAAGCCGCAAGAGGCCCTCAGAAGTCGGCGTGGGGCCCTTATGGAGACCTTAGTGTGGTGATTTAGGGCCCATGAGGTGCTCTAACGAGCCCCACGGGGCCCTTCTGAGTAGAAATATGGCCATCGTTAACCCTCAGCGGTCAAATGGCGCCGCAGGGCCTCTCGGACCCGAGGTTCCCTTTGAACTCGATGGGGGGGGGGAGGGGGTACGTGTCCCCTTAGACCCCTAGCTATGCCACTGTTTCATATGCATCATGTCAGGTATTTTAGGCTCGCCCCCCCCCCCCACTTGAAAATCGTTCGCGGGCCCCTGATAATATCAGATGTAATGTTAACACAAATATCATGCATCTTAATTTGTGGTGATTTATTCAATGTATATTCTCTTAGTCACTGAATTGAGTAAGCATAGTATTTGCATGATTCACTGGGCTCATTACAGTACTAGGAGATGGACATTCTGATTCTGATTATTGAGGGCCTTGAGTCAGCTGGGAATGTTTTGAGGAGGCTGGGGGTGCTTTAAGAAGGCAGGGGGTGCTGAGCTCAGGATTGGGGGTGCTTGAGCACCCACAAAGAGATATAAAGTTACGCTTATGGTCCTCACAGTTGCCATTGTGGCCTGTGGGCCCTCAACTGCAGTGTGGGGTCATCACAGCCGGGTGCGGGACCCCTAGAGCTGCTGGCTCGAACCCTTTATAAGCCGACAGGGGCTCTCAGAGACCGACAAGGGGCCCTCAAGAGGTCTGCGGTGTCTTCAGGAGCCCTGTGGAGTCCTCAGAGACCAGCAAGGTACTCTCAGACGCCGGTGGGGCCCTCAGAGTCGTCGGTGTGGGGTCCTCAAAAGTCACCGGTGAGTGGCCGTCCGATGCGAAGGTCCCGTCTTAGGCCGTAAGAGGCTCCGGCGTTGAGCCCTCAGAGCCGCCGATATATGGCCTTAAGAACAGACTTGTGCCGTGACCAAAAATCAAGATCCAGGATCCTCAAGGTCCCACGGCAAATTCAATTTCTAGAAGAAGCACTGGTTTGGGCCTTTGGAACTTCATTCAGGGATGCCGGTTGAACTCAGAGGTGCCAGTGTGGGGCCCTCAGCTTGGCACCGGTTTGGGGCTTTCACAGCCACCGGTGAGGGCCCTCGCAGGCGCCGTTGTGGGGGCCTTCAACCATTGGTTTAGGGGGTCATCACAGGCGTGTGTGGAACCCTTAGAGCTGCTGGTCCCTGATAGGCCGGTAAGGGCCCTCAGAGGCCGGCAAGTAGCCCTCAGAGGTCGCCAATGGGCCCTGAGAGGCCGGCAAGGGGCCCTCAAATGCCGACAAGGAACAATAAAAAGCCGGTGTGTGGCTCTTATGGAGAGAAGTGTGGCTATTCGGAGCACATAAGGTATTCTTTCGAGCCCTGTGGGGCCCTTCTGAGTCGAAAATGCCAGCGTGGACCCTCAGCCGCCAATTGGCGTCGCATGCGACGCCAAGGGGCACTGCAGGGCCCCTCGGGCCCGAGAGGCCCCCTGATCCGATGGGGGCACGTGCCCCCTGCCCCCCCCCCCTCCGGGTACAGATAGAGAATGCAATCGGCGGTGCGGGACACAACAATTGCCCGAAATCGTTCCTTCTCCCGTCGCGAGGTCGCCCATCCGACCCATATCCCAAGATTGTCAACCCCGGGGCTCGGGTCGGCAATGTATCGGCAAGGAAATCAGCTTTAGGTGGGTAAAAAAGTTATTAAGGGTCATAAGTTGTCGTTACGTTCAGTAATAACAACGATGAAGTGCCAAATGTACCCGACGTACGGCTTGGAGCCGGGCGCCGCGCGGTCTCCACCAGTGACGTCACGCTAATGCTTAGCGACCGGTCCATTGGAAATTGCGGGATGATTCTACCTCTCTTATACGGCCTTGGCTCTATTGGTTCTTGAATAGGGTTGGGACCTATCCGCATGCTCTGTATGTTTTGGTAAAATAAAAAAGCTCAGAATTTTTAATGATTTAATTTAAAATCACTTTGTTAAAAAAATGCCTAGTTAGTTCAGAAATTAATTATTTGTGGCTGAAAACAACTTGCTTCTGATTGGTCGGGCTAATCATGACGTCACATGTAGGTATATAACTGTCTGTATATTTGGCGCAGTTGAGACATACATTGTCTATGTATTTTCCTATGGTAAATCGGAGTGATTGGTCGTGTTTTCAGTGTCTCTTTATTTTGCGCTTGTATTGCGTGGCTAAGAACTTTTATAAATAATGGCATATACTAAAATGTTCCTTTAATAATGGAGCTTCAATATCTGTGAGTTTTATTGGCAAGCGAAAACTGATTTCGCTGTTATTTTATCTGGAAATTACTCATTTTTTTTAGGTCAATATTCAAAATATTTTACTGGAACAAATTGGCACTTTTCTTGATTTTTGCACTCAAATCGCGTGCGATTCAACTGTATTGGAACTTGCAAAACAGCTTGGTGATTAATTAACTGTGTTGCTATGGCACTGTTTGCAAAGCATGGATAATGAAACTGTGCCAAAGACTTAGCTACATAGCAATGCCTCAAGTAATACGCAGGAGGGACAGAATTCAGAGTCCGATCGAGAAGAATCGGTGCAAATGCTACGAAGACCAGGCAGCTCTGATACAATAGCTAGTCGTCTCACTACTCTCACTCCATTAGACCAGCTGATTCCTGACAGCACCGACTCGGATGCAAAGATGGAGCTCATCTTCCAAGCCAGAAACCAGTTCTTTGATGGAAGATGTGATGCTGCCTCTGTCTCTGCTTTGTTGGCCAGTTTGGACGGGGCGGAGCTCCGCTCCTTGCGTGAGCGGTTATTCGCCTGTCATCCAGAAATAGTTCCTCCGTTTGCTGGCCGTTCCCTGATTAGGTGCAATACGGGGAGCTGTAGTCAGGGAAGTAACTTTCCATATGAAAGGGGTGCAGGTGCACCCCCGTCCCCATCCACTAGAAGTGCACCCCCATAGGCTAAGCGGCGCCCCACACGCCGCCCCACACGATTAGCTCTAGAGCAGATGGCGAGGGTGATTTCCCGGCTACATTCCATCTCGGCGTCGTGATGCTTGTGGGCTTGGAAAGCGTCCAGTCGTATGTAGGGTAGTGTAGGGGTAGGGTTGAGTTCAATAAGGTCCTTACATTTGAAAGGTTTGAACAACCCGCAATCAGCACAACATACCACAAGTTAGATAAAAAACTACCAAACTCCGCCCAACTAATATTAATAAACATTACAGCCAAACTAATGGCCTAAATAAAAATATATCTCAAATCCTAACAGTTATCGCGGGTGATGGCGCCATGAGTTGCTATTATCCAAAACAGATGCAAATAAACATGTTTGCATGTCCTATGTATGTTTGTTTTAAAAACGTTGCAGCGGCGCTGGGAACTGCAGTCTTAGATCTGGGTATGTTTGGCATCTGCAACTCTTCATATACACATCTATCTTACTATTTGAACAGGATCCATCTGTTTGTTTGTTTGTTTGTCCGCCACGCCGTGTAGTGGGTTCAATTTAGCCGGCCTACAGGGCAGACGGTATATCGTAGGGGGTTGAAATTTGCACACCTTCTAGGTGACAGAGCGGGTCAGCGCCTTTTCTAGGTTTCGGCTCGCTGGGGTGCACGGTTCGCGCGTGGGGCGCGCTGGAAGAACGCCAATGAAATTTTGATCGGTTCGTAGATCTTCATTGAGAGCCGGGGTCGACAAACTTTGTAAACTAAATGCATGCCGATCGGTGGCGGGTGCCTCGCATTGGCGGATGGTGAAATTGATTTTGATAAATGGTGGCGAAAGAATGTGTTGATTTTCATTCAATGGGAACAGTTTGTGATACGATTATACAAATGCACCGCGTTTGCCGCAATGCGTCACATTGGTGACAAGGCGCCATTTTTGCCGCAAATCCCACAGTTTTGTCAAATATAGTCCGATATGGGTGCAATTTGGTGCCAGGATGCATGCTCAAACAACAGGTAGAGATGCGCCGCATTTGCCGCAATGCGCCACATTTGCCACAAAGCGCCATTTCCGACAAAATCGAGTAAGGGCAATGGGATGGCACGAATTATTCTGTGACCTTACATGACCCAGCGGTGTTGGTAGGGGTAGGGGTAGGGGGTAGTGGTAGGGGTAGTGGTAGGGGTAGTGTAGTGGTAGGGGTAGGGGTAGGGGTAGTGGTAGGAGTAGTAGTAGGGGTAGGGGTAGTGGTAGGGGTAGGGGTATGGGTAGTAGTAGTGGTAGGGGTAGATGTAGTGGTAGGGGTAGGGGTAGTGGTAGGGGTAGTGGTAGGGGTAGTGGTAGGGGTAGGGGTAGGGGTAGGGGTAGTGGTAGGGTAGGGGTAGTGGTAGGGGTAGGGGTAGTGGTGGAGACAAAAGCAGAACAGTGGCCCGGGCTGATCCCAGCGGACGAGAGGTGACCTATGTGACCTGGCCTGACCCAAAGTGACCGGGGCTGACCCCTTTGACCCGTCTTGACCCCGTATCACCCAAATTTCATCCAACAACGCCCTCAGAACAGTTCTTTTTTAAATTCTCTTCACATTTCCGTCCATATCTATGCTTCTAGACGACACATCGACATGAATCAAACACCATTCGAAAGCAAATTGGCTGGTGCCGCAATTTTTCCTACCACGCAGCAAAGCAAGTGGCGCAGCCGCTTGTCTATTTTACTATTTGAACAGGATCCATCTGTCTGTCTGTCCGCACTTGGTCTCCCCAATATATTGCAGTTCGCACCGTCTGCAATATATCCAGGCGCATCATCCTGGATGGGTAGTGGGTTCAATTCCACTCGCCTACAGGGCAGACGGTATATCGTAGGGGGTTGAAATTTGCACACCTTATAGGTGATAGAGCGGGTCAGCGCCTTTTCTAGGTTCCACTCGCTGGGGTGCACGGTTCGCGCGTGGCGCGCGCTGGAAGAACGCCAATGAAATTTTGATCGGTTCGTAGATCTTCATTGAGAGCCGGGGTCGACAAACTTTGTGGACTAAATGCATGCCGATCGGCGGCGAGTGCCTCGCATTGGCGGATGGTGAACTTATTGATTTTAATAAATAGTGGCGAAATAATGTGTTGATTGTTGCTAAATGGGTACAGTTTGTGATAAGATTGTACAAATGAACCGCGTTTGCCGCAATGCGTCACATTGGTCACAGGGCGTCATTTTTGCCGCAAATCGCACAGTTTTGTCAAATATGGTCTGTTAAAGTTGCAATTTGGTGCAAAGATGCATGCTCAATCGCCGGGTGAAAATGCGCCGCGTTTGTCGCAATGCGCCACATATGCCACAAAGCGCCATTTCCGACAAATACGATTAAGCGTAATGGAATGGCACGAATAGGGGCAGGGCTGGGAACACTCTAAGTCGAATATTTTAGTTCTGATTGGATCCAATTATTCTGTGACCTGACATGACCCAGCGGTGTTGGTAGGGGTAGGGGTAGGGGTAGTGGTAGGGGTAGGGGTAGTGGTAGGGGTAGGGGTAGTGGTAGGAGTATTAGTAGGGGTAGGGGTAGTGGTAGGGGTAGTGGTAGGGGTAGTAGTAGGGGTAGCAGTAGGGGTAGTGGTAGGGGTAGGAGTATGGGTAGTAGTAGTGGTAGGGGTAGGGGTAGATGTAGTGGTAGGGGTAGGGGTAGGGGTAGTTGTAGATGTAGTGGTAGGGGTAGTGGTAGGGGTAGGGGTAGGGGTAGTGGTAGGGATAGTGGTAGGGGTAGGGGTAGTGGTGGAGACAAAAGCAGAACAGTGGCCCGGGCTGATCCCAGCGGACGAGAGGTGACCTATGTGACCTGGCCTGACCCAAAGTGACCGGGGCTGACCCCTTTGACCCGTCTTGACCCCGTATCACCCAAATTTCATCCAACAACGCCCTCAGAACAGTTCTTTTTTAAATTATCTTCACATTTCCGTCCATATCTATGCTTCTAGACGACACATCGACTTGATTCAAACACCATTCTAAAGCAAATTGGCTGGTGCCGCAATTTTTCCTACCACGCAGCAAAGCAAGTGGCGCAGCCGCTTGTCTATACTACTATTTGAACAGGATCCATCTGTTTGTTTGTTTGTCTGTCCGCCACGCCGTGTAGTGGGTTCAATTTAGCCGGCCTACAGGGCAGACGGTATATCGTAGGGGGTTGAAATTTGCACACCTTCTAGGTGACAGAGCGGGTCAGTGCCTTTTCTAGGTTTTGACTCGCTGGGGTGCACGGTTCGCGCGTGGCGGGCGCCGGAACAACGCCAATGACATTTTGATCGGTTCGTATATCTAAATTGAGAGCCGAGGTCGACAAACTCTGTGGACTAAATGCATGCCGATCGGTGGCGGGTGCCTCGCATTGGCGGATGGGCAGGTTATTAATTTGAATGAAAAGTGGCGAGATAATGCATAGATTATAAAAATGCACCGTGAAAGGTGACCAAGTATAAAAATGCACCGTGTTTGCCGCAATGCGTCACATTGGTGACAAGGCGTCATTTTTGCCGCAAATCGCACAGTTTTGTCAAATATGGTCCGATAAGGGTACAATTTGGTGCCAGGATGCATGCTCAATCGCCGGGTGAAAATGCGCCGCGTTTGTCGCAATGCGCCACATATGCCACAAAGCGCCATTTCCGACAAAATCGAGTAAGGGCAATGGAATGGCACGAATTATTCTGTGACCTGACATGACCCAGCGGTGTTGGTAGGGGTAGGGGTAGTGGTAGGGGTAGTGGCAGGGGTAGTGTAGTGGTAGGGGTAGGGGTAGGGGTAGTGGTAGGAGTAGTAGTAGGGGTAGGGGTAGTGGTAGGGGTAGTAGTAGGGGTAGTGGTAGGGGTAGTGGTAGGGGTAGTGGTAGGGGTAGTGGTAGGGGTAGGAGTATGGGTAGTAGTAGTGGTAGGGGTAGGGGTAGATGTAGTGGTAGGGGTAGGGGTAGGGGTAGTGGTAGGGGTAGTGGTAGGGGTAGGGGTAGTGGTAGGGGTAGTGGTAGGGGTAGGGGTAGTGGTAGGGGTAGTGGTGGAGGCAAAAGCAGAACAGTGGCCCGGGCTGATCCCAGCGGACGAGAGGTGACCATGTGACCTGGCTTGACCCAAAGCGACCGGGTGACCCGTCTTGACCCCGTATCACCCAAATTTCATCCAACAACGCCCTCAGAACAGTTCTTTTTTTAAAGTCTCTTCACATTTCCGTCCATATCTATGCTTCTAGACCACACATCGACATGAATCAAACACCATTCGAAAGCAAATTGGCTGGTGCCGCAATTTTTTCTACCACGCAGCAAAGCAAGTGGCGCAGCCGCTTGTCTATATTACTATTTGAGGAGGGCGTAGTTTCTGTCTATTACGAAGGTCGCGACATGGTGCTACGTAGCGCGGGTTACAGATCACACCGTTGCACCTACCGCGCTGAAATTTGCGCAAGTTTTAGAACAAGGATGGACAACGTGCCTTTGAGCGGTCTCGGCTCGATCGGATCGATAGCGAGCGCGTGGCGCGTGCCCAAAAAGTGCAAATTCGCGTCATAGACTTTACATGTATAAATCGGCTGGCAAAAACGGGCGAAAATGGCTAAATTTGCCCGACACGGGTCCGTTCCCCGTGCAATATCTCGGTAGCCGTGCGCCCGATCGGCACGGGGAAAACAGCATCGTGTAGAGAATCGAACGGGCAATCGAATAGTGTGCGGTGCAGGGGTGGCACGCGCCACGTGCAAGTGTGAGGGCAATTTCATTTCAAAAAGTGCCATTTTAAACGGATTTTGGAATTTATATTAATTTCAGGTGATCGTCAGACGGAATGAGTTGAAACAGCGCCTATTAGCAATAAAAATGTACCGTCTCTCATGGAAAAATTGTGAAAAGCTAATTGATCAAAAACAATGGGGAAAAAATCGCTGAATTAAATGGCATTTGTCCATAATGTGCCACTAAAAAGATACACGGGATTTGCTGCTTAACCTGATACGCTTGACAATTGAAAATGCTATCATTAGAAAGAGCATTCAATTCTCTCCAAGATCCAATCATCACGTTTGCATGACAAGCAACAGTATTCTTAAAAATATAAATGTTTTAAACCTCTGCAAAACGATTTTTAGCGAAAATTATCTACGCCTTTCATTTGTCTTAAAACTACGCACCTCAATTATAAAGCACATTTGACAGATTCTGAAGTGGAAAGCATGCTTATCAGACACGGGCACCTCGATGCGGTGGATATTTTTTCCACAAACCAAAACGTTTAGCCGTCAAAAAGCAATCGACCGAAATGGATAGATAACCCAACCGACACAAGAACAACCGAACACCCGCCGATCGAAAATATCCCTTTTCGCGTTGCGGAGCACGCGGGTCACCCTAGTCTATATTACTATTTGAGGTGACGTAGTTTCTGTCTATTACGAAGGTCGCGACATGGTGCTACGTAGCGCGGGTTACAGGTCACACCGTTGCACCCAGCACGCTGAAATTTGCGCAACTCATTGAGTAAGGATGGACAACGTGCCTTTGAGGGGTCTCAGCTCGATCGGATTGATAGCGAGCGTGTGGCGCGTGCCCAAAAAGTGCAAATTCGCGTCATAGACTTTACATGTATAAATCGGCTTGCAAAATCGAGCAAAAATGGCTAAATTTGCCCGACACGGGTCCGGTTTCCGTGCAATATCTCGGTAACCGTGCGCCCGATCGTCACGGGGAAAACAGCATCGTGTAGAGAATCGAACGGGCTATCGAATGGTGTGCGGTGCAGGGGTTGGCACGCGCCACGTGCACCGGGGAGGACACTTTCTTTTGAAAAATGGACGTTTTGGACGGATTTTGGAATTTATATTAATTTCAGGTGATCGTCAGACGGAATGAGTTGAAACAGCGCCTATTAGCAATAAAAATGTACCGTCTCTCATGGAAAAAATGTGAAAAGCTAATTGATCAAAAACAATGTGGAAAAAATCGCTGAATTAAATGGTATTTGTCCAAAATGTGCCACTAAATAATTACACGGATTTTGCTGCTTAACCTGATACGTTTGACAATTGAAAATGCTATCATTGGAAAGAGCATTCAATTCTCTCCAAGATCCAATCATCACGTTTGCATGACAAGCAACAGTATTCTTAAAAATATAAATGTTTCAAACCTCTGCAAAACGATTTTTAGTGAAAATTATCTACGCCTTTAATTTGTCATAAAACTACGCGCCTAAATTATAAAGCACATTTGACAGATTCTGAAGTGGAAAGCATGCTTATCAGACACGGGCACCTCGATGCGGTGGATATTTTTTCCACAAACCAAAACGTTTAGCCGTCAAAAAGCAATCGACCGAAATGGATAGATAACCCAACCGACACAAGAACAACCGAACACCCGCCGATCGAAAATATCCCTTTTCGCGTTGCGGAGCACGCGGGTCACCCTAGTTAACCCTATTTCGGACGGGGAGGCCTTTCAGGATTTTCTTGTACAATTGCCAAACGCCGCGAGACATTCAGCTCATATTTGGTGACTTTTCCTAAATGCTCATTGCGCACATCTCAGCAAAAAAAAAAAAAAAAATGCCGGGTCAGGTCAGGTCAGGTAACCAGAGCAGGTTTGTTGACCCCACCTCAGAAAAGTTTGCAAACACGTCAGAGCTTGAGTTTTTCACGAAGTTATTTCCTCTCATCAAGTCTTCAAAACAGTACCTGCAGTATGTGTCGTTTGTATATCTCAGAATTTTTTATCTGTGACCTGAGGTTAGGTCAGAGTCGTGACCTTTACATTGCAAACCTATGGAAAAGTATTGAAATGCGACCTGCACCTCGAGTAAACGAGTCAAAACCACCCAATTCTTTAAGAATTATGACAAATTATCTTATCTGTAATGATCCAGGTGCCATTTACTGACAGGGACACCGGAGAGTGTTATCTGAGCCGAGATCATGTGAGGTGATATCTACCATACATTAATGCTCACAATACTTACAATATTGACAATGCTTTTGCTTACAACACTTACAATACTTACGATGAGACCAGCAAGCATTCTGCCGTTACAGTTCTAACTTCTGTTTCGAAAAACGACGTTACACACATTCGCTGCCAGCATAACATGTATTGTTTGACAGTAACAAAATACAATTGACATCTGAACCCCAAACGGACCGCCGTCCACTCAAATTTTATAACCCTGACCGGTCAGGGGGCGAATGGAGGTCATCTCCTGGGCATTACACTCAGCCCTTACACAAAATATCTCACCTCACAGTGATCATTACAACAATAGCACCGACTTGATAGTGGATTTCAAAGTACTTGCATCAGCTCTTCCTGCTATTGCAGACGATCATCTCCTCAGGGTAATGTTGTTCGGGACATGAACGAAGATCGTTTTCGGAGTTTCATAAGTGCTACTGCAACAGCCTGGCACAAAACAGGACTTGAACGCTCTTCTCTGCACTTTGCCCTTCAGTATATCACAAAAGAATTGTTTAGAATCCATCTTACGCTTCTTTCACAGTCTCCCTTGCCACCGTAGGGCGTAGATAGATTGCTGTTGCTGGTAAGTTAAAAGCACGGTAGATAGAAATTACCTCGGCTCTCAACGCCTGAAGTTATTTTCATAAAAAAGAACAAATAAATGATCAATAAGATGACAGGAATGTAAACATTTTAATCGTAAAGTAGTCCAAATATTGGAATGAGCTTTTGCTTTTCAGCATCCTCCGATTCATCATCTTTATCATTTGAAAATTCGAGGTACATAAAATGTTTATCACGCGCTCAATGTTAAGTGGGAATATAGTACACGGCAGACACATCAATTTTTGACACCGAACATTTCATCCGTAAATGTTTTAGCATAATTTAAAGTTAAAAACAGCGCGAATGGCAAAGTGAAACAAACAACATCTTTCACCCATTGATATAACATGTAATCTGTGGTGCGCCAGATGCGCCATTAATTGTCAACCGCAGAAGGTGACATGTGACGTAACAGCATCAAGAGCATCTTTTTTCAAGAACTTTTCAAAACAAGTTTCCTATCTTTCTTCCCCCATTTCTCTCAGGATATTGATTTTATGAGGCAATGGTATGCACCATAAATTCTGTGAAAATAGTTTGATCATTTTCATGCATTCTTAAAAAATCGAGTTCCCAACCCCATTATGCGTCGGGTGTTTGAGTCGAAATTGTTGAAATAGACAAAATTCTACCTTTGATTACCTCTGGTGACCTGACCTTTGAACTGACCTAAAAATGACCGAAGTACTTCCGTCATTATTTTTGACACTCTTTCGAATGCCGCTTACTGCGTGTCGCTTCGTGGCCCAGGACCCGAGTTAGACGGGGGCGTGAAAACGCCCTCCCCCCGACACGACACGGAAAACTCAGACCACCAGCACGGCGAGGGTTAATATGATCCGTAGGAATTTAAGATTTAATATTGTCAATCATTAGAGTTGAAATTATTTTTTTTTTTTTTTAAGTTGATAAGTGCTTGCGCGATGAACGTCGTTTAATATTGCTGTTTTTGGCCTTGTTGGCAACAAATTTTTAGGTAAAGAGGAATAAAAGGTTTTTTATAGTTAATGCACAGTAAGCTTACCAACATGGGTGTAGAAACGTTTTCAAAGCTGGTGTGGAGTTTACAGCTGTTTTCGAAAACTAGGTAGGTACCCCATTTTATGCCGACCGCTAAATCTCATCGGATCTGCATCGATCTCGGGGGTGCTCGGTCCGAGGTTGGGGGAGGTAAACTGCCCCGCCTGCCCCCCCCCCCCGCCCCCGTGTTGACGCTAATGGTGTTGAAAGCCTTCACTGGTTAGAAGAGCTTAGAGGAGGTATGGGTGAGCAACCACTAGAACAGACCCTATCATGCTCAAGCTCGGGTGGAAACGCCAATCAGCTCGTTTATCGCCTTGCCAAGCAGCTCATAGACCCGGGAACAGAGGGGGGGGGGGGGGGCAGCGAGGGCGCTTGCCCCCCAACTTGAGAGCCGAGCGGGTGACACCTCCCAACATTCATGCAGCGAGGAAGGATCTTTCCCCTTTTTGATGATGACTTCACCGAACAGTAAGCAGAAAAATGAAGTGGTCGAATTTCGACTCGAAGAGAGGGTCCGTTATTGGAACAAAGCGTAAATACCGCTCAGTTTTCGGCCCTACGAAGACCCTATCATCTTGCCCTATCTCTGAACTTATTCATAGTTGCGTCGCAACCGGCAAAACGCTTAACCTTCCAGGCGGTGGGGGGGGGGGGGGGCATTGTTTGCCCCTCTAGTTTTTTTGATATATCTCTATAAACGCTGCGCCGATCGTCACCAAACTTTCAGTACCCTCCCGGGCATAATTTTTGCACATTGTGACCAAATGTTTTTCCAAAGGCTATGATAGGTTAGCCTAGCCGGTAATGACATCGGAGTGACGTCATGTCTGCCATTTTCGACAAAAAACAAAATGTTTCGCGGGAAGAGCTGTCAGGCCTACAGCTTTAGAGATACAGAAAAATGTTATTTATTAAATGTTATCTCGCATTTTTGAAATTTCCGGATTTTGGCCGCAAAAAATCAAAACGTAATTTTTTGAACATAATAGCCAAAAATCCCTGTTATCTCGAGAACCAATGTCACATATAAAATATAACCATCGGATTCGGCGTGAAACATAACCCTTAAAACATGTGTCGCATGCCCACGTAGCAGAAAGTGACCTACCGTGACATTTCGTGACCTGACCTGACTTTAACCAATGCTAAGTATGTCCCCTAAACGCACATGATACCTTCAGTAAGTCTTGGAGGTCATTTTTGGTGAGTTTTGATCAGGAGCTATCGATTCCGCTGTCCGTAAGCCTCATCATGCAGAAACCCCAAAATTTGACCTTTGACCCGACCATAACCCGAAAGTTGACCTCAATCTTAAACTCTTTAGAGTGCTTTCGGAAGGTCTCGTAGAGACCTGCGAACGCCGCCTCGCGGAGCTCGATACGACCATTGGTTCTCGAGATAACAGGGTTTACCCCCCCCCCTCCCCACCAGGCTGTTGTGGGTACGGATATAGCCCAGGCGGTACCGGGTTAAGTCGGAGTCGGAGTCGAAGTCGCCCGAAAATCCATCGACTCGGCAGTAGGGTGTGTCACTAGAAACAGATCAAGCGCTTCCGCTGATTTTCCTTGTCCCTGTGTCTATGGAAGCCCATTGGTGCAGTTCTTTTCTCCATGCATCGAAAATTCGATCGGCGCCGGCTGAAAGAAGTTCGGTATTTATCGTGGCGCCCGGCGTTGCAGTCTCCATGTTTGGCGTAATGCGTTTGATGACACTAACACCAGCCGCGCGCGTCTTCGCCTGTTAGCGTCGACAGACGCTGTCAATACGGATGTACGTATAAGCAATGCAAACGAGACAGTATCCTCTATTTAGACAACGGTTACACAGAAAAGATGCATCTTTGCCATTCAATAGCAAACTGAATTCAACTGAATTAGCATTTGCCTACCTTGCATGGTTCAGGGGACCGATTTTCTTGCAGGCCTCCTTTGCGGAGATGTTGCCCGTCCGCACGGTTCTGGTGAGCTGATACGGCAGGAGTTGGTCGCTGCTGAGGTCGGCGATGATGTTGTCCGGCAGTTCCAGCCCTGGGCCGCTCACCGGTCGGAACTTCACGGGAGAAAGACGGTGCACGGAGCAGCCGGCTGCCTTGCCCAACGGCCCCGTGAATGATCCGGGTCCACTGGTTTTGCCGTCCAAGTTCTGGAACACTTCCCTGAGTACAAGCTCATTCGAGTGCAGCTGACAAACAAACCATTGGACCGTTTTCTCTTGAATAAGCTCCAAAAGTCGGCATATTCCACCAGATCTGCCCGTATTGACAGCCGTGCCATCGCAGCCTATTAGCCAGAGTGGCAACGTTTATTAGCTCATTGGCTTGATCAATGGCTTTACCCGAAATTGGCGTAAAGTTGGAGAGATATTCGCTTCCTGGTTCTGCTACATTAGCCACATGTTCCTCAGTTGCCCTGTAGCCGCCTCGGCCCGTGCTAGTTTGATAATGCCTTCCATCAAAGTACATGGCCTTGAGCTCAGCGTCGCTGTGTTGTTGGTCCCGCGCGGCCACTGTACTTTGTCTCACCCGGCATCTTTCTCTCCATACTTTTCGGGTCGACCAGCAATTCTGTTTTGCCGCTCGCTACGCGACCGATATCCATCTGAAAACCGTTGATGACGGCCGCTACAGCACGGTTGGATAAGCCATACCTGTCAGTCCAGTGTTTGTCATATCATCATCGTTTGAGTCTTTGATGCATTCCTTCATCTCAAATTCACTTGTGACGTCTTCATTGCTGTCGTTGGTGTCGGTCGTTGCCGATGAGTCTACCTGGCATGTCTCGTCGATTTTGACGCCGTTGGAATAGGTACGGAGGTGGGAAGGACGAGCTTGACCCACGTCGCCCCTCCCCTCGTTCCGCTCCCGTTTCATTCTAAGGCTCGCAGTCTTAAGTCGTTTCCTCGTCTCCTCGTAGTCCACACCACCCAGTCTCATCTTCCGAACTCATCTCTGGTCTCGAAGGAATGCTACTTCCGCTGGCGGTACCCGGTTTGAAAGTGGACAGGTATAGCTTCGCCGATCTTTACAGCGGCAGCGGGCGATGTCAAAAAGCTTACGACAGACTCGCTTCAGAAAGACTTTGTTTCGTTTGTCCCTCCCGCATTCTTTTGGGCACCTTGTTCGATCGGCGAAAATTCGAAATCTTTCGTAGACTTACTTGCTTTACCTTCCGAACCACATTGATTTTGCATTTGTATCGTTGGTATGCCCTCACTCGACCACATTGCAACCACCGCTTCCGTGCTTCACGTAAGCATGCAGTGACTGTCCGGCGTCCGCTCACTTTCTCTATCCCCTGCCAAGAGTCTCACATAGTTCACTACATCTCTGTTTGTAGGCAGCTGATTTACCGGCAGCACACTGGGAGACCCGATAACAAAATATTTCGCCTTGCTTCGCAACGGCATCACTGCGGCACGGATAGTCCGATTCGATTGCGCCACACGCACTTCTGCTCACGCCGCAGCTGAAACCAGACTCACCCACGTTCTTCGCAGGGGGCGTCGAAGTCTAGTTCCTACCAACCTGGCACTCCCATGCCTACGTCACCACGAGGACGCCCGAGGGCATTTACATGTTGAAGATAGGGAAATTGCCATAGTTTAGAGCCGCCTGAAGGGCAACATTGAGATAAATGATAATGTAAATGTGTGCTAATATGATCATCAACATGTTATTTATCCAAATCCAGGGCCAATTAATGGATAACTTGTCACGTTTTCCAGTGGTGATGCGCTAACTTTCGTGGTTCTTGCAGCCAATAAGGGTGTTTCGTAGTGCGATTCAGCCGCATTATCGACTTTAATGCCATAAACCGCCACGGAACATACGATTTGCAGCTTCCTGGCGTGATAGCTGCCAGTAGGGCTCCGGAGTCGGAGTCATGAAGTCGGTCGGAATTGACAGTTCTGACCTGAGTCGTCGAGTCAGAGTCAGAGTCGATTTTAAAAGCTGGAACCTGAGTCAGTCACCGAAATTCGATCCCCTCCGCAGACCTTTCAGGGTTCCGTAGTCGGAGTTGTAGTCGGTCGGAGTCGGCAGTTCTGACCTGAGTCGTTGAGTCAGTCAGAGTCAATTTTAAAAGCTGGAGTCTGAGTCAGTCACCGAAATTCGATCCCCTCCGCAGACCTTTCAGGGTTCCCGAGTCGGAGTTGTAGTCGATCGGAGTCGACAGTTCTGACCAGAGCCAGAGTCAGAGTCGATTTTGAAAGCCAGAGTCGGAGTCGGAGTCACCAAAAATCCATTGCCTCCGCAGACCTGCTAGGGCTATGGAGTCGGAGTCAGTCAGAGCCGACATTTGAAATCAGTCAGTTGATTTTTGAAAGTCTGCGTCAGAGTCGGAGTCATCAAGAAACCCATTGACGATCCGCAGTACCATGCAGTAAGGGCGCTGCCGATCGATGCCCTGAATTGCCTATGAATTGAATGAATAGATGACAATTAATTAGGTAGGTAGTAGGTACCTTCTATTATTCATCCCCTGCCACTTGGGGGACTTACGTTTAGTAGAAAAAGACGCATTATTGTTTGTTTGTTTATTTATTGACAATTTTTTTAGCAGTTTATAGGGATACAGACACAAAACACAATGATAGCACCTCGCAGCGAGGTCCTCGCTGGTGCAAATCATTGCTAGATAGATGTTTAAATGTGTTGCCATTGAAGAATCTACTGATTTTCCTGGCGACTCTCATTTTCAAGTAGGACTACTGGTCTTGTAAGATCTCTTGATTGCTCTCCGTCTGGCGTCTTCCAAGGTTTTCTGAAAGCTAATCAAACGTTACCATGGCTGCTCTTGATCACCTCTTGATAGCATGGCGCTTGCTGGTTCTGGGTTCTTAATTGGTGGTTCTTGCGTCTGATCTTGTTGCTTCATGTTCCATCACATTACATTAAATTTCTAATCTAATGGAACAGACACTTTTACCTTTTATTTCACGTATCAGTCGACTTGCATTTACCCCTGTGGCCTGCTCGCCCTTTTATTTACACGCTAGAATCTACCAATTATTGAAAAAGCCTCGGATAAAAAAGCAAGGAAAGTATGTCAAGTTAAATAATTGAGACGGTCCTAGAACACCAGAAAAAAAAATTCAAAAAGCCTGTCCATCTCACTTCCCTCACTTCATAACAAAAACCAGGCAGCAAAACATGCGAAAGAGTCCTTAGCAACGCCCTAGCAACGCATTTGTCTGAAGTGCGCAATATGTGTCACATCTGGAAAATTTAGTAGCTACTTGATTATTCAACTAGAGTTGGACTATATAAGCTAGGCTTTTATATAAAAAATAAGTATTCGCTTATTGAATTTATAGAAACTGGTCGCTTAGCTTCGAAATAATGATTTATTACAGAAAAAGCTTGTTTGCGACATAGTTGTAAAGAAACAGCGGAAATAGCTTTGACTCGTGCGCTATTCTAGTACATTTTTGGTAGAAAACTTCGTCCAACCTTATGTTTTAGGGCCTTGGTTCTTCGCAAGCTTGTGTGCCTCGGAGAGACAGCACATGACTCGGAAGCCGACACATTGTGTTGCCGACGGAGGGGTGATACCCGAGACCCCGCTCACGTTGCCCTATGTCCATCCGAGCTCTCATTCTCCCTCCCCCACTCGTAATAGTCTTGACAAGGCTGCAGCGTGATCCTATTATATGAATCATCTGTGGTCCCTGAATGGCCTCAACAATCCTGAATGTCCCTGTATCCTGAATGGCCAATAACAATATGTTTCGTCCGACGTCCATTTAAAGGGACTATCCCACCTTCTAAAATGTTGTTAAAACCAGTTAAATTGTGCCCGACTTTATAGATTGGATGACCAGGAACACGGTTCTGGCATTTATTTTTCATTAAACATCTTAGGCTTCCCATATTCCAAACACAAACTTTCAAATATGTGACGTCACAGCCCAAAATTACCTCCTTCCCCAGGCCACATTACTGTCATAAAGCTGATTCTTTTTACTCTGTAGGCACCACAACAAAGTTCAGACCAAGTTTTAAGCCATTTTTCAACGAACAAACCCATTTAAATCAGAATGACTAAACGAGGTGACGTCACACTAACGGTCGCTCCATGTTGAAGATAGGGCCTTGTACAAGGCCCATTTTCAAATGAAGGGAACGAATTTCTTCAACACCAAGAGGCCGCGGGGGTTGCAACCTAGATAGATAGTGGTTTCTGAACCTCGCCGCAAACTTGGCTATCTCAACTCAAACCCCATGTTAAAGGTGGGATAGTCCCTTTAAACAAGAAATAGCAATCGAATTTTAACCGTCATACGGTGTTGGCCGCTACAGGCCGACGGGGAGTCATATGGCTGGTGTTAGCGCTACGGTACGCATTGTGTTCAGTATGGAGACTTAAACGCCGGGCGCCACGGGAAATGTCGAAATTGATTGGGCCCGCGCCGCCTGAATTTTCGGTGCAGCGAAAAAAGAACAGTGCCAATGGGCTTCAATGAACCCAGGGACAAGGAATATCCGCGGAAGCGCTTGATCTGAGACAAAAATATTAGATATGACACACCCTACTCGGCAGCCCTGTTGCTATGAAACAGGAGGCGACAAACGTAGTTTGGTTTAGTTTATTAGCACATAATCACGAAGCGAGATATGCTTCGATTGGGCATTGAGCAACCACCATCCAGTGATGTTCAGTTCTCCGGAATCTTACGTTCTTCAGTGTTCACTATCAGATTCAGGGTTGCTCTCCGCCGGCCCTATGACCTGCCCGGAGTAATCAGGGTTGGAGTTACTGTCTGCTGCAGCTAACAGTGCTGCCCTCTACTGAAAGCGTTCAGCGCCACCTGGATAAGCACCTCTCCAGGTTTGGAGGTCGATCTGGCTGGTTTCGTAGTCGTCATTCGGACCTCGACTCCGACTCCGGCTCCGACTCGGGACAAACTATTTTCCGTAGGTTCAGTCGTAACCCTCGTTGGTGTGTGGGGGTGGGAGTGGGGATGGGGCCTGACGTGACCCTTCCGAAGTGCTTTGTTCTTTGGTCGCCGCACCGTTTGCTGAGCTCACCGAAATTGTCAGCACTACGGGCATCTCTCGCCGGTCTTGGTGAAAATGGCTGTTGGCTGGGTCATACCAGGTCATAGAGCTATGGCGTCGTCAAAGAAACTGAGACAGGAATAATGGTTTGAAAGCCAGTATTGATGACCAAGCTTTCAAGTTTGGCCAGGTTTGTTCATTTATTTACGTCAACTCCGTGCCATTAATTGCCATACATTCACCATACATTACCATACATTCGCCATTCATACATTCGCCATTCCATTCACCATAGGTACATATGCCATACATTCGCCATACATTACCATACATTTGCCATTCAAACATTCGCCATACATATGCCATGCATTCCCCATAGATATGGCATATATTCACATAGTAAGTCATAGGCATGTGTCGGTGGCGGTCGGCCCGCCGCCGACCCTAGCGTCCGCCCAGTTGAAATGACAGTAGGGGAGAGTGGGGCACATTCGTATAAAAAAAAAATGGATAAATCCATGTATCTGTTCTTTGGTTGGTGCAATGGTAAAATTGTTGAATGTAGTATGGAAAGGGACTATTGCAGATATTTTTCCTCTTTAAACGTTATCCTCTAAAATTATCGCTTCTATTAGAAAAATGACTTTTACTAACTCTGAACGTTTGAACGAAACCGCCCCAGGTATGGGGCGATTTCGTGCAAGGGGTGGGGCACTTCCATGTACCCTGCAAAGTTCGAGGAATTACCGGGCATTACCCCAGAGACTAACTAAACTCTAAAGAAATTGGCAGAAGGCCATTTCACTCGATTCCTTTCGATAAGTATGCATTGCACAACAAATGTAGACAGAATTGGCTGGCCAACAAGAATTTGCCAACTGCCGACCATCGACCCGCCTCCGTGACCTCGCTAAGGTCGCGTGAATTACTTGCCACGACGTCGCAAGCAGCCGAGGCTGAGTCAGGCGAGCGTCTAAGTGAAACCTACTACAGATAACGTCATAAATCGCAAAAACGAAAAAAAATACACGAATGTGCCCCTAGGCGGTGCGTGCACGAACCTCCCCCACAACGTTATTTGTAATATATTTCAAAATTTATTGCTAAAAAGTGACCCTTTTCAACAAACGAGTTTGCAGCAGTTCCATGAATAGAGTGAGCTTCTTCACCGCCAAAGCTAAACCACATTTCCGAGTCAGGATCACGAAAATGGATGCTATGAAAAAGTTTGGAAAGCGCACGAATAATACAACTTTGCGTTTTTATCAAGACTGATAGCAGGTGCAGTGTTGTCTTCTACAGTGAACGAGGGGCGGCAATGATATACGAGTACATATTTCTATCATTTACCTTCAGCTCGGGCAGTCACTCGTGTTCCCATAAACTGCTGAAAACGAATGTGCCCCATGCACGAAAGTGTCCCGCTCTCCCCTAATTGATAACGCCGCACCTTTGCTCACGCGTGCACCACGGCCAGGGTCATGAAAGTTTCAGTGTGTGTGAAATAAACCAGTATAGCGCCTTTTGGGGCGACTAACGGAGCGAGCGAGGGGGTGAGTCTTGCACGTGCGAAATTTCGAGGGGGTACCTCCAACTGACTTGTGCACGGCACCCTACTGACCGGTTTCTAGCGATGTGCCAAATTTGAGCACAATCGGCCCAGCCGTTCTCGAGATCTGGGAGCGGCACCCTGCACGTGCGCACGTGCAAAATGGGTCCCAACTGACTTGTGCACGGCACCCTACTAACTGGTCCCTAACCGTGTACCAAATTTGAGCGCCATCGGTCCAGCCGTTCTCGAGATCTGGAAACGACCCCTGCACGTGCGCACGTGCAGCAGCACCCCAATTCTGGCACATGGATATGCAGTGCCTAGTGGGTACCTACCTACATGCCAACTTTCAGCGCAATCGGCCAAGTAGTTACCGAGATATTGCAACAATTACAAAACTGACACCTCTTCGTTTTGCACGTGGCACGTGCATAAGGGGTCACCCAAATGCATCGGGAATAGTCCAATACTTGGTAGAAGGAATGAAGCTACCCTACAAAATTTACCGCATGTAAATCGGTCAAGTGGTGGCTGAGATATAAGCCTCGCAAAAGCGTCCGCTCATACTCAGAAATTTCCGTTAACCCTCGCCGGCCGAGGGGGGGGGCGGGTGCCGCCCCCCATAGGGTTTTTTCGCGATAGCTCCGAACACGCTGGCGATAGAGAGCTGAAACTTGGCATACCTGACCTTTGATCCAAGCCGGATCTTTTGACACCAACCGCATTTTTGGGTCAGGTCAGGTCACTGACCTATGACGTCATAAGTGAACCTCTGCACGGTCTTCAGATGTCGCAACTTCGCAACGCCCTCACTGCCAGAGGAGATGTCACAGGGAATTGAAACTTGCAGGATCTAGTATCCATTATGAGTCCCACAACTTGTATATCTCGGATTTTTCCTAAAGGTCATATGAGGTCAGGTCATTTTCGTGACCTCACCATTATAAGTCAATGGGGAAAAATTCAAACTGCTATTCTGGCGCCGGGAACGATCTCCAACTATCTCAAGCACACAGAATCGTGATTTGATGCACTCCTAGCAAGGTTAGATGCGTCACTTTTGCAATGTTGACCTTGCGTGACGTCATTTATGACGTCATCAAGGTCATATTAGTTTTTCGTCAATAACTCTTGATCAAATTGAGCTAGCGAGTCGGGGAAAGCCACCAATGGACTCAGGAAGACCTGCCGAATCGAATGATATGCAACATGACCTCTTTCGACCAACTTCGTGACCTAGGGGTGCTGACCTGACCTTGACCTGAGGTCAACACCCCAAGTTGACCTGACCCGGACAAAAAGTATATCATTCGACGCGCCTGAGCGAGACGAACACGATGCTGCCAAAATCGGCGCTCTGCGGCCGTTTTTTTGCGAAGTTATTCACCAAAAACTGAACCGTACCTTGAGGCACTTGACCTGACCTCAGAGGTCACCGGTTGACCTAGGACCTTAAAATCGGGTACCAATCTCTGCGTCTCGTAACGGCGCACACGCTCGTTTTTTCCGCGACGCGCTAGCTCCACCAGGGGCGAAACGGCGAGGGGGGGGGTCGTACCCGCCCCCCCCCCTCGGCCGGCGCGTATGTAGAAAACCAATAGGTCCGGCGAGGGTCTAAGGAAAGACTACGTTCGCTTCGCTCGCTCCGTAATTACCTCAAGGGTACACCAGCATCGACCAATAGCGTTTAGTTTAGTCACGAGTCACGATTACGATCGTGACTAACCTTTTTCACGAGGTATTCGCGCAAAACCGAAGTGGTCCATCCTAGTCCGACAGTCCCATTTACAAGAGCGAGGCCTGATAAATATGTAAAACAAAGTTAGCGTTGAGAAACAGCGTTTGGTCACTAATGGCAAAATAAATGTCATCAACTCGATTTTGATTTTTTTGTAGGTTAACAGTAACTGCAAAAGTATCTATCTAGTAGATTGAGCTTTTCAGGATTCTCAGTAAAACCAGTGCGATATTATAATCATTTATTTAACCGATAAACAAAGAGTAAAGCTGCCAAACCAGACTACATATATAGCACACAATTGTAATATCCCGAAATACACGCTCAGATCCAACACCTTGGCAACGCCGATTAGGTCTTTATCGCTGTCTTCAGACCTAACAATACCTACTGCTATGCCCATTTACATAAGTGAAAATGATCAATTATTGATATTTCCGTTAACTCACAGTGTTCAATTTTATACCTTTGCAAAATGCAAACCATCAGAATGCTCACCCCGTATGCAATACACACAAAATGTTTGTTCTTATCTTTAGTCAGACTTGGCTGGGTACTTGACAGATTGCATGCGGCTCAGCTCAGGAGCAGTGCAATCCTATACCACTCTGTGACAGACTGGTGCTTCTCTAGGCGGGCTGGTAGATCTGTTGATTGATGATGTTCCCAGCTGGGAAGTAGTTGCAAACGTAGTGTCGTCTGGTGAAGGTGTACGGACCATAGTCCGGTATATTTTGGGTGTCTTCGAAAGCGATGAAGCCACAGCCGACCTCGGTCGAGTCAGCCCAGATGACCTGCGTCAGATGACCGGCGGGGTAGGAGGAAGCCTTCCTGAAGGTCAGGTCGTTCTGGGTGAACGCATCCAGCTCGTCATAGAACCAGGGATTGATGGCGTCTTCAGTCCAGTTCTTGGACGAGCCTGGCGATCGCCAGGCGGCCGCCAGATTCTGGCCGGCTGTTTCGCCTTCTGTCTTGCCTTCTACCTCTATTTTGCGGCAAGCGTCGTGGTTGAAGTTGCACTGGTCGGCCCAGCGCTGGGCCACCACGGCCAGCTGGTCGTTCCAGGACAGGTCCGGCATCACCTCGGCGGCCGGCAGGTTGTTGTTGGCGAAGTCGCCGTTCTTCACCCGGCGCCGGATGGCGTTGTGGGCGGCGAGTATTTCGGTCTGCTCCTGGCCGTTGACGTTTCGCTCCAGCACCGTGGTGCAGGTGTCGCCGGGTCCGTCGTTCGGGTACAAACACATGGTGTGGTCGGAGCACATGCTGCAGTAGTCGACGTTTTGTGCGGAGGCGACGAGGGACGTCGCCAGAAGCAGGAGAGACAGCATGACTGCAGGGAGGCTGCTCGATGTCCGATGTACGCTGCAAGAGACGGCAGATATAAAGCGACGGCTAAGTTCATTGACCAAAGATGAGGAAAGGAAAGTAAACGCTGTTCAATGAGGAAGTATCATTAGAATATATGACCTTCTCCTCGGAAAATGGCAAAATGAATGAAAATGATTATTTATTGATGTTCAATGAGGCTTTAAGTGGTAGAGTCGTTTATAATAATTGAAGTATGAAATACGCATAATGCTACTGCAGTAAACGGCGTGCTCAAAGGCAACATATGTGTTACAGGCAATCTGTGGATTCAGGCATTCTTTAGAATGCCTAGGGATTATTTAGAGTGCCTAACCGACCAGGCATTCTGTAGCATGCATAGTTGTCCAGGCATTCTATAGAATGTCTGGGCAGTGGGCATTTTGTAGAATGCCTGATTTCCAGGCATTCTATAGAATGTCTAGGATATGTACAGGTCTCGCGGGTTTTAGCAGTATGTTTTGCACCTAGAAAATTTAGTGTACTTCAGGCTATATCTTCGTCGTCTTAAGCTTTTAAGTGTTGAAGATGCGATCGACTTGTTGGGTGACAAGCCGGCCATGATCGTGTAAAATGGCTTCATCGTAGATCGATTAGTTTCTGAGATATAACCGGAAATGTAAAAGTGCAAAACCTACCGCTTAATCTCGCGAGACCTGTAGGGGAGAGTGGGGTAAGATGCCCAGGGTGGGAAAGACGCCCCACTCCCTCTAGCGGCGAAACAAAGAATCGGACCTGGAAATTAATGTTCTTAGCGTAAAGCGGAAGCCTGCCTTGTTAACTGCACAAAAAATTGCGAAGCTCAGTTGAGCAACGGCTGGCTGATGATTGCGTGTTTTTTATTTGCTGCTTTCAAAAAAATATTTTGGTGTCAGAACATTGTAAATATCAAAGAAGGTAAATAATTTTTGCGTCCCTTGCTATAGTCGTGATACATTAGCATGGCGTTTACTGTGTCCCAAACAGTTTGTTTCAGGGTGTAGTTTTATGGCTAACAAATTGTACTGATTTAATGTTACTTCGGTATCTTGGGGTACGATGCCCCCTGTCCTGATGGGGAAAGACGCCCCCCTAAATCCGTAGGCTGTCCTTCAAACAGCCCGTCAAATCATTTATTACATACTTGTGATGTAGACAAAAGCCGGGCGATCTGGGACTATTGAGAGTCCAGTACGGTCGAGTGCTCCCCATGCCGGTCTCTCGGCCCACATAGCGACTTTTTGGGCGGCATCTGACTCTGAGAGCCCTCGCGACGGCCTCTGTGGGCCCCATTATTGGCTCCAGGGCCCCTCACGGCATCCTTTGAGGGCTCCCACGTTGGCCCCACGGGCCGCGTTGGCATCGGAGGTCCCCACGATGGGCTCGAGGGCCCTCAAGCATCATGAAGACCTATAAGAGCCCCACAGTGGTCTCCGAACGCCACCACGGAGGCTTGTTTGGCCGCGCTGGACTATGATGGCCCTAACGATGACCTCTGAAGCCCCTTACGACTACTTTTGAGGGCACCTATGATGACGTTTGGTGTCTACTGCAGGCTCGAAGGGACTACTGATTCGTTCAGGCGATTCACGTGCCCATTTATGTCACTTATAGTGCAGGGGGCATCTTTCCCAACGTCAGGGGGCGTCTTTCCCACCCTGTGGGGTAAGATGGCCCCTTTCACTTCTTCAGGAAAATGCTTAATAACAAAAAAGTTATAATATTTCAGGTACGAAAGTGTGATATTTTTGGAGAAAAATGATGTCGGCTTCCGTTGAAACTCCAAGTTTTTGCTTTCCCATCGTCATTTTCGAATAATATATGACATAGCAAAACCCTGGGCATCTTTCCCCACTCTCCCCTACGTTTCTTTCCATCACATACAGTTGGTTCTCCCATGTCAACGAGACTGGATCAGTTGCTGCTTGCGGCGCACCATTTGATGGCCGGCATATAGCCAATTTCTCCTTCGCTTCCTCTCATCTCATTAACCTGAAATGGTTTCAGGTGACGACAAGCTTAACCCAGCAAAGAAAATTAGGCATACAAATATTTTTACTGCCATTGATAGTCAACTTTATAAGTGTTGTTTCGGTCGAATGTCTGATTCCACACATTGCCTGTAATTTATGTTTAACTGGAACAAAGTCCACTTGCTAACTGATAGTACCTTATCAAGAAACAAGTTACCTTATCGTATGCTGCATTGGTACACATGGTCTGTGTGTGTATGCCATCAGCCACATCCCTGACAAGTTTCCTACCTTAGTCGCAGTTTGCCGTTCGCTGCCGGAGCTGCGTCGAGGTACCCTCACCCTGTGAAGCTACCTGCGAGTCTGACCTCCCGGCTCGCCGTCCCCCCAGTTGTAGCTTCCTGTCGCTCAGTTACGCAGCCTTCCATCCCGGTGGTGCGCCGGCGGATGGGGCGGCGCCCATGCAGCTGCACGGGGCTGGCAGAGCGTTAGATGGAGGAAATGCGCTGCAGCTGTGAATGCCAATGACGCGACCGTGAATCATCCGACCCAGTTCCACCACTCCCACCATAGAAAACCACGGTCGGGGCTTATTCTGCCATAGTTCACCTCGAGTCTCGATAGGCGATGGCTAGGCAAACAAAGTAAGAAAGCAATGCCGTCCATGGACAGATCATTCAAAATTGAAATAGTAGAGGATGTTCCAAGGTGGATTTTCACTCTACTGAAGTATCCGCGATAAAACAATTGGATTGCAGATGGGGCAGATGCGTTACTTTATTTAGAAAATGCTCAATAGGTCTTTTCACTGCAAGCATTGGTCACTTACATATTTGGTCCCTTTGGAAGCTGATAGATTTTAGTAGCTGTTTGCTGGCAGGGTTTCCACCTTTTGAATGAAAGGTCGATTACTTTCCTTTTTTGCTTTTAAATTTAATTAATCGGATAGGTGCCCAGCCCGTCGTGAGAAGGGCTAGTAATAATTGTAAACGACTGAGCTAAAACTTCTGGAAGAGTTGTGGACGGGCGTCGCACGCCTTTTGATACTTTTTATTGAAACAGTTGGAATACTTTTGTGTGGAATGGATCAAGTTCGAAAGTTGAGGGCATCTGCTTATACACCGTATAGGCCTGCAAGGGCTTAGGAATAGACGGACGAAGATAAGTCCAACGCAAAGCAGAGCAGGTTACAGTCTCCGTACCTATATGCCAGCATAATAGTTATCAGGTATTCAAAACTGGAGCCATCACAAATCAACCTAAGCCTGGTTGTGCCTGTGTAACTGAACACTAACTGATATTAAATATAAGCATTTTGAACATATATCGCCTTACCGACCAACTATTCCGCTATCAAAAGCCCCATATTAGCCGTTTTCACGGCGGCCATCTGGTACACATTTGGTGCACATCTGGTACAGATTAGGTGCAGATCTGGTCCAATCAGGTTCAGTGTGTCTCTTAGCAGCTATCAGCTAGGGTTGGACTAATTGCTTATACCTATGCCTGCTTTGTCATATTATCAGAGAGCATCATCGATCGATAGGCGTTATCACAAGTGTATTCGCGGCCATTGGGGCGACGTAAGAAAAGAAGAAAACAACTGGCCCCAAGAACTTTAAATTATCAGTTAGCATGCACCTTTTCCTTGATCTGTAGATAATTTACCATTAATTGCTAGAGAAAATTGCATTTAAAATCTTCCATCTATGCTTTTTTCATCGTTTGCACAACATCTTCTTTTACTAAGCTAGAAACACTGATAAGAAATAGTTTCCGCATCATCAAGAACAATAGGAAAGGCTTGAAGTGAATACAATAATCTAAACGGCTTTGTAATCTATGTGAAGACTTTTCTAAAATTGCCTGTAGAAATATTGAAGGCAAAAGTTCAACTTTTTCACAAGACGGATGTCTATAAACCTATTCAACGTGTGACAACTCAGCCGGTATTTCGTCGCCTACAGCCCAGCTTTCCCTAGTGACCGATAGAGGCGCTGCTATCGATGTCCGCCCGTGCCGCCTAACGTTAAAACACTGAAATAAATTCATAAAATGAAGATATTTGCTGCAAAATAAATTAGGTGCAGATTTGGTCAAATCAAGTGCATTCGCCGGATAGCTCGTCGTGAAAACGGCTATTATCTAGCACCGGTGGAAACTGATCCTGGGTTTTGCACCGTAAGTCCAATGAGTTAATTGGCCGGGGAGTTGACTGTACGCACGCTTACACTTCTTTAAGTGGACATGGTCGCTTGCTCAGACTCACCAATTGTAGGACCGAACCAGCACCTAATAAGCAGTCGCTCGAGGCATCATTCATGCCACCATTCTAAGCGTAAGATACCTCATCACGTGACACTTTTATCGATTTTCAAGTCGTCCAGCGGAACACTTTGGCACCTCTCCGGGACCATTGACTGCGTCTAGAAATGTTTCGTGCCCGAATTGTGTCGGCCTTCATTTGATCGACGTCAGGTGTCACTCGCAGCTGCGGCACTTTTACCTGTCAGGGAGACGGCAAATAAAGTCATCACCGCTGACAGGGCACACAATACAGGTAATACAGCCTTCAAGGCACAAGCTGGCATGGCGCACCTGTCCTGGAGAGTGGCTGTCTCTTTTTGATCAAAACAGTCCGACGGAGTCTGTACGATGAAGGGCTGTCGCCCGATTAAACCTTTCACTGCATGCCTAGGGTATTCAGATATATTAGCCGGAGAGTTGTGGTGCAAATTAGTGTTCACAAATTGATCTGCAGTCGAAAATGTTCCACCAGTGTGCACCTAGCCAGCATTTTTTTCCACGCCCTCATTCAAAAATCGGCTAAGAGACAGGAACTGGAAAGTTGAATTAGTGTGCATTGTGCAATGAGAATTTCCTTTTCAAAGCTAGTGATGTATAAAAATACTTCTCTAACTACATGTTGAATTCAATCATCCCTACTGTCACTCTGTTCACGTCCCATCCCGTCCCGTTGTTGAATTAGCTGCCGTTAGCATTCATTAAAATACCTACATACCTAACGAGCTCGGCCAGTGATAAATTTTCGCCGGCCTCGTTCAGTCGTTCAGCAGGTAATAGCTGTTTTCAAGACGGCCATCTGGCACACATTTGGTGCAGATTAGGTCAAATTTGGTGCAGATTTGGTTAAATAGGTTCATTCATCATTGTGTTTTCTAAAAGTTGTAAGTTTGCGTTGCACAGATGCTTGTACATACACCTCATTTTCAAATTATCAGACATTGTTTTTGATTAAACAGTGAAATTAATTCATGCTATGGAAACATTTGTTGTAGAAGAGATTTGGTGCAGACTTGGTCAAACACTGGCGGATCCGGGGGGGGGAGGGCATTTGGGGCCGGGAAAGTGCCTCCCCGCGCAGCGCCCGAAATTGACGAAAATTTGCGGTTTTTGAAGAATAAAACGAAAACTGAACAACTTTTGTTAGGAAAAGTTTATTATAAACTGCGCAGCAGTGCGTAAGGAACCGAAATCCGATGAGTAGGTATTTGGAATTTGGAGAAACTGTTTTGGGGGTACCTATGCCCCCCCCCGCAACGTCCAAGATCGTCTTTCTGGATCCGCCAGTGTGGTCAAATTAGGTGCTTTCGCCTTTTCGTGAAAACCGCTATTATATAGGTAATACTTGTGGCATACTTGATTGCATCTCCTCTTGCACAATGCCCACTGAAAAGGTCGATCTTTAGTTAACAAGGCGGCACCCACACTGTTCGTGGATATGCTAACCGTAAGGTTTCCAAAAAAAAAGGTTTCCGGCAAAGTCCAGCTTGAAGGACGTTCTTTGCAGGCCATTCAATCAGGGTACAACATTGAGCTCGACTAAAGTAAGCTGAAAACCATTATATATATTCTCATATGCCCTGGCGGTCGCAGAGATGGGCAGGGCGCACGGGAGCATCTCAAAACAAACAACGCATGGGAAAATGACCAATTTTGGCTGCTCCTTTCCCTAGTTTACCCTGACATGGTTCACTGGTGCATTATACATCCATCATGTTGCAAAATGCGTCATGTCCTATTTCAAATATGAATTCTGTCGCCTCTGACGCGGAGCCTTTCAGCATCGACCGGCCGGCCTGCGCCGTGACGGGCGGAGCCGGCGGCCATCTTGGGTGGACCGGAGCCGCCGCCAGTTAATCGTATCACAGGTAGTCGGCGGTGCGCCGGCGGGGCTTCGCGCCTGCACTCGCCCGGCTTCCTGTCAACAGCCGCATACGCTAATTAAATCAATAACTCGCCTCTGTCGACGGTGCAGTGCGCCCGGTGAAAATAGAACGGTGGTCGCTGGTCGGCTCCTGGACAGAAAGCAGCAAGGTGCCTGTTGTAGGACGGTAGACTGTAGACTGTAGGACTGAGCCAGATGAGAATGGTAGCATACATATTGAGCACAAGCAGAGGCATTTCATGCATAATTGGCTCCCTTTTGTACTCATTATCTTTGTAAAAGATAGCTGTCATTCAAAGCCTGGCGAGGACTCGAATCCAATGTATGTCCAATAATCCAATGTAATCCAATGTATATGAGCCGTACCTATCCTTTTTTATGGTTGGCCAATAAGGGGTATCAATTTTGCCAACTGATCCGTTCATAACGAAGTTCGGAACGCTGCTCCACAATCCGGCTGTACGCTGTGGGTCAACCCGCACACCGGGGCCGTTCCGTGTGCTGGCTAGTGTGCTGGCTGGTGTGCGGTGTGCTGTGTGCGGACTCCGGTGTATTTGAGGTAGGGCGCCGTGCATGAGTTACGGCGGCCGCGGCTCTGTGACGCCCGCAGCTGGGCCGGTCGGGTGGAGCGCAATAGACCTGTCGCCTATGGAGTGAAATAGCTCGATATACCTACACCGCGATAGACCTGTCTATGGAGTGATATGCCGTGATGTATACCGCGATAGACCCTTCTATAGAATTGCGATCGGAACCGGAGAGTGAACACCTGACTTTGATTGTTGCCGTCATCGGGGTTATGCCGGTTCGGTGAGTTATGCTGTCGCTGCCGGCTGTAGCTGGGTAATTTGACGTGCCGCTCGCAGCCTCGGTGAGTGACGCAGCTGTGTGCTGAGAGTTATGGGTATGGGTTGTCAGTGCGGATAACAGCGATTGACAAATCAGATCAGTCATCGCTGTGCCCTGTGGCAGCACTTATGTATTATTGGGGTTGCAAAATTTAAGAGTAGGTAATAGCGATATTAAATAGGTCCCCTGCTCATATTTCCCTTACTGTAAGACGTAAGCAGGGGCGGAGCTTCCTATACAGTTGGTGGGGCGGCAAGATACCCACCAACTTGGTATTTTGCCCCACCAACTGTAGCTGATTTTTAAGACTTTGCTGCTTTGCAAATTAATCTTTTTCGCATTGAAGAGCTTTGGAATGTTTGTTTAATGCAAAATATTATATCTGTAACGATAAGAATTGATTCAGTGTGGCATTTCATTCAACTGCATAATCGGACACTGTGGTTTTGACGACTTTTTGCCGAACCAACTTCCCTGGAAAAGCGTCACCCATGGACGTAAGAACATCATGCATTGCAGCTGCAGCTTCGGTTGTCTCGTCTGCAAACTCACGTGTAGCTGTGATATGTATCTTACATGTGACATGTATTACATAATTCCACTGGCACATACTGACATTCACAGTACACATACACACCACAAGCAGAGTAGACTAATCAGCACACACGTTCACCTGATCAGCCTCTGCCGCCCCACGGTCCTTTGGTAATAGTAAAGCAGCCACCTGCTGAGCGACTAGACACAATATCATTGAGCGTTTCTCCATTCTCTATGACTCACAGATCTTCGAAAGTGCAAGCTGGGCACCTTTATCATTCAACAGTATCAGACTAAGCGAATGTTTCTTTCACACTCCCGAAGACGAGAAAATATCATGTTACCTTTACCATTTCAGAATCCTCTGCAAGCACTCAATGTTGACATTATCTCGCGACAAAAAGCGAATACATTTGTCAATGTCTGGAGTATGTTAGGACAATTGAGGATGAACAAAACTTTCCAAAACAAAACATATCAACACATTTGGTGTAAGATCATAGATATGTTTCCAGTTCCACTTTTGCATTGTAGAAGGATAAGTAATGAATAAAGAGTATCACAGAATTGTATGTAGTAGTACGCAAGCAAACCATTTTACGAATTCAACAGAAATGCTTCTCCGACATTAACAGCGCGGCAACAAAAGTTAAACTCGTAGTTTGAATAGGTATGAGCTGCAAAGTCTGTAATGCAGAATCCTAGTCAATGTCGTTCAAACTGAACTTCAGAAAGAGATAACTTTCTGAACGATAGACAGACAGCTAACAATGCCACATTTCTACTTCTTCAGGTCAATCCACGGAACACTTCCCCCTTATCTTTTTTTCTGAACGCGTTCGACCCGCTGCTCATCACACAAATAGCCGACTTTTTAACGTTAGTCCACTCCAGTTCAATGCCACATTGTCCAACAGTGGAATGGTCCAGCGCTTACTGGACGATAGAGGAGAGGGGAATGTTTCTCACAGTTCCATTCGCTTAGTGTATCTCATGTTAACTCTCTACTTGGGGCTTTGAGTGGTTCTGAACTGCTCCTCAGAAGTTTATCCTTTGCTGGTATGCTGTTGCATTTGGGTTTCTCCCCAAAGGTCTTCTTACCACGAAACGCAACTCTTCTTTTACATTTTTCTCGACGATCTATCGTCCCTCTCGATGACACACAGTTGGTAACTAGACTAGCAGTTGTGTCCCTGTCGGAGATCTACACTCACTGTGTTCGGCGCCTCTTGCTGCCACTGTCAGCACACACTGGAGGCGTGCACGCGCATATGCCGGTTCAGGTTGCCCGACTGCGAGAAGCGCAACATGCAGATGCGGCACTGGTACGGCTTCTCTCCGCTGTGTATCCGCATGTGCTTGGTCAGGGTGGACGAGTCGCTGAACGACTTCTTGCACATGCGGCATCTGCGGATAGAAAAGGTGCGTCAGCATACGGCGGTTGTTTTTATTTTTTTCATTTGTTTTACCACTGGGGCAGCAATCATCAAGGAGTGATAAAGAAGAAACACATTGTGCATTGCGCATCTTCAGAAGATCGATTTAAAAGCCACCTGAACGACCTCACACCTCACTAGCTGAAGTTACCAGCGCGTTGAGCCAAAGAACGTCAGGACAAGTGTTTGTGAGGGCGGACCTCGCGGGAAGTTCCGACTGACCTGTGGGGAGAGGGACGGTCTCCCGAGTGTATCCTCATGTGAGAGTGGTAACTGACCTGTAGGGGCGGTCGCCCGAGTGTGTCCTCATGTGAGTGGTGACCGAGGAGGACTGACTGAACCGGCGATCGCAGATCGGGCAGCAGAACGGCTTCTCGCCGGAGTGGGTCCGCACGTGGGCCGTCAGATTCGCCGCCTGGGAATCGGACGGACGGGTGCTCAACTTTAGACAAAGCAGATCCAGTGATCCTCTTCTACGGAGAAGTAGGACATAGAACAATGGTGCTCTGCATTCGTCGACTGAGGTGTAGATATAAGTATAGCAGTCCAGTGAAGTTAATTGTTTTTCAAAAGAGCTATGCATTATGCATTGCAAGTTTTTATTGACGAATGTTAATGAATCGACTAGCAAACAGCAAATCTATGACATAAAAAGTGAAGCTCTATCAGCTCCAACAGACTAGACGATTGACGCAGTCATCAACAGATGCTGAGGCCTGAGGTGCTGCCTTGCCGCGAACTTGGCCAGCTTCGGCCGGCTGGCGCAACACGTGTGGGCGGCGGCGTTTGAGAGCCTTCCGGCCGTCACGTCGCTGCTCGTCACCGGCCGTCACGGGCGTCACTCACCTGCGAGAACGACTTGTTGCACTCATGACATTTGTACGGCCTCTCGCCGCTGTGGGTGCGCATGTGGGTCTTGAGCGTGCTCGGCCGGGCGTACGCCTTGCTGCATACTCTGGAAGAACCAGAACTTCATTAGGCGTAGTGGGGAGGTTTGTTAACTAATAATGGTATTGGTAGGTTTAGGGCTTCACGTTAGGCACTTGATCCAGAAGAACTCAATATGTTGATGAATAGACAAAAATAGACCTTTGTGTCCCTCGTCGACTTTCCGCGGTGCATGAAATACATCAGCCCTTCACGCCATCGGCTGGCCGGCTATGAACGTCTTTGGTCTTTTTTATTGCCTTCCGTCTCTTGGAAGATTTTCTTTTCCCACTCTTCTCCTTCAGTCTTTTCTCATTTTCTCGCGTCCCTCCCTCACATTTAGGGCCATTTTCCCTCTCGCTCATGCACCTTTCCCTCCCACCAAGCAAACCGTCCAATATCGTCCCTTTGCACCTTCAGCCCTCCACCCTATTCTCCCTCCCTCCTGCAGAGCGTCGCTCACCGACAGACGTTGGTCTTGTCGAGCTGGCCGACCGGCGGCGGCGGCTCGGCCTTGCACACGTACAGCAGCGACTCGTCCAGGTGGGCCGAGTAGCCGGCCGGGTCGACGCGCCGCAGACTGGAGCGCAGCGAGGCGGCCAGCTGGTGGCCGCGCTGCTCGACCTGCTGCTGCTGCTGGGCGGCAGCTGCAGCCGTCCAGCTGACCTCGGGCCGCAGCTCGGCCGTGAACGCCGCGTAACTCGCCGACGAGCTGTACGGCGCTGTCGCAGAGCTGTCGCGCGAAGAGAAAGAGGCGGGAAGTTGAAAAGGGGGAAGTGATGTGCGTTACGCGTTGAAAAAGGCACAGGACACAGCCAGAACATGCCAGATTGTGAGAGGGATGTCGGATAGTCAGGCTTCTCGACAGCGAAGAATAACATGTTACATACATATAGTGGCACTTTCCAAGACTCTGCGTTTTGAAGCGCTGGCACACAGGGACACAGCTCAGAGTTTAGTTCACCTCCTGTCGTTGCTCATTTGGACCGAGAAGAAGGAGTGTCTTACCTAGCTGGCATGGCGAGCGGGCTGACCAGCGGCGGCTGAGGACTGAACATTCCCGACGGGTACTGCGGCGGACTGCTGCTCCACGGCAGCTGGAAATCGCAAGGGAGCAGATCCAGGTCACGATTGGGTCACTATAGGTCACACAAGGTCATGAGTGATACCCGGTCATTGAAGATAGCCTCACCCGTGCTCATCTCATCTGGTTCATCTCAGGTCACACACACCAGAAACACCAGGTTGCACCAGGTCACACCAGGTCACCCGGTGAGCACACTAGGTCACACCCAGAACTCCCAGGCTGCTCAATGACGTGCAGGGCACTTATTCGCCTCAGACCACATGCCTTCATTATTTCAGCTCAGTTCAACTTTCAACATTTGATACAGCATACGAAAAAACATGATCCAATAAAGCTTCTTTCATCAATGGCTGGCGCGTCAGCTCTGTGAGCAGCACGCACCTGCGGTGCGAAGGACTCCTCCTGGATATGGTAGCCGGGTGACACGCCGATGTTCATGTTCATGCTGACGTTGACTGACATGCTGGGGAACATCTGGGAGCCAGTCGGGTCAACGGTGTGACCTCCGGGAGGGAACAGGCCCGCCAGCTGCTGCTGAGGAGGGGGACGAATAGTGGTCAGTCTGGGGGACGGGGTTTACCCCAGGAGGGTCCGGTCAGTATCTGCTGAGAAAAAACGGAAGACCAATAGTGAGGGAGGTGAGGGGCTGAACCCAAGGGAATCCCGTCAGGTTGTGAAAAAGTAACGGATAGGTCGCTTCATCGTACTGAAGATACGGTGGTAGACGGCCGCCGAAAGGTAGCAAGCAGTGACTGCACTGCCAATAAACTCTGTTTTCGTTGCTTTCCCTACACTGATACGCAGTTAAATCTGCCGCTAACCATAAAACTATCATTTTTTAACATGACGTGTGTCCAAAATTGATTATTTGGAAACCGGACGTTTGTTTCATTTTGTTACATAATTAAAACCAGTATAACGCCTTTTGGGGCGACTAACGGAGCGAGCGAGAGGGTGGGCCTTACACGTGCGAAATTTCGAGGGGGTACCTCCAACTGACTTGTGCACGGCACCCTACTAACCGGTCTCTAGCGATGTGCCAAATTTGAGCACAATCGGCCCAGCCGTTCTCGAGATCTGGAAGCGGCACCCTGCACGTGCGCACGTGCAAAATGGGTCCCAACTGACTTTTGCACGGCACCCTACTAACCGGTCCCTAGCCATGTACCAAATTTGAGCGCCATCGGTCCAGCAGTTCTCGAGCTCTGGAATCGACCCCTGCACGTGCGCACGTGCAGCAGCACCCCAACTCTGGCACATGGATATGCATTGCCTAGTGGGTGCCTACCTGCATGCCAACTTTCAGCGCAATCGGCCAAGTAGTTACCGAGATATTGCAACAATTACAAAAGTGACACCTCTTCGTTTTGCACGTGGCACGTGCATAAGGGGTCACCCACATGCATCGGGAATAGTCCAATACTTGGTAGAAGGAATGAAGCTACCCTACAAAAATTACCGCATTTAAATCGGTCAAGTGGTTGCTGAGATATAAGCGTCGCAGAATCGTGACCACGGCCGGCCGGCCGGCCGGCCGCTCATACTCAGAAATTTCCGTTATTCTACGTAAGAGTCCGCTCGCTTCGCTCGCTCCGTAAACACGCGGGGCACCTGACCATGTCCACCCTTTTCCTGATGAACCGGGCTGATTTGGTGAGATAAGCGAGATACCGCACATTTTATCCCAGCAAAATGGTAATATATTCTGAAATTAAGTGGGTTATCAGCGTGTATATCGAACAAAGGTGATTTGACATTGTGTCGGTGAAAAAATGACATGGAGGACACTCCGTCACACGGAACTCGCATGAATGCTCGAGTTAGAAGGTTATATTGAAACATTTTTCGCACACATTCGACCATGACACAATTCAGTGCAGTTTCATAACGGAGATATTTGCATTCTGAGCGATTTCTACCACCGTATTTTGGGATTCCTCGCTGTAATATCCCATTGCATACAAATCGTGGTGACGGCTTTGTTCAAAAACAGCCATGCGTCTGCTAGCAGTATCGTTCGGGACAAAGCACAATTATATTTCTTAACTTAAGTGAATAGTGCCGTAAAACGCTTAAATTTGTGAATTCACGATCAGTATCCGCAATTTGTAACAAACAAACAAACAAAGTATCGCATATAATGCATACATCATTTTTTCGTCACAGAGTAAAACTGACTGTGGGGAGCCTGCGTAGTTGAATTTTAGATCTAACCCGCAAGTTTTCAGATGCCTATTTATACCCTTGCTTCAACCCGTGAGCGTGTATAGCGCAGATGTACTGAGAGACTCTGCTGTTACCTGATTGGCAGGGCTGCCGAATGTATGCGGGTTCGGTGTCAGGCTGTTCTGTGACACCAGATGACCGGAGGACCCGCCTGTCGGTGACAGGGCACCTGCAAACGACAACCCAGGTCAGTGTAATGCTAATTATGTCAAAACGTATGGCCTTGAAAGAGGGTCATTTGAGCTATCATTGCGATGAATTTTCACCTTGCAATTCCCTCATGCTCATCTTATGTGTGATAGATGATTGTCTGGCGATGGTTTGCTTAATGCAACATCATATCTTTATATTTGCGTTAACTGAATCTGCATTGGACTTAAATGCACACACTGGTTATCTTGAAGGACAGATAATCACTACACACCAGGGATGACAGACATTTTGTCGGAACGTTTATGCTCACAGCAAAACTATGACGGCAAACAGCATGCTACGGACGCCCGTTACGATATTCTTGCACGGTCAAACTCGGGTATACTTCAGGAAGTCAGCCAAAGCCAGAACCTATTTATTACATTTCGCATGAGCCGGGCACGCATGTATTATGGTCGTATTTGAGCGCATATCAAGCGAAGAATGCTTGACAGAACGATTGGTGGACGAGGACATCGAACATATTAAAAAAGTGTTATCGCGGAGACTCCGAACGCATGAAACTGGACATTTTTGAGAATATCAATCATCTGAAGCATCGCGTGAAAATGAGACGTGCATAATAGTGAGAAGCAGTAGCGCTGCAGGCTTCATCTCGGCGACATCAGACAGGATTAGACGACATCAGGTGACAACAATGCATGCTAAATTGTCGGGGCACATCGCACGGTTGGAGGATATTAAACACAACACACATTGGATTTCATACAGCCAGATGACACCATACGACATCCGACATGCGCATGCGGTCCGTATAAAACAGAGTGTCCCGGCGCCCGGGGTACCGTATTGCCAGTGTTTGGAGTCGGTTTCGGTCAGCGGCGCCCACCGACCGACCGCTGACCGCCTCAGGCGACACTGCTCCAGGGCGCAGTCGTGCTGACCGCCTGTGGGACACCCGGCTGTCATGGACGCGCGACTAGCTGTCATGGACGCGCGACTAACTGTCATGGACGTACGACTAGCTGTCATGGACGTGCGGCTTGCTGTCATGGATGCACGACCAGCTGTCATGGACGCGCGACCAGCTGTCACAGACGCGTACCGAGCTGTCACGACGGTCTGCTGTCACAAACGCTGTCACATGGCCGTCATCATGACTATCAATGCAAGAAGACAGCTTCAACCATCGGTACTGAACGCGACTCCCACTTAGTGAAAAATGCCTACTGGGCCTCGTTTCATAAAAGGAATTACTTGCGGCGTTCCGTCAATTATGCCAGATTTGGCGTATTTGATGCCAATTCGGTTTCATAAAGCCGGTGACCGGAGTAATTCACGCCATCGAAATTACGGAGCTTCATTTACGGCAAATGCTCGATTCCGGACCAATTGATGCCATTTGGGTTTCATAAAACGACGTAATTAACGCCAAATATTTTATCAAGCTCTTGATATCAGTGGTGTAAACTACGCACCAAAATGTTGCGTGAATTTGAATTAATGTGAAGATTCGAAGCTAATTCTTAATATATTTTATAATGTTGAGCCCGGTAAGGAAGAAAGAACAGCCAAAATGAGAAAAAGAAACTGCAAGTCTTCTGTACCAGTCGCCTTTGTGTGGCCGCTATCGGAATTTTGTTTATTCGCCGCGCTGCGCCACTTCCGTAGTAAGGCACTTCTGCTTAGCTGGCTTTCTGCTGTTTTCAATATATTGATTTAATGAAGGATGGTCATCAATATCAATTTTGTTTTTTCATAAATAATTTTTAAGATTTAAATTCAACATAATTTTTTATAATTTCTCGTAAAAAAATAAGTGTTGACATGAAATTGTAATTTGTAGGACGCTTGATAAATTACGGTAACTACGCAAATGTGCTTAGTTACGGAGGTGTAAACAATTCCAGTTGTGGCTTTGTGAAACGGCTTCATTTGCGCTCCGTAGTTTGAAAGGGTGTGATTTACGGAAAGGTGTAAGTTACGGCAGAGCTTTATGAAACGAGGCCCTGGTTACATGACTGCGTTTGTGTGGACATCAGAGTTTCGAATGTTTGATCTAAGGTCAGTTTTACTTACAAAAAAAAATCGACAGCTACGGTTTATCCAGACTTCAAAGCCGCCCACGAGATTCACCAGCCACGCGAATAGTAGGTCCGCCCGACGTATCAGCCAGTCCGGACGATAGTTTTTACGGATTTTGACATTTCAAACGCAGAATTACATGGGAAACTCGGAACAATACATGTCACTGGAATTTGGCCCGCCTTTCAACAGATCGTGCATCAGAGGAAGCCCCGCCGAGTGCGTCAGTCGTCACCGCAGCTCGTCGCACGCCAGCCTGACACTGAACAAGGGATATGACGTCATACTCATAAATGACAGTTAGCGAGCTGTCAGCTGTCACCCGCGTCATCGGAACCAACGTGCCACGCAGGCTCCGTGTGTAGATATGTATCCGCTTTCCGCATTTCATTAAATACGAATGCGAAAAGCGATTGCTGTAGACAGGAGCAACTTTCAAAATGTATTGCGAGCAAAGAAAAGGAGAAAAGTTGACTATGGAGCTCTGCATAAGAGTCAGCTTTAGACCTGTTTATAGGTATACAGAGGTCTATAGTTGACTGTAAACGCTAAAGAAATTTAGAACGCCAGCTTAACGTGCAAAATTGATTATTTAATTAGTAAGCTTGATCGTGATTAATAATATGCTTGCCTATCACGTCAGTTTATGTCATCCGAGCGAGATGTGCGCAAAATGTTGTAATTCAAAAGCGCTCCATTTATTGAAGAGTTACCTTGCTAATGAACATCCACTGATAATAATTTACAAGCAGTGATATAATTCCAAAAGGCAATGAGCGATTTGCACCGTATAACATGCATTACGTTAGCGTCACGGGTCGCTGCACGGAGGGCCCGCCGCTGACGTCACAGGGGCTCGCCCGGGCGGGGGCGGGGCCGGCCGGCCGTGGCCCCGCGTGGGCTGGCTATCGGGGGCGCGAGGTGGCCGCCGGCACTCGGCTCACGGCCAGTTCCCAGTGATCACGCCTAGAGCGCGTGATGACCACCCCAGTCGGCGGACGGCGGAGGCGGCACCAACCGGCTGAATCCGGATAGAAAGTTCTCAGGGAAGTGACAACAGCTGCTAAACAGGGGGCGTATCCCGCTCCGTAAAAAACTAACGTAATTTTATGAACACAGTCTTTCGTTACATTACTTCTCTAGAAGAGTGTTCAGTTGATGCATATTTAGTGCATGCTGTTCAGCATACAGCATTTCAGGCACTATGGATGTCATTCCCGTAAATTTATTGGTACGACTTGAATAGTTCATTTAAGAATACAAAGGCCATTCTTACCATGCAACGCGATTGGGCTCTATATGCCAAAAATTAGGTAGGGCTAGGACCCTACCATCGATAGGTATGCAAAACACCACCCATGCTTCCTGCCATAAGCCTCGAAAATTAGACCGTTAGAAGCTATGTATACGGTATTCGGGAATGCTTCGAACTTTCCTTTTCCTTTTCCTTTTTCCTTTTCCTTTTAGAAAGCACATCCCTTGGTTGAAATCGCGAAACCTTCGCTGCTTGTCTCATCTTTCTTCAAATAGATGTTTCGCTGGTCTGTACAAATGGTATTCAGTTTTTAGATTTACTTGTAAATTTTACCTGAAGCTGAATTGAGCTACCTTGTTTTGTCAATTTATAACGCATGATTTCTTGGGTGTAGGAAAGAGGAACATATGGTGGATCCGGTGAAAGCTTTTTACGAAAGGGACAAGCTAATTTCAATTTACTACTTGTTGCTAAAAAAACTGACTGCTTCTCTCTTATCAGAGATTATGTGCAGTCATCAATATGCTCTATTTCTATGGTAAATCTACTCGCACATGTGGAAGGGATGCATTTAACTAACGCGTTTGTTGTAGACTGTAGTGCGTTTCTCAAGCGCTCACCTGCAGTGGCGCCGTGGTGTTTCATGGGGAAGAAGAAGTCGTTCATTTCCTGCGTCGGTGACCGCTCCCGAACCGGTGGACTGAACTCCCTGAAAAATACGTGGTCGGCAAACGTCAAGGATGGCCTATGCGATGGATGTTCGATTTTCGTGCGTGATATGCTATATAATTGATAGAGGAGTAAGTGTTCATTTTATATTCTTATTCAGTTAAATATAAGTGGTGCGACAGCGTCATTGAGTCTCCTTTGCCTAGGCTTTCCTTTTAAAAGATGAAAGTGAGTTATAGGCATAACTGCTAATTGCTATACACGTGTGGTGAGGGCCAAGCTCTCTGTAAAATTCTTTATAAGTGGTCTAGTATCCAATGTCAGACAAGAAGCATGCTTATTTTAACCCGCGCACCGACGGGGGGGCGGTTATCCCCCTCCCCTAAGGTTTTTCGTGAATAGTGGGAAAACCGCGACGCGTAGCGCCGCGAAATTTGGCATGACTATTCTCTTATCAATTTTACACATAATGTGCAGTTTGAACCTCCTAACTTTTAAGGTCAGGTCAGGTCACTTTGAATGACCCAACCTCAAGTCACTTTTTTGCAACTTTGCCACAGTGTCAGAGCTACAGTAGATGACGGAGGCCTTTGAAAGTCGCAGGATGTTATTAGGTCATTGGTAGCTACAATTTGTATATCTCGGAATTTCGATATCGATGACTTAAGGTCAGGTCAATTTCTCGGCCTTCCCATTGGGGGGAATCAATGGATCAATGGGGAAAAATCAACTCTCTGTTTTTCCCACTAAAACGCGTCGGAATGGCCCCATATACCATACATGACTTCATGTACGATCAACCTTCACTACCTTGAGGCCTGTTTTGCTGTTGGCCAGCTCACTGAAAACAAGTTGAAAGAACGTAATGCAAAAGCATCTGAGAATATTCCACACTTAGGTTTTTGGGGTATTAGGGTAAACTGGCTTAGAGGCGAAGAAGAACGTCTGGTTCATGAAGAACACACACAGTGTTTCACATAGACCGAAGACACGTGCTGCTTCTTCGCGTGCAGTCTTAGCAGCCCCAGGGGGCTTCAACTCGACCAACACCGGTTCTTCTTCGTTCTCCCTAGTCACGTGATATTACGTCACACAAAGCGCGCGAAAGATAAACCCTTTGAAGGTCTTGCACGAACTAGCATCGGGTTTAAGAAGAAGGGGTTGTGGTTTAATCAGTGTAATGGCTTTCATCAAGACCACGCCCGCGGTACCACGTTCTAGCGTCCACCGGAGGCGATCGCCATTTTTCGATCGCGTTGGATCACGCTTTGTGCAGTGACGAGCGGCTGGTGCAAGATTGGGTGAATGGCAAGTAATCGAATATTGAAGAACTGAAATAAGGTTAATTTTTGGCTTATCAAGTGTTGTGTATTATTTATATTACTTGTGATTGACAATGATAAGCAATATCACAACGCTCTTCAAATGCATGGATGAATGCATTGGATGAAGAAAGTTCATATGCAAGACCAATCAATGCAGTAAGTATTTATATGTTTTATAAATGCCCCATAGCTTAAATTATGCATGTGGTATTTAGACAAATCTTCCAAATGAAGATAAATCAGGAATAGAATCAGGTTGCCATTTTGGGTTCAACTGTTTTAGGTATAGGATTTGGCTCATTTTAATAAACATATGTTCTTGCTGATTAGTAGAATATTTTATCTAGCTGCACTTTATATGTTAACCCTCGCATGTGTGCGGCGTTTGCCAGCTTCTAATGTGTAGGGGGGGGGGGGGGGGGGTCGGTTGGACCCCCCCCTTGCCGTTTGGCCTCTGATCGAGCTAGAGCTTCGCGGAAAAAACGATCGTGTTGCCCGTGATGAGAGGAAGCCGATGATACCCAATTTTAAGGACCTAGGTCATTGGTTGACCTTCCAGGTCAGGTCAATGACCCAAAGTCGGGAAAATCGGGACCTATTAGTCTTAGAAAGTCGTAAAGTGTGGCTGCTAAGGGGTTTTTCGGGTTGCTGATCACGAATATCATGCTAGCTTTGATCACAGATGATGTCTTTAAGCATTTAGACCAAGTCGGGTCAGGTCAGGTCAGGTCAACCAGTAGGCGTCGTGAAGGGTATTCGTAGTACGTGTCAACCGCCTCTGACAGCTTCGTAACATGCTACGAAGGCACCAAAACTACTTCGTAAATGTTCAAATGGCTGCTAAATTCGAATTCAGCTCCAAAAACTAGCCTAGAAACATGTAAAACTCGAAAAAGTGAGCCGAGGTCTTCCGAGGTCACCAAAGGTCAATGACCTGACCTGACCTTCAGGTGACCTTGACACCCACCCTAATGCATGGGAGCAACATCAAATCACATGTTTGAACGTTTGAAACCACGAAAAGCTTGCAAACGCGCGGCTAATGCGAGCCGACATACGCGGAATCGCGATTCCGGCCAAACATGGTCTCGGAAAAGAGGTCACAGGTCAAAGGTCATTTGGGTCAGGGTCATGAATTTTTCAGGTTAGGTGTAAAATTGATCAATGCGAGGGTACTGAAAGTTTCGTCGCGATTGGCCGCTTTTTACGCGAGTTATTTGCGAAAAACCATGGGGGGGGGGTCCATCCGACCCCCCCCCCTACACATGCGAGGGTTAAGTGCATTATTTTATTTTTGGAGTAGGCTCATGGTCTCTGAAGTCAATATAAGTTTCTTTTCTCCCTGCCTAACGCATCCGCCCGACTCTTCATTCTAGGGGACAAGGCCATCTCCGCTCTGATTGAGGCCCTGGAGTCTGAGGAGAGCGTCCTGGCGCGCGGAGACGTCGACATCGTCGAAAACGCTGGCTTGAAGCTGGTGGTGGAAGGAGACTAACTGTATGTGATTTGGAAGAATGCGATATCGCCACCCGGCTGCTGACATGGGCGATAGCGCATACTCGTACTGTGTTTGGGAAAACATCCACTTGCCAAAGCTAAAAATGTGTTCATAGTTGTACAGAAAGCAACCCTGAAGTTGAAGGAATCAACTTGAATAATTAAACATGCCCGAAAGGCTCTGGAGTTCTTTGGCTTGGATGTGTAAGGCAAGTGACACGGCCGAGGAAAAAGCGTTCTTGCACGCTGATTGCGGGCTGATCGCAGGCTGAATGCGGGCTGGTTGCGGGCTGATCGCATGGGCTGGTTGCGGGCTGCTTGTTCCTGACTGGAGACTTGCAGGCTGATTGCTCAGAGTAAAGAGGAAGGTAAATGGTAATACATTTTAAGGTGTATCAAATACTGTGTTTGCGCAGCAGATGTGACGGCGCAGGTCGATAGCCATGCATGGGAGGTTCAATAGACGAGTGAACGGGGATTTTGCGGTATTGCAATAGAACTGAAAGGGTTCTACAACCGATATTCAGAGCACAGGGTGGTTTCCCTATAAACCTCGGGGACTTCTTCACAGACCCTTTGGGGTTCTTATCCAGGTGCTAGGAACGCTCTTATTATAAACCCTAAACCTCATAAGAGTCTTTGGAAGAATCGTGTTGATTCTTTTCATGAGAATGCAAAGCCGTCTACGTGAAGAACCATAGGGGTTCTGAAAAACGGTGGCATAACATTTTACCCCACAGGGGTCTAAATACCCCCGTACGTTCTTAACGTTCTTCCAAAGTGTTTTCAGTGTGTAAGGTCATGTGACGTCATCAAAGGTCACCAACGTTTTTTTGCCAATAACTCCTTACAGGAACGAGATGCAGCCGCGCAGTTGGTCTCATTGTGTGCAGCTCGTCAAGGGGCATCGAATGATATACATGATGACCTCGAGGTCACGTGACCTGAGGTCAACCTTTGGCCTTGACCTTTCGAGTTCAACATATATATGATTCGATGCGTATTAAAGAGAGAATCACAATGATGTCCTTAGTTTGTTCCTTGCGTCACTAATTCATACGTTATTCGAGAAAAACTTTCTCCATATCTAGCGCCGTCATGTTTGACTTTTTTTACCCCTGTGACGTCATCTTTGACCTGACCTGAAAATGACCTTTTAAAAATTGTAGACCTTGTCCGTGCGTACCCCATGCCGTTTACCGCTTGTCGCTATCTTGCTTCGTTTTCGAGATCTCAGGGGGGGCGGTCATCCGCCCCCCCCCCCCGCCCTGTCGGTTGTAAGTTGGCGCAGACCCCGTCGGTGCGCGGTTTAATTATTCATCGCAAGTGAATAAAATGGCCATATAAACGGGTATCTTTAACACGCGCAGTGGAAGGGTTGCGAGTACTACGCCCAGTGGAAGGGGGGCGGATATCGCCCCCCCCCCTAAGATCTCAGCTCCCACTGGAGCTAGAAAGACGAAATTTGGAGGGTAGGTGAGGGCTATGGGGAACTCTGTTGTGTGTGAATTTCATGACCCTAGGTCAATACCTTCAAGGTCAAATGTGGTCAAATCTGCCATATCAGCGACTTTTTGCGTTTACACGCCGATAACTCAAAAAGTTGCCGGTCGATTTTTTTTTTAAATTTTCACTATACGAAAGAGCAAACATTTGTGAGTATGTATGGTGAATTCCTAGATAATCCAACAATAAATATGGCAGTTAGAACTTAGAAGCCTGCGAAGGGTAAGATGTCGCCGGCTGAGGCGGCATCGGCCGACGCGGGAAACGCGGCAATCACAATTTTGTGTTTACACACTCATAACTCAAGTTGTTACCGGCCGATTTTCAAAATTCTTTGATCATATGATTCCCTGTACATTTCTCCGTCTTCTCACCGAATTTGACGCGAATCTAATATAATCAGCGGTAAGGAGCGCGATGTAAAGACGGAACCGTCCCGCCCCGGCACAGTCTACAATTCAGGCGGCGCGTAACGGCTAGCGCCGGCCGCCGCGCCGCCGCGCCGCCGCGGCGGCAGGATGTTTGACTTTACACCGCTATTACTAGAAAAGTTGTGAACTGATTTTCTTACTTCTTGCACGAGAAGATCCGCAATTCAATTCTGGACAGGTAGCCGAAATTTCACATTGATATTATGCTTGCGGCGCGAGTTATTGGCGAAAAACAGGAGGGGTGGGCGAAATCCACCCCCCCTTCCACTGCGCGTGTTAACGAGACAATACTCCGGTTCGCGACTTGCACTTGTATTCGTGCATGCTATTTGTTACTCTTTGTCTTATTGATTTGAAGTAATTGTATCATCATCAGGATTCTAGCAGCATTGTCGAACACTTCAGCTCACTCTGAACTCTGCACTCTGCAGCTGAATACCGGACTTACGATCTCCAAATCAATACCGAACTTACAATATGCACATTATGCAGATTAAAATATCGAACTTACAAGCTCCAGTTATCACCGAACTTACGATCAGAACAATACCGAACTTGCAATATGCAGATCATCACCGGTCTTACGATCTGCAAATTAGCAAAATAATATACTGTAGATCATTGCCGAACTCACATCTCCATGATCATAGTCTCCGCCATGACTGGTGTGGGAAGTCACCCACAAATTTGCTCTGCTGCGACCGAGGACTGAGCCTGCGGCTCGCACGCCACTAACTGTCAGTGTCAGCGACCCGACCAGCCTCAGAGACAGCTATCATATTCTCACAGCCGCACGCTCCGCCCCGTATCCAGCTCGACTGCTGCCACTGCGAAAACAGCCCAGTGTAGCTAGACCGACCCAGCAGATCACCGTGACTCGATTGCTGGCTTACTGACCTCACAGTGACGTGGAGGACATTTTGTTCCATGTGGGTACTTAATTGAGTATGATTTTTTCACACACAAAATCGGGTCCATGTAAAAAATGCATTTAAGTTATTTTTAAACTCCCCCCCCCCTCCAACAACCTAATGGCGACCAATTACACGAGGGATCCTACATACTTCTCCTGTTTTCCAACCCTGCCCCGATTCTTTAAAAAAATCAGTTCTTTTAGTTTTACTCTTCATGTAATACATTGTCAAGTCTACCTGACAAACCACTCACACTTCAAGGACCACAAATGAATAACGACAAGCTGTACCTATCTCTCGCGCGTGCAGCCACAAGCTCAACCGGTCGGTGCATAGAAGCACTGTCGATTGTCGACTATATATAGTCGACAATCGACTTTAACCCGCGTATATGGAAGGAGACGGTATATGTACCTTCCGCGCCCACCCTTTCACTACCAGTCACTTCCACCTACCTATTGAAAGACGGGACCACCCCACTATTCTGTGGGCAGACATCCGCGCGTCGGGATAGCGATCGTCATATTTCTTCCCTGAATCGCATAAATTCTGGCGCGTCTGCCGCCGCCGCCGCCCTAGCTGGTTTGAGCTGTATCGCGCAATGTTCTTTTTACCGTTCTTGTTTTTTGTGTTTACTCCGCGTGTCATGTTTACCCGCCTCTGTCCTCCATTGTGTGTCGTGAAATAAATAAAAAGAAAAATTAAAAAATCGCATAAATTTTCGCTACGCTTCTAGTGGGTGAATTATGCCTGGTGTAGGGGCACATGCTTTCCCCGGGAATTATTGGAAGTAAGTGTTTGTTAGCGCAATAGCTATGCCGGCTATGCCAACATCTTACTATAATTCTTAGATTTACTTAACTTTTAGATTGAGACCATCACTTCAATTACTAATGGTTAGGCTGCGCCCAAGACTACGAGCTCATTTTCTAGAGCCCATTCTATCATTTTCATTAAAAGCTTCAGCTGTATTATTAATACTGCCATTGCCGGTGTGCCGACGCGCTTTCTTCTTCTCCATCCTCTCTCTCTCTCTCTCTCTCTCTCTCTCTCTCTCTCTCTCTCTCTCTCTCTCTCTCTCTCTCTCTCTCTCTCTCTCTCTCTCTCTCTCTCTCTCTCTCTCTCTCTCTCTCTCTCTCTCTCTCTCTCTCTCTCTCTCTCTCTCTCTCTCTCTCTCTCTCTCTCTCTCTCTCTCTCTCTCTCTCTCTCTCTCTCTCTCTCTCTCTCTCTCTCTCTCTCTCTCTCTCTCTCTCTCTCTCTCTCTCTCTCTCTCTCTCTCCCTCCGCCGCTCGCCGTAGCGACAGCCCGGCTCCGAGCGGCCGTCTCTGTGCGGGCTGTGCGGGTTGCCTATCCATCAGGCGGCCGGGCTGTGCGGGTTGCCTACCCATCAGGTGCGTGGACTGCTGGCGCGGCGGTCTTATGCGTGTGCGGTTACCCGCGGCCGCGTTAGTTCAGTGTAGAATGTAAAGAATGAAATAAGTGGATAATGGATGAATTAAGCATTAGGGTAACGGAAGGGTATAGCATTTCTGTTTTGTCGCACATGTGGAGTTAATTGTTTTGTTTTTAATACGGAAGGTGAGAACTGAGAAGTGAGAAGTGAGCGGCAGCAGACGGCCAGCGGCGAATTCAGCGAGTTTCAAGTTCAGGGTGACTGCCCGGTCGATATCTGTGAAAACTAGCGTCTCCCTGCCGCTCCTGGCGGTCAGCGACAGACAGCAGATAGGGTCCCATGTGGTGACCATGAACCTGGCCGGGGGACCATCGGTGGAGTTCCCATCATGACGCTGCGGCCAAATATAGTGGTCCGGAAATGATTCAATGCACCAGCCATCTGACATAACACTTTCTGATAGGCGTGTCTGCCAGGGCCGTTGGTTATTTTACTTAATTAAAAAAATAAGTTAATATTTTTCTGTCATTTTTGACGATTTAAAAAAAAATAGTCCGAACCTTTTGATAGGCAGGATTCACAAGGACAGAGCCACCGCTAAGCGAAGCTTGTTGCGGTAGCCCTGTCCTCTACCCTCCGATGTACGACGATATCGAAGAAACGAATAATTTTTTCGAAAAAGTGCATTTTTCTTTCTGTTTAATTCTTTACATAGGAGCCCATAGTTGAAAATAGGAGCCATAGATGAAAAGGGAAAGTAGCCTGCAGTCTCTGTGCCTCAAAGCACATAGCTACTCATAGGTATTTAAAGCTCACCACAACCATCTTTGGTCATTGTTATTGGTCTTTTTATTTATTATATATGCTTGTATAAATGGTGGGTAAGCGTTTTTTTTTCGTTGTTTAATGAATTAATTTTGATTGACAATGATGGTACTTAGAATAGAATATGATTTAAATGTTGAAGGTACAAAATATGAGTGAGCTCTAAGTAATCCATAATCGTTATGAATTGAATGACTTACGTAAAGCATTGATACGCCAAATTTTCTCACGCTCAGCTTCTCGTGGGATTTCTACTGGGAAAATGCACACTGCTCTGTCCATTGTCCATTACCGTTTGACATGATCCACCTTTGACCTTGCTCTCATCCATCGCACTTTACTCATATCCGTCCGTTCATGTTACCTGTAAGAGCTAACTACCGTTCATAACAAGCATCTGACCTTCACTGGCCCATGCATGAGAATTGTCTCATCCATGACTGACCCACCCTGCCTCACCTGACCCCTGACCCGCCCCCACCCCTACCCACCTGTGACTGCTGATAGTGTAGACGTGCGGCAGCGGCTCAAAATCCAGTGCGTTGAACGACAGGCCGTTGATCATGGGGTCGGGCGTGTGGCAGGTCTGCAGCGGCGGGTCCGGAGCTAGGGTGCCCGGCAGCGGGCCGGGCTCCGGTGACCCCGTGTAGCCGTAGCGACCCGGCGGTGGCGGCGGCGGCGGCGGAGGCGTCAGCGGCTGCCACGGGCCCGTCTCGTAACCGAAGTGCGGGTTGTTCGGCACGTAACTGTCCATCTCCGCCATCGCCTGAAACATATATACGATGCCGTACATGAGCTGCTCGTGGAAATCGGCGCGGCGCCGCCCCGCTCGCTGCATTCATCAGAGAAGCCGCTAATTACTCCTTGCTATTTTGGAAGCCCGCCCGGCACACGGCCGAGAGATTGGTGGTCCCCTCAGATGTGGTGTTGTCATGGCGACGGAGGCTGGCCGCTGGCGGCTCCGGCCAACCAGCGTCCAGCACTGGCGGTGGGCGGGGCTAGAGACCCGGTCGTCGGAGGCCGGACCGCCCTGGCGGACCGCCCGACCGGTCGCCGCCCCGCCGCACAGGCTTCCAAAGTGGCTAAATTTAATAGGCAACAGCAAGAGGGCTGATGCGGTCACTAGGACCTTAAAAACGCACGGCTTCAGTGAGATGTGGCATTCAATTACTGGCCCGCAAATCATCTACCAGCTCCCGATAATTGCAGTCATTTAGTTGTTTTAAGATGCTACTTGTCATCGGTCACCCCATAGATCTGATGGGAAGGCTGCCTACCTTTAGACATGAAAATGTGGAACAACCCTGGGAGCACACATTTTAGACCAGCAAAATATCATTCAATGAGCGGTATAAATAAAGCAGACGCATCGAAATAGCCTCAAATGGTGAAACCAGTAGGTACCTAATACATACGTAGGGGAGAGTGGGGTAATTTGGCCGGTGGTGTAAATTGGCCGCCCCCACCTGTACGATGTCTAATAAAAGTGAGTGAAATATCTCTAGTCTCTATTCATTTGTCATAGGTAGAAATAACTGAAGGACAAATGTCAAAACTTTGCCCCTCGTAGTTTTATTCAAAATTAATAAAACGTTAATTTCATTAGAAAATGGTAACTTTTACTTCTGTTTAAAAAGTTGTATAACATGTAGTATTTGGGCTAAAAACGAATTCAGACATTATAGCGCCATTCTTGGAGGTGTTCAGCGGTTCCAAGAGCAATTTTATCTAATTCCGTATAGCCGTGATGACTTTATAGACAAAAATTTTCAGAATGGCAAAATGGGGTAATTTGGCCGGGACTAGCGGGGCAACTTGGCCGGTGCGCTCATGGTCACTATGCTGGGACGGCCGAGTTTTCATGGTCAATTGTACCATAAATGACATGATTCATGACTAACTTTGACTACTTTGATGCCTTACTTCCGATTGGTCAACTGTAAGAGCATGTGACGTCATCAAAGGTTACCAAACTTTTTTTGCTAATAAATCCTTACATAAAAATGGTACAGCCGCACAAATGGTCTCATTCTGTTCAGCTCGCCAAGGCGCATCGAATGATATGCATGATGACCTTGAAATCACGTGACCTTGAGGTCAAGCGACCTGATGCAACGTGACCTGAGGTCAACCTTTGACCTTGACTTCTCAAGGTCAACTTATATATCTTTCGATGTGGACTGACGAGAGAATTACGATGGTACTCGAAGTTTTGGCCTAGCTTGATTACTTCAAAAGTTATTCGTAAAAAACTGTGATCGCATCTAGAGCAGCTAATTTGGCTATTTTGACCCCTGTGACCCCTGAGTCAACCTCCAAAATGCGGCAAATGCGTCATAGGACACACGTCATTGCTGAATCTGAAGCTGACTCGCAATATAACAGAAAATCCCGACCGCAAACTAACACCGGCCAAATTGCCCCACACCCCCGGCCAAATAACCCTGCTAGTGGGGCAATTTGGCCGCCTTGCAGACCTTTGTAATACGTCACAATTTCAATATAAGTAATTACTCTATCATTTCAAGTTCACTGTCCAGTAAAGTAAAATGAATGCGACACCTGCCAGCGTTGAGAAAATGCAGAAATGTTTCGTCAATTTTAAGTTATATCGTTTTCTAAAAAAAGCGGCCAAATTACCCCACTCTCCCCTACCCTCACTGGAGGTCTCGATGTGCCTATGTAGCTGCACCTTAGGTCTAACGGCGTTGGGTGTCTTTCGGCCGACCGCTTGCGTCCGATTTTATTCACATTTCCGACCTCTCTATCTATCCTACTCAGAACTGGCACAGGCACGCCCACCGGTAGCCAAGCCGTACGGAAGCTACGTGCAGTGCATGACGGTCAGTTCACTTCAGAGTAACGCCCACGGAGAAACGTCCACTGTAATCAGAACCACACCCACTTCCGCCCTGTCTCGGGGATAAACTTCCGAATGGAGCGTGTGCAGCCTCCCGGGGTTCCCACGCCCGAGAGGATGTTCTTCCGGCTGGGCGATAGTAGCGGGTGGGTCTGCACTAATAGACACAACTTCATAGCAGACACATTGCAACGCATGTGCTATGATTGTTACACATAGCTGCAAAAACGAGTGCCGTTTCAAGCGAAATTGACTTTTACATGAAACAATGACTTTTACTGAAAACCTTACTCGCATTTGATCGTGCATGCGAAAAACAACAACAACAATAACAACAACAACAACAACAATAACAGTAGCGCCATCACCTGTGCTGTGAGCAAGATAGTTAGCACGTTGCTCGTTTGGTATAAGCATTTCATAAATACCTAAACTGACAGATCTACAAAGTGCGCAAAGAAGGGGACGTCTAGGGTTTCTGAATATCACAGGAAGTTATGGACGAGATGGTTAAGTTTGTTTGCACCATAAACAGCAATTTGAGAGGTGACTGGGAATAGATCTTTCATCTCAGCCAGTGCAAAGTCGCCGGAAGCCCGGAAATCTTGCTGTGCTCGAGAACACTGTGTTACGTGTTACTTAAATCTCTAAATGCTTCAATCATTGAAACCGCCTGGAAAAATATAACTACATGGAAGGAAAGCGTGGACATACACCAACAAAATAAAATGAAATAAGGTTTGTCGTTTATAATTTTGAAATTTGTGGACAGACGAGCTGCAACTCAACATGATATCATACAAGTAGCATCCATTACATACATTAACACTTGCCATTTGAGCCAGTTTGGGAAGTGTTTTTTTCTTTCACTAGTGCTAACCGGAACACTATAACGAATTCCATGGGTTGTCTATTTTCACCGACATTTTGTATTTTGCCTCTGCTTTCCACCGTGGCCTGCATGATATGATTCTACTTACTGGTCGAAAAATAACAAAACCCTTAGAAGTAGCCGGGCGAATGCTTTTCAGAAGGCTTTAGAAAATGTTTGATTAAACGCATAAGTGGACGGGTATCCCGACAGCTATAAATGGCTTCGGATTTTTTCTCATAAGCGAGGAATGTGCATTGTGCAAGTCGCCATTTAGCAATGCATGCGTAATGCTCATCTTACATTGCACAATTATGTACAAATATTCATTATTCATCATTACGATCATTATGTGATCATAATGGCAGCTTGCAAATGTGTCATGGACGGAGGACTAGGGAATTGAATAAATAAGGTAAACAGGTCATCAATGCATCACTCTTTTAGAATCAAAGATAAAATCTGCTACTTCATTGACATGTTTAAGTCAGAACAAAAGCAGCTACTTCGAGCTTTGTGATCAAAGACAAGGGGTCTATTTGCAACAAGCCATGCTTAGTCCAATCTATAGCTTCGTCTGTTCATCATTTCATGTGGTACGATTGGCATCTGCATTATCGAATTTGAAAAAAAAACTGGCTCGTATTCCGAAACATTCTTGGTATCCCTGGGAGCCTGATGTTATTTTCCAGAAGAAAAGTTTTAACTGTGTCTTTGCTTTTCTTTCTTTTTGCGAAATCGGGATAGTCGCAGCGTGACTTTAAGCGCGATTTTTGCAAAATCCTACAAGCATGTACCGTCCTAGCATTCTGTTCTACATTGAATTAATTGTCAAAAGGATTTTATTTGATAACAAAATTTGATTGTAATTTAACCATCTTATTTTGTCTCGCACGATTATTATGACACCAACCGGCTGAATGATGTATGCACTCGTATGTATAACCGATAGGTTCGCCGTAAGCGTCGTTATTTCCTACTAAACATCGAGATACAGGGTCCGGTAAAGGCTTTGTCATCTACCTATGGCGGACAACACTTTCCGGTTCCTAATCGTTGATACCCCTGAGAAATAACGATTCTGGCTGCACCCCTGGCCTTTATGGTACGGTCTTTGACCGCGGGACATGAGGCCACGAACGGATCTCGGATCATGGGTCACCGAGCTACGGCCAGTTTCACACATATTGTCCACCTGAAAAAAGGTGCGGACAAACTCTAATAGGGAGAGCCATCCTTCAAAGTGGAAGCCATCGCCTATATGAGGGAATTGGGTGCAGCTATCGTCCAGCAGGACCTGGACAAACGGAAGCTGGTGACCAGCCTCGTCGCCCTGCACTCTGCAGTTAAACTCAAACGGGCGCGGTCGAAAATCAAGCCACTTGTGCTCCACAACCTGGTTGCCGGCGTGACAAATGGTGCTCGTGGGTAACTTTCTGCCCGTGGGGAATGTACAGAACGCTACAAATAATCGTTACCTCTAATTATTATAACTTAGAGAGCACCATTTTTTAGATGACAAAACCCATGCCGGACCTTGTAAACTTATCTGCGGTAAAATGATATTTCAGAAAATATTAAACGTTCTAACTTGGACAGACTTAGCGTGTTATTACAAAAAGTATTTTGTGTTTCACTTTGCGGCGAGCATAGGAAGACGATTCAACGCCCTATCCATCTCCGGCCATTCAGTGAAGGCAAGACGTGTCCTCGATCATTAAAATCATTACGACAAGAAGTGTCCTCACCCATACCCCGATCATTGAGTCGAGACGAGCCATCAACGATCTCCAGACATGAGTCAAAAGGTGTCTTTAGTGATCCTCAATCAATCAGTGACATGCGGCCCAAGGAACAAGACGTGTCCTCGATAATCCCAACCCTGCTAACATCTCAGGCTCTGTCGTATTTAGGTATCACCTTCTTGCAACCTCTGTGACGTCCGATCTCTGTGACCTCTGACCTCTGTAACCCCCTGACCTTTAAGACCTCCCTGACCCCTGTAACCTCCCCGATCTCTGTAACCTTCCCGACCCTTGTGACCCCTCTGCTCTCACCTGGAGCTCCTCCAGGCCGTCCGTCCGACACTCCACCTTGGCGACACGAGCGGCCCGCAGGCCCACCACCGGACAAGAACGGACGGACGCACGGACTGGCGGACGGCCGCTGCGCCCCTGGCCACTGTCCCGTGAGCTCGGCGGCCCCTCGCCGGCCCTGTCTGTGCCCCTGATCGGCAGCTGCGGTCACGCCTGCCGCCGGCTCGCCCGCCACTAGCGACCGCCGGTGTCATCTTACCGGCGGACAGGCGCTAATAGGATCTACCGCCGCCGCCGTCCAGGTGACGTCAGAGGTCCGCCGCCGCCGCCGCCTCCTCCCTGCCCGGCGCGGCCCGGACCGTCACGCTCCCTGTTTGTCTTTCTGATTGTCTGAATGGGTGCTCTGGGCCGGCGCATCCGTCGGAAGGGCTGCTCTGAGCCGGTGAATGATTAGCGTGGTAATCGGCGAGGGTTACAATCACACAGAGCCAGAGCAGTGCGCCGCACGCCAGGTGGACGGCTTTGTAACGCCGGGGCGCACGCCGGGTCCGCGGAGAGCGGCAGCGATTATGGGATCAGGGTGCCGATGATGGGAGTAATTGGTGGGCAAAGGGGAGAGTCACCTGTGTGCGGTCTTTTGTTAGTGGTTTAGTGGAGTCAGAGCAGTCACAGGTGCACCTCGATCGAGAGCGGTTAATCTGTCTGTTACCAACGCGGTTATTGAACTGGTTGTTTGATGTTTTGTCCGCTACTTTTGTTTTGTTGGGTTAGGCCCTTTCGGTCGACAAGACCATTGCAGAGCCGGAAGGATGATAGGAATTAGGGGGAGACATAGGTCTGGGCAGGCACCCTAGTGAGTCGCCGGAGCTGAGCCCGTCCAGAGGACAGGCCACCCAGCCCCAAGGCACTCACTGCACCCGGCTACGGGGTGCGCTCCCTCGGGAGCAGCGGTGCCGCTCCAAGGGAGCAGCCCGCATGAGATAAAGTTGCCTGCCCAGCCCGGAAGGGGGTAGTGGCGTGGAGGAGAAGGATTTCAGTATCCTGAGGATAGAAGCACGGATAGGTTTGTCCGCTACATGTCATGGTCGATTATATTAGTTGAATGCGCCTCGATATGCCTATTGGCTCCGTTTTACATTTGTCGCTGCAGCACATCGTGGTTGTTATCGACTTTAGGAGTGGCTATAAATTCGTTTGTAGTTACCTAAATTTACATGCGTAGGTAATCCTAAATCCATGACTATAGCCACTCCACAAAGAAGGTGTTCCCATTCACGTCTCTTGCCGTGAATGGGATAATGAGCACTTTCTCTTACTAATTTTGCCGTCCTCTTTGCCTTCCTTTTTTGCCTTCCTCCATTATTCTAAGCGAAGCTGGCACAATGGTGCTGGACAAATATTTGTCTCAACGCATCTTTTATGGCGTGGCAGTTCTATCTTGTGCTGAAAAGGGGTAGGGGCTTTTTTCTCGATAACATCTAAAGGTTAATGCTGCACAAAATGCTGCGGAAGGTGACAAAAAAGTATGTGACTTATGTAGCTTGGTTGAAAACGGCAAAAAAGATAACGTTCATGCCTTGCCGTGTTTGGAAGCAGAAGTGTCTCCGAAAAGGCCTGTGACCGTCAAGTGAGGCCGTCTCATCTACGATATACGGTATTGGCTCAGAATCCTGCCTTGCAAAATTAAAGTCGGAAGGGGTGATGGCTAACATGTGTACCAAACTGCCATGTTTGGACGGTTCCAAATTTCGTGAACTGGGCGTGTGCGATTTGGTCGGGTGGTGGGTCGTTAAAGCCACGTGACATGCACCGCTTACCGGCCAGCCGGTCCGGTAACCATCCATTCAATCATGCGGACTAAATTTTATAAAATGAAATTGTCCCTGTGTCATGAGTTGACTCTTTTCATCGCAGCCTCAAGGGCCCTGACAAAGATCAGTTGACTTAGATTCTGGAAACGCGTCAGGCTTTGATGTTATTTTCTCCCTCCATTCTATCATGTTGCATTTCTATTCCATGACCATTTCATGACCTTTTGCTATATCCTAGCATTGTTCCTCAATAGAACTGCATATCATAAGTATTTTTTTGCTACAAAATAATGAAATCAACGCAAAGGCTCCTGACTCCACCCGACTTCCACCCCGAAACATAACCCACCACTTCCACCAGTTTCCTGGCTGATAATCTCACTGTTTAACCCGCCCAGGTGGCTTTAGGCCGCCCATTTGATCCTCATTGAGCGGACGCTATCGGCGCCATCCTCGCCGACAGGACGCCGCTTTTTTCAGCCGTCCGGCGGTGAAACCGAACCCGCAGTGCGCCAGGTGACCAGCGCCAGGCCGACACGCGGCCACCGGACACGGGAAACTGGAGCGGCCCGCGGCCCGCGCCGGACGCCGGACGGGACGCTCCTGCAGGTGAGATAATCCCCGACCGATCGGCGGCGGTTCCCGGCCGCGAGCGGGCCGCCGCGCCGCCCGGCTGCCGCCCCGGCGCGGATCGCAGGTCGCTGATCAACAGACGCTGGGTATATGCTGGGGAGGGAGGGCACAGAGGGTCGATCAGAATAGGAATGTTAAATAGACACCACCGTGAAAAGAGCAGCTTTGTTCGGGTGGTGTCGGTGCTCGTGTCTGTCGCGGTGTCATGTGAAAGCGATCCGTTTGCATAGCTGCTGCCTAAGTACCGAATAATCGCATACGCTGTAATTTAGCGCGGCGTTTCCACTGAGAGATGATTAGGTTGGCTGGAAAGTAGATTCTTTTCGTCTCGTTTCAATATTATAGCTGGATTAAGTTATTCTTTTTTATTTTGATTTCTGATTCATTCCTTTCACTTTCTTCGTATATTTTCTAAAGACGCACTTCAAGAGCTCAGAAGGTTATTTAATGCATTCTGTTGCCATCAGAAAACTAATCACTTTTCCTTTTCTGGCTATCATAGTACTTTTGCAAACTACTCAGCATAAAAAATCATGTTTCAGGGAAATATTTAACCGTACCCAGGTCCAGGAGCCGCTTTTACATCTCAGGAATAGCAGGGTTGATTACACTGAAAGTTGCACGTATGCACGTGCAGGGCTCACTTATCACTATTACTTTTATTCACTCGTCGCCCATAAGATGTCTTGGTCTAGAATTTGAGAAGAGTTGCTATAAGAGGAATCGAAATCTAAGAAGAAGAAAAAAAAACACTGAAAGCGCTCGGCCACAGCTTGCCATAGGGCAACTTCTGTTGCAAACACGAAGAAATGACTCGCTCCTTTCAATGCCTTGGCTCTCACCGAACATTTCTAAGTGGATTGACACTGAAAAACACGCAGTTGAAGACTCCATCAACAAATTATTCATCCATGATGTATCATTTGTAATTAAAGCTCTTACTGTTCATCGTCTCACACGATGCAGCACAAAACATTGACATTAAACAAATAATTCAGCCCGTTCATTACCAATGCCTCATCGCTCGCGAGCACACCTCTGCCGCGGGACCGCCGCCACACCGATGCGCCGTTCCGCTCCGTTCCCGTTCGCTGATTATGTCAGCCCTCGGTAATCAACACGGCGGCCGGCGGCGGTGTTTGAACCGGATGGGGCCTGCCGGCCCGGCCCGAGCCCGCCGAAACCTGACCCCACCGCCGGATTACGAGCCGCCGCGACGGGGCCGACGCGTGCCGTCGACCCCTCCCCTCCCCACCGACGGTCGGCGCCGACCCGTGACACGTGACCGTCTATGGAGAGCGCGTCGATCGGCGACAGATAGCAGGGTAATTGTAATGTGCGTGATTAAACATGGTTCAGTCATTAGCTGTATATTCAGCTGCATTCTGTTCAGTCCATAAATGAGTGGCGGCTCACGTGTGTGCAGGATTCCCATTTGTTTGCGGCTCCGCATTTCGATGGAAATAAAAAGACGATTACATCTCATCACTCTGGAATTGTTATCCACAGTTTAGCCGGTCAGGAAGCAGCCTTTTTAACTCGTTTTTTGGCAAGCTTGGGTTTCAGCAATACGGCGCTTTGATCATGCTTTTTCGCAAAATTAATCGACTCTGCATTGTCGATTGTGAAAGTTACCAAATAATATGAACGTTGCGTTGATTAACATATTATTTCATCTTTAGCCTGTTATCCCTTTGAAAGATGGACCGAAACATTTACATATTCTTCCAAGCTTAGCCAACGTTACTGTTTTAGCATTATCATTGAAAATAATTGTTTGTGTATAATATTTCTAAATCTCTTTCGATTACTGCGATACATTGATGCAATTTACGATTTATGCGATTGAAACGATTTGTTGTAGCTCCATATACATACACTGTCCCTATTGGTCAAGCCTCTTCATCTCTCGGGAGAGCCTCGTCATTGAAGTTGAAGTGTGAAATTGGCACTAAATTATGTGTCACATGACCTATATAAAGTTTTGCATCAATATCACCTTTGTAGCCTGATATGTGTGACCTTCCTGGTCCATGTAAGACAGCAATGCATTGAAAAAGACAAGAATATACTATCGATAGAAAATTATGAATTATGAAAGTATGCATTTCAGCATCATCATGTCTGAAGCATTCGTGATATCTAAAAGTCGCTTTAAACTGACCTGTGAAGTGTGAAGTCCTTTTACACATTTAGGTCATTGAAGCTGGGTCGCTTGGTAAAGGTTTCAGAAGCATTGTCAGATCCAAGGGGGAGGGGGCAACCGGGCCAAAGTCATGACTGGGGGTGGCCATAACGTGAGTGGGCCCCTTCCAAAGAGAATTAATCCCTCTAAAATCCCATCATGACCCGCAATTCCTAAAAGATGGCAGCATTGCAAGCAGGATAAGTAAAAAAAAAAATATTTCCAATCCCAGTTAGTCTAAGTTCACCTACAGCGGAATAAATCTGTCATCGATAACCTTCGGATGCCTACCTGACCTTTAGTCTGACAAAGGAACTTTGATCTTTTGAGCTCGTTTGAATTTTGAATGTCGAATGAATGTACCTATGTGGAATGTTTCGATCAGACATTTGTCCTAGCATGGACTAAGCTTATGCCAAAGATTTTTTTTGGGATAATTGATGCCTACATCCCAGTAACCATAATAAAGTGCCCAAAAAGTGGCCGGCTTTGGCCCATCCCTTTGAAAATGGCTGGATCCGCCAGTGTTCAGAAGACTGCAAATTGCAATTGCCAATTGTTGCCGGGGCTCAGTTGGTAAAGCGTTGGAGTCCGCGTAGTGAAAGCACGCGTTCCCGGTTACAACAGTCCGGGTTCGAAGCGCGACGGGCGATTGACGTTTATGAGCCTCCTGATAGGTATATGGTTGCGGTTGGTGGCAGGCCGTAGCTAGGCGAAGTCAGTGAGGGGACCGGCCGTGCGCGGCTATGTGCGCACATTAAACTTTGGACTCTAGATTCTGCCATAGAGCCGGAATTGCACGATCGGAGGGTAGAGGGCAAGGTCAACACAGCAAGAATCGCTTAGCGGGGGCTCTGTCCTTGTGAATTCTTCCATTCAAAAGGTTCGAACTAAATTTATAAAAAAAAATGTCGTCAGTGAAATAACTCAAATAGTTTCGGAGATAGCAAGAGGAGGCCAACAATTTATCTGTAGGGCTGGCAACATCTGGCAATTGCTTTATGGGACACGGGGTCATTATTTGTCTTGATCATTTCATTTATCCGATTCGATGCCCACTGCCGGTAACGATTGAGCACATCGCAACTCGCTTGCGCGTTGCAGGCCACTGCTCAGAGAGCGTTGGGCAGATGACGCTGCCGGCCTGTATGGACCTTAGCGAGGTGGCGCCCCTGTCGCTGCCCGTTCGGGCTCGCCACTGCAGTGTTCACCCAGCGGCAGCATAGTGATCTGCACGCAGAGCAGCAGCTACCGCCCAGGTAGCTGTTTATATATTGAAAACCCTCGCCGGACCTATTGGTTTTCTACATACGCGCCGGCCGAGGAGGGGGGGGGGGGCGGGTATGACCCCCCTCGCCGTTTCGCCTCTAGTGGAGCTAGCGCGTCGCGGAAAAAAATGAGCGTGTGCACCGCAACGAGACGCAGAGATTGGTACCCGATTTTAAGGTCCTAGGTCAACCGGTGACCTCTGAGGTCAGGTCAAGTGCCCTAAGATACAGTTCCGTTTTGGTGAGTAACTTCGCAAAAAACGGCCGCAGAGCCGCGATTTTGGCAGCAACGTGTTCGCCTTGTTCAGGCGCGTCGAATGACATACTTTTTGTTTGGGTGAGGTCAACTTAGGGTGTTGACCTCAGGTCACGGTCAGGTCAGCGCCCCCAGGTCACGTTGGTCGAAGGAGGTCATGTCGCATATCATTCGATTCGGCAGGTCTTCCTGAGTCCATTGGTGGTTTTCCCGACTCGCTAGCTCAATTTGATCAAGAGTTATTGACGAAAAACTAATATGAACCTAATGACGTCATAAATGACGTCACACAGGGTCAGCATTGCAAAAGTGACGCATCTAACCTTGCAAGGAGTGCATTGAATTACGATTCTGTGAGCTTGAGATAGTTGGAGATCGTTCCCGGCGCCAGAATAGCAGCTTTCACTTTCTCTATTGACTTACAATGGTGAGGTCACGAAAATGACTTGACCTCATATGACCTTTAGGAAAAATCCGAGATATACACGTTGTGGGAATCGTAATGGATACTAGATCCTGCAAGTTTCATTTCCTTGTGAAAGCTCCTCTGGCAGTGAGGGCGTTGCGAAGTTGCAACATCTGAAGACCGTGCAGAGGTTCACTTATGACTGACCTGACCCGAAAATACGAATGGCGTCAAAAGATCCGGCTTGAATCAAAGGTCAGGTATGCCTAGTTTCAGCTCTCTATCGCCAGCGTGTTCGGAGCTATCGCGAAAGAAAGCTTTGGGGGGCAGTACTCGCCCCCCTCGGCTGGCGAGGGTTAACTTGCATCTTCTGCAGGGATTTTTTGCTAAGAAAGATGAACGAATTTAATAAAAAAAAGATATATCATTTACAGACCTCCTTAGGTATGCCCATGGAATATTACCAGCATGGAATGCTACCATTCAATGTTCAACGTGTTTGGCTCCAATTAAGTCTTACATAAGCTTACAGAGCCCATTTGCAATAAATTCATCACTTTTGGCGGAAGTTGTCTGTGACGACCAATCACCGCGAAATATAATGACATTTGTCTCGAACGAATGCCTATACCTACTTAATTAATGCAACGCTTTATTGCATTAGGTGCTAACGCTACTCTACTCGGGTGAAGGCCCTAAACCAAACAGGTGCCAAACAGTTCAAAGATTTGGTTCAGGGTTGATTTAGCGGTTTGGTTCAAAAGCAAGTCACATCATGTGCTGTGTTATTAACTTATAAGCTTACCATTATAGGTACACCTGTTGAGCTATGCTGCCACTATTCCTTGGAATAAGCTGCAGACATTAGAAGTTCGTTATCGTCATACGAACATTGTCATTGTCATCGTCATTGTCGTACATCCATCTCCAGCACAGCACGCACCCGACGGACGGAAGATTGTGTCCTCACGCTGCTACTGCTTAGGTTACCTACCTCGTATGCTGTATAATACATAATGCAAAGTGCTTGCATAGGCGAGATAAGTCGATCAATTATGCATTCGCATACAAAGGGACATTGAATAAGCTGTTATAAAGATCTCCATCATGGCTGTCTACTACGTTTGAAACGATCCAGCCTCCCAACAAATGCGACGCTTTATCAGCTAAATGTTATCAATGTGCACTTCATAGATATTGCCAGCCTTCATTGAAAACCATCCTCTCTTTCGCAAATTTCATATATCACACGTCTTGCATCAAACGGCATTTGATGCCGTCTTTGCGAATTCCGACACTGAGTAGTGCGGCACAGCATACCTTCAGGCGTAGACGCACAGAGCCATCTAGTGGCGCCAACGTAAACTAAACGGGTGCGTGACTGCCTGGGCGTTCCGGTCGACCGTCAGAAAAGTGCTGGTCGGTGCACTTCGTCTCAACATGCACGAAAGTTAGATTGACGAAGGTCTCACATTTCACTGGACAAACGTTACCAAAAACATTTCTCAGCTCTTCCATAGATTATCATCACAATAATATCGCAATTATTCTGTAAGTGTTTCCTCTCTGTCGCTACTGTGTCCCGTGCTGCGACCCATTCAGTTTGGCTGTTATTGGCCGTACTCACCCATTTTTCGGTTGCGCTCCTAATCCGCCACAACCGTGGGTGAGACGACTTCGGACGAGAGAGGGAGAGAAGTAATAAAAAAAAAACGAAAAAAGAGACGTTGAAATAACGGGTTGGTGCCCACTTTCAACATAGTAAACATCTTCAACAAGGTAACAAAGTATCGACACGGATTATGTGATCCGTAATATTGACATTATACATGGTTCAATCGCAGATGCCACCTTGCAATTTGCATAATGTTTTTTTTTTTGCCACACCTTGGCTTTATTGAATTCCAATTTTGTTACCCTAACAATTTCCGATATGCTCTGCCTTGCTGAATCTATGTACGAGTATATGTGTTCCTGTCAACATCCCGACGCTTTTGGTCAGCTTGAATTGATGATTGTGAAGGTCAGCGTTTCTTTGTGGGCTGGGTATCGGCAGTTTTTTAGGACCGACAGGGGCGAAGGTATGTCTCAATCCATTTAGACGCTTGTTCCAAGTGCCCAGTATCCGATCTGTCTCCGATCAAAGGGCAGACCGTTTCATATAACCTGATAACTCAGATATGATTTGCCCACTCTGCATCTACCACGCTTCATTCCCTTACGCCGTATATCCATTGTTGTAATCCTTACATAAGCCCGGTCCCGATCTACATACGAGTAGCTCTGACACATTTGCTATATACAGTCTGTTAACCTTTTCTTTCCTCTGCTTTCCTAGGACTTTTAGTCTTCCCTGAGTCTGTCTCTAATCCTCCAAAGTGATGTGTTGCGTGATATGTGCTCTGTTCAGTGTGTGTCTTCTGCCCCCGGTGCCCAATCCGGACCCGGTCCCGGGCCCCCGCCTGGCCCGGTCCAGTCTGATGGTCCAGTGCCAGCCATCGACCGTCGGCGTCCGCTCCAAACGACGCACAGTGGGCCGATATGCCATGCTAGCGCGACAGGGCCTGAATCTTCGAACGGAACCCTTGGTTTTTCGCGAGTAATTCACGTAAAAAGCGGCCGATCGCAACGAAACTTTCAGTACCCTCGCGATAACTACATTCACAGCTAAGCTGAAAATTTCATGACCCTGACCTTCATGATCTTTGACCTGTGACCTTCTTTCGAGACCATGTTTGGCCGGAATCGCGATTCAGCGTATGTCGGCTCGCATTAGCCGCGGGTTTGCAGTCTTTTCTTGGTTTAAAGCGTTCAAACATGGGATATTATGTTGCTCCCATGCATTAGAATGGGTGTCAAGGTCACCAGAAGGTCAGGTAAGGTCATTGACCTTTGATGACCTTGGTTCACTTTTTCGAGTTTTACATGTTTCTAGGCTAGTTTTTGGAGCTGAATTCGAATCTAGCAACCATTTGAACATTTACTATGTAGCTTTGGTGCCTTCGTAACATGTGACAAAGCTGTCAGAGGCGGTTGCCACCTACTGCAAATACCCGGCAAAACCCTTACTAGTTGACCTGACCTGACCTGACCCGACCTGGCCTAAATGTATGAAGACATCATCTATGACCGTAAATAATATTATATTCGTGATCAGCACCCATAAAACCCATAGCAGCCACCCTTTACGACGTTCTACCAGGTCCCGATTTTCCCGACTTTTGGGTCATTGACCTGACCTGGAAGGTCAATCGATGACCTAGGACCTTACAATTGGGTATCATCAGCTTCCTCTTGTCACGGGCAACACGCTCGTCTTTTCCGCGAAGCTCTAGCTCGATCAGGGGCGAAACGGCGGGGGGGGGGGGGTCCCCCTTCTATACGTTCGCGGCTGGAAAAACACCACTAGGGGCGAGGGTTAAGCCAAATCTGAGGGCTTATTTCAGAAAGACCGCTAAAAGAGCAATTGAATGCACTTTTCCGCAACGATGTAGCTCTATTGGTCCCCGATGTAAGAGCCGGTTTTCGATAAATGTTGATAAATGCAACATTCTACCTTTGATGACCTCTGGTGACGTGACCTTTGACCTGACCTAGAAATGACTAATTACTCCATCTGGAATTTCGGGCGCTCTTTCGAATGCCACTTACTACGTGTCGCTATGTGGCCCAAGAGCCGAGTTAGAAGGGGAGTGTTCAATCAACACCTCCCGGCCCGGCGCGTTTGACGCCGAGCACCGGTCCGGCGCGGGTTGATGTTTGGCTGCTACATCCAAAGTCGCAAAAAGTCGCAAAAAATGACTGTCGGATCTTGTAGTGCAATGAATCATTGACATGTAGTGAGATTTTCGAAGCGGTACTCTGCGGTACTTTTTTTAAAAGTCTATTTGTGTGTGACATCAATTATGTGAAATTATATTTTCGTCTTTAAATCTTTGCGGTGCCAATACATCATAACCAAGTAAGAGTTCGCCATTTTCATGTGGTTAGGTGTGTTCTGCAGACCCGGAGCTATCGTTTGATGTATATAAATGTGGAATTCCTCCTCAAATTGTGATTGTTTTTGTGGATCAAAGATACGTTGTCGAAGAGTGCGGGGGACGAGTTCGGTCCAAACGATTCCGAAGTTCGTGTTTAAGCTGAGTTTTCGCCATGAAATAGCCATTGTGTTGGAAAACAAAGACCACAGTAATGTAGTATGATCATTTTTGAACAAATTGGTATAGGTTTCATTGCACATCCACAAAGTTCGATTTTTTTACCCATGTCGTGCTAGACCTGGCGATCGGCCCTGTGTGCGACGGGACATCGATTTTCGTCGGGGGGCGGCGGTGGCGCCGGCGTGCCGCCGCCGGGCCGCGTCGGCAATCATCGGTGGAACGTCGCCGTCGCCGCCGACCGACTCGGCTCTTCCGCAGCATCCAGAGGTGAGTGGCTCCTCTCAGTCACTGAGGAAGCCGCTGGAGTTATCCATTCGGTTAGTGTATCTCAGTTTTCCCGTGGCCTTTGTTAGTGTCATGTTGAACGGGTGTGGAATGTGTGGTGATCTTTGTTGCCCCGGTGGCGATAAATAATAAGGTGTGTTACCGGCAGTCACGTGGATCCCCCCACCCCCACCCCAGCCTCTGGGATGGGTTACTCCTCGCAAACACTTAAACCATGAATGCGTATACGGTATGTGTGTCTGTCTGCATGTACCGAGTTTCCTTAGCGACGTCTAACGAAACACTTGTATGCACCAGCTGATGAGGTCCGACTATGAACAGCAGCAGTTTGAGGCGTCATGTGGGGGATGATGGACCCTGCACAGATCCCGCCTGACGTGGAAATGGTCGCAGGTCCGACGGGGATGCCGACCAGGATGGGCGAGCAGGCTGCCACTCCCACCGTGAAGCGGAAGAACGGCTTCTTCTCCAGCATCTTCAAGCGGAAGCGGGATGAGAACGACCCTGCTCACATGGTGCGCACCGCCGGAGACGGTGAGTAGGTGTGAGTGCCGCTGGAAACAGTGAGCTAGTGTGAGCACGGCTTGAAACGCACATGGGATCGGGGATAGGGGGTGGGTGATATCAGGATTAGATGTATGAGATGATACTGTTTTGTGAAATCAGGAACAATGCAATAATAACATGCAAAAGTCTTATGGTGCACAATGCAAACACTTTTGAAACCTCACACGATTAAGCGTCATTATTCAAACACGACACAAACACAAAACATTTCGCTTTTAATACGGAATCACAGGTAAAGGATGTCAGCAAATTCCTCGCAATTTCCCAAATGCGCTGGCCACAGACTTCTTTATAGATTAGAGAAATCTGGCTTATCTGATAATTGCATTTCCAATCACAGCGTTCAAAAGCATTTACCGAAGTATTGGCTGGTGTTCGAATGTGGTGTGGAAATATGACCTATGGGCATGTAGTTATTCAATTAGAGAATAAGTTATGTTGCGATGTTTGTGTCATTATTCACTACACTTTCCTATTCTTCTACATAGCGTAAAAGCTATTGACGATATCGTAGCGGCGTCCATCAGGGAGCCTAATCCCATTCCGGCAGGCTCTATCTCTTGCTTGGTCAGAAGACTGTCAAGACTGGCACATCTGTCACATATATCTCCGACCGTAGTCTGAGTTAATGTGGATGCGACAGAGTGATATTTTTTCAATAATTCTGACGCAACTATCGCATATCTCTCGGCCGCCGGACCCGGGCTTTTGTGGATGTGACGTTAGAAAAGAAATTGGAGCCGGGCGGCATGATCAGGAATTGAACTGTGTAAAACTGCAAGTAGGTAGGTAATTAGGTAGGTATATGATAAAAAGTAATGCTATATGTTACTTGATCAAAAAATAAAAATATCGCGAAGTAGTATAGAAATATATAACAAAAATGTCCGCTGTATCACACCTCAGTAACCTCATCATATTTTGGTCATGTTCAAATATATCGCTGGATATTACACAATGCAACGTTTATCCAGACCTATAGTTAGATTAGTACCAGCAAGCACATTTCTCGCATAGCGAAGGATATCCATAAAATTTCGCCAACGACGTCCGACGACATGCCATCACGTGCATGGAAATATAGTCTTTAAGCACACATGTAGGTTTATTGCACGACGCGAAAAAAGCCTGGGCAGCTGCTACGTCCTAGACACAGCCAAATTATTATCATCCATCGCACAGCACAGATGGTGTTACCTCTTCTCCAAGCTTACCAAAGATTTACGCAAAATTTGAACAGTTTTTCATGCTCACGTTGTTCTGGTTATCGAAGCTCATTACCAAACATAGCCAGCACGGTTCGTCGATCGGGACTCTCCGTCCGGACACAGCTGCACTCAGCATCCTCGACCAGCGTGGGCGCTCTGATCCAATCGATTCTGGCTAAGAAGATCGCCACGGAACTTGTTTGTCGCATTTAGTAGAAGACCTGCGGCATGTGGGCGTTAGACGAACTAACGATCTGGCACTTAGCTCACGCCTGCAGTTCCGGGGACTGTCTGTCGGGTGTTCAGTGGAGGAGAAACCTACCACAAAGAACAAATAATCCTGCTCTCCTATTGCACAGATTTTATAAGCAGACATCGAGTAAAATATTAATTATTTTTGATGAAACAGACGTATGGCTTAACCTTTGGTCAGTTTTTCTTTGTCAATGCTGAACGAATATATCTATTTTCAGTCTTGGATATATTTTTCGGTCAGTTCCTTTTGAAAATATCTTGTTTATTAATAAACGTAAAAAATGGCATACAAAACCAGACATGAAAATCATGCATTATATATTACGCGTTCAGAATGCACCATTTCATAAAATGGCAACACACTCCTGAAACTTTTGCTGTTTTCATGTTTAGTGTAGGAGTTTCTATGAAGCATAGCACAGTACCTTTGATAACGGTCATTTCGTAAAATTGCAGCCTTGCATGCCGCGTTTATCGATATTCTCATGAGTATTTTATCAATGCAATCAAATACCGCTTACCAGATAAAACAAGAAACTAGAACCATGCGACTGTACCAAATCACTAGGATTTACCGTTGCATGCCTGATGACACATGTGTTGAATGTTGTGAGACACCAGGTTGGAGGTCCTGTGGCTTTGGACGTTAATTTCTGCTGACAACATTCCATAGCGCCGTGCTAATTGAGCCTTACATAACTCTTGTCAGCCCAGCTGTTTTTTAGCTCTTGAATAATTAACAATACAAAAAAAATTTACTCAAAACTTGCTTTGATTTTGTATTAGCAAGCCCTTGGCAAGGACGTGAAGTATGATATAATCGCATATTGAAGTGAAGTTTAACGTCAAATACCACGCCGTATCTGTTTTACTTTGAAACATTTTTCATGTCTCCCATGTAATTATAATCTTACGCGCCTTTGTGTTTTAGATTCCACTAGTCAGCTCTCTTTTACGCCTTTGTCTTCCGCCCAGCACCCCACTGGATGATTCAGATTAGGATGACTCATCACCCTCCACTCGTCGGACGCGAAGCTCCCCTCTCCATTGTATTTCCATCCTCTTTCCTTATCTTTCGAGACCAGTCAACTCCGTCCAACACATATCTGCTGGGTGCCTTCATACGTATTCATAGATACTGAAACCAGAAGGCTTTTGTCAAAAATATGCTTATGTTGCTTATTTCCGTTGTCTAAGGACAATGTGACTGGCGTTGTAAGGCTGCCATGGCTACTTTTTTTACAACTAGCGTTCCCCGTCGTGATAGACGCGTGAGATATTTGATAAGGTGTGCGCTCTCCGTGTTGACAGCGTGTGTTTTGTTGGCTCGTTCCAGCGCCGCTGTCCCCTCCCGCCGACCGAGATGGTGCAGAACTCCACATGATGGCTAACATGGAGGAGGTAAGTAGGGCTGCAAACGCTGCAGATCACAGGGTTTTCACTCCCTGGCGTTTAAAGCAGTTGTGCTTTTACCTTGAATTAGTGGATGGGTGGTCTCCGCAAGAACCGGACGCTTAGGTCGGACGCTTCAAATAAGCTCTAAGATGTACTCGTATGAGTCGTAAGTGCCCGCTCTCAACAGTGATCCGTGTCGCGTTAGAAACAAAGAGAGTTCACAAATGATGAGAGATGGAATTCCTTTTCATATATCTATATAGTTCCTTGGTTCCTGCTTTTGATCGGGATATCTTTTTACGTCAGGATAACATCAAACACCACAGCTCGTCAACCATAGAACTGTCATTGAAACTCAATTTCTGAGACATCGTTGTTATTCTTATTATCTTTTCGTTACTGTCTGATGTCTCTTTTGTAAACGATTGGCTGAACAAAATAAATTAAGCTGAAAAGCGACGCTGATCAGAGACAGTACAGTACAGTCTCCCGGCACAAGGCAACAGCAACCACACCGTTGTCATGGGTGTTCCCGCACAGTGTCAGAATCTTTCACGGTCAGACCGTCTGTCAGGGTTTTCGCGGAACGTGCGGCGACACTCTATAGGGCTTCTTGTGTGCGCTGGTGATAAGATCATTGACGACACTAGGCCGGTCACGTGCCTCATGTGCCGCCTGATGATGAGAAACCCTGTGACTGTGTTCCAGAAACTAGATGGTCAGATTTCACGAACAATTTACTTGATATGATAGACACAGATGTTGAACGTGCTTCGATGTTCAATCGATATTTCACATTCTTAATTTCTAATGGGTCTTGAATCGATCTTATCAATGCTTCATTTTAATGAATCGCTGGCGCAATCAACTTCACATTGCACGGTCAACATTTCTATGAAATAATGTGCGTACTGTAAAATAATCGTTCGGTTTCCGAACGATTTCTTGTGCAGAGTGAAGTCCTCATTCACTTATTACATTAACAAACTTCACATCATGTCCTTATGAATATACAAAACGTGTTGTAGGTTATACTGGTCACTACGCAACTGGCCGTCAACACACTGTGTTAATGTGCTCAGTGCTCATCCTTATGACTGCGCAGAGAAAGACTGATCCGGCATCCGTGAGTCCAAACCCAATTTCCTTTAGCCTCTGGCCAATGGTGTGCCATCCAATTTACGTGTAAAATGATATCCGTCAGCGGGGAGTTGTGCCCGGTTATGCGGGCTTGATCGAATGCTATAAGGCGATGGCCCATGCGGCCAACATCGCTGTGTGGGCTCTAACGGACCTACGTAATAAGACCCGACCCGCTTGGTGAGGGCCCCTCTCCAAAGAATTCACCCGATCAGCCGGACTTTAATTGTGAGTTTAAATCTATCTAAGTATATCAGTGAATATTCTTTTAATTTTTGGGCGAATATAACAATGCAACAATACGACTATGGTCAATCCTACGCGCATCTAAATTCCGAGCAATACCAAAATATCAGCCCATCCTCTGGAATTTATAACAACTGAAATATCATATCACTCGTGTTTCTCATGAATCTTGCCCTCCACCGAACCTATCTTCACCGAATCCCACCTCTTACGTCACACTCAATGACGTCACTCACTGTCCCTCTGTTGCAGGACCTGCAGAAGCTGCAGATGTCGCGGCAGGACAACCCGTTCCTGCAGCAGCTTCAGAGCAGTGCCGACGACCTGGTAGCCCCCGATGACGAAACCGATGACGCCAGGCTCGTAGTGACGGTTAGTGACGCTTGGTGGCGGCTCCGCGGGCAGTTTCAAAGTGCTGGTGTGGTGTGTTGATGTTATATTGTGGCTGTATGTGATGAAAATGCGGTGCTAAAAGCAGAACTTATTTCTTATATGTACATATAACCGTCTGCTGGGCGCCATTCAATGCTTCACAGCTAAATTCCGACCTCTAGGTACAATTTACAGCCATGAGCCAATCCAATAATGATTGTCCTTTTCCATAAGAGCCGGGAATGACGGATAAGGGCTTAGGTAGTCCATTACATCTCTGCACTCATAATGATCTCAGGTAGTTTTTGCAAAAATGCCCGACCACTTCGGTTTCTTTTCCAATAGAAAAAAAATCAAACGAGTAGGGTTTTTAGTTATGGAACAAAAAGCTCGTTTTTTCACTGACGACCGTTTTTTACCCACAGGAGTCCGGCAACAGCCGGCAGCTGGCCCTGGCGGAGATCCACTCACACCTGGTGCGCAGTCCTCCGCCGATCCCTTGGCCGCGGTCCTCGCAAAAGTTCAGCTTCGACGACCTACACGAGCCGGCACGTATCGTTGTATGTATTGTGTGCATTGCATGTATTGCAGTATTCATTGCATGCCATGACACTTGGTGCTGTCGTTTATTGCGTAATGACCCTACATAGGACGTCATTCCTGCGACAACTACGTCGACCCGAATAGAACGTACATTTCCGATAGGACCACAACGCCAGCAAAAGTTGGAAATGAAAATGGATATGGGCAAACATTTGTTAATTGTTAGACTTTTCTTTATTATCATCTGTGACTAGGAAGGAGCTGTCTGCTTGAGCTTGACGTTTATGGCTTCATAACTCATTCAAGATAAATTGTGATGATAATGTGAGACAATCGTTTTCACATTTCTCCAACGGCAGGTCATAAGAGATTCAAAGCTTATTCAGCATGTCACTAAGGAACATAACGAGCATAATTATTCCCGCCCCACATTTACAGATGCGCAAGGCACAGAACTCCTATCTACTTCGTTAAACAAGCCTCCCCACGGATATATACCCGCTGGACTAGCGGCGTATATCTCTGTCCCCGCGGCACGCTACATTCTTTTCACGTCAGCTCCCGCTGTATTATCGCGGACTTGGATGCTCGAAGGCTCTGTTCTTCCCCGTCATATCCTCTTGGGAGGGTACAAGGGAGATCACTGGGGAAATCTCCGAGAGGTCAATGGTGAGGTAACGGGGGAAGTGGCACTGAGAAGGTCCAAGGAAGATTACCGGGGTGGTCACTGCCCTCTGGTGAGGTCAGCGCGGCGGTGAGGTCAATGAAGATGTCAGGAGAGGTTTTCAAAAGTTTATCTAAGAGGCTAATTAGGGTCACTGAGGAAGTCATTATGGGCAATTAATGAAACGTTTACTGTCTACTGAAGAATCTATTTTGTGCTACGGAAGGAATGCCGATTGCAAATTTTGTGGTCATTTAGGAAGACAGGGCGGAAATCTAAAAGATGTAACTGGCAGAGAGATAGGTACCGTTCCGTTCTCGACAGCGCGATGCTGTAAGTCATGTTTGTACTAGCGGTATCACTACCCGTACATAGTTACATGCGCATTGCGCTTGGTATCACCAGTGCCAAGAGCCATCTGTGTCGGGCTGCTGTCACCGTGTTTTTGCGAGGCTGGAATGCACGAGGACAAGGAAAATAATGAATGAGCCCAAAGGTCAAACCACATGGCATGTTACTGAGCCTTGCAACGGCGTGGCACGCCAGCCTATCACTCCCTGTGTCTTCTAAAATGTAATGAGTAGCGTGTTCATTGGATTAGATAGTATATAAACGTTATATTATATTCACTAAGACACTCATTATTTATCGCGTGCACCCCATTCACCATTGCAAAAGCAAAACACTCATGCAAAAGCAAAATTACATGAGCTTAGCCTCTATATAAGTGAATATGTAGAGCTGCAAAATCAATAGATGAGATGAAATATTGTCTCTAATAATGTTCGACGAATGGTCCCTACTGTTAACGCCAGACCCCTTGAGACCCTAATTTTTCGCGATTATTTTTAAATGCGTGGAAGAATTTCAACCAAGCTCAGGACATGGCCGTTTCAAGACCTGCCGAAACTTTTACAATTAAGATATTTTATCGCCATTTCAATATTTCAGGCACTTCTCATTGACTCGTAATGTTAAATTTCCAGCAAGATTTTCACCCGGTGTGTAGAGGCTATCACCAGTCAGCCTGTGATACGTTATGACGTCACCGCTAAGCCCCGCCTCTGTGGTCTTGGCCTGCGGCGGTTTCGGGCCGGCGCGCGGTCACTCTCGCTGTGGCGGGGAGCAGGGACGGTCGAGCGGTGCCGAAAGCCGGCGGAGTTGTGCGTAACGTCTTGGCTGACAGTGCCCAAAGAGCGACATGATGACTGAGGAACCATAAATGCTCAATGCGCATTGCTTGTACAATGCTGATATGTTCGCTGATATTTGCTTCATTTCTTATAAGCTGCAAATGACGGGCAGATGGCATATACCTGACATAGGGTTAGGAAATATTCACCTGTATTTAAAGCCTATGGCGTTGCAGATAATGCGATAATGGGATGTCGGATGTTACCAAGTAGCTGCCGATTTGTACATCGCTATGCAACCATCGAACAACGCAATAATAAGTTATTGCCTTCGCTTCACATCATAAGGCTCGCTCGTATTTCAAACAGATATCCTACATCAAAAATCGTATTTGTTAGGAATCGTTAACGTTTGTTCGAAGCACGTGTGAGTAGTAGGTTGAGGAGTGATGGTCCTCTTGGTCCTATATACAAGAGTCAACAAGAACCTAACATTTACTTGACCGTCTGCTGCAATTGATTCATAGAGCGTGAAGCGTCAGCGAAATTCATAGTCCTTTACAGATGGCAGGGGTGTCGTTTGTACAGAGGTCGCTGATGGGCACGGGTCAATGCCGCAGTCGTGGGCGGAGCCTAAGTCATATGACGTATGAAAGCCTCTATCCAGGATGGAAAAACAGTTAACATTACGAGTCAATGACATGTGCCACAAATATTTAAGTGACAACAAAATGTATTTGAAGAAAAAGTTTCGGCAGGTCTTGAAACAGCTACTTCCTAAATATGGTTGAAATTATTCCACGCATTTAAAAATAATCGCGAAAAATTAGGGTCTCAAGGGGTCTGGCGTTAACAGTAGGCGCCAGAAAGGTCAGAAAATTGATATCACAAGTAGCGTGTTTATACTCACTTTACACCCCCAAACGGCCCCTGGGGTCAATTCACTCCATTCAGACGGCGTGTTGCGTGTTTTATAACCGGGCCATCGCAGCGCTCCTCAGGCACCGCGATGGAGACCAAAATGGACCGGCTCTGATGGAAATGCTCGTATGCTTCCCACCACTCAGCTAATGAAGTCAGTTTCGGTTATGCAATGCATGCCATCAGAATGCATAATTGGATGATAAATGCTGTTGGCGCTCATGGTAAGAGCTTATGCTTGTAGTAGTAACATGGCTGGACTTGGAGTCAGGGTACTCAGATCACCTCAGACCACCTTGGTCCTGATAAAAAACACCTGAAGCACGTGTTAGCTAATTTCAGCGCAGTTTAACTCGGCCGTCTCTTTGAGTGCGCGACCGTTTCCATTTCAGGAGGTCATTCCCAGATCAAACCTGCGTCCTCTGGCAGCCAAAGAGCGAGGCCAGGTGATGGACCAGTGCCTGCAGGATATTCTGCAAACTCAGCGCTGCATCCCGCTACAAAAAGGTATTGTATAACTATATGTACATACGGAAGGTTAACATTGCAAGTGCTCGGTTTATTGGAGGCTAATATTATGCCATAAATTCGAGTCAGTTGAGTACGACATGCACACAGAATTGACACCCTCTGCCGTCTACTAGGTCACTTGTTCTACGTTTTCGTTGTCTTTTTGAGGACCTCGTCCCCAGTTAATATAAAGTGTGTCAAGACCCGCTGTTCATATATTTACTTTTGTAATTTATGTAATAAGGGCCACAGACTTGTCATTGTTGGCACGTATCACGAAGCGTCAGCTCGGTAACTAGGTCAAGACCAATACATGACCGAAACTTTCGTTGGTCATGCGAACTGGACTTGGTTTCTGAAATCAAGGCGATACTCGCTATGAAACAGAAAGCTTCATTATTACAATAACAATATATTGGTACATCAGTCATATAAGGGCAACAAAATGTAGCATCATTAGTTTTTAAATCGTTTAATTCAAATAAGATTTTTGAGCGTCCAGCACGTTGCAGCCTTTTGTCTTTCGTTCTTATAACTTAGATAGGGAAAATGTTTATCATTTGCTGTTAAATAAAGCACGAACCGGATGATTGACTCCTGCAAGGCTTGTGAAAACTTACTGAACTCTTCCGCGGAAAATGCGCCACCCGGATATCCTACGGGCTACGATATCCGGGTGGTACGAATTAACCCTCGCCGGCCGAGGGGGGGGGGGGCGGGTGCCGCCCCCCCCATAGGGTTTTTTCGCGATAGCTCCGAACACGCTGGCGATAGAGAGCTGAAACTTGGCATACCTGACCTTTGATCCAAGCCGCATCTTTTGACACCAACCGAATTTTTGGGTCAGGTCAGGTCACTGACCTATGACGTCATAAGTGAACCTCTGCACGGTCTTCAGATGTCGCAAATTCGCAACGCCCTCACTGCCAGAGGAGATGTCACAGGGAAATGAAACTTGCAGGATCTAGTATCCATTATGAGTCCCACAACTTGTATATCTCGGATTTTTCCTAAAGGTCATATGAGGTCAGGTCATTTTCGTGACCTCACCATTATAAGTCAATGGGGAAAAATGAAAACTGCTATTCTGGCGCCGGGAACGATCTCCAACTATCTCAAGCACACAGAATCGTGATTTTATGCACTCCTTGCAAGGTTAGATGCGTCACTTTTGCAATGTTGACCTTGCGTGACGTCATTTATGACGTCATCAAGGTCATATTAGTTTTTCGTCAATAACTCTTGATCAAATTGAGCTAGCGAGTCGGTAAAGCCACCAATGGACTCAGGAAGACCTGTCGAATCGAATGATATGCGACATGACCTCTTTCGACCAACTTCGTGACCTGGGGGTGCTGACCTGACCTTGACCTGAGGTCAACACCCCAAGTTGACCTGACCCGGACAAAAAATATATCATTCGACGCGCCTGAGCGAGACGAACACGATGCTGCCAAAATCGGCGCTCTGCGGCCGTTTTTTGCGAAGTTATTCACCAAAAACTGAACCGTACCTTGGGGCACTTGACCTGACCTCAGAGGTCACCGGTTGACCTAGGACCTTAAAATCGGGTACCAATCTCTGCGTCTCGTAACGGCGCACACGCTCGTTTTTTCCGCGACGCGCTAGCTCCACCAGGGGCGAAACGGCGAGGGGGGGGGTCGTACCCGCCCCCCCCCCCTCGGCCGGCGCGTATGTAGAAAACCAATAGGTCCGGCGAGGGTTAACCCGCAAACACTGTCGAGTAGCGGTCATCTTGTGACGGACGGTTTGTTTTTCTCCCCAGCCTCGGCCGTCGATGAAACGTTCACGGGCCGATTGAGTCCTCGGACCAGTCCTCTGCGAGCGCCGCTGAACGTCCGACAACTCAGTCCCAGGCGAGGTAAGTTACTGAGCGCAGACCGACCTAGCGACTGACTGACTGACTGACTGACTGACTGACTGACTGACTGACTGACTGACTGACTGACTGACTGACTGACTGACCGACTGACCCATTGACTGACATATGATCTGACTAATGACGGCTGAACGTCCGGCAACTCAGTCCTAGGCGAGGTAAATCAATGAGATCCTAGACGGAACACCGGCCACCGACCTAGCGACCAATTGACTGAGCGAATGACTGACTGACTGACTGACTGACTGACAGACTGGGCGACTGAACGGTCCACTGACTAACATCAGTTGACTGATTACCGCTAAACGCTCGACGGCATGCTCCTTTCGCTCGGCATGCTAAACGTAATCGCCGAAGGCGAAGTAAATCACTACATTTTAACACCAAAACACGACTGACCGACTGCAGTAGACGTGCTCTTGCTGAATACTTGCTTGATACGCTTTTTATACTTCAGAAAGCTGTATTCTACAACTGTGCATTGAGTCAGTTCAAGATCGATAATAGAGAGAGGCAGGGGCGGATCCAGCCGATCCGTTTGGGGAGGGCAAAAGTTTCCGACCTATACGGCGACACCGACCCACCGCCGTACCGGTGACCAAGCGACTTTACAATGACACACTACACCAGCATGCATTCAGTTGAAGGGAATAGTTCACTTTCACGAAATTGTTTTTTTTTGCAATGGATTTATGATTTTTGTATGCTAAAAAAGATCAGCAAAGTAAATAAAACCTTTTTATAAAAAGATATTATTTTCTATGCTTTAATATGAGAAAAATTCATCAGTCTTAAAAGGGTGCAAAAGAGAGAATGGCCCCTGCAAGGCAGACATCCTCAGCAAGGCACTTTTCGGGACGATAAATGGAATATCTTTGCCTAGGGTGATCGTTGGGCCGTAAAAGCTCCTTATTTGTGCTTGTCTCAGCTTAACCCTCGCCGGCACAGGCCATTTTGCGTCCTTCGACGGCACAAGGGGGGGGGGTTGGTACGACCCCCCTCGCGTTTGGCCCCTGATCGAGCTATAGAGCTTCGCGGAAAAAACGAGCATGTTGCCCGTCACGAGAGGAAGCCGATGATACCCAATTTTAAGGTCCTAGGTCATCGGGTGACCTTCCAGGTCAGGTCAATGACCCGAAAACCGGGAAAATCGGGACCTGTTAGAAAGTCGTAAAGTGTGGCTGCTATGTGGTATTCCGGGGTGCTGATCACGAATATCGTGTTAGTTTTGATCAGAGATGATGTCTTTAAGCATTTAGACCAGGTCGGGTCGGGTCAGGTCAGGTCAACCGGTAGGGGTTGTGACGGGTATTCGTAATACGTGTCAACCGCCTCTGACAGCTTCGTAACATGTTACGAAGGCACCAAAACTGCTTCGTAAATGTTAAAATGGTTGCTAAATTCGAATTCAGCTCCAAAAACTAGCTTAGAAACATGTAAAACTCGAAAAAGTGAACCGAGGTCACCAGAGGTCACCAAAGGTCAATGACCTGACCTGACCTTCAGGTGACCTTGACACCCACCCTTATGTCGACACCTTTTTTTAACCCCACATCTGTTCTCCGGTGAATTTCCGGGAAGCACGAAAGATCTCTTTTTAGAAGTGTCCAATCGTCCGATCCTGATCAAATTTGTGTGTTCGTAAGTTTGCTCTGGCATTGCTTGATCCGCCGCCAAGACAGACAAACTTGAGAAAAATCGAGTGACTGTACCTTTTTTGAAGGTTTCTAAACAACTTGTCTGAACTTCACGGGAGAACAAATGTGGGGTTTAAAAAAAGGTGTCGATGTATGGGAGCAACATCAAATCACATATTTGAACGTTTGAAACCACGAAAAGCTTGCAAAAGCGCGGCTAATGCGAGCCGACATACGCCGAATCGCGATTCCGGCCAAACATGGTCTCGGAAAAGAGGTCACAGGTCAAAGGTCATCTGGGTCAGGGTCATGAAATTTTCAGGGTAGGTGTAAAATTGATCAATGCGAGGGTACTGAAAGTTTCGTCGCGATCGGCCGCTTTTTACGCGAGTTATTCGCGAAGGGGGGGGGTTGCATCAACCCCCCTCCCCCTGTGCCGGCGAGGGTTAAAGGTAGTGTGCCAGCTTTCTTAGACCGTATGGAGTTAATGGCCCAGATAAGGAGAACCGGATTTTTAGAACTTATCCATACCTTCAAAACTCATAGAAACGTCTTAAATTCTTCAAATTTTGAGTACCCCAGTGCGAAATTCGCCCCGACGGGTTGTCGGTCGTACCCCAACCACATTTCACACCACTATGAACAATAAATGCACACACTGAAATCGCTATTACCGATATGCTCATCCAATCAAGTTTCGATAAACCCGTTCATCATCAGCTCCTGCGGTTTCGAACACGCCTGTTAGGTGGCTTCTGATGCTCGTCGAGGTCGGAATTTCCAAATACGCGTGGTGCGTCGGGCCGCGCGCTCTGACTTCGGCCAAGAAAAATGCGTCAGCTGATCATTGTCATTTCTGCCACTTGCGTGTGGTGAAATGGGGTCATAACTTATAAGACGGCTTTTTCATATCAGTTATTATACATAAAATCATATTTGAAACCATAAATAATGTTCGACAGCCAAATAAAAGAAACAATACCAATACGGGCTTACAGTTTAAGGCTCGACATTGTGTTGTCTACGATTAGACAGCTGATAACTCATTCCCGTACGTCGTATGGTCGTAATACTATAATGACCTTCGCTTATTGTCACAAGTGCGCCGCATTCGCGATTGTTGCCCGACGCCTGTTTGCAGGTGAGCCCACTACAGTTATACATATCTAAAAACCGAAAAACTTTTAGGCGAAAAAGGCACTATTCCAGGCCCATTTTTGATTTTTTTTTGCGATATTAGGTAAAAACAGAAGCTTCTTATCCTAGGAAAAATAAAATGGGAAATCTTTCAAAGGTGGCACACTACCTTTAAGCTACGGAACTGCTATTCCAGGTCAAAACAAACCCCATATTAAAAGTGAGCTATTTCCTTTGAGGGAGTCCCATCTTTTACCAGCATAACGATTCACATCATCATTAGCGAGCGGTCAGCTCCTTTCTTCAGAATGACCGTCACGGAAAGTTCTGCTTTTCGTCCAGATAGGCATCGACACCGTATTAGATTTTCTCATCTTTGGGAGGGGCAAAAAGATAGTCTTGCCCACACGAATTAGCTTTGGGGAGGGCAAATGCCCATTTTGCCCTCCCCTGGATCCGCCACTGGAGAGAGGAGCGTCTCACACGAGGGCGGCGAACAACGGCGCAAACCAAGGTTACATGAATATGGTCGTGTGACGCTAAACTACTGCTATAAGATAAAGACCGCTAAACTACTGCTGTAAGATAAACTATCACACCGACCAACCGACCGAACAACCAAGCCATTGTGCTTGGCAGCATGCGACATGCATTTGTGCGGCGACAGCTTTTTTATTTTTGCCGCATCGACACTTTGCAATATGAGATGCTCCATTTCTGTCTCGGAACTTCCAGCTGCTCTCCCGTACTCCTGGCTCCCTGTCCCCTTTTGCTTTCATCCCATTCACTCTAGCATTGACCCCCCATGTCGTGCAGGTCGAACCCCACCGGACCGCCCCCTGCTGGAGCCGCCAGTACCGGAGGAGACAGCGGCGGCCCCGGAGTCCAGGCTGGACACACCACTAGCGCCGGTCCGAGCGCCTCCGCGCGTCACCTCACACGGTCAGTGCAGGGGGCGCTGCCAACACCTGCGGTCAGACAAGGTCAACATGCCCTAGGGCAGGGGTCGGCAAATGGTGGGGCATGCCCCCTTTGGGGGTAATGGAGCCCCTCGGCGGGGGGTAATGGGGGCCTCTGAGAAAGCCTTATCTTAGAATTAATGTCTCCCTTGATGGGACAGACATCACGCCTGTTTGGTCTCAGACTCTCAGGGTTCAAAGATCGAACGCTAACCGTCGCCCCTTTATTGGCGTTTTCATAACAGCTAACGTAAACGGGGAGGGGCCGGTCGGACCCCAGCCTCTCGGCCTCTGAAATATGAACTGGAGCTTTGCGGTAGAAAATTGAACGTGCTACCCGTGACGATAGGAAAACGCTGCTACCCAATTTTAACCTTCGCACTTATAGGGGACCCCCCTTTTCCTCGGGTTTTTCGCGAATAACTCGCGCAAAAAGCGGCCGATCGCGATGACATTTTCAGTACAGGTTTATCAATTTTATACATTGTAGCTAGAATTTCGCAACCATTTGAACCAGGGCTGCGGAGTCGGAGTCGGAGTCGGAGTCGGAGTCGGAGTCGGTCGGAGTCGACAGTTGTGACCGGAGTCGGAGTCGAAGTCGGAGTCGATTTTAGAAACCCGAGCCGGAGTCGGAGTCGGAGTCACCGAAAATCTGTCGACTCCGCAGCCCTGCTAGGTCTGCGGAGTCGGAGTCGGGAGTTGGAGTCGGTCGGAGTCGACAATTCTGCCCGGAGTCGGAGTCGGAGTCGGAGCTGGTTTTTGAAAGCCGGAGTCGGAGTCGGAGTCGGAGTCGCCGAAAATCCATCGACTCCGCAGCCCTGATTTGAACATATACCAAGTAATTTTGGTGCCTTCGTAACATGTTACGAAGCTGTCAGTGGTTGTTGATGCCTACTATAAAGACCCGACAGGACGCCGTTTGGTTGACCTGACCTGACCCGAACTGGCCTAAATGCACGAAGACATATGTGATCAAAACTTAGATAAAATTCGTGATCAGTACCCCGACAAACTCCACAACATCCTCACTTTACGAAGTTCTGACAGGTCTCGATTTTCCGACTTTTTGGGTCACTGAGCCAACCTGGAAGGTCAATCAATGACCTAGGACCTTAAAATCGCGTATCATCAGCTTCCTCTCGTCAGGGGCAACACGCTCGTTTTTTCCGCGAAGCTCATGCTTGATCAGGGGCCGAACGACAAATAGGGGTCCAACGAATTTCTCCCCCCATTAGCGGCTGGCAAAACACCAATACGGGTGACGGTTAACTTCCTTGGCCATTGGGTGACTTAAGACTTTCAAAGGGTCAATGACAATTGTGTAGTAGATCAGAACCCGCTGTACCTTCTAGAATTGAAATTTTATGACCTTCCATGATCTCAAGAAACAACTGCCTAACAAGTCAATAGTTATTTCTCAGGGTTATGTCTGTCAATGTCTGACATGTTTTATGGCAGATAAAAAAATGATCGGCTCGAGGGTAAAATTGTGTCGTGATCCGACGTTTTTACATAATAATACCCGAAATACCCAAAGAGTCACGGAAAGGTATGACATTTCAGTGAGCTCGGTTGTGTATGCAATGGTGTCTGGTAGGGTGGGGGTAATGGCCCTGCCTGGCGCCCGAAAAGGGGGCACGACCCCGGAGGGCCTGCCGACCACTGCCCTAGGGGATGGGGTGCAAATATATATGTGATAAATGGAATCGAGATTGCTCACCTACTGAGCCCAGCTTTAGCTAGGTATGTTGGTAACATCAAGAGTTTATGGATGCCGTGATGCATCCAGTGTAAATCTTTGCGCATATTGACTGCATAAGAGTACCAGTGAATATGCATGAAACCTATGTTGCTCACTGCCTTTTCTTATTACAGAAGTCAGGCCTAAACTGAGTCTTCAAGTCAGTAGCAGTGGCTTCCAAAAAAGTCCAGAGAAGCTGGACATGAAGCGGCCTAACACTTAAATTCTAGACGTCGGGCAAACGACAACACAAACGACCAAAGGAGTGCGGCAGAGAGGACGCCACGAATATTGACAAGATATTGCACATGGGGCAGCGAGGGATAATTTCGCATGCGTGAGAGCTAAATACCTGCGATAACTCAGCATCATTCCAGTGGAAAAGACCATCGTGGGGTAGAAACAGCTAATTAGGTTTTCTTTATTTGTGCATTTCCCTGAGTGACGCGCTCGCGATGAATGAAACATACCGGAACAGTCTGCATCGAACGTGAAAATGCAATGGGGGGGGGGGAGGAACCCTGGCGCCCGGCACTGACGCTGTCTAGTCACAATGTTGCTTCAGACAGGTCAGAGAAGTTCACGAATCTCGTCAACATGAATCTCGGATTGACCTATAGGTATGATAGTATAGATGCCGTAGAGAAAGGTAGAAAAATGACGTAGAATCTCAGGTGGCAAAGTGCGAGACGATGTGCTGTAGCGTCTGCGAATGGGCAAATTGAATCATATATCTCCACGCAAAAAATAATATGCGTCATGTTAGTAAGGTTTTACCATGGTTTTACTGACAAAATGCAATTGGCTGGTAATAAGACAACGTATGTGCTATATTTTGATCTCTGTACCAACGATATTGATGTAAGAGGCTTGTGTGACACAATATTTTGTACATCGATCCACGTGTGCGAGTGTTCTGCCATTTGTCAGATACCTGCTGACGACAACTATAGGGTGTGTCACAGATAGCATGATTCATGTTGTCTCATGGTGTGTGAATGTCATATAATGCCTGCAGAATGGTGAAATGAGTTGATTTATCTCACCTTAAAATCTCAATGTTGGTATGTAGCTAGAATAAGCATAAGTGTGCTTGTGAGCCCAGCCAAGAGATTAACATACGACTTTCTATGGATCCTGCCACCTCACGTTTTCACACATCGAAAACGTCATGTTGTTGGTAAACCCATTATGATGCGTGCTTGTTAATTAATTATATGACGTAGTGCATTGTGAATATTGTGAAATCCCTGCATGGATTTATAAGCAGCCTATGAGGCATTGCTTTCGTTGAAGGTGTTCGCAAAATATACAGCTTTATCTGAGTAGATAGTTTGGAGTTTGATTTGATACCATAGAACGGTGCCGTAACAAAATGAGAAAGCGCTTCTACTGACCTTCTGACTTTATATTTTGCTATACCTGTTTGAAAGAAGCATGCATACAAGTAGGTCAATTATGAATACGGACTGCATCAATATTGGCTGAAAGTCGAATACGGGTCACCCAGAACCAGGACGTCAGTGCTGGAACAGTCAGGCCTGTGCTGGACAGTGCTGCAATCTAAGCAATGCATCTGGGCTTTTTGGTGTGCAATGTACAGGTCTCGCGGGTTTTAAGCCTGAAACAGACTCTCCTCGCAGTCAGGAAATCGCATGCTGCGAGAGTCTATTCAAATACATGGAGGCACGCTCGCATCAATCGCACGCACCTCCCGGATGCGATTGATGCGGGAAGAATTATAATGTATTTGAATAGGCTCTCGCATGCGATTTCCTGAATGCGGAAAGAGTCTGTTTCAGCCTTTAGCGGTAGGTTTTGCACCTAGAAAATTTAGTGTACTTCAGGCTATATCTTCGTCGTCTTAAGCTTTTAAGTGTTGAAGATGCGATCGACTTGTTGGTTCACAAGCCGACCACGATCGTGTAAAATGGCTTCATCGTAGATCGATTAGTTTCTGAGATAGGTATAACCGGAAATGTAAAAGTGCAAAACCTACCGCTTAACTCGCGAGAGCCGTACGCATAACACATCCTTTCTCCATTGCTTACTTGCTTTCCGGAGCATGGGTATTTGTGTTTGTTTAGCTCCTATCCCTTATAAAGGCATGCTTAGGCTGTAACAATGTAACATGTGCTCCCAAATTCCAAATATTTCAATACAAGCTGGAAACCCCTGCCACCGAGCTCATTAGCTCAATGGTCTCGCATTGAGATCACTCTACTGATTGCTGGACATCCAGGTAATCGACTGATCGACTGGTTACCTAGAGTGATAGCGCGACTAATGCCTGCAAGATAGCCAAGACGTGAAAAACAAATCTTGCTCCATTATCTCATCTGGGCGTTGATCATCATTATCAACGCCTGGCCTTGATTGTACAAACGGACGGACGATGCATCCATGGATGCATCGTCCGTCCGTCCGTTCGTTCAAGGCCAGGAGCTGTGGGTCGGAGGGTCAAGACTCCGGACTCGAGACGGCCTGCCTCCTCTGTGTATACGACTGGGATCGTTTACACTCCGCTAACGGAGCTCTGGGCGGGGTGCGGGGCGGGGTGGACGACCCCAGCAGCCCGGGGGGAGGGAGGGGAGAGAGGGGGCGTGACACGATCGTCGGTGAGCCGGCGCAGTCAGCTGATGGCGCAGTCGCCGCGCCGGCCGCCTTGGTTCACGCGTCGCCAGACACCGTGTCGGTTGATTGTCGCCGGGGAGAGCGGACGTGTGAGAGGAGAGGGAGGACGGTAACCCAGGGTGACCTGACCTCACCTGATCGGTGCTGGATGGTGTCAGTGTCAGCGAGAGTGCAGGACGTGATGTGCTTCAATTGACACACCCTCTCAGATGTGACGTAGGAGAGGTGTCATCTCGCATAGGCGGATCTAAGAACATACAAGGTAGGTGAGCCAAACAATGAGTAAGTAGTTGTTACTCTACAATCTTCATGTCACTTCATGCATGGTGATGTTTCCGTTGGTGGGATTAAAATGTGTGCGTTTGAACTCAAGTTTGTTATAAACAATTAAATTCAAACGACACGACCTGTCGACCGTCACCTGTGCTTATGTCGCTGCTGCCATCGTCACAAACTGAGCAACCGTTGTTTTCTCGCCAACTATCAATTCAATTCATCGGCACAGGAAGAAAAGCAGTGAACAACATCCCTAACACTTGGGTGTCGCGGCTCCTAGGATAAACCGATTCATCTACAGAGGCATTTTAATTTTTTGCATTTTTTCGTAAGAATAGGGGCTGTATCATTATTCCAGGTTTTTCATATATCACATATCAAAAGGTTCCACAGTGACAACTCGATACATCAGCACTGAAGAAGACAGCAATGAATGAATCGCGAGTTTCCCGTGCGTTTATTATGGGCCATGCGCATAGACCCGGGAACAGGGGGGGGGCAGCGGGGGCGCTTGCCCCCCCAACTTGAGAGCCGAGGGGGCGGCGCCCCCTCAACATTGAGGCAGCGTGAAAGGATCTTTCTTCCCTTTTCCGGACTTCTTTCCTTCTTGTTTTCCATCTAAACATCATCACACGGCATTTTCCTAGCCATCTGAATGGTTTCTGCTGATACAGTATCGATTTCACAACATCTGCTATTGTCATCCCGCTTTGGTTTGGGCCTGGCCTTGGCCATGAGTTTGGCAGGCCAGATTTTATACTAGACCATTTTGAGAAAACTTTGAGAAATATATAACGTACAACGGTGGTAAAATCGTTGCTATAATATAGGTATAACACAGTTTACCCGCTCCGGGTGTGAGGGAGGGGTGTGGGGCAATGAGTGCACTGACGTGGCGCCCTCGGAAGGCCGGTATCTATGGGATTAAAGCTCAGCGACACTAAGGGCTTGTCTGATGCATTTGGTTATCGGTAGCACCCTCAGAATCACCGGCGTATAGGGCCCTCAGAGCCGCCGGTAAGGGGCCTTTAGAGGCATTGGTATGGGCCGCCATGCAGGTGCCGGTTCGGGCGCACAGAGGTGCTAGTGTGATTCTCTCAGAGGCGCCGGTGAGGGTCCTTACAGGCGTTGCTCTGGGATCTCATAGACGCTGGTGTGGAGCCGTTACAGACGGGTGTGGGGTCTTTAGAGCTGCTGACGCGAACCCTCTACAAACCAACAGGGGGAAACCCAACAGGAACTACAAACCAACCAGTGACCGGCACGGGGCCCTTAGGCCGGCAGAAGAAGTCTTGTGGGGTCCTTAGAGACCGGCATGGTACTGTCAGACGCCGGTGGGGCCCTCAGGGCTCAGAGTCACCGGTGTGGGGCCCTCCAAAGTTTCCAGTGGGTGGCCTTTAGATGCGCAGGTGTTGACTGTTGGGTCCTCAGAGCCGCCGATATAGGGCTTTAAAAGGCACTGGTATAGGCACTCAGAGTTGGGGGTGTGAAATGCTCAGAGACACCGGTGTGGGCCCTCATAGGCGCCGATGAGGGCCCCTCAGTTGCCGTTATGGGACCCAAAAATAAGTGTGTGACCATCACAGGCGGGAAATGCCCCTAGAACTGGCCCCTCATAGGCCGGTAAGAACTCTCAGAGGCCAGTAACGGGCCTTTGGAGACCACCGAGGGGCCCTTAAAATCTGCAAGATTCCCTCAGAAGCCGGCGTGGGGCCCTTGTTGAGATTTTAGTGTGGTTATTTAGGGCCCATAAGGTGCACTAACGAGACCTATGAGGCCATTCTGAGTCGAAATATGGTCATCGTTAATCCTCAGCGGTCAAATGGCACCGCAGGTCCTCTCGGACCCGAGGGTCCCTTCCAACCCGATGGGTGTGGGGGGGGGGGGGTATGTGTCCCCTTATACCCCTAACTACGCCACTGCTTCATATGCATCATGTCAGGCATTTTAGGCTCGCCCCCCCCAACTTGAAAATCGTTCCCGGGCCCCTGGCCATGCGGTACAGCATATATTCAGGCGCCTACCACTAGTGCCATCTATGTGGTGATTTAGTCAACTCACCTCTTTAGGGCGCTCAATCGCTGCGACAGGTATGTGTTACGCCACGCGCAGCTATGTCTTGGACCATTGGATGTACTTACATATTCCCCTTATCCTCCAGTAGGTATTTATCCCGTATACCTACCCTCCCGTATTTTCTCAGGTTCAGTTTCTGCAACTGGCTAAAACGCGTTCTACCTCTAAGTCGAAAGATGTTCTTGAAACGAAACTATGCATAATTTTGGAAACAAAAACGAACCATGACCTAAAAGTTTGGAATTCAAGTGCACTCGAGATAATTCCTCTTACGACTAAAAGTAAATTGTCTGATGTGGGCCTTTCATCCTCTGAAACTGCGTCGTGAACTCCAGTAAGGCTTGTTCGGCTCCCAGACGCAGCATTGCACACAAACTTTCGAGTCAGATTATTGCCACTCACACGATTGTGGCGAGGGACGTCCGAACACTGAGCACCAAGCGCAAGAACGGATCGTGACAGTGGGTAGATCGGGTTTTAATGTTTTGCTGTGCTGCAAGATGCCCATTTGGGTTACTAGAAAGTAGAAACTAATGGTGACGTGTTCGTTCATCGGAAGGCCGACCCAGGATGGACATTGGGTGAGCCGTTTGTCAATCAGCTGCATCTACTTTACATTACCTACTAGCTAGTCTACTTAGGTACTACCAGAAGCATCCATAAGAGGAGAAAGATGTCCTCAATTACGGGTGCACAGATGCCACCAGAATGTTGCAAAAGTATGATTCACCACTGCTAGAAAGAAACTTACTGCATGGCATGGAATGGTTATTTTAGTGTACGTAGTGTGATTCACTCAAGGAAATGAAAATGTTTTGATATCAGAAATAAGAATACCTATTTAAAAATGACGTTAGCTCTTGAACTGACAACGGATTTCTTTGGTGCTTTGATTTGATTTTGTTTTGTCACATACTAAAAATGCTATCAATTTCGTGATCAGTCATCGTGATTCGTATATCTACTAGTATGATACGGGCATACAGAGTTAGTGTAAAATGATTTGTAAGCGGAACTGAAAATTGGTTCGGACAAACCAAAGCCTACGCCAACTTTAGGTACATGAAAAATTGTTTGCGCTTATTAAAAGAAAAGATGTTCATAATTGATGCTACACCATTATGCAACTGATATTCGAATTTAGGAAACAATCCATGATCATTGCAATACCATGTCACATTAATGCACTCGTTTCCCACGCCGCCTCTTTCACCAAAGCACCATCACCTCATGTTCAGGAGAGTAGAGCCATTGCGTCGCACTCTGCATGGACAGTTTAGGCAGAGAGCCGTGGTCGTGGTGCCGCGCTCTGCATGGTCAGTATAGGCAGGGAGTCGTGGCAGCCGCATACTGCATGGACAGTTTAGGCAGGGAGAACCGTGGCGCCGCACACTGCATGGACAGTATAGGCAGGGAGTCGTGGCAGCCGCATACTGCATGGACAGTATAGGCAGGGAGTCGTGGCAGCCGCATACTGCATGGACAGTTTAGGCAGGGAGTCGTGGCAGCCGCATACTGCATGGACAGTTTAGGCAGGGAGTCGTGGCAGCTGCATACTGCATGGACAGTTTAGGCAGGGAGTCGTGGCAGCTGCATACTGCATGGACAGTTTAGGCAGGGAGAACCGTGGCGCCGCACACTGCATGGACAGTTTAGGCAGGGAACCGTGGTGCCGCACTCTGCATGGACAGTTTAGGCAGGGAGCCGCTGCGTCGCACTCTGCATGGACAGTTTAGGCAGGGAGAGCCGTGGCGCCGCACTCTGCATGGACAGTTTAGGCAGGGAGCCGCGGCAGCCGCCGTCCCCTCCATTTCTATTGATCTCCGCCGAGATGACGTCACGGAGAGTGAGCTCAGCAGCTCGCCAGCTCGGCGCCGGCCGGGCAGATGGGATCCAGACGGGCAGAGCGGAGAGCTGCAGCCTTAGGGCAGAACGGGGAACTACAGTCTAATAGGGCAGAGTGGGAACTGCAGCCATAAGGCAGAGCAGGGAGCTGCAGCCATAGGGCAGAACGGGAAGCTGCAGTCCTAGGGTGGCGCGGCGAGCTGCAGAGCAGAGAAAGGAACCGTATAAAGTATGGACCCTAAGGTGGAGCTGTGAAGAGGTATAGCATTGAATTAGATCGACTGCAAATTATTACGGAGCGAGCGAAGCGAGCGTAGTCTTTCCTTAGATTACGGAAAGACGGAAATTTCTGAGTATGAGCGGCCGGCCGGCCGGCCGGCCGGCCGTGGTCACGCTTTTGCGAGGCTTATATCTCAGCAACCACTTGACCGATTTACATGCGGTAAATTTTGTAGGGTAGCTTCATTCCTTCTACCAAGTATTGGACTATTCCCGATGCATGTGGGTGACCCCTTATGCACGTGCCACGTGCAAAACGAAGAGGTGTCAGTTTTGTAATTGTTGCAATATCTCGGTAACTACTGGGCCGATTGCGCTGAAAGTTGGTATGTAGGTAGGCACCCACTAGGCACTGCATATCCATGTGCCAGAGTTGGGGTGCTGCTGCACGTGCGCACGTGCAGGGGTCGTTTCCAGATCTCGAGAACGGCTCGACCGATTGCGCTCAAATTTGGTACACAGTTAGGGACCGGTTAGTAGGGTGCCGTGCACAAGTCAGTTGGGACCCATTTTGCACGTGCGCACGTGCAGGGTGCCGCTTCCAGATCTCGAGAACGGCTGGGCCGATTGTGCCCAAATTTGGCACATCGCTAGAGACCGGTTAGTAGGGTGCCGTGCACAAGTCAGTTGGAGGTACCCCCTCGCAATTTCGCACGTGCAAGGCCCACCCTCTCGCTCGCTCCGTTAGTCGCCCCAAAAGGCGTTATACTGGTTTCAAGAACGGGTCCGTATCAAAGCGTCCAAAACCGCAGCATCCAAAGTACGCAACATCCAAAACCGCAGCGTCCAAAGTACGCAACGTCCAAAATACGTCCAAAATCGGGTTTATAGGGGGCATTCACAAAGTCCAAAACCGAAACATCCAAAACCGCACCGTCCAAAAACGTATCATCCAAAAAACGCAACATCCAAAGACGCAACATCCAAAGTACGTAACCTCCAAAACCACAACGTCCAAGACCACGACATCCAAGGCACGCAACATCCAAAACCAACCTAACCTAACCTAACCTAACCTAACCTAACCGAACCTAACCTAACCTACTGATTTTTGACTATCCCTAACCTAACCTAACCTAACCTAACCTACTGATTTTTGCCTACCGGGGATAAGGAAACCTAACCTAACCTAACTTAACCTAACCTAACCTAACCTAACCTAACTTAACCTAACCTAACCTAACCTAACCTAACTTAACCTAACCTAACCTAACCTAACCTAACCTACTGATTTATGCCTACCGGGCATAAGGAAACCTAACCTAACCTAACCTAGCCTAACCTAACCTAACCTAACGGTTTTGGATGTTGCGTACTTTGGATGTTGCGTACTTTGGATTTTGCGTACTTTGGATGATGCGTCCTTGGATGTTGCGTTTTTGGATGATACGTTTTGGATGTTGCGGTTTTGGATGTTTCGGTTTTGGACGTTGTGAATGCTCCCTATATACCCGATTTTGGACGTATTTTGGACGTTGCGTACTTTGGACGCTGCGGTTTTGGATGTTGCGTACTTTGGATGCTGCGGTCTTGGACGCTTTGATGGTCCCCCTTTCAAGAACTTAGCAGCTCTTTGCAAGTCTCAGACCAGAGGTGGAACTTTTTGTTTTTCATTGGGGTTGTAGTTTGCCGGAGCCCAGGGTATACCCCCACCAAAACCCGAAAAGTCCCCGGATTCGGCCCACTATTTTTCGGGAGGGGCCCACATTTTCATTTACAAAAAAAAGTGGTCCATCTTCAGGGAGAGACGGCTGACCCTGTCGTCCCTCCATTAGCTATGTGCCTGGTTGTAGGTACTCGGGTATCGCCGCCATGGTCGTGGCCATAGGCGGCGGAACGGGGAGGGCACCGGGGCACCTCGCCCCCTTTGATTTTGGTATTTTAACATTAGCCCTACCTATGGGCGTTGCATGGAAAGAATGGGATCAAAAGTCGGCAGTGCCCCCTTTAATTGAGGGTGTTCCGCCGCCACTGGTCGTGGCGATTCAGAAACGGTAGGTAAACGCCCAAAATTACAGTCCCTATGAATACTTGTTTCTTTCCACATTTGACACAAACATTACTCAGTATTAGAGCAAGGCTCTTTCCCCACGAGTAACAATTTGAGCCACTCGTGGCAATTGACAAAGAAGACCTAAACAGGAATACGTTATTTTTAGACTAAAAAACTTAAAACGAGTCCATCTTTGTATATTAATGCCACGGTCGTCTGGAATACGTCTATTACGGAAACGGGTAGTAGAAACCGGAATAGTGACTGATCAGACAAGAGATATTTTGCAAACGAGGACAACATACCGAACACAATGCCGCAAAGGAACCTAACACTGGATCTAAATAATCTCAACCTGAGGAAATTAAATAATAAATGCCACAGCCTTTTCATATCACCGAATACTTCAGATGATCTTCTTTTTTTCAACGAGCAAATGTAGTTATTATGCATTGTTTGGCGAATCGTAAACAAAACTCATACTCTTCACAGCCACGATGGCTAGGAACACATCACGGCTTGTCTGTCTGCCCCTGAGACACTGAACGTACACCGATTTTCAGCTAAATCGAAAGACCCCGCCGTTTACCGTTAAAATGTAAATTGGCCGTTAATTCGTTAGCGTTGCAAAATACCACCCCAAAGAGGTACATTTTTGGAATAAGCGCATCGAGGAGGCCCTGTACACCGATTTTCAGCCAAATCGAAAGACCCCGTCGTTTCCCGTTAAAATGTTGATTGGCCGTTAACTCGTTAACGGTGCAAAATACCACCTCAAAGAAGTACATTTTCGGAATCAGCGCATCAAACAGGCCCTGTATACCAATTTTCAGCTAAATCGAAAGACCCCGCCGTTTCCGGTTAAAATGTTAATTAGCCGTTAACTCGTTAACGGTGCAAATACCACCTCAAAGAGGTACATTTTCGGAATCAGCGCATCGAGGAGGGCATGTACACCGATTTTCAGCTAAATCAAAAGACCCCGCCGTTTCCCGTTAAAATGTTAATTAGTCGTTAACTCGTTAACGGTGCAAAATACCACCCCAAAGAGGTACATTTTCGGAATCAGCGCATCGAGGAGGCCCTGTACACCGATTTTCAGCCAAATCGAAAGATCCCGCTGTTTCCCGTTAAAATGTTAATTGGCCGTTAACTCGTTAACGGTGCAAAATACCACCCCAAAGAGGCACATTTTCGGAATCAGCGCATCGAGGATGCCCTGAATACCGATTTTCAGTCAAATCGAAAGACCCCGCCGTTTCCCGTTAAAATGTTAATTGATCGTTAACTCGTTAACGGTGCAAAATACCACCTCAAGGAAGTACATTTTTGGAATCAGCGCATCAAACAGGCCCTGTATACCAATTTTCAGCTAAATCGAAAGAACCCGCCGTTTCCCGTTAAAATGCTAATTGGTCGTTAACTCGTTAACGGTGCAAAATACCACCCCAAAGAGGCATATTTTCGGAATCAGCGCATCGAGGAGGCCCTGGATACCGATTTTCAGCCAAATCGAAAGACACCGAAATGTGCCGCTGTGAGGCTGATATTCGTTGCTGCTGAATTGACAGACGTCGCCAAAACCTTGCATTTGTATCAGATGCGTCATGTTGGCTTACATGTGACTTAGTTTGCATTCTGTTCTCGAACCTGTCAGTAAGATTATCAGCACTAATTATCGCACAGGATTGGTTGTTATGGTCGGCAACGTTGGTTTTAAGTTTCGTCATTTTAGCCAAATATTCGTGCTGATTGGTGGTATTGTGCCAACTGACAAAATTGCGAACAGAGTGATATTTCACTTTAGAAATGTAGGTATTTTAATTGTGCGTTCTGTGGTTCTGTGGTCGTTGACACGCAATATTATGGTCAGATATTGGTGATAGAATGCTACATAGGGTGAAGGCTTAGGTTAGGTTAATTTATTTCTGAAGCTTACTGTTCTCTGTCAAACTTTTCATATATGCTTATCTATTTGATAAGCACAGCCCACAGGTATGAAATGTTTTATGAGAAAACCCAAAAGTACAGTGGCGGATCCAGGGGGGGGGGGGCAAAATGGGCATTTGCCCCTCCAAACGGCATAATTTAAGCATTATGCCTATGGACGAGGCATGGAAAGAATCGATAAGTTGTTATGGTTTCCCCCCCAAAAAAAACTGAGCTGGATCCGCCACTGCAAAAGTATGATGAATGTTATGATTTTTTTGCTTCACACTTTCATGTTACATGTTAAGATTTTTTGGAACACTTTCAATATGATTCACTTAGTATGCTTAAGAAGTGTGAAGTGATTAACTTTCATATCATGCTCACTGTCTCAGTCTCAGCAGAATAGTATGTTCTTAACAGAGCACTTTCAATGTTTTTAGCATCTGGAATTCAAAAAGATGTCCTAATTTATTGATATCCTCACTTTCTTGATATATCTCAATTATCTGCTTCTGTATGATACATATTTTGTTCATTTTCATGTGTTTTAGGCTGATTCTTAATTTTCCAATGTTGGGGTTGTAGTTTTGCCATTGGGGTTGTACTTTTAAAAGTTGGGGTTGTAGCTACACCCCCCACAGTATATAAAGTTCCGCATGTGTCTCAGACGTCATTTCCTTGCATTGTTCCATCAGTATTCTAGCCTCATTTAAATCGAGGTTGAATCTTTCAATGTCCTCTCTAATTCGATCTCCTAGAAGCCGGGAAGTCTGTTTAGCTTTCAACAGACGCATGAAGCCTAAAGCAAAACGGGAGGCATACACAGTGCTTTTCATGCAGCTAGGTACACTCGAAACATCATCCGAAAAAACAAGGACATAAAGTGCCTTGCTGTCTCAGGAATGGCTAACATCTGCGCAGCTGTCTTGGAGTGGATGTTACGCTGGGACCGGGTTATGCTTATTGCGCCGTTCTGTGTCGGGATGGATCCTACACTGCAAGTAATGGTAAAAGCGCCGTCCTGTCTCGGTTGAGAGTTACACTGGGCACTGGTGCTGCTGTGCACACAGCCTTCGTGTTTATTTTGCTGGGAGGCCCGACACCACGGAGTCTGGGAATGGCATTGTGCAATGGTAAACAAAGATGATGTAACTCATATACCTACGCCAGACTACAGGATGCCTAAAGTGTAAAGTTTGCTTATGCGTCTTCTACGTTACTGTTGACATGTTATGGCGCTTGACGTGGGCCATGACATGTGGGTCATCCACGTTATGACGTGGATGTACGGCAATGCATTCTGCGTGAGCCATTGGGATCCTTGGTGCTGGCTTTGTTATAATGCACGTCACCTATGTCGTGACCAATCCCTAGTCAATGAAATCGAGGTTGATTAGCCTCTGGAATCGTAATCCGTTTGGTCAATACTCAATAATAACACATACATGAAGCGCACGCCATCCATCCCTCATATGGCCTTCGAGGCTTCGACCACATCCGTGCGAGTACAGATGCTGGCTGTACTTACCTATACCTATTGGTTTACGGATGTGCCATCACATTTTCACTTTTGTTGCAAATGTCATTACAGTTAAGTGTTAGATCGAAAAAATTGTCCGGGCATAGGTTGTATGAACTACATTGTAACAATTGCTAGTCTCTCTCTCTCTCTCTCTCTCTCTCTCTCTCTCTCTCTCTCTCTCTCTCTCTCTCTCTCTCTCTCTCTCTCTCTCTCTCTCTCTCTCTCTCTCTCTCTCTCTCTCTCTCTCTCTCTCTCTCTCTCTCTCTCTCTCTCTCTCTCTCTCTCTCTCTCTCTCTCTCTCTCTCTCTCTCTCTCTCTCTCTCTCTCTCTCTCTCTCTCTCTCTCTCTCTCTCTCTCTCTCTCTCTCTCTCTCTCTCTCTCTCTCTCTCTCTCTCTCTCTCTCTCTCTCTCCTCTCTCTCTCTCTCTCTCTCTCTCTCTCTCTCTCTCTCTCTCTCTCTCTCTCTCTCTCTCTCTCTCTCTCTCTCTCTCTCTCTCTCTCTCTCTCTCTCTCTCTCTCTCTCTCTCTCTCTCTCTCTCTCTCTCTCTCTCTCTCTCTCTCGCCATTGGAAGCGCCAGCTGCCACGCATAGACAAACAAATCACTCACAGTCGATCATCCGTCACTCTCGTCACATGGTGGGGGTCGGTCGCTGTGACAGGCGACACTTCTGCCTCTCTGCTCCATCTCCGCATATGGCAGACTGAGCAGTCTCATATCAATCCACCATCTCACTCCCAACACGAGTTTATGTCGTGTTCTCTTGGAGCAGGTTCTCCGCAGCCCCTCGCCGACCCATGACTCAGAAATGCCGTCTGTCTCAGTCTCATCCGCTGCCGCTGTCGTTCCCTTGCCTCTCCGCCTGTTCTGGGTTATATAGCACAGCCACGGGGCGGTGCAGCGCTCGCCGACCGGGAAATGACATTGATCGGTGGCCCGACCTGGCCGGGAGGGTGACCGGCACAGAATGCATAACATGCACACGGTCTCCTAGAGACCGCCAGTGAAGACAGACGGCTAGTGATGTATCGGTCTGGCCTGTGGTGAATGTTTTGTTTTTGACGACGTGTCAATGTTATACAAACGTTGTGAAGCCGTGAGCTCTGTTCGTTGTGCGTATATGACGTTTAATGTTAGGAAAGTGCATGACAAATGACAACACAACTTTAACCCGCGCCCTGGTGGGGTCTGTTTATAACGCGACCTGGTGGGGGGGGGGGCTATTTTTTGCCCCCCCCCCCCTTGTATCTCCGAAACTACTGGACGGATCCGCAAAATTCAAACGGCGTTCGAAAGGCCTGTCAAATTTGTCGAAGGAAACCAAATTTCATTGACCTCGGGGTCACCGATGACGTCACAGGACAGGTCAAAGATGAAATGTTTCACCGTTCACGGGTCTTCTAAGGAATGCGCTATAACACCGAGGAAAACGCATTTTGTCGAGAATCAGCGGTAGGGCGTCAGTTGCCTAGTAGATATGTTGCTATTAGAGGTCACTGGCAATACCAGGTCAGGTCACAGGTCAGGTCACCAAGGGTCACAGGTCAGGTCACATGAGCCCAACTTTACTAAGATTGTGTGATACATGTTTTATGGCCAATTTTTCATTTCCAACTCAATGGTGTTGGTTATAAGACTATCAGGTACGGCTTAGGTCACTTTCTGGTGAAGTTCAGGTCAAGGTCAGGTCAAGGTCAGGCCAAAAAAGGTCAAATTTTAAAGTTGATAGCTTTGCATAAAATGGGTATTGATTCATTGCAACTCGTCACGGGGAGTCTAATGGTGGTCTTTGTTTTGCGCTACGGGGTCTAGAATTGCTAAAAATTGAGTTTGAAAATTTGACATCATCAATTTTGAACAGTTTTTTTGCTATAACTTCGCCAAAAAAAGAGGTATCAATCTCAAATTTGGTATGTGGATGGAAGGCGGTAAGGACTATCACATATATTCCGGTTTTTGCGAAATTCAAAAAACTTTTTGGATTTTTCGATTATTATATCCAAAAAATCTATTTTTTTATTTTTGGGGGTCAAAATCCAAAAATTTCAAAAATCTGAGATAGCAGTTTTGTAGCCCTGTCCAATCTACAGCTTTTATGTCTTTATCATTTTTCTGTATTTGCAAAGCTATAGGCCTGACAGCTCTTCCCGCGAAACCCTTTTTTGGGTCGAAAACGGCAGAGCACGACGTCACTCTGACGTCATTTCCGGCCAACCTATCATAGCCTTTGGAAAAAATTTTGGTCACAATGTGTAAAATTGATGTCCGGGAGGGTACTGAAAGTTTGGTGACGATCGGCGCAGCGGTTCTGGAGATATATTGAAAAGTCTGGAGGGGGCAAAAAATAGCCCCCCCCCCACCAGGTCGCGGGTTAAGAAGAGGTATTGTTCACACTGGCGGATCCAGGGGGGGGGGGCCACCGGGGCCATGGCCCCCCCCCCCAAAAGCCTGAAAGGGGGGGGGGCCAACATATCTTTTGGCCCCCCCCAAAACGCTTGGAGAAAAATTACTGTGAGAAGGTTGCGTAGTAGATATCTACTAGAATCAGCAGCGTGATTCAATAGCGTAGAGAAAGTCAGGGGCGCGGGAACTACTTTCAGACTGGGGGAGCACACCATAATAGAGATCAACCTAGGGTCCCCCCAAATCTAGTTTTCTCACCGGTTTTAGGCCACTTATTTTTCATCCCTTGGCTTTTTCAACAAAAAAGAAACAGTTGCAAAAAAGGACGGTATTCCGTCTGAAAGTTGTGGGGGCACCGCCCCCACTGGCGGATCCAGGGGGGCCACCGGGGCCATGGCCCCCCAAAAGCCTGAAAGAGGGGGCCAACATATCTTTTGGCCCCCCAAAACGCTTGAAGAAAAATTAATGTGAGAAGGTTGCGTAGTAGATACTATAATCAGCAGCGTGATTCAATAGCGTAGAGAAAGTCAGGGGCGCGGGAACTACTTTCAGACTGGGGGAGCACACCATAATAGAGATCAACCTAGGGTCCCCCCAAATCTAGTTTTCTCACCTGTTTTAGGCCACTTATTTTTCATCCCTTGGCTTTTTCAACAACAAAAAAGAAAACAATTGCAAAAAAGGACGGTATTCCGTTTGAAAGTTGTGGGGGCACCGCCCCCACTGGCAGATTCAAGGGGGCCACCGGGGCCATGGGCCCAAAAAGCCTGAAAGAGGGGGCCAACAATCTTTTGGCCCCCCAAAACGCTCGAAGAAAAATTAATGTGAGAAGGTTGTGTAGTAGATACTTACTAGAATCAGCAGCGTGATTCAATAGCGTAGAGATACCCAGGGGCGCGGGAACTACTTTTAGACGGGGGGGGGAGGTCACACCATGATAGAGATCAACCTAGGATCCCCCAAATATAGTTTTGTCGCCGGTTTTAGGCCACTTATTTTTCATCCCTTGGCTTTTTCAACAAAAAAAGAAAACATTTGCAAAAAGGAGCGGTATTCTGTCTGAAAGTTGTGGAGGCACCGCCCGCACGGCCCCAGAGTTGGGGGGGGGGCAAGCTGCCACCACTGCCCCCTCCCCCCGGTTCCCGCGCCTATGGAGAAACTACCGGGTTTACTAGCTTCCTTCATAAAGTGTCGTCATGTCTTATCGTCACCCGAGAAGGTCTTATTGCATAAATATCGATTGAGCTGTCAAGTTAACAAACTTGCTGTGGCAGCCTGACCTGACATGACCCGGCAACTTTTCATTCACGGAATATGCGCAATAAATTTTTTAGGAAAACTCACTGAGTTTTCGTTGAAAAAAAAACTTGTTTTGTTTCGTAATTGTACAAGAAGCATATGAGGGACCTTTTTGTCCCTTCCTGCGAAACGGTAAAAGACTTATTTCGGTCACAGCTCAGGCCAATCTCTAAGGGTCAGTCGGGTCACTTATTTCTTAAAAGGGTCCTTACGGCATCCAAGGACCAATTCCGGCTTTTGAGTGCGCCACATCAGCATTTGATGCTACGACAGATGTCGAAATCTGAATATATGTTACAGGCCGTATGAAAATTCGGTCCGTTTGCAAACGGCCTGGCCCAGTCAGGCCATATGAAACTACCTGAAAACACCGGCCGTTTGCAAACTATGACCTGAAATATCAGACCGTTTGAAAACGACCTAGTTAGTTTCGGCCTAGCGGATCCAGGGGGGCCACGGGGTCATGCCCCCAAGCCTGAAAGGGGAACAACATATATTTTTTGTCCCCAAAAACACTTAAGAAAAATGAATGTGAGAAGGGCGTAGTAGGTAGAGAGAAAATACCGTATCATTAAAAATATGTGAGCTTGATAAAAGTGTTGGTCTTGTCTTCACCCAAGAAGTTCTTATTGCACACTTTAACCATGGATGAAAGAACCTTCATCCCCTGGTTCTCCTTCATCCATGCTTTAACTCTCGATCGACGTGTGAAGTTATCGTGTAAGGTATCATGAAGCCGATCGCGACGAAACTTTAGTACCCTCATGGTGACAAAGTCTGAAAATTTCATGACCCTGACCCAAGTGAACTTTGACTTGTGGCCTATTTCTCGAGACTATCCGTGCGTTCGGAGAGCATGGAATATTCACCGTCCCCGGGAATATTCCCCGTGCCGCGTTCGGAGGCGTATCTCTCTGAACGGCTAATCTCCGGAAATATTCCGCGCGCATGGAATATTCAACGGATTCCACGTGGAATGTGCCTCTCCGAACGGCATATTTACGTCTGGACAACGAGTTGCGTTGGAGAGGCCGGAAATAGTGGCGATTTCAGGACCGCAAGAATGGACCGTCATTGGAATGATTCTTTTTGAAACCGTGCACTGTTTTCGTCCGGAATTTAATAGTTACTACAAAATATTTTGTAATTACGTTTCCACCAAGAATGAATACCATCAGGGCTAAATTTTTACTACTTTTGCATTTTGTCAAGAAGCACATAGTGCTGTTATATTGCAGTTTTTGCGCGTTTGTTACAAAATATGAAGTGAATAAGCGTCAATTTTGCTTTGTGTATTCCAAAAGGAGAGGGAACTATTTTATTTGTGCCTTCATGTCAGAATTCAAGGCAGTTTACAAACAAGCATTTGGTCTTTCTCGTATATAAGCAGTGGCTAAGAAGAAAAGGTTGATCAATCCTGAAGTTCAGTCATCGTACCTCAACTTGGCAGCAAGATCCCCAAGGACAGAGGTTATATTGAATACCTGTCCTGTAAATCAAAGCATTTTTGTGCATGCAAAGGCTTAAGCTATTTGTGGTGTGTTCGGAGTGAGGCTATATGGCCGTTTTTGTTGTATGCTTATGTGGAGATTGAATATAACTGTGACCCTTTGCTTGTTTGTATACTTACTATGGTCAAACAGGGAACAGCACATTCACATAGCATACTCACCTAGCACCTAACTCATAGCTGTACCCTGCAGGATCTGTACTTGTTCATGTCTCGAGCATTAACAAAGCACTAAAGTAATTTAGTAATCATTTCCCACATTTTCTGAGCATCTAACATGACATACAGCAGTGCAGAGCAGCTTCAGAGAAGAAACACTTTAAAATGCACAGACTCACAGTCACATCAGCCACCCAATGAGCCAGTTCCTCAGCTGACTGTTTCCCTGGATGCAGCTTGGCAAGGTGAGCTAGCTATAGGCAAGTTGAAGGTTAGCAGGGAAGATTGAGTTAGGGTGAGTACCTACCTATAACTGGGTGCTACTGCTACGCAGGTCTTGGGTACTGGGTAGGCTGCAAATATGTGAGTTGTGACGATTGAGGTTAGGTCAGCTGTCAGGTTATTCAGGAGTGCTCATTGCTCAGGTCACATTTTTATGGACACTTGGCAAATTAAAAACTAACATAACCTAATCTAAGCTAACCCGACTAAACCTACACAACTGCTGACTATAGGAACTAAGCACCTACCTTCTGTGATGTCAAAACTCAAGTTCAAGTTTGTCAAAACAAAGTAGAGTTCCTTGGTGGGAGATTACCCTCAGTACTTTTTATCCCAGCCCTGTGAAGAAAACTAATACTTCTAAGCTCTCTCAGTCACTGCTGGCCATCCACAGGAAGAAACGCTGAGACTGAGAGCTTTGCCATTGTATATTGGACCAACAATCATGAATCACTATCATTCATGAATGACTATGAACACATCATATGATCACATTGTTGCATGGAATGTCACATTGACAATCTTATAACAATCCTTTCTTCAAGAAATACAGTAATGGTTAACATCAAAATCAACATAAAGTGGATTTAGTGATCCCAAGCTTTCTCCTCCAGTTGCAGTAGCAATGGAATGATCGTATGTTTCATTTGCCAGACACTGAGTACCTGATGCACATTACAATCTGCATAGCATCTAAGCATAGTAAAGCTGCCAAAGTCCATTCATTCTAGATTTTTAACTTGATAGTTAGCACCAATTTATCTTGCTGTTGTAAGTTTCATTCAATATTCATATTTCATACCAATACATCAATATGCGCTCATCAGTCAACATTTTCTGGCATGATCCTGCTCAGCGTGCTCTTCAGTATTGCTCCAAGATCTGCAATATTTTAGCTTGTTTTCGGCCAATAAGCTCTTTTAATTTTACTCTTTTTTTTGCTGATATATAAGCCCCATCAACTTGCGTTTATCAACCAAAATTTCATAACTTCAAGTTCCACTTGATATTGATATTGCTCAGGAGTCAGGACCTCTGTCAGCCTCCTGGAGCCTCCTGGATACTTGGGATTGTTTTCCGCCACATGCTTCTTAAATATGATATAAGTCAATCTTAAGGGATCCAAAACATCCAACAAAACTGAAACGACGTACAAGAGTACGGAAACCACCAGATAAACTTAAAAAGTGCCTTGGAACAGAGCCAAGTGGTGTGCTCTCCATTTGTTTGTTTACAATTATTGTAGTGCTGATGTATTTTTAGGACTCTGAAGGTCGGCTTATAAAAAATGAAACGTTTTTACAAAAGTTGTAAGGCAAGTAATATTTATCTGAAAGAAATAAAACATTCAAAAGCCAAACACTATAAAATACATGAATCGGAACGGAAAAGTAACCCAAAAATCCAGCCTAATCACCGGCTCCTAAAACTGCAACAAAATCAGCACTTTTTCCCGCAACTCGTTGTCCAGACGTAAATATGCCTCCGAACGTACCATATGTTTGGCCATGTTGGAGGCCATGTTTGGCCGGAATAGCGATTCGGCGTATGTCGGCTCACATTATCCGCGCTTTCATAGTCTTTTCGTGGTTTTAAACGCTCAAACATGTGATATGATGTTGCTCCCACGCATTACGGCGGATGCCAATGTCACCTTACGGTCAAGTCAGGTCATTGACCTTTGATGACCTCGGTGCACTTTTCCGAGTTTAACATGTTTCTAGGATAGTTTCGTTTAGCTGATTTTGAATTTAGCATTTTGCAGCCATTTGAACATTTACGAAGTAGTTTTGATGCCTTCGTATCATGTTACGTAGCTGCCAGTGGTAGTGGACACCTGCTATACGGACGCCCATAAGTAGGGGAGAGTGGGGTAATTTGGCCGCTTTTTTTAGAAAACGATGTAACTTAAAATTGACGACACATTTCTGCATTTTCTCAACGCTGGCAGGTGTCGCATTCATTTTTCTTTACTGGACAGTGAACTTGAAATGATAGAGTAATTACTTATATTGAAATTGTGACGTATTACAAAGGTCTGCAAGGCGGCCAAATTGCCCCACTAGCAGGGTTATTTGGCCGGGGGTGTGGGGCAATTTGGCCGGTGTTAGTTTGCGGTCGGGATTTTCTGTTATATTGCGAGTCAGCTTCAGATTCAGCAATGACGTGTGTCCTATGACGCATTTACCGCATTTTGGAGGTTGACTCATGGGGTCACAGGGGTCAAAACAGCCAAATTAGCGGCTCTAGATCCGAAGACAGTTTTTTACGAATAACTTTTGAAGTAATCAAGCTAGGCCGAAACTTCGAGTACCATCGTACTTCTCTCGTCATTCCGCATCGAAACATATATGTGTTGACTTTGAGAAGTCAAGGTCAAAGGTTGACCTCAGGTCACGTTACCTAAGGTCGCTTAACCTCAAGGTCACGTGATTTCAAGGTCATCATGCATATCATTCGATGCGCCTTGGCGAGCTGAACAGAATGAGACCAGTTGTGCGGCTGTACCATTTTTATGTAAGGATTTATTAGCAAAAAAACGTTTGGTAACCTTTGATGACGTCACATGCTCTTACAGTTGACCAATCGGAAGTAAGGCATCAAAGTAGTCAAAGTTGGTCATGAATCATGTCATTTATGGTACAATTGACCATGAAAACTCGGCCGTCCCAGCATAGTGACCATGAGCGCACCGGCCAAGTTGCCCCGCTAGTCCCGGCCAAATTACCCCATATTGCCAGGGATGCGGAGCCGTGGAAATTTCAAACGGCTCCGGCTCCGGCTCCGGCTCCGGAGAAAAAAATCGGCTCCGGCTCCGGCTCCGGCTCCGGGTGAAATGTTATGGCGGCTCCGGCTCCGGCTCCGGCTCCGAGTAAAATGGTCCGGCTCCGGCGGCTCCGGCTCCGGCGGCTCCGGCTCCGACTCAGTACATCCCCTACGCAATCAATTAAATACGGGTGGAAGAAAAATTGGATTGGTTATACGCGTTACTCTTTGCCATGACCGGCTCACCGCGTCCCCGCGCAAACGCACCTCGGAGAACTGGCAGAACAAAGGGCTAGGAAGCGATGGCATTGGAAACGCAGTCGCCGCGAATCGGAGTTCAGTGAACCATCGTAAGCTGACACTCGTCTCGGCTGCATTGGGGGGTGAGGGGTGGGGTGTGTGTGGGATGAGACGGTGCTGGGAGTCGCAGTCCACTGCACTGGTTTGAAAACGATGGCTGTCACCTGATGACTGGTCCTCATGTTCTGGGGATGCAGTAGACGTGGGGGGGGGGGGGGAAGAGCAAACAGGAAGTTGTTTGCGTACTGTGGGATACTGGGGATATTCGGATTTTTTCATTCACTTGATGGCCCATGACGTACCTAAGTACCATATGTTTTACTGCCTTGTACTGTCAAACCGAACTAGGTCAATTATTTTTTTTTCCTCTTCAAAAAATAAAAAGGAGCCGGAGTCGCCCCCTTTTTTGGCGGCTCCGGCTCCGGCTCCGGCTCCGGGCTATATTGTTTCACGGCTCCGGCTCCGGCTCCGGCTCCGGGCAAAATATGCCGGCTCCGGCGGCTCCGGCTCCGACTCCGGCTCCGGCTCCGCATCCCTGCATATTGCCATTCTGAAAATTTTTGTGTATAAAGTCTTCACGGCTATACGGAATTAGGTGAAATTGCTCTTGGAATGGCTGAACACCCCCAAGAATGGCGCTATAATGTCTGAATTCGTTTTTAGCCCAAATACTACATGTTATACAACTTTGTAAACAGAAGTAAAAGTTACCATTTTCTAGTGAAATTAACGTTTTATTAATTTTGAATAAAACTAAGAGGGGCAAAGTTTTGACATTTGTCCTCCAGCTATTTCTACCCATGACAAATGAATAGAGACTAGAGTTATTTCACTCACTTTTATTAGACATCGTACAGGTGGGGGCGGCCAATTTACACCACCGGCCAAATTACCCCACTCTCCCCTACTCCTGCTGGTTGATCTGACCTGACCTGCCCCGACATGGTCTAAACGCATGAAGACATTATCTATGATCCAAACTAACATGAAATTTGTAATCAGCACAAAAAAACGTATTACAGCCTTACTTTAGGAGGTTCTGACAGGTCCTGATTTTTCCGTCTTTTGGGTCTGTGACCTGACCTGGGCGGTGTTTCACGGCACGCTGCCAGCCGCTGCCAACGCTGATGGCACTTTTGGTTTCAATGGAGATATCAACAAGCCTATACCCACAACACTACCGAAGGCTGACCTTAGCTCGCGGAATGCGCTGTCAGCGGCTGTCAGCACGACCGTGAAACACCGCCCTGGAAGGTCAACCAATGACCAAGGACCTTAAAATCGGGTATCATCGGCTTCGTCTCGTCACTCACGGGCAACACGCCTGTTTTTTTTTTGTTTTTGTTTTTTGTTTTCTGTTTTTTTTTTCCAACCGACACCTCCCAGCCCGCGAAGGCTGCGCCACGCACCGACCCGGAGCGGGCTAATTGGTCGACAAAAGCAATTTGAAGTGTTTTCAAAGTAATATTTAGGCTCGGGTTGGGTGGGCTACCATTTCTATATTTTTTTTTTAGTTTTAAAAAAAATATCGTTTCAGGGCTGTGTCGAAAAAATAAGTGGCCTAAATCCGATGAGAAAACAGGATTTGGGGGTACCCTAGGTTTGGTTACTTGCAGGAGTTGCCCCCCCCCCAAAAACGCAAGTCTGGATCCGCCAGTGATTGTTCAAGTAATGACTGCTTCCTTTATATATGTATTTCAGATTGCGTGCTGCGGATTTAGTATCAAGAATACTGGGCATCTGCTCGTGAAACTCAACAGCCAACGGACTGCTTTTCCCGGATGAAGTGGGTGCCAAAGGACGCAAAATGGATGTGTAGCATTTGTTTTTAACTCCGTGCCGCTGCTAATTACCCTTACCACCGGATGATGCTACAGACCAGAAGCGTAAGGACAGGCACACCCAAGAAGTCAGTGACTACCACATTACCAGAGACCAGCGGCGTTCCCAACTTCAGTCCGCCGCTGTCCGCCCGATCCCGTCTTCCCAGCCCCTGTGTCTCTCTCAGGCACAAACTACCACCCCTGAGTGCGGACGGAGCCGGAGCCGGAGCTCGGAACCGTGTTGTAGACTTCGACCGTGAGCCATCTCGAGCTGATCTAGCTCGCACCGCGCAGACTCCTTCAGCTACGCCAGTCCTGACACCAGCGGCACCAGTCCCGACACCAGTGGCACTAGCGGCAGCGGCGACACCAGCACCACCGTCACCACCAGTAGCTAGCCGGCTGAGACGTCAGATTCCTGCAGGAGTGGCTGTCCGCCAGCTTAGACTCGTCTCTCCCAGGCGGAGACCGGAGGCGACTGTAGAGAAACCACTGCCGAGGCTGAAAACAGCCGGAGCCGCGGCTGAAGGAGCCAGTGGTTCTGCTGCCGCTTCTCCTGCCGCTGTAGCTACCGCAGCTGTTCCCGCTACTGCTACCGCAGCTGTTCCTGCTGCCTCTAACGCTGCTGTTTCAGCTATTGTTTCTGCTGCTGTTTCTGCTGCAGTTTCTGCTGCCGACACCTCCGCATATCCAGCCGTCTCTTCGCATCCCCGGCCGGCAGACCGCAACTCTTCAACCATGGAACAGACGGAGGACGCCAACTTCAACCCGGTGGTGGTACGTCGCAACGTATCGAGCTCAGCGGTCCTCTCCCCGTCCCAGCGCCGGAGGCAGAGCACCGGATCCCCACAGAGGCGACCCAACAGCACCTGCAGTCCCGTGCTCTCCGCCAGACCACGGAGCACCCTTCTGAACGACAACCAGCGGCCGACGCCTGGTCTGCCGCACGGGGCAGGCGCTGAGCCGGGGATGTCAGACCTGACGGGCGGAGGGCAGACGGTCGGGAGGGGTGGCAGCTCGGATGGTACGGAGGAGATCATGTTGGACGAAAATGTGAACCCGGCGGCGGTGAGGAAGACACGGGGGAAGGCGCTCATCATACGGAGGGGAGCTTCCATCTCATCGCCGCCTCCGAGAGCCACCCATGGTGAGTCGGCTGGCATGGAGTGCAGTCTGTAAAATACCAAATGCATTTGTTCACATTGGCTGAAGCCGTTTTGAAACGTGTGCCTTGTTTTGAGGAGCGGCATAATCTATCAGAAGTTGCAATAGGCATGGTGGTTGCTGGGAACTTCCAATTATAACGATACTTCAATTAAGTTATCACTTATAGTTGTTGTGCACTGCACTGGTGCCCTGGCGTTTGCTTGTGCTCGACATAAGTTGCATTTGTGTAGCTGTGTATCGCTTTTTCCAACGTGTTGCCCGTCGGTATACCCTCAGCGTCACCAGCGGGGAAATCGGCATTCAGAGATTCAGAAGCTGGACCGGAGGTGGCGCTGCTATCGGAGGACCTCTTCGGCCCGGCTGCGGCGTGTGAGTATGGACATTAACAAAAATGATAACGTGGTTTGAACTAGCTAGCACTATAAATATTTGCATGAAAGTGGAATTAAAATATATGAATCACGCTTTGCTTCGTCAACTAATTTACCCTTCATAGTTCTTTCTTACATACATTTAAGGTATTTATACCGCACGTAGATATAGGAAACGTAGGTGTACCATCTCATGGCACTGAGATTTAATTCTAATGCTTATTTAGACTTAGTAATCACCCACCAGAGTTTATTATTCTGCACAGTATTTCATGCCTGTTGGGTTGTCGTCTCGACCTCTAGAGCTCTTTTCTATTTTACCCTTAACCACGGAATATATAGTCTACGACATGGAATGGACAAAACGAATTTTTCCTGTAACTGCTGAGTTTTTGGCTACCTGGCAATTTGGGTGTGCTGCTGTGGTTTTGGCACTTCCGTGCTGATGGACGAGATGAGTTTTATCTAATTAAATTACTTATTGTTGAATAAAGTTAGACGTTGTTTTCAGCATAGTACACATTACAAGACTGAAAAGAAATAACCTCATGCTTAATCGAAATGAAAATTATTAATCCAAAAAATATTTTCGTGAATGTCACTTCGGTCGGTGACATTCACGACACGGAGGATGCGAAACACTTTGCTTAGCTTTCCCATCAATTCTGCATGTTAATCTACTGACGAAATGACATTCACGAGAATATATTCTGGATTAACAATTTTCGTTTCAATTTAATGAGCGTGAGGTTATTTTTTCACTCTCATAAATTAAATTACTATTATAAAACTCTAAAACTATGCATGGATGTATGTGAGTCTGTCTCTGTTGGCGGGTTGTTGCTCCGAAACTGTGCGAGTTGCGCCGGTGAAATTTTTAGACAAAGTCAAAAGTCTGCAAAAATTGTTTGTATTAAAATTTGGAGCGCTCACGACGCTCCAAACGTGGCCGAAAGACTCATCACCGTCCGGCCGCCCGGTCCTCCCCAGCAGGTGGTAGCCAGCTGGTCAGGCTGCGCCGTCGTCCGGCACAGGGCCGGCTGACAGCGGCAATTCCGCCAGTGCGCTAGTTCGGCGTCTTCCCGTAGGCCTCCCGCGCATGACCGGCCGGACCTCCACCGCTCGACAATTGGGTACGGTAGGATAACACCTCTTACGCTGCCCGCTGATGTCTGAGCAGTCGTCTGCCGTAGGTATGACCTATTAGTCACCGGTGCTGCAGCTTTGCTAGTTTCTTCGTCGCCGCAGTCTTGGGGCGCTGAATCGTCTTGGTAGCTTTTCTTTTCACCAAGTTTTTGCACATGCGGTGCAGCTCCATACGCATGTATGTTGCCGCCATGATGCTTAGCACTGCAGGATGGCACATCTCCTGCGCTAGCTGCCGGGCCTCTTTTGTTTCCAGTGCACAGCTGACCAGCCGTTTGCAGATCTGTGCTTCGTGAAAAAAGTGTTCAGCTTGAGCTCGGAACTGTTGATGGCACGCTATAATAAATGCGTCGCAGTCTTCTGTAGGGCGCAGGAGGCTACCTACGTCGGTAGTACTGATGGATGTATACGACTTTAAGGCCGTAAATATCTCTGAATCAACCAGAGGCATCGCTTCCTGTTTGATCACTACTGCCCTGCACCTGTCGCAGCTGATGCGGGCAGTGCGAAGGAGGTAGCCACAGACGTAGGTTAATACGTTGCGGGTTTCCATTTCCACTGGGCAGTTCCCCGCTGCTCCAGACGGTGTGTTAGGGGACGGGCGCGGTGGCGCCGTCACTGGCTGTTCGTTGGTTTCCATCGTCACCTGCCTCAAGACCGCGATCAGCCTGTCTCCGTCGTCAGCGCAGTTTGAAGTTGCTGGTACCAACAGGAGGTCATTCAGGGACGCGTGCTTATACAGATGTCGAAAGTGGATAGGATCTGGGTTGTCCGTCCCCCCACCTCGCTGCCGCACGATGCCAAGCAAGTTTTCCAGCGCGTCTTGGTTCAGGCGGCGTGTGCACAAAAATGTGCATCCAATGTGCATGCCAAAAAAGTTTTCCAGCGCGTCTTGGTTCAGGCGGCGTGTGCACAAAAATGTGCATCCAGCGGCCTGACACAATTTCCATACTTCTTGAACCCCTCTGATCGTCTGTATCAGACCACGCACGGAATCGATGCTGGCGCCGTCTCCGACCGTCCACCGCCGAAGCCAAGCTTCGCCGTCTACGAGAATTTTGATGTGTTCTTCTGCTGTCACTGGGTGGATGCTCGAAATCGCACGACGCATAGAACAGGTGTTGAACCGGGTAGAAGAGTTCAGGACATCTAGCAGGTTGTTGAGGCGCAGCAGGAAAGTAGCAGTCGGGAGTGATGATCGCGGGAGTTTGTTGAAGGTTGCATACATAGTAATCGCTGCTGATACTGTTCTGCTCATAACTTGTACGGCGTAGCGAACCTTCATCTTCTCGAAGCTGTTGGGTCTGATATGTCGTTCAGTTAGTTTCGGTGCAGCCCGTGGAAAAGAAGCGGAGTCAACCTCAAATAGTGCTTCCAGATATCTCCACGAAGATAGCTCACCGTCAACTTCAATGTCGTGTTTCATGAGGGCGTTTCGAAGACATTTGAAAAGGTGCGGCACGTCATACAAAGCGATAATATTTCGCCCATCTACCGTGAAGACGCCGCTATCGGCAGCTCCGAGCAACCTGTAGGTGGACTGATTGTTCGTGCCCATGTCACACGTTGTTGCCAGCACCGTCAGTCCAGCCTCAGTCACACGACGGATGCACTGTACCAGCAGCTGCTGCTGCACGGTGGCTTTGGTGGTTCCAGCGCTCAGGAAGAATCCCAACGGCTGCTTCCAGCGTTTGGTGATGCCCCGCACCATCATAACCAGCGCATGGTCAGCACAGGCGTTCGAGCGGCCGAGGGGGCCGTGATCAGCGAAGCCCTCTATTATGTCGTCACTACGCTGGTAGGCGAGCCGAGCCTTCGGCCACTCCAGCGTCCCAAATGGGAGACATCTCCACCGCCGGCTCGGTAGCAGTACCAGCAGCGGCGCCCTGCGGCCCTTCCAACAGTGCCGGGGCCACACAGGAGGCCGATGCCGGTGCCGTCTGCACCCCGGACCGTTCGTTGGCGATGGCGGCGACGGCGACAGCAGCTAGCATCTCCAGCGGCGACAGATTAACGCCCGCCTCAGAGGCTGCCAATATGTCAGCAGCAGCCGTCGCTCTAAGCGGCGCTTGCGATTCGCAGTCTGCATTAAGGTTTTCTGGACGTCCAGGGCGGCCCACCCCGGCCACGGGCAGCCACGGATGTATTCGTTGGCAGTGCCGTGCCGCATTAGACCACTCTTTACAAATTTTACAGTAACGCGTTTTAATTTTCATTCTAATTTTAGACCAATGTTAAAACGGTAATGCAACGAATATGTATGAATGCTGTAGTAACAATCTGTGCTAAACTTCCCAACAAAATATACGGTTACCATTTCAAAGTCACAGTCACAACTTCATTTGGTCACGACGAAGATGAATCATTCGAATCATTCAATGATTGTTAAGAAAATCTATATGAAAAATTTATATGAAAATTTATATGAAAATGTAAACCCACGTGGAAAAAAATTCATCCGCATCCTTCACTAATTGGGATATTCATCCGGCAAATCCTTGATTTTTGGTTACACACGTGGCAATGCTAATCGAAGCTCCTGTCCATTCCATGTCGTAGACTATATATTCCGTGCCTTAACCCTCGCCGGCACAGGCCATTTTGCGTCCTTCGACGGCACAAGTACAACCCCCCTCGCGTTTGGCCCCTGATCGAGCTAGAGCTTCGCGGAAACAACGAGCGTGTTGCCCGTCACGAGAGGAAGCCGATGATACCCAATTTTAAGGTCCGAGGTCATCGGGTGACCTTCCAGGGGTCAGGTCAATGACCCGAAAACCGGGAAAATCGGGACCTGTTAGAAAGTCGTAAAGTGTGGCTGCTATGTGGTTTTCCGGGGTGTTGATCACGAATATCGTGTTAGTTTTGATCAGAGATGATGTCTTTAAGCATTTAGACCAGGTCGGGTCAGGTCAGGTCAGGTCAACCGGTAGGTAGGTCAACCGGTTGTGACGGGTATTCGTAATACCTGTCAACCGCCTCTGACAGCTTCGTAACATGTTACGAAGGCACCAAAAGTACTTCGTAAATGTTCAAATGGTTGCGAAGTTCGAATTCAGCTCCAAAAAATAGCCTAGAAACATGTCAAACTCGAAAAAGTGAACCGAGGTCACCCGAGGTCACCAAAGGTCAATGACCTGACCTGACCTTCAGGTGACCTTGACACCCACCCTAATGTATGGGAGCAACATCAAATCACATGTTAACGTTTGAAACCACGAAAAGCTTGCAAACGCGCGGCTAATGCGAGCCGACATACGCCGAATGGCGATTCCGGTCAAACATGGTCTCGGAAAAGAGGTCACAGGTCAAAGGTCATTTGGGTCAGGGTTATGACATCTTCAGGGTAGGCGTAAAATTGATCAATGCGAGGGTACTGAAAGTTTCGTCGCGATCGGCCGCTTTTTACGCGAGTTATTCGCGAAAAACCTTAAGGGGGGTTTGCATCAACCCCCCCCCCCCTGTGCCGGCGAGGGTTAACTTGGCCAAAATTGAACACTTTTCTTAAAGCTCTAAAATAGCCACCAACGTTTAAAATGTGAATTACAAACTAACACCCACCTACTAACTAACTAGCTAAATAACTAAATAGATGAGTAACTACTTGTAACTAACGATTACTTTTTTGACACAGCTGCACCTACAACAAACAGTAAGACCTGATTTGTGTTGACCTGTCTGGTCCTCACTCTACACACAGAAAAATATTGACACCGTTAGCGGTGTAATTGCACAGTACATATCTGAGCACTTGAGGACAGTTAATTTAGTCCCTTCCCCGCTTAAATTACTCGCGCTTCCAAATGAACACCAGGAAGAAGGTAATAGAACACTGTTAGGAGGGTTGGGTGTTTTGCTACATGTAGTAAAACACCCAACCCTCCTAACAGTGTTCTATTACCTTCTTCCTGGTGTTCATTTGGAAGCGCGAGTAATTTAAGCGGGGAAGGGACTAAATTAACTTTCCTCAAGTGCTCAGATATGTACTGTGCAATTACACCGCTAACGGTGTCAATATTTTTCTGTGTGTACAGCATGCTACCGATTTAGAACTATATAGCCGTTGTACATATATTGTTGTACCTACAATTATGTTGCCATTTTGTGTAAAGGGCTAGTGAATATTTGGCCGAGCTTTGAGTTGAGGACACTTGCGAACAGTAGCGGCGGAACACCTTCAATTAAGGGGGGGGGGGCACTGCCGAATTTTGGTCCCATTCTTTCCATGCAACGCCCATAGGGCTAATGGTAAAATGCCCAAGTCAAAGGGGGGCACGGTGCCCCGGTGCCCTCCCCGTTCCACCGCCTATGCTTGCGAAAGGCCTATTGGCTATGCATGCGAAGTATTTTTTAAGATAATTATTACACAGAGAACGGTATGTTTTTAGTATGGACCAGTGTTTTATTGATTTCTACGTAGATTTATTTTGTAACGGTGCCGTTTTGTAGTTGATAGTAGGAAAAAATGTTGAAACAAGCGGGGCATGTTTATAGGGTATGCGAATATATGAAAATCGTGACGCTATTTGAAAAAATGCATGCTCGAAGCTCGTGCTGTATTCAACTGCTTTTCAGCTAGTGCAATTTTCGGCATCTAGGTACCTGACGCAGCAACGGTAAAATTAGTTATAGACCGGTGGCGTTGCGAATTTGTATGAGAAGACTTCGTCGCCCTTTCACCCATGACCGTATTATGGAATGTAATCCGTCATCCGTCAATGTCTTGCTTAAAATACCTAGATAACCAAAATTTACGCAAAAAAAAATCAGAATTGATTTTTTGGCATTTGATTCAAAAATTGAATTAATGTGTAAACAACCCGGCTATCTACATATATCCTTACTTACAATTAGCTAGACGAAGTACGAACTCTCGCTTGTATCTCCACTTAGAAAGATCCACTAAAAGAGACGACTCTACAACAGGTTGTATTAACTTTCCCTCGCTAAGATTCGTGTCCGGAGGGCGTCTGTTCACCGGTACCTGCCCGACACGACTCAGTCCTCCACCACTACCTCGCCACTCGCCGCGGTGTCCCGCGTGCCTTTGCGGTCGGACCGACCGGTCACTTTCCCACCGAGGCTGGACGAGCGTGGCCGCCCCGGGCTACAGAAGCCGGAGGCCAGTCGAGCCGAAAATGGCGCAGTAGCCGCGCCGAAATTACCAACGTGATTGCCTAATGGCTGTGGTACTCGAGCCCGAATAGAGTCGTACGGTGCGCATCTTGGAGCGTCTGACTGGTGTTGGGGTAGAGAAAATGACGGGTTATGTGTCTCTGCGGGAGTGGAGGGGTAGTGAGGGGAGCAGCTCATGGGTCGACCTGCGCGAGGGTTCGCAGTACGCACTACGCGCTGCAGTCGGCAAGGGCGGTATTTCTGGGGCGAGCTGAGCCTGACAGACAGGGCGGGGGCTTATCTCACCACAATCTCACCGGGCACTCCATGTTTTCCTCCGAACAGCCCCCAGAGCCCGGCCTTGTCGACACGTAACCCTGTCCGCATAGAGACGTCCGGCTAGCAATGCATGGTTGTTTGTTACTTGTTTGTGGTGTTGATGGTTTTGGGCGGGGAATATGTGTTCGTCTGAGCTGTGAAATAATGGGAAGGGAATCGTCCCACGAATGCATTAACGTTGGTAATGCTCTGAGCTTTGAAAGATATGATGATGAAACAATGTTACATACAACAGGATTTAGAAGTGAGGATTGACAGTGATTTTTTCTGAATATTTAATTGCATGACTAACTAGTGGCTACATTTGTCTTACATAGTCGTCTTCAACTCCATCCACCGAGCTAGTCATTTATGTTACTGTCAGTCACCTGTCATCTCCCACCTGCCACCTGACACCCGTCCCATTTTACCTGACACCTGACACCTGTCCGGTGTGCGGCGTGCGGTCAGTTTTCCAGGACACGGCCGCGATGGATGTTCTGACCGGCACTGGGTCGGGCCTGAGCTCACCCAGCGCCGACCGAGCCTCTCTGCTGGTTCGCTGTGACCCGCGGCTGGCCCGGCCAGCGTCAAACGGCAACTCGCGACGGGCGCGGTGAGTACCTACTGAGTACCGAGTACCGAGTACCGATACCGCCTGAGCCACATACTCGTAGAACAGAGAGACGGGAAACACCACACAAATAATCTCAGCATGCATCTTCTGATGCGTGCGGTTCGGATGAGTGGAGTTATCCTTACCTACACAGATTACACGAATCTTTAGTGTTTTGTATCGTATAACAAAAAAGATAGCACATTGTCAGAATTGCTGAAATATATAGACAATGCCAGGCGTTTTCCACATCCAGCGTAGTCTCCGCAATGAATTTTGTCAGCGACTGTTGGCACCTAAATTGCGCGTGACGGATTTCGTATGATGAGTGATGACACAGTGCCCAGTTCACCTGTTTCCCAATCTACTGGATTATGGGGCAGTCTGGATTTCGGCGTTTTTATGCTGCATTTGCATGAGGTGAAAGTTGCAATGCGGCCGCTTCCGTCTGTGCGAGTCCTGCGCCTTCTTTGTTATCACAATGCGAGGTGAATGCAGAATACTGCATGCATCGAGTGTCGTATCATATCAAACTGCTCCAAGATTCGTAAGTAACGGCAGTTTATTGCGTTATGAATATTTTCATTTTGATTTCTTAGCTTGGTAATTGCTAATCATAGTTTCCTGTATATTTTATTGCTTCATTGATCTTATAAAAATGGACCGTCCCAAGGGTTTGACATTCTTTATTTTGCAACATAAATAAATATGTAGGATATTTTTGTCTCTCTTTTGGTTTTATCTTATATTTAGGCTTTTCATTTTTATACTTTTGCAGCTTACATTGTTCTTTTAAAGTTTTAAGACGCTGGACATGATGTATCCATCTAAGCCGCATCAGCACCTTTTACTGATTGCCCACGTTTGACGTTACGTTACCTTTCTGCAAATTATGCAGGCCTCTCTCTCGTTGGGCAACTGTTCGCAGAATAGCGCGGCCCAGCAGGTATGTCATGTCACAGGACCTTGGAAAGGATAAAGACAGGCTCAACCGCACATATCTAGTGTCAATCTGACAATGCCACCTCCTGACGGATAACTAGAATACATTGACAAAACCGGTCTCGTTACGTGAAACTAACTCACAGATCTATGTAGAAAGTACCTCCGGCCCATAAAGGGAGCAAATACAGGTTATGTATGACTTAAGAGTCATGTTACCTTTTCCTCAAGTTATAATGAATATGAAATAATATTTTCGGAGTTTCTTGAGTGATATATATTGAAAAATTGATAGCAAATATTTCGATACTCGTAGTGGTACCTTTTTCAATGCGAGTGATGCACAGTGCGAGCTTTGTTAAGCACAACAAAATAACACAATTCCCATGCAATCGGTGGAGCTGGGTCCTCCAGTGCAGATAAAATAACCTATACGATACCGCCTTCCTAAGAACTTATACAATATCACTGTCTATCACGGAATTTTAATTAAATATTTAGACAATCAGCGCTAATTTAATAAAAACAGCGTCACTTCAGTTACAGGTAAGTCACACTTACACAAGGTGACCCCCCCCCCCCCTCGCGTGTTCGTTCAGCGTGCCAACCACTATTTTTTTTAGCACAATGTCCCATATTGGGCTCAGCTGGACGCCACCGCTGTCGAGATTCATTGACGGGCGCAGCTGTCGGATCTCGATGGCCTCCCTGATTTTACGTTTTTTCCAGTGGCGTTCGATGGCTAGGGTTCTCGCCTCGAACGGGTTCAAGTCACCGCCACAGGTACAAAAGTGTCTGGCCGTCGCTGACGTATCGCAGCGTCCGTGCTTGATATCGGCGGTGTGCTCCTTCAATCTGTCCTGTTTTGGTCGCCCTGACTCTCCGATATAGCTGGAGCCGCACGAGCACTTTATCTCATATACGGCCCCTTTCTTCTTGCTCTGCTCCACGGGATCTTTGACGTTAACCAGGTGACCCCTCAATCGCTTGGATTTGTGAGCTACCTTGATTCTGTGTGGCCTGAGAACCTTGGCTATCCTTTCGCTGAGACCTGGGACGTAGGGCACTGCCGCATAGGCTTCTTGGTCTCTGGCGGCGGCTTCCCCCTGTACGGTCTGGCTGGCGTCACGGCGTCTCATAGCCCTCTTGATAAACGGCTCCGGATAGCCATTGGCTACGAACACATCCCGTATCTTGCTCTTCTCCTCCTTCACACTTGACATGTCGCTGCAGACCCGTCTTGCTCTGGCTTCCATGCATCTTATTAGACCAGCTTTCATGGCCGCGGGGTGGCTCGAGTTGTACTTCAGGTACACGTTTGATGCGGTCGCCTTCCGGTAGACTGAGGTGCCCAGCCGACCTTCTGACCTCTGGACAAGAACGTCCAAAAACGGCAGTTTCTGGTCCACCTCCCGCTCCAGTGTAAACTGGATACTTGGGCAGAAATCGTTCAACCGCTGGTGGAACTCTTGCAGAGCTTCATCGCCGTGGGGCCACAGGATGAAAGTGTCGTCAACATAGCGTCTCCAGAGTGTGGGCTTCAGAGTGGCGGATGTCAGGATGGACTGCTCCAAATGTTCCATATAGGCATTCGCCAAGACGACAGATAGGCTGAGCCCCATCGGAGCGCCCTCCTTCTGCTCGTAGAATGCACCTAGGCATAGGAAGTAGCGACATTCCAAGCAGGCCAACATGAGCTTCCGTATGGAATCCACGCCGATCTCACTCCTTTCAAACAGGGTGTCATCTTCAGCCAGCTTGTCACAAATGACGTCAACCGCCTCCTGCACCGGAACTCTGGTGAAGAGTGACACGACATCAAAGCTCATCATTTCTTCAGATCCATTCAAATCCAGCTGCTTTAGCTCATCAACAAATGAGCTCGAATTGGGCACCGTGTACTCGGTCTTCCCTAGAGCAGGACTGATGATCTTGGTCAAGTAGGCGGCTATGCCGTAAGCGGGGGAGCCAATCATGGAAGTGATCGGGCGCAGAGGTACTCCCTCCTTGTGGATCTTTGGAAGACCGTACATCCGAGGCGCTGATGAATGGCTGGGCTTCAGTTTCTTAGCTAGCTCTTCTGACATTTGACCTCTCCGACAGATGTCGTCTACTACACTCCGCATTTGTCTCTCTCGCTTGGCTGTAGGATCTCTGTCAACTCTAACATAGGCTGGGTCGTCAAGAAGTTGTGACATCTTATCGCGGTAGTCCTCGGCTGATAGCACGACTGTCGTGTTACCCTTGTCAGCGGGGAGAATTTTGATATCAGCGCGTTTTCCTAGGTCTCTCAGAGCCTTTCTTTCAGCTGCGGTCAGATTATCATTCGTGGGCTGACTTCTGGATCTGGTGAGCATATTGCTGACTCTCGACCTTACGACATTCGCATCTCTTTCCGCGACCTTTGAGAGGCTGGCTTCCACAGCGCAGATAATTTCTTTCACTGGAAGTCTGTCAGGCGTAGGAGCGAAGCTTAGCCCTTTCTCCAGAACACTGAGCTCGTTTGGGGTCAGCTCATGACCGCTCAGGTTTTCAAGCGTCACTTCAGTTACAGGTAAGTCACACTTACACAAGGTGACCCCCCCCCCCCTCGCGTGTTCGTTCAGCGTGCCAACCACTATTTTTTTTAGCACAATGTCCCATATTGGGCTCAGCTGGACGCCACCGCTGTCGAGATTCATTGACGGGCGCAGCTGTCGGATCTCGATGGCCTCCCTGATTTTACGTTTTTTCCAGTGGCGTTCGATGGCTAGGGTTCTCGCCTCGAACGGGTTCAAGTCACCGCCACAGGTACAAAAGTGTCTGGCCGTCGCTGACGTATCGCAGCGTCCGTGCTTGATATCGGCGGTGTGCTCCTTCAATCTGTCCTGTTTTGGTCGCCCTGACTCTCCGATATAGCTGGAGCCGCACGAGCACTTTATCTCATATACGGCCCCTTTCTTCTTGCTCTGCTCCACGGGATCTTTGACGTTAACCAGGTGACCCCTCAATCGCTTGGATTTGTGAGCTACCTTGATTCTGTGTGGCCTGAGAACCTTGGCTATCCTTTCGCTGAGACCTGGGACGTAGGGCACTGCCGCATAGGCTTCTTGGTCTCTGGCGGCGGCTTCCCCCTGTACGGTCTGGCTGGCGTCACGGCGTCTCATAGCCCTCTTGATAAACGGCTCCGGATAGCCATTGGCTACGAACACATCCCGTATCTTGCTCTTCTCCTCCTTCACACTTGACATGTCGCTGCAGACCCGTCTTGCTCTGGCTTCCATGCATCTTATTAGACCAGCTTTCATGGCCGCGGGGTGGCTCGAGTTGTACTTCAGGTACACGTTTGATGCGGTCGCCTTCCGGTAGACTGAGGTGCCCAGCCGACCTTCTGACCTCTGGACAAGAACGTCCAAAAACGGCAGTTTCTGGTCCACCTCCCGCTCCAGTGTAAACTGGATACTTGGGCAGAAATCGTTCAACCGCTGGTGGAACTCTTGCAGAGCTTCATCGCCGTGGGGCCACAGGATGAAAGTGTCGTCAACATAGCGTCTCCAGAGTGTGGGCTTCAGAGTGGCGGATGTCAGGATGGACTGCTCCAAATGTTCCATATAGGCATTCGCCAAGACGACAGATAGGCTTCTTGGCGAATGCCTATATGGAACATTTGGAGCAGTCCATCCTGACATCCGCCACTCTGAAGCCCACACTCTGGAGACGCTATGTTGACGACACTTTCATCCTGTGGCCCCACGGCGATGAAGCTCTGCAAGAGTTCCACCAGCGGTTGAACGATTTCTGCCCAAGTATCCAGTTTACACTGGAGCGGGAGGTGGACCAGAAACTGCCGTTTTTGGACGTTCTTGTCCAGAGGTCAGAAGGTCGGCTGGGCACCTCAGTCTACCGGAAGGCGACCGCATCAAACGTGTACCTGAAGTACAACTCGAGCCACCCCGCGGCCATGAAAGCTGGTCTAATAAGATGCATGGAAGCCAGAGCAAGACGGGTCTGCAGCGACATGTCAAGTGTGAAGGAGGAGAAGAGCAAGATACGGGATGTGTTCGTAGCCAATGGCTATCCGGAGCCGTTTATCAAGAGGGCTATGAGACGCCGTGACGCCAGCCAGACCGTACAGGGGGAAGCCGCCGCCAGAGACCAAGAAGCCTATGCGGCAGTGCCCTACGTCCCAGGTCTCAGCGAAAGGATAGCCAAGGTTCTCAGGCCACACAGAATCAAGGTAGCTCACAAATCCAAGCGATTGAGGGGTCACCTGGTTAACGTCAAAGATCCCGTGGAGCAGAGCAAGAAGAAAGGGGCCGTATATGAGATAAAGTGCTCGTGCGGCTCCAGCTATATCGGAGAGTCAGGGCGACCAAAACAGGACAGATTGAAGGAGCACACCGCCGATATCAAGCACGGACGCTGCGATACGTCAGCGACGGCCAGACACTTTTGTACCTGTGGCGGTGACTTGAACCCGTTCGAGGCGAGAACCCTAGCCATCGAACGCCACTGGAAAAAACGTAAAATCAGGGAGGCCATCGAGATCCGACAGCTGCGCCCGTCAATGAATCTCGACAGCGGTGGCGTCCAGCTGAGCCCAATATGGGACATTGTGCTAAAAAAATAGTGGTTGGCACGCTGAACGAACACGCGAGGGGGGGGGGGTCACCTTGTGTAAGTGTGACTTAGCTGTAACTGAAGTGACGCTCTTTTTATTAGATTAGCGCTGATTGTCTAAATATTTAATTAAAATTCCGTGATAGACAGTGATATTGTATAAGTTCTTAGGAAGGCGGTATCGTATAGGTTATCTGCACTGGAGGACCCAGCTCCACCGATTGCATGGGAATTGTGTTATTTTGTTGTGCTTAACAAAGCTCGCACTGTGCATCACTCGCATTGAAAAAGGTACCACTACGAGTATCGAAATATTTGCTATCAATTTTTCAATATATATCACTCAAGAAACTCCGAAAATATTATTTCAAATACAGGTTAGCATTGGATTGACTAGTCTCATACTCATATCGTAACATATAGGTATGTGTTAGACTTTCCAAGGTACAAACTTTGCTTTGGGTAGGTACCTAAATCAACAAAATGTTTGAAACGTAGCAATAGACTTGAGGCATATAATAATCCATACCTTATCCGGGATAGTGAATTATCGCACGCCTGGCTTGCTTTGTTTCCCCGGAAGTATATCTGCAGCTCTGCTGGAGCATTGTCAAATCCTTCAGCTGTGAGACCTTACATACAGTCCCCGTCGGCTATTGTCCTTCACATCTACAGAGGCTTTATCCTCGCTTCCTCCCTCCCCTTTATCATCTTCCTCACCTTCCCCTCAATCCTCTGCTGACCCCTCCTGCAGTTCCACTCCTTTTCATCCCCTTCTTCTGACCTCTAAAACACCTCCGCTCGCCAGCTGGGCTTTATCCGGTGCCTGGGTACAGCACCGGATCTGACAGCACGGCGGCCCCCGCCGTGAGCTGTCAGAGCTGACAGAGCCCTCCCGAGGCTGGCCCGTCGCCGAACGTGACATCAGTCGCTGCAGTGAGCATGCTGCACGATGGTTCCCTGCAGGCTGACGTGAAAACTGTACGGCTCACTGAAAAGGCAAAACAGCATTTATGGATGAGTTTCGTCTAAATTTGGATGATCATATATGTCAAAATTTTCTTCGATTTTAATTTATATAGATATCAATTATTAACATAAAACGAATAAGGCTTACCCCAGTTATATGTTCAGAGCTTTAACCTGTCATCACCTTTGATATAGGGATCAGACGAATGTTTTGTCTATCAGCCTTCAACTCGATGAGAAATATGAGTGGGTCTACAATCTGACACTCTGTCTTCGAGAGCTGTCGGACCACCGGGAAGGTAAAGCTGGGCCTATCTTACTCACAGGTGGGGAGTACTTATTCGGCACGATGCTGAATCCCTGGCGTGTCCATCAGTTTCTGACGTCACCGTGCCGGCTCAGCTGACCTTGAGTCACGTCACCAGCCCCTCAGACAACGGCTGGGCAGTGGGCAGTCCCATGTGCACGTGCTATCTCCAATCTCCGTGTATAACAATGATAGCCCGCGCCGGCCACCTGTCTCCGTCCCATGAGCTCGTCAGCAGAGAGCGTAGTCATCAGTCAGCTCCCAATCCCATGGTCGTCGCACTGTTTCTGGATGTCTCTTTTTCTGTCCTTTTTATGGACTTCTCGAGCAGCCCTCACCGAACACCGGACAGTGGGCAAGCAATCGCCGAATCTCTACCTATGGAGTCTGACAGCGTGATTGCGCCATCGTAGTTTTTAATCAGTTGCATGTTCAGCGATCCCTCGACACCTCATTCGTGGGAGGTAAATATTGGTCTGCTGGCTGCTAACCACCGAGAAGCATGCTCCTGACGTCAGGCGTGTCCCCCTTGTAAGAGCCAAAACAAGCATTGGCTCAGCACACGTCATGCGCGTGCGTCATCGCGCTACATCAGGGCTGAAGGTTCCCAGTGTTTCCTTTTTCGTATGTGCCATACATATCGATTGGACGGCACCGACGGTGGCCGCGTGTATCTCAGTTCTGAGAGCTGTCTGATGACTCATCATCGACCCTGCCGCCGCGCCGGTACTTACCTGGAAGCAAGGTAACGGCGGGATGTGCACATTTTATCGAGTACGGGGCTGCCTTCCAGCGCTCTGACTGCAGACTACTCATCTGTATGCATACTACGAAAGGCCTTCGCTGCCCAAATGTTCGACATTGGCACTGCATAGGAAATGAGTGAAATCACTTCGGTACGACCACAATGTTATCCTGAAACGCAGTTTTATGAGGCGTTTGGCTTTGTTTATGCATATCACGTCAGCGGGTATGGTCTTGCGCGTTGCACTGGTCCACCCAGGTTCACCGTTCTCCATGTTAGCCCAGCATGGTGCATGTGCTCGCCTTTTCCTGTTGCAGCGGCCCCCAACACACGTGACTGATTGGTCAGGGCGTCGGCTACAGGGGCGGACCGCTGCTCGACCTTGGCTGGCGTCCCACGTCTCGGTGACACTGCGGCTGTCCGGCCCGGCTGTCTCATTTTGACAGTAACGGTTCGGAGTGGTTATAGGGACTCACAAAATGTAATGTTTTTGTGTGAGAACATCCCGGTCGAGTTCAGTTCTACACAACGGCGATAAGATCCGTCCAATGATGACCTATTTGTTCTATCGCCGATTTCTACTTTGCTTGATTTCCTGGCCGTGCTGCATCGTCACCGCTAGCGTCGCGTCAACGCCATCGTCGTCACCGCGTCGCCCCCGTTTCGATGACGTGCTGACTCAGCTCCGCGGTGCGTCATCGGCGCGTCATCCTGCTGACGCCGCGGCGGGCGCGTGGCACCTGGCGGCGTCACCCACGGCCCCGTCCGTCTCCGCAGCTCGATCCGTGTGTCGAATCTTCGTCAGAGAGAACCGACGACGCCATGCGGTCCGGCGCCGGCGGCACCGCTGGCGGGCCGGACATCGGTGTCAGGCGGTCAGCGCCGCCGGTATCGGCACATCCTGATTCGCACAGTTTGTGGTGTCACCGACCGGCTTCCGGTACAGCGCGGTCGTACATGAGTTGCTGCACTGCTGTGTGAACGACGCGGCTGCAATGGGCCACGACCGTGTGAACGGCACGACTGCGGTGGTGTGGAGTGTGGACTGTGAGAGGTGAGGCAGAGATGGGCTGCGCACGTCAGAATGGACTGTCGGAGTGCCGGATCTGATTGTTGAGCGGATTTTGATGAGCGGATTGGCCGGTTTTTTGTAAGTTAAGTACCGTAGAGTTGCAGGTGCTGTGCAGTGTGCACAACTGATAAGTGCAAGTCCTCTGTTTTGTGCAGCGGGAAGCGCTGCAGGTTTTCAACGTTAATCCAGAATTGGAGGATCAAAAGCATGCGATAGCATGCTTTTGCATCCGGAAATTCCCATTGGTGGGTCGCTGAAAAAAAGTTCGGCTGAACCTGTTTGTCAGTGAGTGAGTGAGTATGTGAGTTTGTCCAAGCTTTTTTGGACCTGGAGTCAAAATGGGTGGACCGATCGGGACGAAAGTGGGACCGTTTGATTCGTCTCCGGCGAGGTAAACTTTTGGTGTTGGCCTCGGTTCGCTCGGTGCTTCGTGGCACATGCTATTCCACTTCAAAGTTTCGGTGACACGAAATTTTTTGTCAAGGCTACAGGTCAACCCGAGGTCACGGGCAAAGCCATACTGGCGGGACACATCGGTAACACCTTGAACCAGTTTCCAGGGGGGTCACCGTCTGCGAGGGGTGCAGGCTGCACGTGCTGGGGTCGGAAAACCGTTTTGACGTGAGGTCCTCTGGCTCAAAGAAATTTTAAGCTATCAACCTCAAAATCGGTTCAATGGTAGTCCCAGGCAAGGCCTCCAAAATAATGCACATTTGGTTGAGCTAAACTCTGTGGTGCATGAGCTATGCACGTGCAAGCCGATTGCACCCCTTCGTACGTTGCCACGCCTGCAGGGTAAACGGCAGCTCTAACTGGTTCAAAACTTGCAGGTCATAAGAAGAATACATTTGATCACGACATTCCGGCGAGATAATATCCGAGGGGTGCAAGCTGCGCGTGCGGGGGGCGGATAACGGTTTTGACGAGGGATCCTCTGATCCCGGGAAACGTCGATCTAGCGACACAAAAGTCGGTACACTGATAGAACTAGACACACGCTACATGATGTCATGAAAATGACTGCACTGGGGTGCCTGGGGCATGAACTATGCACGTGCAGTTAATTCATATCTTACTGTAGGTAGATATCCACACCAATCTCGCGTGCTTTCAAGCATTTTTGGGATGTTTCGGTTGGTTTCAGGTTCAGTCCAAGCTCAGTCTGGGTTTCGGTGGTTTTGCCCGGTGTGTGCCCTCAGCACCGTTCCTCCAATTCTGGCCCAAGGCAACGCAAGAGCGCTGCCGGCATCTAGTTTAGATGACTTGATGTATCAAGCTCATAAAAAGATAATCGAGTGAATCTTTCTTTGGAACTGGATAGGTATCCGCAGGGAAGAATTTGATTGGCTCAAGGCTGCTTCATCTATCTAAAACTGGTATAAAATGCAGATTGTTCAGCTCAGTCGTTATTGATGCGATGCGATTTATTTGAACAGTCGTAGTTACATTGTCATTGCGAAATGCATCGGGCATTAAACCGGTGAAGATGATTGATTGCCCATAACTTGAGGGCACTTATTTTAAGCGATGGGCCATTTGACCAAACAAATCTAGCTGAGGTTCAAGGCTGACAAGGATCTGTTGGACATCAGACAGGGCGCTAATTGAACCACAGACATACCATCTGAAGGCACCTGGCAAAGAATACTGATCACCGCCGGACAGACCATTTTCTCCGGCACCATACGGAGCCGTATCCCTGCACCATAAGGTCGTTTGCAGTTCGACTTTCCTGCAGTGGCGCCGCGCCCTGGCACGCGGTAACTCGGAAACACCCGATCGATGTTTGTCCGGCACGGTCCAGGGTCCAGTTGGTGCTGGCCGACCCGTGTCGATATACGGCGACCTTGGGGTGTCGGTCCGCCAGCTGATATCGAACTCGGCTTAAACTGTTGGTCCGGGGCGTCCGGGCAGCGCTGCCCCGCCGCTGCCCGCCGGACAACCGCTGTCAGACGACAGTCCGACAGCCCACATGTTTGCCGCCGACAGCAGCTGTGACCAGGGGCGGCGCCAGGGTCACGTCAGGGTTGTGTCAGGGTCAAGGACACCAGACGGACGGTCTCGTCTATACGTCACCCCTCCCCTCCGTCCGGAGGGCGGTCCCGTGACCGTGACGTCACCAGTCCTGCCGACCCCGTCTGCCATATTTGGTGCCGGCCGGGCGGTGGACCCGTCCGATCCACTCGATATGGTCCGAGCAGCGCCCGCCGCTGCCGCCCCCGAGCGCCATTTCGAAACGGAACCGCAGGCCGTCTGCGGATCGGCGGCTACCCGCGCACCGCACACGTCATTTCTAATGCCATACTAACCAGCAGTGACTAGGACCGACCAATGCGCTCATAAATATCGCCCGGGCGACCCACACACCAGCACAGGTGGGCGCACACGGCCGTCGAAGGGCGCAGGGGCGACAGTAGTTGTGGAACAGAAAACAAAACATTGGTTAGGTTCTACCGAGAAAGAACAACCACTTGAACAATAGGCATGGCTACCAATCAGCATTGTTGCTTTTGCAACGTAATCGAAACGCATGCTCGATTCTTTGTTGGCTGTTTTTCTGTGCGAGCGTGTGCACCTTTGTTTGTGTGCCCTGAATCCGCCCGTGCGCGGCGGGGATGGGGTGAGCAGGCAGTCGGCTCGGGTTCGGCCGTTCCACCTTCCGGCATTGTTTGTTCTCAGAGGGACCAAACCACATAGCTGGCCGGAGATAATCCCTCTAATTGCCGGCCGGACTGACGTCGGCGCCGTGTCACTCTGTCGTGACCGTGTCCCTGCGCTCGAGTCGCGCGTCACGTCACTCTCGCGCGCCGATTGGCGGTGGCGTGACGGCCGGGGGCGGCGGGCGGCGGGCGGCGGCGGCGGCGGCGGCGGCGGCGGCGGCGGCGGCGCGGTGCGGCGCGGTGCGCCAGTCTCACCGCGCGCCCGCCCGGACGCGCCACGCGCCGTGCTAGTCGAGCAGCAGTGCAGTGAGAACCGGTTCGGTGCGGCCGCGAGGACCGAGTGTGCGGCGAGGGGAGAGTGGTGGACAGCCGGCGGCGGCAGTCGGCTCCGTCAGGTGCGGTGGGTAGCTTGGTGTTGGTGTCACCGCGCGGCTGACTCTGTGTGAGAACATGGCGACCCGCTCACGCTGGGGAGGTGTCGAGACACGACAGTCCGCCTCCGCTGTCCAACAAAAAGTGACGATCAAGCGCGAGGCGCAGCGCACGTTTCGCGTGAAGGAGCGGCCACGCGCGGCGGAACCGCTCTCATCGCCACGGTCGGTGCAACAGGTGTTTGGCGGCGATGTGGACCCGTACCCGCGCGCCTACCAGCGTCTCAATACTTACAACAAGAGTGACGACTCTGACAGCTCCGGCGGCTGGGAGCGGGACTCCCTGGAGGGCGGAGGGCGGCACCGCGCCGGCCGGCTCGCAAAGTCCGTCACCACGGCCAACCTGCATGCCGGAGTTCGTGAGGTCCGCGCAAGGTCTCACGGCCTGGCGACATCACGTTCTTCAACCTCCATCAACGAGGCAGGCGTGCAGAAACCGCGCACCAAGACGAACAATATCGACCGACTGGTGGACCGGCTGTCGAAGCCCCAGAAGCGCGAGCCCCGCTCGGGTTCGACCGAGGCCGGCCACAGGCGCCGTTCGGATGCCTCAGGTCGCACGGAGCGTGTCTCTCCGGCCCGGAGACCGCCGGGTGTTGAGTTCCGGCGCTCGAACACGTTTGATCTCGACGATGAACCAGAGGAGGACACTCTGCGGGTCCGCCGCAGGGAGAAGAAGCCGGCCACGCCGCGCGGCAGGGCTCAGCTCGCCACGCCGCCGTGCGACTTCCAGCGCTCAAACACGTTTGAGAAGGACGTGGATGAGCCGATGGGAGGGCGTGGCTCGGACGCTCCCTCCGTCGCCTGGCCGACCAATGTCGAGCCGGAGGACGAGGATGCCTCCGTGTTCCAGGTGAACACGCGCCGCGGCCCGGAGCCCGTGAAACCCGCCCACGCGGTGGGAACCTTCACTCGGCGCAAGAAGACAGAGCGAGTCAGCGGCGGCGGTAGCAGTCGGTGGTCGGTCTACTCAGATGATGGCCGGGAAGATCCAGCCAGTCTCCGAAAGTCTACCGAAAACATGACGTCTCTGTTCGCTCGGGCCGGTCTGGGCGGCCGAGACAAGACGTTTATGTCGTCCACTCCTGACCTGTCCTTCACGGCGAGCCGTGACACCCAGTTCCCGAGTGGCAGGAAGGAGCGCACCCGTGCCAAGGAGTCGCCTGACTCCAGCGTGTCTAGTGTCTTCTCACGGAAAACTCGTGATGTTACGTTTGATGAGAGCCCAGCTGTCCGAGATCGTACGCCTCGGGGCGGTCGAGATAACTTTGATGAGATCCTGGAGCGCGCTTCCCGCAGGCGTCGGCCGTCAGCCGGGTCGACTGGAGGAGAGTCCGCCTCCGTTCGGCGGGGGTCATTCAGCATCGACAGACCGGCTGCTGAGCCCGGACAGAGTCCCTACCGCAGCGTATTCGCCGAGGACTCCGGCGACCTGTCCCGTGTCAAATCTTTCCCACACGTGCCCAAACTCCGCGAGGAACGTCGCGAACCAGCAGCACGTGGTTTTGGAGCACCAGAATCAGCTGGTCGCGGGGACGGCTACAGCCGCCACTTCCGCGGCATCTTCAACAAGGCGCGCCGGGACAGTGATGAGTCGGACAACTCTGGCAAGGACACGGGCTTCAGCAGTGGACGCTCCAACAGCCCACGTGACTCGATGCCACCAGACTCGCTCTCCCGCCGCGGCAGCCGGCCGGGCGGCACGCGGCCCGCCGGCAGGCTGTTCGACCGAGAGGCCACCATCAGTCCAACGCGCTCACAGCGCTCCAGTAGCCCCAACAAGAGCGGAAGCACGACGCCGCGCCGCCAGCCGAGCCCCGACAGGCGGATGACGCCGTCACCGACCCGCTCGGTGCGATCGGTGCGCTCTGCAGCTCGCTCGGCCGGCAGTCCTGAGCGGCCCGGCAGCTCCCGGCGTGCCTCTGCGGCCTCCTCCGTCTCAGAAGCAGCCTCCCTGAGGTCCGGTCGGGGCCTGGGAGGCGGGGCGCGCGCGCAGGAGCGGCCGCCTCCAGAGGAGCAGGCGCTGGTGGAGGAGATCCTGGCGCAGGAGCAGGACTGGATGCGGGACCTGACGGAGGAGGAGGAGGTGGAGGACGCCCACCGGCCGTCGTCGCGGCTCCGACAGCCACCGTCACTGCCGACACGCGATATAGACTCGGACAGCGTCACGGCGCCGGAGCTGGTCTCTGACTCGGAGGCAGAGTTCGACCGGACGCTGGAGGCCGAGTTTGACCGGATGCAGCTCCACAGGTGAGTTTGGGCCCAGCGCCGTGCCAGTCACGAGCCGTGGGTTTGGTCGGCCGGCGCCGTGGGAGGCTGGGAGCCGACTCTGAGGGACGGATTTTGTGCTGACTGGCAGCCCGGGTGACGTCACGACATGCTCTGGCCGGTCTGGTCGGCCGACAGCCGTGGGCGGCCAGTTTTCCGCTGTACGACACAGCCAGGGCGCCGAGTCGCCCGGTCGGCCTCCGAGCGCGCCGGGACGACCTTCACCAGACACCGGTCCAGTCACTTTCGGCGCTGGAGCCGCGCGCCGTATTCGTATTCACAGTCGACGTTTTTGGTCAGGCCACTCATTACAATAACTGCCGGCGCCAAGGCTTCCGCGGACGCGTGACTTGCCGCTGGCTCTGCGAGGGTCGCGCCTCTCGACTCTCCACTCACTGCGGCCCCGAGTGAGTCGGAGGGCCGTTGGGCAACAGTTGGCTAGCTCGTAGGGCGGGCTGCGAGCCCACGGGCGTGGCAGGTGGCCACTGGAGTTCCGTGTACCGGGTGGCCGGCGTGGGGTGGCCGGCGATCGGGTCAGGCCGGTCGGAACGGGCGCTCATGTCTCTCCGAAAACAATAGCCCCGCGACGAAGGTCACCCGGGTCTCCAATGAGGGCGGCACGCGGCGGCGCGTTGGCCTCTTTGTCCGCGCGGCCGGCGGCGGCCGCGGCTGCGGTCGGCGGACCGGGTGGCGGGTGACGGGCGGGGACAGCGGCGGGGATCACATCAGTGTCACGTCAGCAGTCGCTTCCGCCCGGCTCCGCGGCTGATCTGGGTCAGCGGCGCCGCTCCGTTCCGCCGTTCCGCCGCCGCCGCCGGGCGGGCCCGCGGTCATTGCACCTCGGGTGCCCGTGCAGGCCGCGGCACCGCCACGGTCCCTGATGCTAACAGTACCGCCGGTTATACCAGCGCGTCACTGAGGCGCAGAGCTGCAGCAATGCACGGGTACGGGCTGACTGATGAGTCAGCAGCCCTCTCTGTGAATGTTTCGATCTAGACGACTGGACCGCACCCAGTCTGACCGACCGGCAGCGACAAACAAAACTAGCCCATATAGGCCTGTGAACATAAACTGAGGGTCAGAGTCCTGTACCCGGTTCCAGTCATGCTGATGCACGACAGGCATTTATATTTAATTATTTTTAAAGCAGCTCAAATTTTCAGAGCAGTGAATGACAATATTGTTGAGCTCGTTTGGATATATGCATGATGAAGCTTACTTTTTCGCTGGAAAAGTCATTCCACATCCATCAGCCCGCAGCCGTCGATGTCCGATTTTATAGAAAATGGATTTCTTAGAATAGTACGAGACGACAGACCGCACAATCTAGCAGGCATACTTGCTACCTAGAATGTAGTCTCCCGTCTCACCCAGCCTCGCCCTCCTAGTAATTTTCACTGTTGTTTGTAAACGTTTGGCGAAAACAAAGGTCGGTTTCCTTCCTTCTTTTCATAAACAGGGAGATTCTGTTCAACAGAGCGTCACCAAGACGCCCCTCCGGGCCGGGTTTCCTGTGACGGATAACAACTGTGATAGTTTGCGGTACCATGAATGTTGGGCACTGTGAGTTGTGACTGACACCATGGACGGCAAAACTGTAGCTGTGGCGGCTAGCTAGACCGGTCTACGCCGCGATAACCCGGCTGTAGCAGGAAGTCGGGGATTGACTCAGTGCAGAGCTGAGTCGTAGTTTGGGTCACGTCCGGACTGTTTGAGCTACACTGTGGCGATAGCTGCGGAGTTCAGCTGTTTGTTATGGCTCTTGGCACGACTGTGGTTGAGTTATGACTATGGCAGCACTGTGTCCATCCGCTATGGCCAATGACCATCCAATGGACAAATGTCTCGGTCTGTGGCGTCTGTGCGAAGTGTCCGCTGGGACAGCTATAAGTCTCGCTGCGATTGGCGACAGCTGTGACTGCTCACGGCGGACATGACTGCTGACTGTTGCGCTGTGACGGGCGTGTCGGACTGTCACTGGGGTCGCCACGGTCCGGCGCTGTCCTCGTGTCGGGCCGACGATTCAGCCAAGTCGGGGACCGCTCTGCTCGACCGGACGGGCCTCAGAAGCCACGCTGCCGCGCCGCCCGAGCGCCGGTTTCCGTCCCCGGAGGCACTGGTCGGTAGTTCGTCTGCCGACTGGCGGTGGACCATCCGTCCGGGCGGGCTGAGGCAACAATTATCGCCACCGGACGCCGGGCCGGGCTGCGCTCATGACACGCGTGGGAGACGCCGGCGGCTGCCTGGGAGAGATCGGGACCGCCGGATCGGCCAGCTACCTTCCGCTGAATGGCGGAGGTAATAGCACCGGCGGGATCCACCCGGGGTCACGACCGGGGTGCCTATTACGCTCACGGAGGGCATTCATGGAGCTAGCTTCAGGATGGTAGCAAACCGAAAGCTCTTTGAGGCTGATTTCTGAGCTGTTTTTAAGTAAAGGCTGCCGCCCTTTTCGATTTCCGACCTCTTAGACCCGGCTGAAGCTGAATGAGGCGACCATCTGTGCACTAACCGCCGGCCCTGCCGGAAGGCTGTCTCGCCGTCTGCAGCGCTCTCTCAGACTTGGGGCGGCTGAAGAAGCACAGGTGCTGAGAGATCTCAGGTAAACACGGGCTCTGTCGTCAGTTACGCCATACCATAACATTGCATCAGTGCCGGCTCTGTCCCACCGTAATGGTTTCGGTACTGTGTACTTACGTATGCCTTACGGGTTGTTTGGTCCAAGATTCTTTCCAAGATTCTTTTGGTCTACCTCGTTTTTATCAGCAGGCTCTAGCGTAAGAGTGTCAATGTTTTTTGTGTGATTTCGTTTGTTTAGTTCAATGTTCAATCCAAGGGGAGCGAAGGCATATCGAATTGTGTTTTCGAAATGTTATATGATGTTATGCTCGCAATGGAATGAATGGTTTATATTTTTGAAAAATCTGAATTTCGTCATCTTGGCGGCACGAGATAAATGAATTCCTCGACAATAATCTGATGTGTAATGTCAGCTTTATGCGGCTCACCTTGTCAAAATGTGAGGCACGACACACATATGCTAACCATGCATCACGGTCTATAGCTTATCAAGCTCAGCTTTGCTTATCTATTGCTGATGCAAGCAAAATGCTGTTTTAGTTGGGTCTGAGGCAGTTGAGGAATGCTTTTCCATAATTCTGGGGATGCCATTTCAAGACATCCAGGACGGGCATTTCATACCACTTTCGACTCTGAATGTGCGTACTGCGTACCATCTACTGCGTGCAGACTTCAAATGCGTGACAATTGCATCTTGTCATGACATTATGACAACAACCACTAAAGCATAAAAACAGGAGCATGTTTTATCTCCTGCGCCGCGCATTTTAGCCAGACGGCCGATTTGAACGGCGGTTCGAGTCACCAGTCCCGTTTTCTGCTGACTCAACACTCAACAGTGACTTCATCAAATAGATGCCCTGGGGATCCCGTGATTGGTGGCTCTGTGCTAGACGCTGATGTTGGCTGAAGTCGAGTGCGATGACGGGATGGTCGCATTAGCGCCACTCGACGACCAATGACGTCATCATTTACTGCTATTTCCGGCCTCAAACCGCTCGCAGCGTGCGGGGATCGTTTGCCTTTCGCCGGTCGTCGTTTATGTCTGCCCGCGGCGGCACCTGCGGCGGAGGCGCTGCGGTTTTTGTGCGGTCCGACAGCACCAGAGCGGCTCTGTTCTCCACGGACCGCCGCCCGCCGCTGCCAGCGCCGCCCTCCTCACCACCGTACCTGGAGCCGCCCCTGCCGCACTCAGCTGTGAGGAGGCGCCGTGCTGGGGGAGGGGAGGGAACGGCGGCCGCCCCCGCCCCCGCCCGGCCCGGGCGCCACGCGCCGTGACGGGCGTCCCGACTCCCGACCGCCCACTGCCGCCATGAGGGTACCGCCCTTCCCTGCTCCGGCCCGGGACCGTATGGTTCGACCTTTGGAGGCACAACAATCAGCAGCTTGGTGACTTATGACGACAACTTTTAGCGGCGAATCACGGTGTTGAATCACCACGACGACTCACTACGCCAACCCAAGACGGCGCCTCTCGGGCCCCACTTCCCGCCGCGGCTCACGGCTCAGCTTGACCGCTGCATCCATGCCGTGGGAACCTGGCGTAAGGCCGATAACCCGGAGCTCTGGGTCTGCCGCTGGCTGCAGCGACAGGGGCACATTCCGGGGCCGGAGCCATACTGCATCGCTGCCGGTCCGTGCACCTGGCCGGTCGCGCCGGGTGCAGCCACGCGAGCCAGCTATGTCGGGCCATGGCGAGTCGCATGCAGAGTTGTCGAGTCTGAGTCGTGCAGAGTTGTTGACAGTGGACGACAGATGTCGCAGCGGTCGGTCTGTCGTGACTGACGTACCCGTGTCACCCGTGACGTGCCCGTGTCGTGTTCCCGTGTCGTGACCGTGTCGCGCTCCGGCCACGCACGGCACTCACCGCCGAGGTCGCGCGATGTTTTGTGACGCTGATTGATCGCACACCAACCGGTGTGCACTGCGTAGGCTGCCTGCGTGTCGTGCCACACAGCTCATCGGTCATAGTTTGGGGTCGATTTCACTTTCTCACAGCTGCCATTGGACCATATGTCACCGATAAGTGACCACTGGTCTGGTACTCCTGGCTGGACCTGTTCAGCCGTGACCAAACAGCTCTGTCGATCTTACGAATATGTACGTCCTATTAGACATAATGCATGGGAATAATTATGTATGACAGATCTGTCTACTCAAAAAACGTCAATAGCGTGGGCTGGCTGGCTTACACATCCGAAGTCCATGAGCCATCCACTGGAAGGAGCCGTATTCACTGGCACTGACAGATAGTCCCCTCTGCTGACTGTTGTTTATGGTCGCGGCCTAACGCGGTCGTAGACACCGACATGTACGAGTATGGTGCTGGACTGACGAAACCCAGACGACCGACTGGCGCGGCGGTGGCGGGCGCATCTCATTTGTCCGATGTTCTATAGGAGGACGGCTGTGGGTCTGAGCCGTGGATCTATGCGTGAGAGAAGCCAGTCGAGAAGCCGAAAAGATCTAAGCTGCAATTATTCCGCTGCTGGTGGTCGTCGCGCTGTTCGTTTGTTTGCATTAGATACCTTAAGCAGTATGAAACCTCAAACCTGACCCTTGTGTAAGAAATTGACAAATTTATAGTTAATTAAACTTTGCTACTTCTTAGGTGATTGAACAATTTTAACGAAGACCCAGGAGCTAAAAGAAAAGCTGAATTACTGCTCGATCTCACATAAGCTGAACAACATCTTCCAGATCTTTTTCCGCAATAGGGGCGCGTAAACCGAAGGTAATGCTATGTATGTCTATGTATGTCATATATATATAATGCTGACAACAGGTAACGTTGGATTGTTTTTATCATCCCTAGAGTGGAAAAAGATCCTGTAATTATCTGGCGTTCTATCCCTATGGGCTATGACGGTTTTTTGTTGATTAATATAAAATCAGGGATTATTTTAGCTATACGAGTATTGCTCAGTCTCGTTCCGGCATATATTGAGCGATTTAACTACGAGTGCTGTGATTGATTTGCTTCTTTGTTCAACGCTCTTTTCTGACAATGTAATGTTCAGCGTTCAATGCCCAACTTTGAACTTAGCTGTATGTACTCACGCCCTAAGAAAGACGTCACCTGCAATGTAATGCCGCTCCGCTGTCAACTAAAATGGCCGTCTCCTTCCCTATATGCACATTTGTGGGCAATGTGCCGTCAGAGGCGCCGTTACGTAGTCGTTGACGTCACCGAGAGCATGCCGACCAATGGGAGCCAAATGCCTGGGCGTGTCGTTTGGCCCCTGTACCTGCTGGTCTGGCCGCAGACTCATCTCCCTTCTTAAGCCCGGTAGTGAGTCTGGCTCATCAATCGTCATCTTCATGATAGTCATTTACTGATAACCCAATTAGGGTGACATCTTAAGTTAACCATGCTCGCATAAAAATTCGGCCCAACAGTGAAGAGTTCTCAGTTATTGTGTGATCGCATTGTGCTCGATATATACGATCTATCGTAACTCTCGAGTTCTCAGTTTCCCACGCATCGCCAATCTAAAACTGTTATTCTTGGGATGAGTTATGCCATGCCCGTTCTAGGTCCCGAGCTCCTGATTCCTATTGTGTTTTTGTTCCTTTGCAGACTTTGCTTATATCAGGCTTTCACTGTTGACAATAAAAATGATTTATGACCATTTGCCCTATACCAATATCTGGTATGTTGGAACTCCGATTTAGACACGAATCCCGACTTCCGACCATAAACTGCAGGTGTCTAAGTCCCTCGACCCTCATAAGAACCTCTAGCATGATGCACTACCTTGAAAATATTTTGCAGGTGGATGCAAGTGACGCATGCGGATTGAGTTACCGGCTGTGTGTCGGTGCTGTAGACTGACACACAGCCGTGACTCCCCCATACTATCGAAATGTCTCGAAGGGACAGGCCAGCTAACCCCTCAAGCTGTCCCCGGACTCCGGAGGGATGTCCCCGACCGCTCCCGGCTTTGCCCCGCCTCTACATCTGTATCGGCACGTTAGAGCTGCCGTCGTCTCGGACGGGGTAGCGTGATGAGGGATGCGGATGGGCTGCTTCTGAGCACAGAGAAGACGAGCAGTAGCTTGTAGTTATCGAGAGTATCGTGGATCTGCCGCCTGCCACTTGCCGTCGCGACTGAGCTGGGACCTCCAAAGCACAGTGCTGCCATGCTCAACCGGCTGGACTGCAGGGTAACCGTCAGTTACCAGTTTGGCCGCTAGGTGGCAGATAAGCCAGGTTTGGATAGTACCGCAACCACCGCCCTATGCTGTGGCTGTTGATGTGATCACTGAACAGCGTGTGAACAAAGGGAACGGTACAATGACGACGGCCTCGTTCATCGATTATAGAACCGGCCTTGTGTGGGGCTTTGTTTTACCAGCAGACCAGCACGCTCCCGCTGACCAGTGTGTGTGGGCCCGGTCACATTACTTAACGTCGAACAAAACAGCAGTAGAGAGGATAACCGAGCCGGACGGCTGTCATTTTCCGCTGTCAGAAACTATTTGAGTGAGTAAACAGTTGTGACAAGAGCATCAATTCTGCTGATGACTTGAGATTTTGCATTCACCTGAACATCATTCAAGAATCGAAAACATTACATAGTCGGGAGTGTTTCGATTCCATACGCCAAACAAGCACACGTCCAGCGCAATGTTCTCGACTCCAGTCGCCCCAGTCCCGGCCCGGACCACCACCGTTATCCTTCATTGCCTGCTCACTGACACTCGATTCAGGAAGGCGGACAGGATGCGGTCGGCGCCGCCACCCGGTCCCGGTCAGTTTCGGCCTTGTCCCCAATCCGCTGAGCTCATGACATTGACAGCGGTGGCCCGATCGGGTGCCCTGCTGCATATAGATTGGCCGGCGCGGCGGTGGCCATCATATGTATCGGTGATTAATGGTTTATCGCTGAAACCTGTTCAATGATGGGCTTCGGTCCTGTTCCCTCAGCTCATACATAAGCTACTGCAAGCGTCGGCCTGAAAACCTGATTGTGATCAGATTTAATTACTAATGATTAAAATAGGTACTTCACTGCTCATTTAATCATCTGCCGATTATCTTTAGAGTGCCTCTTTACCACGTTTTTGTCGCTCTCTTCCTGGCGCGTTATTAGGTCGGTTTATAGACAGACGTGCTGAGAGTGGCACCACCGGCTGTTCGATTTCTCTCCTCTAGCCTGTGAACCGGCTCCACCGGTGGCTACCTTTGGGAGCCAGCACCCGGCACAGAATTCCGTCTGCCGGTGCGCTCCAGCGACCCCCAAACTGTCTGGGCCGATCCCACCCGCTGCGGTGTCCTCGTGCGCACCCAGCCGGGCAAAGTGAGCCGCGCCGAGGCCGAAACGGTGCCGATGGTGACGTCACAGCTCTGACGTCATCACTGCATCGACCGCGGCGGGCGGCGGCGCGGGCGAGGCAGTGGCGGCGCGGGTGCGGCCTGTGGGTGGTGTGGTACAGTCACAGTGGTGAACTACGGGAGTCGGTGGTGACTCAGTCCCAGCAGACGCGTGTCAGGTCAGGTCAGGTCGGCTGTGACCCGATGACGGGGTCGCGCCGCCCCAGATCGGAGCACATGTCCAGGTCAGTGCTGGGTCACGGCGCGGGTGCAGCCGCCGAGCAGTGGTTCGGTATCGATCTGAACGGGACACTCTGTGTTTGTGAATGTGTGCCCAGCGGTCGCTGGGTGAGTTTGGGTTTGAGTCACCCGTGAGCGGTGAGTTAAAGTCGTGAGTCGCATAACCTCAGCGCTCTATGGCCGCGTAGGCGTGGCCAATCCTTTGTTATCCGCTCCCCGGCACGTGTCTGGCCGCTGTCACGGGGCGACTGCACGTGCCGCGTTAATTGTGACGCTGCTGAGCCGGGCCTGGCTGCCCTGCTGGTGCATGGAAGCACGTCTCAGATCCAGAGCAGTCCGAGTCGGTGAATTAACTTATGTGCACATTGCAATATTGCAGCTATCCAGGCTGCAACAAAGGTTAGAACGACGTCGAAAACATGTCCTTAGTAATTCTAGGGCGAGCCAGAGAAGGGCCTAATGCCTATTGCGGTAACGTTCCATGATCTTCTATAGCCATTTGATCATATTGATATCACTGTGTCAGCGTGGCACTTCAGTGCGTGGATAAGCCAGGGTTTTAAGCATGCCGCACCTATTTTGTTGAATGTCATCTTTATACACGGCACGATGTCGCGGAGGTTCTTTTTATACGAATGCCATTTTAGTGCGGGCTCAGGGGTGCTGACTTGCCTAATGTTTTACTTATGGCAAGTACCGCTAGTTATGGCTAACAACATAACGAGCTGGGCACTAGAGATGTCAATCGGATACCAACTTTTTGGTATACCGATACCAAACCGATACCAACTTTGTATTTGGTATTTCAATCCTAATGTACTTGGTATTTTGTTGGTATTATGAGCCCTCACTAATGTATAAGAAGACTGAGAAATTGGTAAAAAGTCGATATTTCCCTCATGTCATGAAGTTGGTTCGGTATCGGTATTTCCTTACGGTTTATGTTGGGATTTGGTTTGGTATCGGTATTCAGATGTTCTGTAATTGACATCACTACTGGGCACCAGCGGTCTTCAGAAAAGGTACATACCTATACGTGTTGAGTGCTGATATTGACAAGTCTGATTTGGGATACCGATGGTGCTTGTAACTTTTCAAACGGGCCTGACACCGGCCCTGACACCACAATATATGCTTAAACCTGAAATAAATACCGCAAGCTTTAAGATTGTGTCTTCTTAGCTCAGCGCATAACATCACCAGAGGCCTCTTGCACCAAACTACCTAGCTAGCTAAAATCGAAAAACCGGTTTCAGAATAAGCTAATCTAACGGTGGTAAATTTGTTTGCAATAGCCCAATACATAATCATACATGTGCTTGCTAAACTTTGCACGCAAATTGTTACATTTGAGACTTGGACTGGGTATACGATGCAAAATTATCCAAGCATTGGTGCAAGAGGATTTTGGTGCAAGAGGCCTCAGGTCACAATGCAGCCAGGTTCAAACCTAATTGACCCGTGGCCCGGTCGGATCACGTATTTACCAAAATCGTAAAGTGAAACCCTTATTGTGCGTGTACTATAGGAAATAGTAGCTTGGTCGAATATCAAAGTTATAGCTTCATTGTACATTGATAAATGCCGTAAATTGTGGACGTTTTAGTTGTAGCGACACGATATTTATTGGTACCGTACGGCTTGTTGTCTTGTATTCCGGTACAGCATAGCTGCAGGCGCTAACACTAGCGCCATCTATGAAGCGAGGACAGAGGCTGTCCTGAAGTGAGTGCTGAGTTCTGATAGCAATGCCGATGCATGTTGATAAAAAGTCATTTTGCGATAGGCGCTGTTGACCGTTTTAACTTTGAAGCAATCCATTTTGAATGGAATATCCAAATCACGTCTTTCAATTACCCAAAAATGCCATCTCGTCAAATGATAATCTTTGGCATTATTGCATTATTCATAGCTAGCCCTGAATCGCTTTTTTCGCATAATTATTCATTAGTAGGCATGCCCAGGCCTTGTTCATGCCCCTATATACGGCCTTGGGCATGCCTAAATACATATTTTTACCATCCGTGCTGACCGTCCTAAATACTTATAGAGATCAGAATCGACAGTAAAATGGGCAATTACTTTATTAAATCGACGTGCCTTTCATGGCCCCATTCAAAGTGGGGATTATACTGATCTTTATTTCGCGATGGATATGGTCGAGAAACTTGCAGTTCCGCGGACTTTTATTTTGTAGCTGTTCTCGTGATAAAGGCGAGACTGGCTTGCCTATGTTACAATAGTCCTCTATTGCGCGTACTTTTGCCTGCAAAGTGAGTAGCCTTCTACCCGGTCAGTGATGCATCATAATTGCATAAAACCATGATTGTGTATACTTGTCCTTGAATCCTACAGCCTAACTGTAGCCTCAAGGCCAGTTGTTTGCTAATATGTGTTATATCAATGATCGATCTCGATTGTCACTTGTATGGTTTGGGACCGGTGACCTTCAGTTATGTTCAGTCGTTATGTTCAGCGAACCATTTTTAGACGGCACGGCAGGTTGAGGAGTGTCTCGCGTTTAAGCTACAGTGTTAAGTAATGCGTCTCTAAATTCGACATTAATAGTGGTTCAACGGAATAGTTGGATATTAAATTATCTAATGAAAGTAATTCTATTTTATCCCTCTAATCCCTGTATATCGCGCCGTTCATTGTCACGGCGAAAGCGGCGCCTCGGATCGAAACCTTGGCCTCTCTGGGTGACTAATCCGTGACCAAATACGGTATGCAGGTGCCCAGCGGCCTTCGCAGCGGGCCGCGAGATCGCCTGTCTAGTTCCGCGAGCCAGGCATCCGTCGATCACAGGAAGATATCCACAACATCGTCCTCTGCGCCCGTATATGCGGGTGACGAGGACACCTCCGTACGGACGCTGAATGAAGCTGAAGTGCTGAGTTTGGTCACTAGGTGGCAGTAGTCGGCGCTCGGACTGCAGCGGCCGTCGTGGGCGGCTGCCGGCTGCGACCCACTGCAGGGATGGTGCTGTCCCAACTCCAAGCCTCCCGGCTGCCCCCGGTCTCAGGTCTCGGCAACTCTGGTCCAGCCGGTCACTTTCACCGGCGCACCTCTGTCGTTATGAGTCAGTTATGGAGTCATGCAGTCCGCTGCGCGGCGCATCACTCGGTATGCACGATGAGCCGTTTTTATCGGTGTCGTCTGCCGTTGACCAGCCGGCCGCTCCGTCTGACCGATCGCTGATGTGCTGGAGATGATTGCTCGGCCCGCTGGTCGCTGTGCCATCGGTCAGAGGCACGAGCCGGTATGCCGGTCACTGTGCCGTGATTAAATGATGGCCATTGGTGCCTGCCCAATGGATTGAGGGGCCGCTGTCTCAGATAGCACGTCCTCAGCCGCCAGTTTTTCTGCATATATGGTCATGTTCTCCGCGGATAGGGATGTGAGCCTGTCTCATAAAGTCTGCGTGGTAAAGCGACTGGAGGTGTTTCCGGTGGGTGTTTTTGGGTTAATGCAATCATCGCTCAAGTATCGTATAATCTGATCAATTTTCCGTGTGGGAGCGCCGCTTGAAGCGACGTAGTTTGTGGTCCGTGGGAAGGAGTTGTGATCAGTCTGGGAACCGTGACAGTTTGAATAACGTCAGCATCGTGCTATTGTTCAATGAGGGCTGTCTTTGGGTTATTCGTGACTGGTTTCTTGCCCTTCAAGTGGTGGGATGACGACTGTCAGCCCGGTGCGTCTGTCAGAAATGGCTGCACTAACGAACATAAGCGGTCACGATTCAACTAACTACATGAGTTACAAAATAAGACGGCGCTCGAGTAATTAACGAATAATCCCCGTGAATTGTAGACGCTGCAGCTACCTCTCCGACCACCGTTTATTTTCATAGCTGACCGGCACAGGTGCATCCGAGACCCTGTCGTGCCTCGGTACCCGACCCTCGTCATTGGACGATGCCGACCGCCTCGTCAGTCGGCATAGCCGCCGTTCCAGCTCCCAGTAGGGTCGTCAACCCGCGGTGTGCGCATGCCCTAAACATTCCAAGCGTAAACACCGCATCCGCCGGCGGCGGCGGCGACTGAGAGCTCGAGGTCGGGTAACCCGTGACGGCCTGCGCAGCTGGGGGCTCGGGGAGGGAAGAAGGGAGGGAGGAGAGTGAGGGTGTGTGGGACTGGGGGAGGCGAGGGAGGCCTCTCAGCCCTGCGTGCCGCCGCCGCTGCCGCCCCCGACTCCGCCCGGCTGATTTGTAGTGACGGCTGAGGAGTCGTTTCGTTTGAGGGTGCGCGCTCCTCGTTGTTGTGCGCCGTCGTTGACGGCAGCGGAGGGTCGCTCCGGGTTCAAGTAGCAGGTGCAGGCGCCGAGCAGTGGCAGCAGCGGGGTCAGCCGGGGCGTGGGCTGGGAACCACGCCCGCCAGATCGCCGTGCCACACGCCAGTGGACCGTTCAGTCACGGACACGGAGCGGCAATCGGCCGGACCTGGGCCCTGTTCAAGTGTCTGCGGCCGCCGCGGCTCCCGCGGCCAAAAAGGCGGGGCTTAGCTGGCGGCCAATCAGGCGAGAGCAGCATTCTGGGTAATGCGTAGCTCTTCCTGCGGCTCCCGCGGTCGCTCGGGAGCGACCGCAGGGAAACTTCGACATTTACTGCGCGCGTGAGACATAACATTGCGGATTTCGCGCTTTGTTTCGGTTGATTTGATTATGTTGTTAAGGAATAATTGCTTCAAAAAGGTACTAATTGAAGTAATAAAGCCATTATAAAGCAATTACGCACAAAATTTTGATCAGCATCTCCTTTCAAAACAACCGTGCCATTCTCGTCGCCGGCCGCAGCGGCCGCAGCCGCGAGGGTGTTCAACCTAACCGAAATTAGACTCCGCCTCCCGGCCGCGGGAGCCGCGGCGGCCGCAGAGCACTTGAACAGGGCTCCGGTCCGCTCGGCGAGCGCGCGCTCCCCGCGCCGCCGGAGCACGCGTCGGACCCGACGTCACGTCACAGCACGGAGAGGCTGTCGGAACGCAGCCGGCGCCAGTCACTCAAGTCACCTGTCCGGTCTGGCGGCCTCAGGCCCCGGCGCCGTCGCCAGGCGCGCTCAGTCAGCCGCTCGCGTCGCTCAGTCGCCCGCCTTCCGCCGCCGACTGTCGTGCCCGACACTCTAGCGTCCCGCCCTCGTTCACGTACTGCTGACTGGACCGTCGTTTGTCGCCGTCTGTCTCCGGTCTGGTCCCCGGTCCGGGGGACGCAGAGGGGCGGCGATCGGCGCCAGTTCCGGCGCAGTGCGCACCCGTTCCGGCGCAGTCAGCTGAGCGCGCGGCGGCGGCGCCGCGCCGGACGCCAGCCAGTCGTGAGCGGACGGCGCGGGTGGCGCACGCGGGCTGTGTCGCGCTGGTGTGTCGCGCCGTGGTGTGGCGTGGTGGCACGGAGGGACGAGTGACTGTGCGCTGCCGTATCTTGGAGAGCAGTCTGTGTCTGAGGTGGCACTGGTGGTGACGCAGACCGTCAGAGGGCGCGGCCGTGCCGAGCGACGGCCTCCGGCAGAGATGACCCTCTCCTCGCTCAGAGCTGATGACGAGTTTGTCTACATGCGCTGGAGGTAGGTTTGGGATCTGTCGAGCTCGCGTGTGTGTATGTGGATGCACTGTGTCCGATACCTGTATAAAATTGAGCGGTGAAGGCGAGAGGTGGATGACTAATGATGTTGACGGCTCGGGGCAGGGCCGGTGTCTGCACCATTTCCGTTTAATTTGACACCTGCTGATCGCTGGCAGCTCTCAGATGACACTGCAGGTGACTCGTTGGCTCATACCTGACTCGTGCGAAGCCCGTGTCTCGTTCTGACGTAACCACCCCAACCTCCAGAGCTTCCCTGAGCCAGTCGAGATGCCGTATATGGTCCGCTGTCTGCCAGGAGAACGGGGCTGCACCCCGCTGTGGCGGCCTTTTAACTCGGAAGAATCACTTCACTGTATCGAGGCCAGTTAGCACGGACTCACTGAAACTCAGCTCTGGTGGTGAGGCTGGAGATAGAATGGACAGAAGCCGGTGAAGATTGGGACTGTTTATACGGCGACACGCAGCCGGAGCTGTGCACCAATTCAGTAGCGGGGTGCGTGTGGAGGGATTGGCAGATGTCGCCGTGTCGGTGGGGCTGTCAGTCCGTTCGCTCGCCTCTCACTGCCGACATCTTGTCAGCGGAGACGGGCCGAGACGGATTGGTCAGACAGCGTGTCCAGTGAACGTCCAGCAGCGAAAGTGCAGCTCTCCGGGCCGACCCCAGCTCCCGACGTAGTGACACGCTTGAGGGTCCGCGGCTCGCCCCAACCCCGCTCCGCCTCCGCGACTGAACTGGGCCAGCCGAATTCGGCGGGCAGGTGGCCCCTCCCGCCGCTATCTGGTTTCGTGAGTGGCGGCGGGGGCGGTGGTTAGCACGGCCGCTGCCGGGTCACCAAGGCCGCCGGTGGGCTCACTCGGACAGACCGCGCCGTCCCCCAGACACGCGAGGCCGGCTCGGTGCCCGTGAGTCAAGCGGCCTCACCAGACGGCCTTTTATGGTCGCCGTCCGCCCCACTCGCGCCGTGCCTCGATGGTGAATGGGGCTCTGAAGACCGTCTATTGGGGCCGAGCCCAGGACGGATTGTGGACGGACTACTAGCGGCCAAAAACGGCTCTGAAAGGTCAGGTCAAACAACTGGCCATCGGTGTCGGCTGCCAGGTTTTCTGACTGTTTTGGTGTTGGGTCGTCAGCCGGGCTGTCCGTTTAGCCTCCGGGTGTTGCTTGGCCCGCGCTGGCCCGATTTGTGATAAGCCGTTTAGCTTATCTGGATCGTTAGAACTTTCCCCGGGCGGATGTTGTGGCGATTTTCATCTGTTTGGATCCCCGAGCCACCGGAGCGAGGCGGGTTTCCAAGCGCCCCAGTGCCTTCCCATGTCAGAGCTAATGAATGACCCGCCCCTGCTGCCGGTCATGTCTGAGATGAGATGCGGTACTCCGATAATCTCTGCTTCATCTGGTCAGTTCTGATCGGCTCACTGTAATATCACGGCATCGACCAACGGGCGACACGAGACAGCGAGCTCAGGGCGACCGACGATCGATGTGATGATGACCTCGCCTGTCATATATGCTGATCATCTCCGTCTTATGACGTCTACGTCCGTCTGATGTCATTGTCCCATAGCACGTCAGTGACGTCAAAACGATAACATCGTTGTGTATGACAGCTCCTTTGTCAATTTGGCATCAGGTTTGATCCGTATTTCTTTGGGCTCAGACCGTTTGTTCAGTGCTGCTCCGGCCCCCTGCCCTCCTCGCGGTCCCTTGGGGACGCCTTCCTGCGTCCCTCGCCGCCGTCGCTCGATAACCGATCGATCGTCGGCCGTCGACCGTCCGGCGTCGGAGTCGACGGGACGCTGGCGTCGGAGCCGACGGGGACATTGCCGTCGGAGCCGACGAGGCACTGCCGCTGGAGTCAGCTGCGACCGACAGCACAGTGCGCGGCGGCGAACGAAAGGGAATGGGAAATAACAGCGGCGATAGAAAGGGACAGGGAGAGAGGGAGAGAGGGAGAGAGATAGTGGCGGAGCAAGTAATTGTTGTCGAATCCCTGGCGGCCTGCTTCTGTGGTGAGATAACAGGATATCTGTGTGAATGCACCTTTTAGCTGATTGTGATCTTATTTCATGTTAGACATGAGCGAAAAATATTATACACACTCAACCTCGTACCACAAGTTATGTACAAGTTATGTCCTTTTCTCAGTTCTAGTTGTGCAAAAAAAAAAAAACTGGACATCCTAGCAACGTAATCAGACCTTCGCAAAATTTTCTGCAAGACCATTCATTCGAAGATACCTACTTTTCCGTACCATGCAAACGCCTGAACATATACTGTCCCGCAACACACCTGCCGTCGGGTATACTCTCCCGCAATACACATTCCTGAACTGATGTTTGTTCACTATAGTCCACTTTTTGCAATCGCTGCGTTGAGCTGAGAGGAATGCAAACTCAACCGAGAAGGTTTTGCTCGCCGTTTTGTCCAATCGGTTCGCTCACTATAGTGAGCGACGGATAGCTACTGGTATACCAGTAGCCCTCTGCAGCGCCACTTGGTATTCCTTCGGTTTGTTGATTTTACATCGATCTAGAGCTCGTGTTACCGGCGTGGGTCCGCGTGGGTCGGGTTACCGTGCCACCCCGCCCCGGGTTGGCTGGGACCCAGTTAGACGCGGGTGTTTCGCGGCCCATGCGCGCCCCGACCGGCAGACCATCTGTGGGTGCCGCCCGCTGAGCCCGAACACAGCTGCCGACCGGATGGAGTGGCACACAGTGACACAGTGTCAGCGTCAGTGACGGTCATACAGTGTCGTTTTGTCAGTCCTCGTGACACAGTGTCAGTGTCATGCCCGGCACGCAGTGTCAATGTGTGCCGACCTGTGTGTCACACAGTCTCAATTTGAGTCTCACCCAGGTCTGCAGGGCGGGGCCCGCATCACAATATTCCGAGATTCACAACCTCCCAGGATTTAAAACTTCTCAGGCTCGGCTCTTCTCTCGAGCTGGTTCGGTCAGTCCGACGAATGTGAGTCACCTCTCCGTGCTCGCAAACATGTTTGCAGTATGTAAAATTGATCGAGCTTTGCTATCGCCGAATGCGGGCTGCTTCTGGTTGGTCGAGGAGGCGAAGTGACTGGTCATTGTTTTGCATTGCCCGAATAGATGGGTTGGTAGGCCCGGTGGCGTTTGGGGATGCCTGTCGCTGCTGGGCTGGTTGCGCCACACCACACGGTTGATGGCTGCTATTCGGTAGCTGACTGGTTATAAGCAGGCTGAAAAGGCACGTCGGCAAGCGGACGAGCTGGTCGGATGGGTTGATTGCTACTGGAGCGGGTAGAATCACAGGCTGAGATGATTGGAATTTCGTGACCTCGGGGCGAGTCTGTCATCCGTGACTTCTGCTTGGCTCCGTGACACGTGCTTGTACCCTCTGACACATTGCAGTCTCGCTGCTGCTGAGCCGTGAGCCAGCGACCTGGCGCTGAGTAAGCGCACGGTTGCAGATTCCATGAGATGCTCTGGTGCCGAATAAGTTGTCTCGCTGTCCTCTTGGTATGGGGTGGCGACGGACGACGAGTATGTCTCAGCTGTGTGGAACTACTCTTGGTGCGTCACGACTGAAGTATGACGACACAGCTCCAACAGCTGCATGAAACGCCCCTCGGGCCGGTGCAACATCACGAGGTCGCATTGTTCTCTCGGTTGCCAACGAGCAGTCCACACTCTCGAGCCGACATTTGACTGTGCCAGAGCTCAACTGACAGCGGTGCCCTCGTCTGCACCGGATCGCAGCTAAGGGAGGGGCGGGTCACGGTTCTGGCATTCCTGAGATGACCATCGGTCTAGAGATGCCGCTTCGTGGCACAGTTCCCTGACAGTTGCCTCAGTGTCCTCTGTTGCCTCTCGCTGAGCAGTGACGGCCGATGTTGCTCCCTGACTCCTGAGTAACACCGCCCACTGGCAGAGGCGGCGGCGAGCCGGTAATGACGCAGCTGACATCATCTGGTGACTGGGACCGTCACGTCAGTTTCGTGAGCGACCACATCACTCACGACTGTCGGTATCTCGGCGGTCGTCACCGGTTCGCGGAGCCGGGCATCGTTCCCGAGTGTGTCGTAACTTGTCATCGGTCACTTAGGCAGGCTCTATCAGCTGTGACTCATAGTCAGCCTGGTGGACGGCGGACGTGTCTGCCAGGAATTCCACTCTCCCCTGCTGTCCATCAGAGGCTAAACGGCCGACTCCGCCCCCGCTAAACGGCAGCCGGGGGCACCCATTCAGATATTCGAGCTAAGTACACTTGTAAACGCCCTCACTTTAGGCTAGTATGAGGTATTCACCCGCCCACCACTGTGGCTTTCATTGCACCCGCGTCGCTTCCTGGTAGCCCCTGGCAGCCATGCCGCCGTCAGCCCTTATCAACCCCGCTGTCCAGCCTCCCTCGACTCCACTTTGTTCGGGCGTGAGCCACTCCCAGTCTGCGGTTGGTCGGTAGCGGCACCCTGCTGCGTCGGCAGCCCGTGGTCGACCCACGGTGTCCCTCGCCGTACCGCCGTGGGTACCTACCGCCTACAAAGGAAGCGCCGTCGCCACCGCCGGCGCCGCCACTGCCCGCGACGCTGACCTTGCTCGCTAATTATGTCCGTCTTATGAGGGGCGCGGGAACGGGGAGTGGCGACTGAGCTCCTCATGGGCTGGAAAACGCTCTTCAGTGTGGCCAGATGGCACGGCCGGCGGTGGCTAAAATTAACACAGGGAGTCACATGGCATACCCGGGAATGTCCTGTGTTTTTGCCTCTGACTCAAAATAATAACCCGAAGTCAGGCTTGTTCTGGCCTACAGGCTACTAATAGCGGTCATTGGATTCCCCGTTACGTCATCGGCCAAATTTTGTGCCAGGAAGCCGGCCGGTGTGTCGCAAACTGTCACACCTGCTGATCTGTCACCGCTTCTGTCACCGACCTGTCACCACTGCCGCTGTCGGTTGACAGACTGGCGACAGCGCCGTCCCAAACTGTCCTGTTAATAACCTCGGACGGGTTCCGGCTGACTGTTTACTGAAGCCGCTCTCAACTGTGTCGAGGCTGGCAGCGTTCCTGGGGCCGGGGGCCGGCACGCTGGCCATATAGCGCTGCCGGCGCTGACTTCAAAGCCCGCTGGCCGCGATTGCTGGCCGGCTGACTGGCTGGGCAACTGGCTAGAGGTGCTCCGGTGCAGGTGGTCGGTTTGAGGGACTCTGGTGCCGACCGTGGCGGTACAATCGGTGGCGCCGAGCGCCGGCGGTGGTCGGTAAATGGGCGACCGTGCTGTTAATAACGGACGGAGCAGATGACGGGACCGGAAAACGCACCGATGTTTGTTAGTTTACGGTACGTGATGGTTCCGGTTTGTAAGAGCTTACCGGCTAGAGGAAGGCGGGGAGTTTCACTGCTTCAGTTTTTGTTTCCTGATGTTCTGGTTTCAGAAGTTATTACACCGCCGACTGTGCGAGTTATTGACAGGCCGTTGTTGTTTATTGTAATGGGTCATTTGCATCGAATGTCTGATGGAGCCGTGACAATTAAAGGATAGCAATAAGCAGTGCACCCACTCAAAACGACTCGATCGTTTACGTATGCAATGAGAAATGATTTTTTCTTAGTGATCGGTAACTGATCTGATGAGCAATTTGTACAACTTCGACAGCCTTTTTTCTTCCCTCAGTTCCCTCATTACTTCGAATGTATGTATATACAGCCACATCCTGGGTTGATCGCCGCATCGTTGAACCCATTCACGTCCGTGTTTGATCGCTGCTCACGCTCAAATCCCCTCTCCGTGCACTCCTATTTCAACGTCAGCCTATCAGCACCTCCCATCTCTAACTCGCCCTTCCTTGCGTTTGCAGCACGCAGCAGGAGGAGAACGTTTCGGCCCACGAGAAGAAGCAGCTCAGCTCGAAGGAGGAGCTGATCTCGTTCTCGCCGGCCGAGGACACGCTGAAGAAGCGGCCGGTGGCGCCGGTCGGCCCGAGCCAGGCGCCGCCGGACGTGGCCCCGCCGTCACCGTCTCCGTCACCGACCCCGCCCCAGACGGCCTCGTCCGCCCAACTCTCCGGTCAGGAGCAGAAGACTCAGGAGCTCATGCTCCAGGAGAAGGTTAGTGCCCGCGTGGGTGGCGGCCGACGCAGCTGTGTGCATACGAAGTGGGTAATAATCCGTTTCCTGCCCCCTGGACGGGTGTGCGAGAATTGCTCCCCCCGGGGCGGGTCCGTGAGGCGGGGTGTGACCGCACTATGAGCGGGTGGCCTTATGTGTGCATGGCTGGGGCGGCGGCTGACTCTGTTCTGGATATGGTGTGCAGGGTGGTTCGCAGGGCGTTGCGAGGCTAGCTGTCTGTGTATGATGTTTGACAGACATGGAAGGCGCTGGTTAGCACGATAGCAGCTGCGTATAATCAGCGACTGAATCAAACGACCGGCCCATAAAGGGAGACGCCGCGGACTGAGCCAGATATCTGCTTATCGCACGTTATACTGAGCATTTACCACCTGGCGATAACCTACTAAATGATGTTCTGAATAGGCGTTTGTTTATCTGAACAAGTCATCAAATGATAACGCTACTGTCCGAAATAGCCTTCCACCGGCCGACTTCAAATGAAGCCGCCTGGTTAAAGTTGATTAAAGGAAATAGTTCACTTTCACGAAATTATTTTTTTTGCAATGGATTTATGATTTTTTATGTTCAAAATGATCAGCAAAGAAAATAAAACCTATTTATAACAAAAGATTATTTTCTATATTTTGATATAAAAAGAACTTTTCAGTTTCTGTAAGGCACAGGCGATCCAGTATGAAAAGAGCATGGGTTCCGAAAATTCTTCAGAAACTAGAGAAATTATCGCGGCCACCGGCATTTGGGCGATCTGCTGCTGCTGAATGTCCTTATTGATCAGTACGAGAATTTCTCTTGAGTTCTCGTAGATAATTTCACTAGTTTCTGAAGAATTTTCGGGACCCATGCTCTTTTCATACTGGATGCGAATATATGCAAGGCACACATCCTCAACGCAATACACCTTTTTCGGGACGAGAAATAGAATATCTTTGCCTAGGGTGATCGTTGGGCTGTAAAAGCTTCTGATTTATGCTCGTCTCAGCCCAAGCTACGGAACTGCTATTCCAGTTCAAAACCCATGTTAAAAAGTGAACTATTTCCTTTAAATATCACTAAATCTCAACATTTGCCTATTGATGATGCGTGTTATCTTGCATCTAATGGGTGTCATAAAATTCTAGTCTTTAACTTTGTTTTCAAGACTCGGCTGATGTGCTGGATCTGTTCTCAGCTCATTGTGACTAACAGGTGTGCCGTTCAGATTCTTAGGCTGAAGTGAAGGTTTTTCGGGCTTATAGTCGCACCATTAAAAGTGAAAGGGATCATCAGGTGATCTCATCAGTTAGTACTTACTCGTCCTTTTACGATCTACATATTTTTACACTCGGCTCCCGGCAACGAGATGAAGCAGACGTTAAATTTATTTCTGCAAACATTGGTAGAAATAAAGCGATTTGACAATGGTATGTTGAAAGCTGAATTTATGTCGTCTTCATAAACGACAGAGCATATAATTGTGGTTGTCAACTATTCATTACCATTTCATGATTATTTTCTCGGCATATGTAAAAAAAATGTCCTGCATTTCTAAGTGATGACTCCTCGAGAACAATAGCCTAGTCGGTATTATTCAGTCAGTAGGCCGACGGTCTGACGTGATGCCGCTATAATTTGGCTGCGGTGTGCTAATTCGACGATAGAGTAACCGATGGATGGAGAAAACCTTCCGAGCGGATCTATATTAGGCTGTCAATGTCTGTCAATCGTTCCTCAACTTCACTCCAAATTACCTGTCATCCACCGACACCGGTCTAGGGTCACGGCCACTAAATTCAAGTGGTTATTACATTTTCAGACCTCACTAGCGCATCCTGCCCTCGGCCTTTGTTTTAGAGCACCGTGTGAACGCGTGAGCTCGATTGCCTCGTCTGTCTGTGTGGGCACGGAGTGTTTGTGTGCTGAGTGTGGGAGCGAGGGCGTGCCTATTTACGCCTGACTGTTGTTCCGATAGTCATCACAGTGTTTGTGCCTGCCGCACTATCTGTCTGTCTGTTCCGATTACAGCTGCTGAAGCGTGACCGCGAGATCAAAATGCTGCAGGAGACGGTGGCCAAGCTGAAGCAGCAGCTGGCCGCCTCGCAGTCGGCTCAGCAGAGAATGGCCAAGGTGAGCAGCTCTCACCCGTCCCCGCTGCTTCTCACCCTGTCTTACCTCCTCCACTTCTCACTCATTTCCCACCCACCCGACATCCGACGACAGCTGCAGTCCTGCTACCACACCCTGTAATCAGTGCTGATTGCTCGCGGAGCCACTCAGTCAGCCGGCGCCGTGTGTAATGAGTGACGTATGACCGCTGCGTGACTAGGTAAATAGCGCCGTCTCCGGGAAACTACCGGTCAGGATACAGATGTGTGCAGCCTTCCGCACGGCAGGCGCCGGACGTCAGTCAGACGGGGTGCCGGGCGGGACGGTACCGCCTGCTAATTGGGATAGGGTTAGGCTTTATGCTGTGAGTGGGGATAAGCGGAAAAGACGGGATTTATTCGAAACTGGGATGATGTCAACTGTGAAATCTGATGGAACGGGTTAGTTTGTGGTTTTGTATCTTATGTTATTATTTTGCCGTTTTTTCAGTTATTCGCTCGTAGATAAAGCGGTTTATAAGCTGTGTTTACATTGCCAGTGGGTGATGTCTCCTAACATTGATTCCATCATCGTTAGCTCGCTTTTCCTCGTCTGGTAAGCCATGACGACATCGCCTTCATTAGCGCAGTCTAAAACTATATTCCTGTAAAGTAGGGGAGAGCGGGGCCAGTTGAACCACTTTTTATATATTGACATGCACAGCGAGATCTAGTTGTCATATCGAAAAATGCACAATGCCATGAAAAAATATGCTCTTTTGGCTTTATTTTAAGATATGTAAAATTACGTTTCAAACATATTTTGCTGCCAAACGCATGCTTTTAAAACAGCTCTACGCCCGTTTCAAATGACCCCGATGCGAGGGTCAATTGAACCAGCCCATGGGGTCAATTGCACCTATCCTTAACAATGGGATGTTTTCCTCTTTAAGGCCACTTTCTTAAGGAGATATTTTGTCCGGTTCACTTTTCCCAATGCTACATTCAATAGGTCGTTGGAAAGCTAAAATTGCAAAGTTCCTCATAATAGGTGACATAAAGTATATAGACTATGGTAAAATGGGCGGATGAGGAAAATGAGAAATATCTCAGGCTATAGTGTGCTTTCAAGCAAAAGGCTGGAGAAAAAGGGGTCAAAAATTGATCTCTATGTATGAAACTACTATTTCAGTTTAAAAGCTCATTTCAAAGGTGGACTATTTCCTTTAATGTTTACAGCCCCTGAACAATAACCATTGCAAAGGTCACCGGGGTCCATTGAAACGGCCTGTGGCCCTGTTTCAACTGACCCTCAGAGAAGCGTTTCAATTGACCCCATCCGCTCCCGCCATCTCGCACGCGCCGTAAAGCACATGTCAAACGAGCTGGAGGGCATGGGTGTAACTTTGTATACTTTCGAGGTCCCATGTGGGACCCCAATGCCAACATTTGGGACCTCAATTGTCATTTTGGGACCCCAATAGTGGAGGCCCCCGAGACGCACCAGCTACTTTGCAAACGGAGGTCCGATGTTCATATAAAAGGTTCTCGGTTTAAATAGGAGGCCCCTTGGACAAATCGGAGGCCCTGTTGGACAAATAGGAGGCCCCCTGAACAAGTAGGAGACCCCCTGAACAAGTAGGAGGCCCCCCGGAAAACAGGAGGCCCCCTGAAGAAAAAGGAGGCTCTCTGGACAATCAGGAGGCCTCCTGGACAAATAGGAGGCCCTAGACAAATAAGAGGCCCCTAGACAAATAGTAGGCCCCATGGACAAATAAGAGGCCCTCTGTACAAAAAAGAAGTCCCCTGAACAAATAGGAGGCCCCATGGACAAGTAGGAGGCCCCCTGCAAAAATAGGAGGCCCCCTGGACAAATAGGAGGTCTTAGACCTAGACAAACAGGAGGCCCCTTTCACAAAAGGAGGCCCCTTGTACAAATAGGAGGCCCCATGGACAAGTAGGAGGCCCTCTGTACAAATAGGAGGCCCCCTGCAAAAATAGGAGGCCCCCTGGACAAATAGAAGGTCCTAGACCTAGACAAACAGGAGGCCCCTTTCACAAAAGGAGGCCCCCTGGACAAATAGGAGGCCCCTTTCACAAAAGGAGGCCCCCTGGACAATTAGGAGGCCCCCTGAACAAGAAGGAGGCCCCCTGGATAAAGAGGAGGCCCCCTAAAAATAGGAGCCCTCTGGATAAATAGGAGGCCGCTTGGAAAATAAGAGGCTACTTTAACCAATAGGAGGCCCCCTGGACAAATAGGAGACCCCCTGAACACGTAGGAGGCACGCTGGACAATAGGAGGCCTCTTGGGCAAAGAGGCCCCCTAGAAAAATAACAGGTCCCTTGGACAAATAGGAGGGCAAATAGGGGACCTCTTGAACAAATAGGAGGCTCCATGGACAAGTAGGAGCTAGAGGCCCTCTGTACGAATAGGAGGCCCCCTGGACAAATAGAAGGCTCCCTTAACAAAAAGGAGTCCCTTCAAAAAAAGGAGGCCCCGGGACAAGTAGGAGACCCTTGGACAAATAGGAGGCTCCTGCACAAATATGAGACCCCTAGTCGAATAAAAGACCCCTGGATAAATAGGAGGCCCCTGGACAAATAGGAGGCCCCTGAACACGTAGGAGGCCCCCTAGATAAAGAGGAAGCCCCCTGGAAAATAGAAGCCCCCTGGATAAATAGGGGACCTTCTGGAGAAACAGGAGGCCTCCTGGACAAATAGGAGGCCCCATAGACGAATAGGAGGCCGCTTGGACAAATAGGAGGCGCCGTTAACCAATAGGAGGCCCCCTAGACAAACAGGAGGCCCTCTGTAACAGTAGGAGGCTCTCTGTACGTACAGGAGATCGGCGCTCGACCTGTAGAAGCTTAGCTGTATGTACACTAGGAGGCTCTCTGTGCAAGTAGTCGAAGTAGGAGGCTCTCTGTACTCTACCTACAATTACAAATAAGAGGCCCCCTGGGCAACTTAGATGCAACACAAATCGGAGGTCACCTATAAAAAAGCGGGACTTTGTTGGAATACCTGATTTAATAAATTATTTTCCTGATATTCAAATTACTTAGGTAATCCTCGTCCGCACATGGGGGGGGCAGTGGTTGCCATCCCCCCCGCCCTAGGTAGTTTTGTTCTGCTCTGCACTAAACATTTTGATTGCTAGAAGTCGGATGTTTCGTATAGCTGCTGCTCTATCCTTTTTTAGCGTCCACTGAAAATTTCAAGTTTCTGTGGTTTTTGGTTTCGGAGATATGACCTTATTCTTCAGGTAATGTCATAACCCAAATGACAAATACCCAATATCTTGCGTTGGCGTTGGGTCTTGTGAGCTTTTGACACCTTGATTTCGGCATTTTTGTCAGTCTTACCTCCCACCTATCATGGAACATGTTCACTAAAGGACATGATGTGGAGTTTGCTAATGTAATAATTGAATGAGGACTTTACTCCACAAGAAATCGTTCGGGTCGGAGCTTTCGAATTGTATTACAAAGCTTCGTCAGCGTATCGTAATCGGGTTCGGGGGTATCGGTCGCAAAATTAAGGGCGAACCCGATTACGAACCCGATTACGATACGCTGACGAAGCTTTGTAATACCTACCATTCGAAAGCTCCGACGCGAACGATTTCTTGTGGAGTAAAGTCCTCATTCAATTATTACATGGAACATGTTGTTCAATGATGTAGAGATGCCAGGGTCAGGGTCAAGGCCAACCGGTCGTCTAAAAATATTGCGTTTTAGGCAAGCTGAATTTACTTTCGTGAAGTTTCTTTGACTGTATTTTTGGTAAAAGCTTCTCAGTTCATGATCTCATGTAATATGGACACATTCACAATCGGTGCACACATCAGTATACACACAGACACACACAGACATACAAACACATGTCATTGACCTTGAGCTAACTTGACCTGGAATGACCACAGCCAGCAAAAACCTAGTCGGATAGTGTGACAAAGAGGTTCTAGCTGGCTTGGCATCACAATACGGCAGCGTCATCGGTATATGATGAGCAGCGCACGTGATATTCCAACGGGCAACGGTGACCCCAAACAGCGACATTCTTTAGTTTGACCTGAACTGGAAGGTCAATGACTGACCTGATGAGGTAAAATTGGTATCATTGGATTCGTCTCTTCCCAAAGAATCTGTTGCTCTTGACCGCAAGGCTTAAAATCTTGTAAGAAAAAATTGTGGTGATGTCGAATAAGATACCTACACAAGCAGCGGGCCAACCCATCATATACCGATGACGCTGCCGTATTAGTGCCAAGCCAGCTAGAACAGCTCTTTGTCACACTATCCGACTAATTTGCTGGCTGTGGTCATTTCACGTTAGGTCAAGGTCAATGATATGTGTTTGTATGTCTGTGTATGTCTGTGTATGTACTGATGTGTGCACAGATCGGTTTGTGTGTCCCTATTACACTTGATCATGAACTGAGAAGCTTTTACTAAACATACAGTCAAAGAAACTTCACGAAAAGTAAATTCAGCTTGCCTAAAGCGCAATAATTTTATATGACCTAAGTTGACCTTGACCCTGACCCTGACATCTGTACATCGCAGAACAACATGTTCAATGATAGGTGGGAGGTAAGACTGGCAAAAAAAACCGAAATCAGCGTGTCAAAAGCTCACAAGGCCCATAGCCATCGCAAGATATTGAGTATTCGTCATTTAGGACATGACATGACCTGAAGAACAAGGTCATATCTCCAAACCCAAAAGCCACAGAAACTTGAAATGTTCAATGGACGCTGAGAAAAAATAGAAAAGCAGCTATACAAAAAAAAAATCAGGTTTCTAGCTTTAACCCGCGAGTTGCTGGGGGGGGGGGGGCGTTAAACGCCCCACTTTTGTCGCCGGGCCATAGCATAAAAACGGCGCGCTGCAGGCGCGCCAAATTTTGGGTACCAGTAGGCAATTGATTGAAGTTTATTGTGACAAAGTTTCAAAAAAATCAGTCGGAAAATTTTTTGAGATATCGAGGTTTTAGTGACGTCATGATTTCAGAGTTTTCGACCAAAAACGGCATATGTTCAAAAAATCATATGAAATCACAGAATAGACATACAGACATGCCGTAAAGGCCATTACACTGCCAATACCATGAACAATCAAATGGCTATCTTCGATTATTGATTATCGTTCCGCATTTTCCAAAATCTTGAACTGAACCTTGGCAATTTCTCGTGACTACTTCACGACCATGATACATGCATTTCTTAAATTGAACTTTTTGAGCCAAACACGTACAGTGTACACATATGATAAAATGAATGTCACCATCGTGTTCTACGCCCCAAATTACCCATAAAACATGTGCCACAGGCTGCGAATATCAGTTTCGATTTTCGGGGATATGTGCTTACCCGGTTGACCTGACCTTGACCCTGACCTATGCTTGACTGACCCCTACATGGAGCTGACACTCTTGTAGGCCTTATATGATGAATTGTGCACCGTTTTGACAGAGTTTATGACGAGAGGCGCCCATTGCGAAGTCCTGAAGTCCATGCTACTGAAAGCCCGATTTCAGGTGTTTGACCTGACCTTGACCCGACCTGTGACCTCAAAATTCAACTTTAAAGTACTCATCTGAAGCGTCTCGTCGCGTTCTTTCGTTTGCCGCCTCGTGCGTTTCGCTGCGCCTATCGGTTCTCGAGTTTTCGGCTGGGGGCGTTTAACGCCCCCCCCCCCCCCCCAGCAAACGGTGGGTGGCGGATATACCCCAGCAACTGCCGGGTTAAAAATGTTAAGTGTAGAGCAGGAAAACTAACTTGGGGTGGCGACCCTCCCCCCAGGTGCGGGCGAAGGTTAACCCTCACACTTTCTGGGGTCGGCTTACGGCTAGATTCGTTGCGCAATGCTGTGCCGTTAATTTTTTCTATAATAAAGGCATTGTGTTTTATTGTCAAAAGTGAAAAAGCCAGAAATTTTCTTCGATTTCGGATGCCGCGGAGGATATTTACATACAATGTCACTCTGCTGGCCTGGATCCACCAGTAGGGTCAGGTGGCCTACCATTTCTTTATCAATATCAAAAAAAAAAAATCATGGCATCAGAGCTGTGACGAAAAATAAGTGGCCTAAATTCGATGAGAAAACTGGATTTGGGGGTACCCCAGGTTTGGCTTCTGAGCCTCTGGTCCCCCAATGAAAATTTCTTAGAGGGTGCCCTGGCGTGGTTCGTAAATTACCGCTTCCGCAATTGGAGGCCCCTAATTGCTTGGAGGCCCCCACTAAATGGAGGCCCCCTTGGACGTTTGGGACCCCAATGGTGATGTCAAAGTTTCACCCATGCTGGAGGGACTGCATCATGCTGAATGAAGGGCCAAATAAGGTGTTATTCCGGAGCCAGGAGTTCTTCTTTCAGCAAACAAAGGTATATGAGATATCACAAAATATTCATAAAAACGATTTCTCCCAAACGCCCCTCAAAAACACAAAAACAAGTGTCAAATCAAAATTACCGTCCGTTTGCCGCCCAAATGCCGTTGACAAAGGAAGTGGTCGAGCGCGGATGCGCAGTGGTGTCGGCAACGCCATATGTTGCATACTGTTGAAAATAAAGCCATGTTTCATCTGACCCCGTGTTTCAACTGGCCCCGCTCTCCCCTATAAACGGTGATCATTTGCGACTGAAACCCATTGACGTCTATAGTTTTATTGAAGCCCACGGCGGTCGCGCGCCTCGTGTTCGGGGACCGTTTGGGATCGAGGTTAGTCATGTAAACAGTGTGTGACGTTGACATTGAGTCGGTATGCGGCTTGTCAGCTCACGGCCAGACCTGTCGCCTGTCGTTGGCCGCAGCGGTGGGTCTCTAATGCCCCTGTCGCCCTTCCAGCGACCCTCCCCTTCCGCCGTATCGAGCCTATGACTCACTGGCACAGACAGACACACAGACAGACACGTGCGCTCAGGCTGTGTAACTGCGGAGGGCGCACATTTCACGGCTGGTAGCAGATTATTGACGCTGCAGAGGGGTAAAGTGGTGCAGTGCACAGCCATTGCAGAGACGGAACCCAGCCCTCAGCGGCCCAGACAGACGTCTTGTGCAGAGCACGGTGCCGCTTACACGGCGGGGGCGGTTTCCTGTTTACTCAGCTAATGTTATGGGCAGATGTATAAACACTGGGGCTATTCGTATGGCCATTCATTGCTCTCTTATCCACCGAATGGTTTGCTCTGGATGTCATGAACGGTACAAACCACACACGCTGCTGAATAATGTGTCTTGTTGCTGGGCGGGTGCCGGAAATGATAGGTATTAAGATGATCGACTTTTCACAAATGATATCCACCTATCACGATGTCCGCTTCTTTCTTATGCCCCGCAGCCGTGAGTGTCATAGCTACCGCGCATCGAATGGGATGTGCAGTGTGCAGTGTGCACCCGTGTTGTGGCTCGATCGATCCACAAGCAGCCCCCTCCTAACCCTTCCCAGCTGTTGGTCTCATCAGACTCGAGTCTCTCTGACATGATTATGAGTTATTTGGCCCACCCTGCTGGCGGAAACTCACAACTCACAGGGAGCTCCGATGAGCCGTGCGTTCTCCCTTAGCCAGCGCACACCGGAATATCCTGACCATGTGCAATGTCGGGAAGTCCATGGCTGGCAATACGGCTGCAGACTGCAGACAGGCTGGTGGTTTTAACGTTTGGCCGTTTCCAAGAACGGATGCTATCTTTCCGTACTTCGAAGTAGCACCAGCGTAGCGTGCTGGGGGTGGAATGTGTCGGTATTTTTTATGTGTCGGAGACGACTATGCCATGCTGTTTCCTTAGCACGGTTCGTCATTCTCTTGGATTAGAAAAGAGGGTCACCGATTTGCTAATCGTCTAAAACAGGCACTGATCAGCTCTGCTTGTCTCGCTGGTCTGTTGTCTCCATGCGTCTCCTCATCTAACCACCTCCCTCCTCGGTTCATTGATGGTCGAGCGCCACTCGTCTGCTTGCCTCCACGGGTCCCCGCGTCTCTGTCCGTCTCTCTCATCTCTAACCGCCTCCCTCTTCCTCTCTCAGGTGGTAGAGCGCCACTCGTCAGCTTGTCTCCTTGTGTCCCCGTGTATCTAACCACATCCCTTCTTCGTCCTCTTTTAGCTGGTAGAGCGTCACTCTTCAAGGTGTCTCCATGTCTCCCCGGGTCTCTGTCCGTCTCTCATCTAACCTTCTCCCTCTTCCTCTCTCAGGTGGTAGAGCGCCACTCGTCAGCTTGTCTCCTTGTGTCCCCTTGTATCTGACCGTCTCTCCATATCTAACCCCTCCCTGTTTCTCTCTCAGGTGGTAGAGCGCCACTCGTCAGCGCTGGCACAGCTGGCTGCTAGTAAGGTCCAGCAGGAGAGCCAGCAGTCACAGCAGCTGCAGCGACTGCGAGTCGAGCGCGACGAGGCCCGAGAGGAGGTAGCCAACATCGAGACCATGTTCGCCGACCTCCACCGGTTAGTGAGATTTGTATGGACAGAACGTGGATAACGGATATGTATAGGAGACTTGGACGGGACGTGGGTATTGGATATTGACGGTATGCGGATATTAGACATGGACGGGAGACAGGCAGTTGGTTTGAGGCCACTCGTGATAGGTCGAGTTGTTTATTCGTGACCTATAACGAAAACGGTAGCAGTGCATTCATACCAGGAAGAAGTGGAAGAAATACAACGCTTAAGATCGTGTTTATTCTCTATGAAACGTTGGGTTAAATCTCGGATAGATAAGTTTATACGAAATTGTTGAATGCTGTATACATATAAGATGTAACGAAACGATAAGCTGTAATGTCCGTTTTAGGTTTGCATCCTTACGTGCCGTCGACAATATTTATGTGACGTTAAGTGGCGATCTCTAAAGAAGACGTTTAACCCTCTCGTTCTCTCCGCGCAGTAAATACGAGAAGAGTAAGGCGCTGGTGGCGGAGAACCGTCAGAGCAGTGAGCTGGTGTCTGCCGAGCTGGACCACGCGCTGTCGCAGGTGTCGCGGGAGCAGCAGCGGTACGACATGCTCCAGCAGTACGCTGAGGACACCATGCAGAGGTGAGGGACGAGGGCTGAGGAGAGAGGGAGAGGGGAGAGGGAAGGGAGGGCTGACAATACGAGAGGAGAGTGGAGCTGAGGGAAGGGGCCAGTTGGTCAACTGATGGAAGAGGATGGCGTAGGTATGAGCTGATCATATAGGAGGGAAATTTTGTTTGTTTACCGTAATACAGACATCGCTTCCGTTGCTGCAATTGAAGGCTCAGTAGAAACATGGGTAGGTACGTTTTTTCAACAGCTTAGTTTATCCTGTAGGTACTTGATTCCGTCACTATCTTATCGCACTATTGAGGTTACAAGATATGTTCAGGAGAATCCATGATTTCAATTCTATGATTCTTCTCAGTCGAAATCAGCACGCGATAACCATTCAGAAGCTTGTCATTTTTACTGGGGCTTATGTTATCACACTCAATCGTATGCCTATGATTCAAGCCGCGTCACTCAACTTTGAGTCTTATGTCTCCACTTTTCCCGTTGTGTAACAACATCTGTCTTTCTTTGGACCTTGAGAAGACTCCTTAGCTAAACTCGTCTCATTATCCGCCACCTGACCTCGACATGTCATTCTCCTCAGGCTACAAACGGACATGGAGCTGGAGCAGAAGAGCCAGGAGACGGAGGCGTTGCGGATGTCGGCGCGGCTCCAGCTGGCTGAAAACAGAGCCACCAAATTAGAGCGAGAAAACCAGGAGGTGACCGCCATCTGTGACGAGCTCATACAGAAAATGGGAGGTCACCGGTGATGCCGCGGCTGGCCCGCCGCGACATCTATATTAGTCAAACAGTGCTTGCATCGTTAGTCGCTAGGTGGCGAGCCGACTGCGATGCGAAGTGCCTGAAAGACAGCGCCGCAGCGGGCGTGCGCTGTAGCATCCGTGGTGGTTGCTCTGGTGCAGCAGTCGGGGACGGCAGCTGAGCGCAGAACAGTGTGAACGATCACCAGACGCTGCCGGTTGAGAAACGCTGCGCTGCTTCGCTGCTGCGCTCGCTCGCGCTGGCTGCTGGCGCCCTCTTGTGATAGTTTTGCGTGTGCCGGCCGTCCGGCGGGTGGGCAGCTTTGTGAATGGGCACTGTGAATGTGAGCGAGGCGCGGCGCGTGGCTCATTCCTTGTACTCCACGCGCTGAGACGTCGTGGTGCTATGTCGCGGCTGCCCCGTGCAGCAGCGGAGGTGCTGTGTTGGAATTGGTGCTATGCACGGTGGTTTTCTGTTCGCTTGTATTCGTGTTGTTGAGTGCTAATTGGTCGGGTCGACTTGGGGGATGAACACTCAAAAATAGTTTTGTCGAAAATGTTGGAAAACAGTTGGAATTTGAAAGCAGGGTATTTAATGTTGTAGGAAGCAGTCTTACTTACCGACAGCTTATACTGCGCCGTCTTGCGCTATCGTATGGACGTTTTAATATGAATCTCACTGGCGCCTGTGTATCTTTAAGTGCTCGACTATTTGCTGACAATATCGTCTAATTATTTGGATTTGATTGAGAAACCAAGGTGCCAAGCATCGTCAAGTAACTTAAATCCCGTCTTTTTCAGCTGAAATATTTTATCCGTCGTTATACTGATGTCGTACACGCGAACCTTGTATCGCGTTCACGTATCCTAGATCATGACTTGTCTCACTGACTGACTCTAGAATTTACGTGTATCCTTATGTGAGTCATTGTGAGTCCTGCATAACGTTAGTCTTGTACCGAACTTTGACTGACCAACGGGCGTGCCCCGCTGCGAACTAAGCTACATATGCCTGTCAGGAAGCGACGTAATGTTACGATCTTCCTTTGCACAACTGTAGTGAAGGTACGCGTCTGCGTACTACCTATAACGGCAGTTCGGGTGTGCACTGCCGTGAAGGCATGTGTCTATGTTATAGCTGCGGTGCAGACCGGAAATACATGGGTGTACCGATGCCCCGGTGTGTTACCGAGCGCGTGGAGTGTTGGCCACATGTCGCTCGTGCTGTCTGTGAGAGGGGCGGCAATTACACTATACTGAGCTCGAATCACAGGGCGAGCTGATCTTGGGTATAAGGATGAGTGGGATCGAGGTCTTACAATCACTATTTTGCCATAAGATACTGCTCATAGCGGACACGTAGCCTCGGCATATACACATGTAAAAGTCGAGACGGACTTTTGAAACGATGTTCCTTCCTAGCCCGGGTTCGGACATGTAAGGGTTAGGCCAGGCCGTTATACCTTCCGTGGCAGTCGTCTTTTGGAAATTTCATTTTATGGGGTTTGCCGTAATTTTTAACGCTTCGAAATTCGATTGTTCTCGCCATTTTATAATCAGTACCTAATCCTTATCAGACACGCACTAAGTACAAAATCATTAGGCCTTTGTCCGCCTTCCCCAAGTACGCACTGGCCAATGTCTATGTGCTGCGAATACATCGTCTTCGAAGCCCAAACTGTATACTTCTGGCCTCTGGGCATGGACCCGCCCCAAGCCGAGACCCTGTGGAACGGTGACGTCACTTAGCGAGCTCAACCAATGGGAGTCCGTCCGTTCAGTGACGTAGCTCCGGGCACCGGTAGGCGGCTGGAAGGAGCGATGTTCAGGCGACCGGCAGTAATTCTTCCGTCAGTTTGGAACGGTGGGCTGCAGCGATTGGGGAGCGGTACCCAGCCTCCGGAGGTCCAACATGGGCACACATGCAGCGATAGAGGACGGATCTAAACGGTGAGTGTTACCTGTGCTCGGGAGTAAAATTACAGATTAGTGACGATTTCGAACTACGAACTCTTCATTTTATATCATTTAGTGTCACATTTTATGAGTGGTTACCGTCACATATGACATTGTATGCAATTTTTCTGTACCTTTTTTCAACAATATCTTGACATTTTGGTTTTGTTTAGCCCAACGTTGGTCTCCGACTATTTCTCGCTGGACTTCACCGTACCGATTATTTTAGCATTTCGGTTATTCTAGGCCGAACTTATTGTCCTAAACGGTGTCCGTCAATGTCGTGCACATTTAGAATAGAACATATCTGATTCTGCCCAGCTCAAATAGACTTGAGCTTCGTACACAACAGCGCCCTTGGGGCGAAGAATACGTGGTCCGTGGTCCATACCACTTGGCGGTAATCCAAGGCGTTTTGATGGGGTCAACGACTCAACATTCTGAGCGATTGACGTATAATAGAAACATGTTTTACATCAAAATTGACCGAAAATGACGTCATTCTGACGCCATTGTCAGCCTTCCTTTTAGGGTCTCCACATTTTCATTTTGTCAGGATGTGTAAAATTGATGTCCAAAGGGATTTACAAAGTTTGGTGACCCTACTTGCCTTCGTTCAGGAGATATGGAGAAAAGAGGACAGGGGCCCGCAACGGGGCGCGGGTTAACCTATTAAAAATACCTAAAAGGTAAAAAGGACTCGTGTGACTGAGGTGCGCAGCGACTTATTTAATTTAAGGTCAAGCAAACAAGATGCTTTGAATTTTTCCAGCAATATTATTCACGAGTGCTAAGATTTATTTACCCACGCCATGCTGGTGGTCTAAGTTTTCCGTGTCGTGCTGGAGGGGGTGGGGCGTTTTCACGCCCCCACACCTATAACTGGGCTCCTGGGCCACGTAGCGATATGCGGTAGGCGGTAGGTACTCGAAAAAGCGTCAAAACTATTGCATGAAATAATAAGGTCAATTTTTAGGTCAGGTCAGAAGTCAGGTCGCCAGAGGTCATCAAAGGTCCAATTTTGCCTATATCAACAATTTTCGAAAAACCGGCGCATTATAACTCGGGAACCAGTAGAACTACAGCGCCTCGGAAAAGTTTACCTATTCGGAAGCCCTTTTAACGCTCTCCCGGAGTGTGGCCTCAGATTCGACATCAGGTCGGTGGTTTAGTCTCCAGAGGGCAAAAACTAAAAAAACGTTAAAAGTATTTATTTTCTGCAATAACTTTTGACCCAAGAGAGTCACGGCATTATTTTTGCGAACATCGTGTTCCTCACATCGAGACGCGGCGAATCCGAATGAATTATAATTTGACCTGGAAAAGTCATTTGGAAGATTTGACTTCAAGGTTAAGGTTATGATCTGACCGGAAAAGGGCATGTTGCGATGCAGTCGATCCGTTTCGTCGAGCTGAACACATCTGAGGTGTTTTCACTGTTCACCGCTCTAGCATGTCTCTATCAAAGGTTAATGTCAAAGAACTGGTGGGGACTTTGGACCTGAGATGACCACAGGGTACAAAGAGGGGTCAATTGCAATGCAATGTCAGGTGCAATTTTCCGATTCAATGTGGCATTGTTACCGATCTATACCGATGCTAGAGTGTTTTTTTTTTTCATTAACTTGTAATGGAGAGGTCGCAAAATTGACTTCACCTTAGGTTTCAGGTACCTACCTATCGAAATTCCGAGAAAAAAAAACATTTTATACATACTGATACTCTTAACAATCGCTGAAAGTTTCAAAGCGATCTTTCAGTCGGTGCAAGCTATGGCGAGCATTGGAACTTTTTCTGAAGTAAGGTCACTTGATGTGACCTGGTAACCTGACCTTGAACGACCCGGGTTCGAAATTTTCACAACATGTGCAGAAAAGATTCATGAACAGGTGCATCAAAAACGCCGGCACTGCACAGTGCACGCCGCCGTTTTTACATATACGAGTATTTGCGAAAAAATATGAGGAGGCGTAAGAACGTCCCCCTCCCCCAGCACGTAATGCTTGGCTAAAATAGTAACATATACTACGCACTGGTAACTATAAATTATTAGAGCTATTACTGATCTCGACTACGATCTGCATTGGTAGCGAATTTGGTCATCGCAAGAACGTTCAGGCATTGCGAAGTCTCTTTTGCCTTTTTTAGTGGCCAGTGTGGCCTTAACTTTCGTTAAAGGCCTCGCGAGGAAGACGGCGACCTAACTACGCCGTGCGAGGAAAACCGGCCGACCTAACTAAAGTCGGTGGCCACTTTATTGCCAGGCAACATAGAGATAGTGCGTCCATTTGCCCCCATGAAAGTAGCTGGAGCGTCAGTGAGGCCGCGGTATCCCCGAACAAGCCCCACCTGTTCAAACCTAACGTTGGTTACCTCACTCCTGCGTCATCTAGGCACTGGCTGTTGACAGATACATAGGCGAACCCTCACGCTCTCTATCAGCGGCGATTGCTCTCGTTTCAATCGACCGCCGCCCCATTAAGCGCCATTTGTGGAATCCGTAAACACGCCTCGATGATCTAAGGTCCGGGCATCTCACAGACGAGAGCAGAGCGTTCACACCTCTAGATGAAGGACTCTTATCGGAGGCTGCAGCCTGCGGGCCTCAACGGTAGCTAATGCACTGTGACGTAATGCACTAAATCACCAGTGACGTCATCCGATTTAGTGGAAGAGACGAAGAACAGTGGTCCAGTCCAGGGTAGGTAATCTGTGCACGTAAAATATCATGGGTATAGGTACGCTGTAAAATACAAATAAAGCGTGTGATTCCCTTACGGTCGCGTAAATTATATATAATTTAATTATATATAATTTACGCGTCTCGTCCACTAAATCGGATGACGTCACCGGCCAGTGCATTAGCTACCGTTGAGGCCCGCAGGCTGCAGCCTGCGATAAGAGTCGCTATTAGGAAGCTTTTCGCTCCCAAGCTTCCATGGGTCAGCCAGTTTTACAATTAGATATGTACCCTTTCTTTTAGTTTGACTACTTTGGTGCTTCATCCGCATTATCGCATGCACCCATACGACACAATCGACTTAAAACAGTGTCTCTGAATCTTTTTTACTGGTCGCTCTGCGATGCTTTAGTGACTGCCACCGTGCTGCGCTCGTGCAGTAGGTACCTACATATGTATGTAGGCGGTGAAACCGGCCATCTTGGACCGCCAGCCTCGCTCTGCGACTGCTGAACTGATGGCTGTTTGCACGCGTGTTGTGAGTGTGTCCAAACAGGAGATATATCACCGTTCGGTGGCGTTAAAAATGACAACGGTCTATTGTGATCAACAAGCAATAGATGACTGTGAATGTTTTACACGCACTTTGAGTAGTGAATAGTACCTACAGTATGGGGATGATCGAGTTAGTGGTTGAATGACTTAATCTGGCCTATTAACTGTTGACCGATTTCATTGAGAGTCAAGTAGGTACTGCATTTCACCCATCGATGTGTAGGTATTACGATAAAATATCTCAGCAGCTGGTAGTCTTTTTACCAACTTCGCTGGTTTGCGGAGTAGGTATCCGTTGCCTTCATTGGAGATTCAGATAAAAAATTGCCTTTTCTTTTAATCGCCATTGATAAAATAATAAAAAGCATTTCATGTGGCCGAGTTTTACCCAACGAAACTAAAAACACCAAGCACCGTATAGACGCTAACGTCTCAACGAAAGCAGTAGCCACTTACCGATGTCAAGCGCACAAAGCTGTGCACTTCCAATTATCACCGAAATCAGTCGGCCGTCACTGAACTCGCTCATTAACAGTCTGATTTATTGGCTACGAGCACCTGCACTGACATCGACTGACGTTAAACGATCGCGGCTCTGACACTTATTGGGCGATAAGAAGCCACCGGTTCTTTTTGTTGGTGTTTTGACAGCCAAAGTGCACATGTGTGCGATTTGCATCAGGCTGGACCGGCAAAAGGGCGAGTGACTTGCTTATGTTACATGTTGCCGCAAAGTACCTTCTAAGTAGCAGTATTCTGACATTGCAGTGATTTATTACGGGCGGTAACGTTTTGTGGAATAGCTAGCCGCTGTTTCCGTTCGCATGCACCTTATCTACTGGTGTTACACATTTTAGATCTTTCACTGAGAACTTTTAGAGAAAACGGTAGTCTATTACACACGAAACTCATCCAAAAAGCACGGTCTCATAGAATGCAATCATGTATGTAAGGTATACCTACCTATCTTTTTTGCTACCAGTGCGAATCGGCAAACGGGAACGCATGCATTTCATATGATCTTTATTTTATAAATTTCGAGCGTATGATGGAGTTGAAGGGTTGAAAAGGCCAGAAGCCCAGATACACTAAGAAGTCTGCCCAGGCCCATAACCTGTGTCCCGTACCATCCGATTGGTCAATTCCGCCTTGAATCAGCACCTCCTGTGCCCTGAAGAGTTACCATTCGATCACCGTCTTGTCGTTAGTTATATATGGTTTGGGAAAATCACAATGCAAAACAAAAGCAAGGTGAATGGAGCACATTTTTTTACTTTATAACCAAGTCTCCAGAGCGTCCTATTAGGCTTCAGGCACCGTCCAGTGCCACCATGCCACTGCCAGCAGTGACACGCCCTGGGAACGGCATATCACGGCGACGCCATTTGGTGGCACGGTCGACACGCGCTGCCATACGGTCGGCACGACAGTGACCTCTGGTGACCTCTGGTGACCTGTAGAGTGACCGCACTGGCCAGCTCGGCTCCGGTGACTGGGAACCGAGTAATATAGGGGTGTGGTGTGGTATTCGGAGGTCACCGACATTTGTGGCTGCGGTATGGGGTGTGAAGAGATGAAACTGCGCTACCGGTGGCGGTTCACTCGAAAAAAGATCTAAGTGCTAAATGACCATGGCATATGCAATGCAAATGCATCTACGAATATAGCAGTGATGAATAACGGAAGATGAAAGCAAAGACTGGCTGCTCTACGTCATTGCATCTTGTTGCTAGCACTGCTTCCTTGAGCTGCGTAGTGCATTGGAGCTATGGAAAGTAAAGGAACATAGCATTAAATTACAAACTTCCGATCGGCTTGCTTGATGTGCGGTCCCACCAAAGGCGAAATGGCCACAGTGCATGCCGGCGGCAAAGGAGAGGCGTGCTCAATCGTACGCATAACAATGTTCTTCGTGTGGGGCCTGCACTTTGTGTGTTGAATTGCAGATGCAAGAAAAACAAAATGGAGCTGCTTGATGACATGCATTCAGGTCACGTAGGCATGTAGCTTGGTACTGCGATATGTCGTTGCGTGCTAAAAGCCTAAATAAAATCCTTTCTGTGATTGACAGATTCGCATCTCCGGATCGATACACCAGCATCTCTCCTCCACGACTCTCTCAGCTGTCTCCGAGCTCCTCCCTGGGCTCCCCTCCCTCTCCCCACGGCTCTCCGCTGTCCGCCCACCTCTCCCTCTCTCCTCAGCTGTGTCCAGCTGTGTGTCCGCAGCTCTCCCCGAGCCGCGAGCTACCGCAGCTCTCTGAGAGACAGCTGTCCGTGCTGGAGGCGAGCTTCCTTGTGAACCGCAACCCGCGCCACAGCGACCTGCTGCTGCTCGGCGCCGAGCTGGAGATGGACCAGCCGCAGATCAAGGTAGGGACTGGGCGGGCTTCTTGTAGCCGCTCGCGAAACTAAGCGAGATCATTCCTTTATATGTGACCAGTGATCTAAATATGTAAGCATATGCTCGCACACCGTTATTACGAGAATCAAAAATATTCTCAAAGTATTTTGACCTCAAGATTTCCCATTTAAGTTCTTGGCACTGCTTCATAATTAATTATTCCTCGTGATGGTGATGAAAGTGCGTGGCCCAGATGATCAGCATTGAGAATGTGAGCTCGTGTGTGCCAACAGCGCTGGTTCTGTCACCGCCTGGCCTGCTGGAGACAAGAGCAGGGTCTGCAGCCCAACGGACGCCGTGTGGACATGATGTGAGATAGAGTTGCAAAATTTCCCTACCGCACTACCGGCATGCCGGTAATTTTTCACTACCGCAGGTTTTTTCGTGGTATCTGGCATGTCTTGCCGGTAGCATGCCGGTATTTTTGATTTTGCACAAAAAATTATCAGCATATGATTCAAACTTTGGACACTAAGAGGCTATTGAATTGTAATAAGTTGGACAATGGGTGGCTGTTGGGTGGGGCGGTTACTGAAATTGCCAAAATGTGGCATCTCATGTAGGGGTAAGCCAGAATCAAGAATGCAGGTTTTTTAGTATGCCGGTAATTTGGCGGTTTTTTTGCTTGGGGCGTGGTAGCATGCCGGTATCCCAGAAAATGTTTGTGGGGCGGGGCGGTGCCGGTAGCAGCCCATTGGGAAAACTTTGCAACTCTAATGTGAGACCTCGCCTCAGAACGGACGGCGATCGGGACTCGAAGAGGCTAAACAGAGGTGTCAGTGTTGAGGTAGCGCAACGTGACATAAAGAAACGCCACTGATGTTACCTGACAGCAGAGCGGCGGGTGACACTGCTCTCAGACGCGGTTACGAGACGGTACAAAAATAATTGAAGAAAAGGTGCGTGCAGATTGGAAGGACAGATCATGCAACGCCCGAATTGTGGGGACTGAATGAAGCGAGTAGCGACACAGGTGTGTTGAGTGTTGGCAGTTGCCACACGTGCGTTACGATGTGGTGCGAGAAGTACCGTAGTGTATAAACAGTAAGCACAGTATAGAGAAGCCATAGAAGTAAGGCTTTGGGGGAGCGGTGTTCAAAGTGACCATTGCATGATGTTTTTTTTCATGCGGTGGCAGTAATGTGGTAGACACCGCAGGCTCTGTGTGCACCTTGTTGCAGACGTGAGACGCACAGCGTATGGGACACGTATGTTTCACTGTCATGAGTGATAAGTAAACAACTGGCGCAGGACTATATGAACTACACATAATTTCCTGATAAATTCTATCGATCATTTTTGTCACGCTTGATTCATCGACATCATCGCTGACCGGATATTTTATTTCATAATTGATATGATTAGGTATCACTGAATGTTACCTACTCTGATGACCTGTATTACTTTATAAGACGAATTTGCGTAAGAAAATGGATAAAAATTGGGAACTGCGCTGGCGAAATATAGGACTTTAAATGTTTAATTTCATTTATTGCTATCCCGATCCCGACAAACTTATGAACTTGAAGCCGCCAGAAGATAAGGCAGTAGATATATTTGTGCAGGATTCAAGGGTCAACTCAAACTTTCAGAGTCCTTGATTACGTGGTCGTGGCCCTCGACCTTATTCACTAGTGGGCATCTATCAGTATCTATCTTTAGCCACCCGTCAGTCATTGGCCTAATGCGAGAATTGCCCTCTCGCCATCTACACAGCGGAGCAGAGAATGGGCTCAGGATGGTTCTGCTCAGTACCGCCAGGTGGCACTGAGCACCCACGAGTCGAGGGCCAGTGGCCACAGAGAGCCAGACACATTTTCTGTGTTCGACACCACTGATTACATGAGTTCAATTGCTCCAATCCTAATTCCGGCTCCGACCGTCATTTTGAGTTCAAGGTGGATAAATAGACTTCCGATCTGTCGCTTCCATCCTCAGGATAGTCATCTCCTTCTCCTCCACGCCTTAACCCCATGTTCGTTGCTGGAAGGGCAACTTTATCCCATGCGGGATAGCAGCAAGCCCGTAGCCGGGTGCGATGAGTGTCAGGAGGCTGGCGGACTGTCGACTGCGGTGGATGGGCTGGGTGGCCTCAATCGTCCGGACTGAGCCCATCCAGTGCACTGGATGGGCTCAGTCCCGACGACTACCCAGAGTGCCCGCCCAGACCAATGTCGTCCCCTATATGTTACTATATGTTACTATCATTCTCATTCCTCCCGACTCTGATATGGCCTCGTTAGACCGAAAGAGCCCAACTCAACAAAACAAACAAAATTGTCTTGGAATTCAACTATGATTTTAAGCAGCCTGTAGTGGTCACCTATATATGGCCTTGGTGGTCACTATGTATAGTATGTAAATTCGGTTGCCTATGAAAGCTTCAACTATGTGCAAGGACCCATGCCCTCTTGCAGACGTTCTATCCCTCCAGTGGGTATATCATATTCAATGTTCATGCCTTATAGGTCGTACCACTCGAGCATAACAGGCGAGGAAAAACCATAGGACCCACTCCCTCGAGGCGCCCGGGCCGTTACAACGGCTAGGTGGTACTGGTCAATGGTCATATCCCTCCAGAACACGCCATCTGAAGGAGATAAGACACCTCAGTTACTATACATAACTGCATTGCTGGTAACTACGTGTCTAATGCACCACTAATGTTTTTTAGATTGTAGCCTGTAGGATGGAAGCTTTATATGGAAGCTAAACGTGCAGCTATGTAAAAAGCTGCATAGTTCTATATTATTTTTTCATTCGTGTATTCATTTATTCATGTATTTGAAACTTCCCTATCAACTCTGGACTCTTCATGCAGTTTTGCACATGTGAATGACGTCATGAATCAGTAGGTAAAACTTAAAAGTGGTTATAATGTCATGCAATGCTGGCAAAATTTTGCAGCTGATGGCACTAAATGTCGAGCCTACGGACTACCTCACCAACTTCTCCAGTCCAACGATACACGTCATGCAGTGCCGTGGCTGTGGGCGTGGCTGTAGCGTTAGCCTTCGACCATAGCTGCTAGGCGGTACAGCATCCTCGCAGGCGCTCGATGTCAGTGACATCTAGCGGTAATGATATTGTACAGATATGCAGAGCAGATTACATTACTCCTGTACTTAAACATTATCCATTGCACGCCATCAGACTTTATGAAAGGACTATTGGCTTGAGAGGCCACCTTCTGAACGACCTGGAAAGAATTGCGCGCTCGGCGTTGCTATGGCATGACTTCCATTGAAGTTGCAATGTTGATTCGCCAGCGTTGATCTGAGAGTCAACTCACAGCATCTGCAACTGTCAGCGGTTTATCTGTATCATCCAGCAAACACACCCGCGCCAAGCCAGCACAGTTTATTGATGATATCATGACCGTGAACGCCGCCGCCGCTGTTTATATTACGAAATCGCTACGTGGTAGAAACATACACATGTATGCAAAGCCTCCTGGGACAACATAGCAAGGGCCAGTGGCATCGGTCTAGACGCTGTTTGCACATCTAATGGCACAGAAAGCACAAATTTGTCGCGTCTGCACTTGCAAATCCTTATACAAACTGCGAAACAAGGCGTATTATTATTCTCGGCGGCACATAAAAGCTCGATGCATGAATGTTGCAGTGAGGCAGTGAAGAGGCGACTGGCCGGTTCTCCTGCAGAGAGGCTCCTCTCGTTCAAACAGGCGATAGTGGGTGAAGCGGCTACACGCTGTAGGCGACCAGCACCTGGAAGTCTGTGCAGTCGCAGGAGGCGCCCTGGTAGGGAATGCAGCAGACGCAGTGTGTGGTGTTCATCTGTGGGCGAGGGGCAGCGGATCACTGAACACCTCAAATCAATACAAATGCTGCAAATTAGTGCTTATCTTCATAGTTCCTTGCATAGTAAATTGAACTAGTTGGCGTAATAATATTAAATATATCACCAATATATTCGGATATATTTTTGTTTACGCTGGCTCACTGCACAGCAGCTATCCATTGCACTCTTTAGTCTTATCTGCTTTTTAGACAACAAAAAGAAAGTTATAATGCAGCTTTAGAAATATGCTCGTGCAGTTCATTAATAATATGATACTTATGCTTCCATCAATCAGCTCCGTTTAAATTTATTAACACCTGGTCCTGAATTCAGCTCTACCAAAGTTCAAATACCTGTACGGCTACTCACATGTCCGATGATGAATTTGTCGTCCTTTTTGGCGCGCGTCACGTAGAGTTTGTGACCGGAGCAAAGGTAGCCAGCCTCGACGGCTCCCTCGGGCATGTTGGAGCCGTCACAGGGCTCCCAGCGGAGGCGACGGCCGTCCGTGGGCTCCAGCAGCACCTATGGGGGCGGGAAACACATTGTTAGCGGCACTTGATCCCGAGTGTAGAGGTAGCAGCCGTCATTGGCTTCCAGCAGAGGCATGAAGGAGAGACGATCTACTCGTAGGTAAACGTCTATTGTTAACGACACAGGCGGGCTCTTATAAGCTGGCGTTGCAGTTGTTGTAGACCGAGGATAAGGAGACGAATGCCTTTTCATCTGTGAATTGAAATTTGGCTAGGAAGGATTGTGCTAACACAGTTTGAGGCATATATGTAGGTATGTCTCAAACTGTGTTAGCTCAAACTGTGACATATCACAGTGTGGGAATCACACAACTGTCAGCGGCACATTGAAGATGTGATAGCAGCGTAGAAGCCTGCGAAATACTCATATCAGTCACGTGCAATGTTCCAGGTTTGTTTAAATCTCGGAGAGTCCCCTTCAACTAAGCTCTGCATCATTTTGCCGCGTCTTGACCAATCAAATCATAGTAAGAGCCATCTCATGTCACAGCCACACTAAGTGGCCCTCCGCCAGTCAGCTTACCTCGTACTCGTCTTTGTTGAACTGTTCGCCGCAGTAGCCGATCATGCAGCAGGACTCAGCGCAGACCACGGGGCCGACGATGACGCCCTGGTCGTGGTGGGCGCGTCCGACATAAGCGCCGTCCACCTCGACGGCGCCGTCAGGCACCGAGCCAGCCGAGCCGGGAGCCCACTGCAGGTCTGCCGGAAACGAAACACTTCCGGTCAGAAATGAGACATTCGTTATGGCGTGTGTGTCAGCATAGCATGCCTGCGTGTGTGCTATATAAATATAGCTGGTAGTCATTTATGTAGATGCTGGGCATGTTAAATGAGAAATAAATTCAATGATCGATGTGTTCATTCCTAATCGGCATAAGCGTAGAACTGCTGACAACTGTTTTTTAGCTTGGCTTTCAACATATCACAGTTCTCTTATTTCACAGTTCTCTATTTCTGATCTCTTAGCATCTGACCTCCTATATCAAACTTATCTTTCTATGTAGTTGAGGTTTATTTGCCATTAGGTCTACAGTGCAGGGATATTTCTATCTCGCACTCCTCTGAGATGCAAAGATAAGGTCTCGAGGGTTCATAGTTAAAAATCAAGAGTTCAGGTGATGATGGGTCAATTATAATCGAACCATTTTTAATGGTTGTTTTTGTATGAAACTTATGAAATATTAGAATAAAGTGCGCTAAAACTATTTTTCCTTAGATGAGACCATTTAAATATAACGTTTAATTAATTAAGAATAAACCTCAACGTAGAAAGATATAGGATTCCTCATGGCTCACTCGTGGAAGATCGGATATCTTTTCCTCGCGTGTTACAGAAAAACCTCGCTCCTTCGTCGCTCGGTTTTTCAGTAACCCGCTTGGAAAAAATATCCTTATCTTCCACTCGGAGCCATGAAGAATCATCTATATCCCAAGATGCTGTTTCCTCCGTTCGGTCGTTTCCATCCTCAGGATAGTCAAATCCTACTCCTCCACGCCCCAACCCTAGGTTCCGGGCTGGACGGGCAACTTTATCCCATACGGGAAGTTTCCATACGGGAAGTTCCCATTATACGGCCCAGCCCGTAGCCAGGTGCAGTGAGTGTCAGAGAGGTTGGGTGGCCTGCCTGGATGGCTCAGCCCCGACGACTCACTAGGGTGCCCACCCAAACCAATATCTATATTACCAGTAAAACGCCTTTTGGGCGAAGGACGAGCGAGCGAGATAGTGAGCCCTGCACGTGCGGAAGGGCGAGAGGGTACTTCCAACGGACTTGTGCAAAGCACCCTTCTAACCGGTTGCTAGCGGTGTGCCAAATTTGAACGCAATCGGCCCAGCCGTTCCTGAGATCTGGAAGCGGCATTTTGCACGTGCGCACGTGCAAACGGGGTTCAAACTGACTTTTGCACGGCACCCTCCTAACCGGTCCCCAACCGTGTACCAAATTTGAGCGCAATCGGCCCAGCCGTTCTCGAGATCTGGAAGCGCCCCCTGCACGTGCGCACGTGCAGTAGCACCCTAACCGCAACACATGGGAATGCATTGCCTGGTGGGTGCCTACCTGTATGCCAAGTTTCAGCGAAATCGCCCCAATAATTACCGAGTTATTGAAATGGGAACAAATTTGACACCTCTTATTGTTGTATTTTGCACGTGCACTGGGGGTCACTCACATAGATCAAGAGTATCCGACCTTTGGTAGAAGGCATGCAGCTACCCTATAAAAATTAATGCAAGACAATCGCTCAAGCCGCTGCTGAGATATGGGCCTCTCAAAATCACTACTTTTGCAAAACTGCTTGAACACCCTTGACTTTTCACGTGGCACGTGCCACGACGGTCACTGAGATGTATCAAAAGTAGTCAATTACGGGGTAGAAGGGATGGGGCTACCCAGCAAAAAAGACCGCAGGGCAATCGGTCCAGCGGTTGCTGAGATATAAGCCTCTCAAAAGCGTTACAGGCCGGGCCGGGCCGGGCCGGGCCGGGCCGCTCATACTGAGATTTTTCCGTTATATTGAAAAGACTTCGCTTCGCTCGCTGCGCTCGCTCGCTCGTAACTATTTGAGGAGGGTGCGTCTGTCCGTTACCGAGGTCCCGACTTGGTCGTACTTTGCGTGGACTACAGGCCAGACCGTTGCACCTAGCCCGGTGAAATTTGCACAACTTATAGATCAAGGATGCGCGACGTGCCTTTGAGGGGTCTCAGCTCGATGGGATTGGTAGGGAGCGCGTGGCACGTGCTCAAAAAGTGCAAATTCGCGTCATAGACTTTACATGTATAAATCGGCTTGCAAAATCGGGCGAAAATGGCTAAATTTGCCCGACACGGGTCCGATCCCCGTGCAATATCTCGGTAACCGTGGGCCGGATCGGCACGGGGAAAACAGCATTGTGTAGATAACTGAACAGGCTATCGAATGATATGCGGTGCAGGGGATGGCACGTGCCACGTGCACCCGTGAGGGTACTTTGGTTGAAAAATTGCGTTTTTTGACGGATTTTGGAATTGATTTTATTTTTAGGTGACCATTAAACGGAGCGAGTTGGAGCAGCGCCTGTTGGCAAGAGAAATGTACCGCCTCTCATGGGAAAATTGTGAAAAGCTGATTGATCCAAATCAAGGTGGTACAAATCACGGGAGAAAATGGTGTTTGTCTATTTTGTGCCACTTTATTAATCACACAGGTTTTGCTCAATGATCTGATATATCTGGCAATTAAAAATGGCACCGTTGGAAAGAGCATTCAATTCCGTCCAAGGTTCAGTCTTTATTTTTGCATGATGAGCAACAATATTCTTAAAAATGTAAATGTTCCAAACCATTACATTGTCATTTTCAGCGAAATTCATCGATGGCCCTCAAAAGACTTCACGCCAGTTTTCGAATCATTCTTAAGTGTAACGCATGATAATACGACACGGGCACCTCGATGCGATGTATCTTTTTTGTTTTATTACAAAATGCTTGACCATCAAAAAGCAATCGAACGAAATGGATACCAACCAAATCGACACAGAACAACCCAATGCCCGCGGGTCACAAATAACCCTTCTTCGCGTTGCGGAGCACGCGGGTAACCCTAGTCTTCCACTAATTCCTATCATCCATCCGGCTCTGAAATGGTCTCGTTAGACCGAAAAACAAACAAGATGCTGCTTTCACGTGATATCCGGTCGTGAAGCAGCTTCAATATCACAACAAGGTCGTTTCGGTGCAGCCCCACCGGAAACACAACTTCCCGCTCACCCTCCCCTGCCATGCGGGGCCGATGCCAAATGGACCAGAGCCGAGCGCTTCTGATGAGTTCGAACCGCCTGACGACAGCCAATGCAGCGTCGGGAATCAGACCCATGTGCAAACTCTGACCATAATTTATCGCCGTCTTAGCCTGCACCAAGCAGGACCCCTGGTTAGCTGGCTGCCTGCAGCGGGTTCCTATCTAAAGCTATGCTGTCGTATAAGTGTGCCTAGTAAATTGAGGCACGGTAGCTAGTGTTTATTTGTACAAACGTCATGAGTTTTAGTTAAAACACGTTTTATTTTCAATGCGTGCAGTAAGATATTTTTAGTTGCCTTGATAAAATATGCAATGCAGAACTCAGAAGCCTTGAGCCTCGTCTCTAGCTTTTTGCCGTCGTCCTGAAGGCTAAAGCATTCATTATTCAAGCCAGTCAGGTAATGGGGCCCTGTACCTCTTTGCGAGAACACCGTCCTAAATGGGGAAAATCATAATTACTACTCCGTCGCAGTTTTGTTAGCACAAGAGCACCATGCCTCACTACAGCCGCCTTTTTACCGCGCACCAACTTGCAATACGCGCGCCGTTTCGCCATCAGTCAACAAACCAATGCGACGGTCAGTGAAACTGCACATTGCACACGACGGATACCTTCTCTGCACCGCTGTGCACCACTGCGCACCCCCCTGCACCCTAACCTCCTCCCCTCCCCCCCCCCCACAGTGCGACGTGTAACAAATGGTCCTCGCGGCGCACGGTGATGTCATGCATCCCCGTGGAGCCGCGAGCGCGTCCGAATACAAACACATTCATCGGATAGATAGGCGCGCAAAAACAACGCTACGCTCCACCGTGTGCCGACGTGCGTTCTGAATGGGCTTTTAGGGTCGAGCAGAAGAAGCGAATATTTACGACACGTTCGTTTGTAATTAGCAATGGTGATGAGCGTACCACTGCCAATAATGAGCTGAAGATCCGGGACGCATAAATAGTTACTCGTAAATTCAACAATCGGTATAAGTGATCAGAGTATTTTTGCCAAACTTTTGGTATAGTGGTATCAGCACGACTGCTGCAATGGGATTGTCCTTGGTTTTGAACTTACTTTTAAAGATAATAAACATCTATTGCACTGTGAAAGGATGATGAGATCGGCGAGAAAACTTACCTGTTTAACTCGCCTTTTCGGTGTTCTCTGGTCTGAAAGTTGCCAGGTGGATGATGATGATTTGGTGTTTTAGGGCGCACCAGCAACGAGGCTATATGGCGTAGAAGAATGTACAATACATGTACATACATGGAGGGAAAGGAGCCAATGGTACCCACCAGCTTGTGCCTAATGTCCGTTACAGTTTTTGTTCCACCGTGGCTGTGGGACTTCCAAGTTCCAAAAGAGACAGGTGTGACGGAGGACAGCTAAGCGTAAGTCATACGCGATACTTGAGGCGACGTTCAGTTCGAGAATAATAGCTCGTAGAAAGCACCCATAGCTTTTACTTATTGTTTAAACAAGCTCCAATGGCATGACTGGCTAGGCACTGTGAAGTGTAAATGGCTTACTGAGCTCTAAGTTTAGAAGAATTATCTATTTTCGCATTTACCCTTATATGTACTAAACATATTTCACCTACTAATGACCACGACACTGCAACTGATTTTCAGATCGCAATCAGAATAGACGTTGCCATAGCACATGCTTACATTGCGATTAGTGAGTTTTGCGATGCGTAATAAAAAAACAAATGAGGTGTCCAAAATCAAAAACATATGTGCAAATAAAAATCCTTATTTATTACTAGCTTAACTGAGGATCTCTATAAAAAGCGTAAAACTCAGAAAAAAATAAAACAAAGTGAATACAATTTTTTGTTTCACAATAAATTCCCTAATTACCGCCCACCCTGTGCAGGCTCCTACCTGCCATGCTGAATCGGTAGGTGTGTCGGTGTGTCGGCGGGTGCTACGTGCCGGTGCTGTTCGGTCGGAAGTCGGAGAGGCACTGCGGACGCTGGGCCACCCTCCGGGAGGGCGCCGTCTCGCCCCTCCGCCGCCTGGCCGGCCGCCAGCCCGGCGCGGCGTCGGTCAAACACGGGGGTGATAGCAGAGCCGCCACGCCACGCCGTAGCAGCTGCAGCTGGGGCGGCGTGGTGAGTCGACAGGTCATGGCGATAAAGGTGGCAAAGGAGAGCGGGAGACGGCGGTGGTTTGCGGCACGACAGGCAGCGATAGATGCAAGGGCCAGGCGGCAGGCACGGCGTCCGAACATAAAGTGAAGATTTGCTGTCTACTCGAATTTCCCTATACGTTCGAACCCCTCCTTTCTCACAGTATGTAATTAAACGGTAATAGAAAGTGACTACTTCAGCATAACAGTCCTTATCAATTTCCGACTGTATGCCTGTACCTATATGTAGGTACCTAATTGCAAAATGTATGCTTTCCATTTATGTTATGCAAAAATGTTTGGGTTGTTTGTCATTTGAAGACGGATTTCTAATCAAATTCCGCTAGTTATCCTGCCAATCAGATACCCACACCGAGTGGTATCAAACTTCAGCTGAAATCTTGTTTCTGATAATTCCTAGCTAAGTGCAAATACGCATCACACAATAAGCCAGAAACAAGGACGTGGGTCAAGCGTTGACTGAACTTGTTATCAGCCGGATGTGTGGTTGCTCTTTAACTGATGTGACCAAGATGTGACACACATTCCTGGGACTGTAGGTACGTAGCTCATCGAATTGAAGCGTCGGTAACGCAAACGTATGCGTCAGAAAAGATAAAAACGATGCTGGCGATTCCATATTGTCGAATCTTGAAGTACGCTAAGAGGGAAGTGGTGTAGCATGCGCTACGCAGCCAGCTGTAAGTAATAAATTCCGAGAGATTTTGTCAGGATTTTGTCAAGTGGTCCATTACCCATGTGTCTCCACGGGTAATGGAGATGTAATGGAAATGAACCATGTCTCCATGGGTAATGGACCCAATACACCTATGCATTGAAGAGAACTATATATTCGTGTGCCGATGGAGTCTGCAGCAGGCATAACGTCGTCCCGTTACAAACTGTATTAGAAGCAGGCCGCTTACCCGTGGTCGGGTCACCGTAAACAGTGCTCGAGGCAATGGGCGAATCCACCTTGTAAGTAAACCGGCTTATGTGAGTACATCGCCCTTGAGTAATGTTCTTTATCTTTATAGTTCCCTAACGGTCGTTTCGCATGAAGCGATTATTTTCCATTAGTGTGCCTCCTTGGTCTCTGAATTGTTTCTCAGTGCAGCAAAGACACCAAGGCCAAGATGGTACACAAAGCGATGAGCGTTTCTGGATAATGTAACCACCAAGGTTCTTCCCGTTACCCAAGCCGCTATAGTTCTCATGTAACGGAAGACATTCTATAATTGACAAAAATGATGATAGAATGAAGACTCATGACGTGATTTATCAAACTATGGGGCGTGGAGTCGAGGTAACAATTCCATATACGAATATGAAACAATATTCTGATTATCTTGGCCGTAGCAAATCAATATCTCAATTGGTGAGCGTTGCGATGGTCCAAATCGCCCCTAGCAACGCTCCCCCTGCCTGTGCGGCCGTGCCTGAGCCGTGAGCAGCCCCTAATGGCCGCTCTCTGTTGACGTTATCCTCACCGTCTGTTTATGGTTCGGCAGCTCGGTGTCTGCTTATGCTTCGCCAGCTCACCGGTGCAGAGCTGTTTACGAGTCTCGACTGGGTGCCGACTGCGTGCCGACGGTGCAGGGTGTCGGCGACTGAGCTGAACGGCGGGGAGGCCAAACTGTTAGTGTTCAGAGTGGGTCGCAGAGAGAACGGTGCCCAAATTGTAACCATGGCCAGAGGACGCCATTGTCTATTTCTTCTTTCTGTAAGATTACTGAGAAAGCTCGAAGGGAGATTTGAGTCATCAGTCAGGTGTCCTGATATTTAGGATTTGATGCTACAATCATATTTTTAAAGCTCACGTATTTTGTTGTCATGTGATAATAATAAGGATTCCTTTTGGAATGGGCAAACAGTCACTGTTTTTCAAAACGACTGCATATGAAGAAAAAATAAAAATGCTAAAACCAATTCGGTTCAGTTAAAAAAACTGACACAAAATATCTTCTGTGTTTTTAGCACATTCGTATCAAACAGCACGAATCCTTGGGTTTTGGATCATATGCAAAATGTTACAATTTTATATAACCGATGTTGATGTGGTGAATCGGGCCACTGCAACGCCGGGCGTCTGCAGCTTTCCCTGACACCACCTGATAGCCGTGCGATGTACCGTGCCTGGGCATGTCGAGCAGGCTACCCGCCCTTCCTCATCTCCCAAAGGTCCACCGTGCTGAATTCCATCCCCCCCCCCCCCGACAGCCGCCGTGCTGAATTACAGGGAGGGGAGGGACGTATCGGTGAGACCGGCGACAGGCACGGAGCCGATATATGCCGTGCACTGTAACCGTGCACGGCATATATCCGCTGCGCACGACGGGCGACACTAGAGTCGATACAGCTGTGTGTTGCCACGTATAGTCTCACAACCATTCGGCAAATGATCGCTCAAATTTGTGTTAGGTATTTTGCTAGAGGTCGATCCTATTTACATTAGAAATTTCTTCTCACGTATGGGGCATGCGCATTTCTAAATTTGCCATGGAGCAGCAGGACCTCCATATAATGATCCGTCTAACACGTAAGCCTGACAGTCTGTATATAAACACAGCCCAGGGCCTTGCACAAGCATTTTTCCCATTGAGCGGTAAACTCAACCCGCATTCGCGCTAGTCAAACACATGACAAAAGCACCGCTCACCAGCTAGCTACTCGGAATACCACTGTGCAAGGGTGCAAGCAAAGTCATTGTTTTTCGGCACCCAGCCGGATGTCAAGTACCTTTTGTTTGAGTCTTCTGGAGCGCGAGCCATTACGACTCACTTTTTAGGCCGCCGAAGGCCTCACAATGGATCGCAAACGCGGTGGCATTCACGGTCACGCCGCAGTCACTCGGCGAACAGACGCAGACAGACAGACAAAAATACAGACTGTCTGGCGGACAAACGGTCTGGGCACGCCCCGAACCTGTGGCGCGTAACGTCTACAGCCAGTCAGCGTCGCCAGCGCGGCCCGCGCTCAAGGCGAGGCCGTTCATTAGTGCGCTAACAAGCGGCTGGTGCATGTGACTGATCCTGGGAAACAGTGGCACGAAGGGACGCACACTTACAGTCTACTTTTGACGTCGCACACGGCGAGGCAGCTCATTCAGCAGTGCTCTGTCGTCACGCGAGGAGGCAGTAAAAGTCGCTGGGTGTCAGATTTGAACTCACGACGCGGCGATGATCGCCATTCTGCTTTTCGCCTCGGGCGTCCTTCTATCGTCGGCGACGCTGATTGACTTTGTGGCGGTGGGCGAGCGGCGGTACTACTGCAGTGACCGACAGCGGTGGGTGGGCGACTGTGAGGACGAACCCCTCCGTCCCGGCGCCGACGGGTACGGCTACCGACGCGACGAGGGCGTCGGCGTCGGCAGGGGGTACTACACACTCCCGACCGACTACGACGCAGAGCTGGTCTGTGATTTCGGCGCGGATGGAGGCGTCAGCGACGAGGTCACGGTAAGAAATGCGAATGAATGTGATCACGGATCATTCATAAACGTAGCGAGCGAAAGAGGACTAAAAAGGTGTTTCTAAAAGGGGTATGCGTACTCTATCGTGAGCGCAATAACAAAAGATGAAAAGATAACAAACATGAACGTACGCCGTAATACATCGAAATCAAGAATGTTTTTATTCGCATGATACTGAAAAATACCAACCATTCCACTTCCCACTGACCACGTTCTCATGCCCCTCTCTCCGTGCCCCAGAACGTCGCCTGGTTGAGGGTGTCTGAGCCTGACGGCGGCCTCTGGAGCTCCCCGTCCCGTCTCGGTACCGGACGGACAGGCGGCCGGCGGGGTCGACGGCTCCGACGGGGCGTGTATGACAGCCAGTACCGGCACAGCAACGTCGTCCGAACGCGCGGAGGGAGGTGGGTCCGCCCAGTCAACACCAGCTCCGTCATTGGAGTATCGTGCAACGGAAAACTCTAACGTTTACTTTCCATCAGATATAAGATAAGATATTCAAATATGCATTATAAAGTTAGGCACTTTTGATGAGCTTCCCTGATTTGAACCAGCAAAATGTCAAATAAATTTTAGAGAACGTTTTGTCAAGACACAACGATGTAGCTGAACGCAGATATACGATCTTTATATGGCTGGGCAGTGGGCAACGCACCAAATAATGTGTGGTTTGACTCTGTTGCTAAATACCATTACGATCTGAATTGCACCAAACTCTTGATATAACAGTGACATGACGTCATTAAGCGTCACCACCTCCTTCTGCAGGTCCACCTACTACATCCGTGACTTCACCGCCGCTGACTTCGGCACGTACCGGTGCTTCGGGACCGGCTCGGGCGACCGTGTCGTCTTCATGGAGGTTGACTTCAGCCCGCACCGTCGGTCGGGCGGCAAGGTCACGGATATTGTGTTCACCGCCGAGAACGCGTTCTGATTGCTACATGATCTGATTGTTTGTGCCGCTGGCGTGAAATACATAGAAGGGGCATATTATTATTGTCGTACATCTAACAAATTGTTTGTGTATTTTGTGTCGATGTTAACAATGGTGTTGTCGCTGAATACTGATATGAAGATCACACCACTGTTGTAATTCATTTAACCACAATTTAACATATCGCTTTACTCGTAACGCGATTTCAATGCTTACTGAATTCGGTGCCGATAGATACATGTGATTCTTACTGCTTACAACTGACACAATATGCACGGAATAAATGTGGAAATGAATATTTAGCTATACGGTTACTTAGTATACTTTATGTAAGTACAACTGATGTTATAATTGCACACCGTTATCCTACATGTATACTGTATAGGGCCCATGCGGAACAATTTATTGTGCAGTGACGTGACCTTTATCTTTGTATTCTGATTAGTCACAGAGGCGCAACACCCAAGCTTGTTGGCAGTGATCGCGTCTTGCATGCGATGTAGTGCAGTTGGTATGGGTAGAACACGTGAAAGATAGTGATTCGTTGTAATTATTCGTACCCTTGCTTATTGACGCAGGGATTTGCAATGTTCTCGGCACTTGACTGTGTCATGATGATCATTGATCAATTATGTTAGAATGCACCTTAAATGCAAATACTGTGTAATGTTTGAGTGACTAATTGGACGTGATTACGTGATACTAACCGTAACGTGACTAGCCGGAAGAGAGCCATATCGACCCATACCCCTGTTCCGACGGGCGACGGCGTTTCACTTACACCGGCCCAAGACTGGCATGTTGAAGTTGCCGGGGCAAATCAGACTTGAGCCAAACCAAATTGCTGGCTGGGGTAGGTACTCCACCGCATGCTCATTTTGTTTGTTGATACTGACAAGAATCTGCTGCGTAACGGTACTCAAAATGAGATGATCTGAATCAGAGGTAGTAGGGGCGCTGAACTGAATATGCCGAGTGTTCGCGATTCATAAATAAAGCAATACAAATAAAAAGCAATAAAATAATGCAATAAAAATATGCTATTGAATTGCCATCGAAAAGCCATATCGTAGGCCCAAGCAAGACCTATAATCGTCACCGGCCGAGGAGGGGGGGGGGAAGGCGGGTGGCCCCCCGATCCGATAGGTTTTTTCGCGATAGCTCCGAACACGCTGACGATAGAGAGCTGAAACTTGGCATATCTGACCTCTAATTCAAGCCGGATCTTTTGACATCAAACGCATTTTTGGGTCAGGCCAGGTCACTGACCTATGACGTTATAAGTTAGAAGTGAACCTCTGCTGCCGTTTTTTGCGAAGTTATTCACCAAAATAGGACTCGGGTAAAAGTAGGTCCGCCGAGGGATAATATAATAAATGCCCCATTGAACTTGATGAGAGCATGTCGTAGGGTACAGGCATTAACACATTTTCAATAGTTTGATCTTCTCACTAAGTATCCAGGCGATGGCTTTTTTTATTTGTTTGTGTTTTTATTTTATGATTATTGCGGATCGCTAATTGTAAAAGTGGCTGCTCTACAGGTATCTCAAGAACATTTGCAAAAATAGTACGCAGACCATTTGACAAAATATTTTTTCTTCCAGAAACAAAAAAATAATTTATGCACTATAACAACCTAAAAATACATATATCGGTAATAAATATCGTTGCAAAAACTTAACAGTGTTTTGTTTGCAATTACTTTGGATAATTGTCGATGGTGGCGCAGTTGTTACGCTCAATATCGAGGAGAAAAAAATGTATAAACGCTTTGGGAAAAACTTAGGATAAATACGACAGAGAAAAAGGTAAACTGCGTTAAATCGTTTTGTTTAAAATTGTTACATAAAAGCTACGCTAATGGAAGACGTCTGCGCAGTCTGAACCTGAAAGGCTGTATTTATTTGGGCTATTGGATGAAAATAGCCTTTTGCACTCTGGGCTCAAAATTGATAAAAAACATACCATAGATATTATCAGGAACCATATTTCGACATAGAGATTATCCACCCAATCTCTTATGTTGATGTTGATGTACCCCTGAGAAAAAAACGCACTGAAAGGCTATAAGCAGAGCAAAAATGCCAAAACGTAAATTAACCTAACCTTTTCATAATCAGTCAGGACTCAGGGAAACTGCGGGAAAATCTGCTATTTTTGTGCTCATCTATTTTTAACAGAAATCTGGGTCATGTTTCCCATTTGTCCTGGTGCAGGTATTAGTTAATTCCTATAACATAGACATTCTATAAATACATTTATATTTACCTACTAAGAAAATTCTGTTGTATAGTTTATCTGTTTCACAATTTTCAAGTCTGTACTATTCACTTAGGGATCTACAGATGGGTCAAGAAGTTCACAGATGGGTCAACAAGTTCAGAGCCCATGGGACTATGCATAATCTCAATGGTAAAGACACTAACAGGCAGTCACACTCTGGACAACCGAAAACATCAAGGGCACCGAATGACATTGCCGCAGGGCAGGCCTGTGTGCCTGCAGTGCTGGGGCACTCACCTGGAGCACATTGTGAATGTGGTGCATCAGTAAAACACACACTGTACCTAATCATAATGTATTTGTAGTGAAAACTTGAAACTTGGTGGATGTCTGCTGCATAGGTGTGACCCAAAGTGGCCAAGGTTTGGTCATGGATGAATACCTAATCCATGGTTTGGTGATGATTCTGAAAAAACTTCAGAAGTTATTTGAATTTTGGTGATGACCACTTTGTAGTGTGACCAGGCACTTTATTCTTTAGTAATAGTGTAAACTGTAAACTGTAAGACAAGACTGAGGTTTCAAATTTTTATTCTTTGAGAAGCATTCAGTTTCATGGTCATTTAACTTATACCCAGGCCAGGCATAAGTGCATGTTTGGTAGTTTTTGCAGCATTTGTAAGCATATAAAAGGCAAAAGAAAACTATTGGGCCACAGAAGTAGCTCCATGCCTGTATTGCAATTTTTGTACATGTGCAATGTGCATGCTCAATGTTAAACAATGACCATTGGTATGATCAAGTGCTCTTTTCCAAGGCCCTAAATATACCTCTTTTCCATGGCTTGGTTCTAGTTCTAGGATCATGGCTGCACCTGGAGGATCTTCTGATGCTCAAAGAAGGGCCAGAAATGCTGCATTGAAAGACTACTATGGCTGCAAGGCTTCAAGTGAAATGGCTGATAATGACCTGTATAATTTGAATTCACCACATTTCAATCCAGATATGTATCTTCACCAGCTGATAAAGGTTTGCCTGTTTGATATGTTTGTCATTTATTTAGGTCAGTATGTTGGCTGAGTAGTGACTAGTGAGTATGTAATATCACATCTCTGGTCATATTTCTGGCTGGGTATTGGTATGTGTGTGTCATCCTTTTTTTTGTTGTCCTCAAATTGAGGAATACAATAACTGCTTGTCATTGATATGTTGAAAAGATTAACAGTTTCAGCAATCTATCTTGTGAAAATCCTCATGATTGTACCTATCCATTATTCATGTGCATGTTACGACGTGAGCACCATATTTATTTCAGGAGTCTTCTCTCACTGACCTGATGGACACAGAGGCGAATATATACAAGCAGATTCAGTCTCTGGACAGTGAGATGCAAACACTGGTCTATGAAAACTACAACAAGTTCATCTCTGCCACCGACACCATCAGAAAGATGAAGGTCGACTTCAAGAAGATGGAGGATGAAATGGAACGTTTGGCTGAAAACATGACCCACATCACCGCGTTTTCAGCCACTGTGTCTGATACACTGCAGGTAATAACCGGTGGTGTGTACTTGTGGTACCTATGTATTCTATTTACCCACAGCTATTGCTTTTTGAGGTAATGCAACACTTCAATAGGCACCTTTCAAAGGTTGCTGTCTGTTGAAAACAATCAACATGTTCACCACATTCCCCTGTTTCAATCTGGTTGTCTGATGTGTCTTTAGTCTGTGTTTGTCTTGACACCAGTTTGCGTCCTCAGGTTCGTCGCGATGAAATCAACAAGCTCTCCAACACTCATGTTATGCTGAAAAAGCTCCAGTTCCTCTTTGAACTACCAGCTCAGCTCAAAGACGCCATCGATAAGGAAAACTACCAGCAGGTAAGGCCAATGCAATGTGTTTAATATCCAGCCATAGTGAAATTATGTAGGGACATGACACTCCTGACTGAATACGTCTTAATTTTTCCATCCTGGCCATTTCGATGCCACCAGGTGTTGAAGCGCCTCACTTTAGCCTCTGACCATGGCAGATTATGGTGGATTGCCCTTTATTTGACCTCCCGCTACCCCTGAGGGAATATGGAGTATCCGCCTCCTCCTGAATTGCCAGAGGCAGTAGAGTACCTGCTATTTTCCCTCCCTTACCCCTCAGGGATTGTGGAGTGAAGCTAGTTGGCCTCTCTCCGACCCTGTCAGGCATTTAGATAAACTCTGAACTCTCCCTCCTACCAGGCGGTGGAGTGCTGCCTGACATGCCCTTATGCCTGTCAGGCAGTCGAGTGTTCTCTGTTTAACCTCCCGCTTACCAGCTGTCATGTGATGGAGTGTCCTCTGTCTGACCTCCACGACCCCTAAGAGGTGATGGTATATTTGACCCTCCCCTCCCCCCCCCACCAGACAGTGAAGTACCCTCTGACCTCCCCTCCCCTTGTCAGGCAGTCGAGTACCACCTGCAGTCAGAGCGCGTGCTGGAGCAGTACGGCACGGCCCCGGATACGGCCAGTCTGCAGGGGCTGCGCGCCGAGTCGGCTCAGAGCATCACACGGCTGGTGGCTGCCCTCCAGGACCGGCTGCAGGACGACCAGGTAATGGCCGAAGAGTGAGGGGGTAGGGCGATGGGGTCGGGCGACCAGGCAATGGATGATTGGTTAGGGCGACCAGGTAATGGGTGATAAGTGAGCTGGGAGACAGGACGACCGGGTAATGGGCGGGTACAGAACGACAAGCCCGGGTAATGGGAGATGGGATGAGCGCGAAGAGAGGACGACCGAGTGATGGGCGATGAGGCCGGACGACCAGTTAATGGGTGATAAGGTTGGACGAGGATAGGACGACCAGGTAAATGGGTGGGTCGGACGACCTGGTACTGGGCGATGAGGTCGCATGGGATAGGATGACCAGGTAATGCGCGATGAAAACGGGCAGATACAGGACGATCAGGTGATAGACGATGGGAACGGGCTGGGTCGGGAACAAGACGACCATGTAATGGGCGATACTGTTGTATATTGGTCTGTTCCAGTCGCACTTCCTAAGACCTCTAAACTCCTCCAAGATTGCTTCCCTGTTCCAGTGGTAGGTCTAGCCCCTACAAAGCCAAGGAGGGCCCTGCTCCAACCTCCTCTATCTTGCTCTTGGAGGAGTTTAGAGGTGTTAGGAAGTGCGACTGGACAGACCCTATACGCGGAGACGAGACGATGGCCGGGGGGGGGGGGGGTGGCGTGATCGGTGGTAGGGGGAGGTGATGTACTGTCATTGTCAGTGTGAAGTGTGCCGTGTGGTCCGTGGTTGGCATGTATGCCATGGTCGATTAATTGGCATGATTATGCTTCTCCTTCTCTATGCAATTTACATTTCGAATGTTCTGTGCATCCGTTCTTCTGTCGGAGCTCTTCACAATCAGTACCTGTTACCGATGTGTCCCTGTCTTTGATAGGTGGTACAGAGTCTCATCTGGCCTAACCTGTCGCTCCCTGTTTCAGGCCACGCCGGAGCAGATCAGGGAGTCTGTCCAGCTTCTGCTGCAGCTGGGTCAGCCGGCTGAGACACTCTGTTCGCGTGTCATTGCGCACGCGCAGCGCCGGCTGGCCGGTGATCTGGCTCAGCTGACGAACCAGGTGGAGCTGGCGCGCGCGGCGGCGGACTCGGACCGGCCGACAGAACTGCGGCTGCATCTGCCCAAGGTGAGTGCGGTGCTCAAGGTCTAAGATGCTGGTAAATAGGTCAGCTTCAACTGCCCATGACAAGTGAGTCTTATGTTAGCTTCAACAAGCACTATTCAACATAGTACTCGATTTAAGCTCTGCGTGCCGTTTTCATATTCAGTCGAAACTTAGTTATTCCCACAGTTCCATGATGCATACAACGTTGAAATACGGCATTGCCATGTTTTCCTTTTTATACGTTTATAACGTCTAAATACGGATACAAAGCTGCCACGAATAATGACGCAACACTGGCATGGCCGTCTGTCCGTCGTCAGGATGTCCTCGAGTTTGTGGACGTCGACTGCAGTAGCTTCCTGAGCAACCTCAGCCTGTTCGTCACCTCGTACAAGGAGCTGTTCCTGGAGCCGAAGAGCAGGTCAGACACGGCCTCACGTGGGACTGAAGACTGAGATGACCGGTCTGCTCCGATGATAGTTTTTTTTTTTTTTTTAATTCAGGAAACATGTATTCAAGCTGCATTTTGCTGTTAAACATGTTAAATATGAACGAGCATACGGCATCAACCTGTTTTACAAATGTGATAAATGTCACATTATGGTATTTGCTGTATTTCTCCCGACTTCAATTGGTTTTCAACCTCGTCATGGGGCAAGATTAGAATTTATCCATCATCGCTGCCTTCACCCTGTACCTCCCGGCCCTGACCCCGCCCTGACCCCGACAGGTGCCCGGAGGCGGCCGGTCGTCTCTCCGACTGTGTTCGCTCCCAGATGGACTCTCTCCTCTCCGCCGTGGACAGTCGACTGAGTCTGGAGAGCGCCGCCGGCGGCGCGGCGGTGCTGGCTCGCGCCCTGGACCGCCTCTATCGCAGGCTGCAGGCCAGCGCCGCCGTCCTACCCGATGGAGACGCCTACGTCAGGTCAGTTACAGACAGATGGGGCAGACAGACAGACAGTCACAGGTGGGCTCATAGACACACAGATACAGAGAGACAGTGACACAGACAGACAGAGACAGACAGACAGACAGACAGACAGACAGACAGACAGACAGACAGACAGACAGACAGACAGACAGACAGACAGACAGACAGACAGGCAGACAGACAGACAGACACAGACGGCCTTACAGACACACAGATATAGAGAGACGGTCGCACAGATAGACAGACTGGCGGGTGGGCGGTGCCTTATCCTGTTATTGTTTGTGTCCCATGGTTCCAGTGCAGCTGCTCACCAGGGCCTCGTTTCATAAAGCTCTGCCGTAACTTACACCTTTCCGTAATTCACACCCTTTCAAACTACGGAGCGCAAATAAATCCGTTTCACAAAGCCACAACTGGAATTGTTTACACCTCCGTAACTAAGCACATTTGCGTAGTTACCGTAATTTATCAAGCGTCCTACAAATTACAATTTCATGTCAACACTTATTTTTTACGAGAATTTATAAAACAATTATGTTGAATTCAAATCTTAAAAATTATTTTATGAAAAAACAAAATTGATATTGATGACCATCCTTTATTAAAACAATATATTAAAAACAGCAGAAAGCCAGCTAAGCAGAAGTGCCTAACTACGAAAGTGGCGCGGCGCGGCGAATAAACAAAATTCCTATAGTGGCCACAAAAAGCGACTGGTACAGAAGATTTGCGGTTTCTTTTTCTCATTTTGGCTGTTCTTTCTTCCTCACCGGGCTCAACATTATAAAATATATTAAAAATTAGCTTCGAATCTTCACATTAATTCAAAATCACGCAACATTTTTGTGCGTAGTTTACACCACTGATATCAAGACCTTGATAAAATATTTGGCGTTAAATACGTCGTTTTATGAAACCCAAATGGCATCAATTGGTCCGGAATCGAGCATTTGCCGTAAATGAAGCTCCGTACTTTCGATGGCGTGAATTACTCCGGTCTCCGGCTTTATGAAACCGAATTGGCATCAAATACGCCAAATCTGGCATAATTGACGGAACGCCGTAAGTAATTCCTTTTATGAAACGAGGCCCTGGTCGTGATGTGATCGGAATGTGTTTGTTATTGTGTTATTGCAGCGGTGAGACCTTGGACTGTCAGCCTTTTGTTGCTTACTGCAGTGAGGCTGCGAAGCAAGGAGTTTTTTGTGCTAGCTTACGTTACTTTGAGCGGCAGAATCAGTACTTGTTTGTTATTCTCTCCAAATATGACTTGGGTCTGCCGAATATAATGGCTCTCAAGAGATTTTATAAATCGCCCTCAATTGTCGGCCGATACGGGTATTAACACTACCTACCTATTGCCAAGTCTGATGGTGTTTTTGTGTAACTCTGACACCATTCCGGAGTGTTTGTGAGTACAAGAAGACTGCCTTTCCCCACGATGCCTTTATGGATTCACCTCCCCCCCCCCCCTGCCTATCTTTTTAGTGACTGTTTTAGTTTTATCACGGTCCTTCTGCTCCCTTGAGTGTTGCTTCGTATGAGGTGTGATCGCTGCTCTCCTTCCCCGGGATGGACCTGATGGATCTGACCAGGACCTGTTTAATCCTCTCCAGGGCCCAATTTTACCAATGCCGTGAATCAGACAATTAGACATGGAGCTGGTATCGAGCTAATTGACGGCGCCACGGAGCGCGGGTACTGTATCGGGGTCTGACCGCCGCCCTCTCCCTGTGGTGTCAGTGTGGTGTAGCTGACCTCTGTCCTCCCTCCCTCCCGCAGGGCCGGTATGGATCTGATCGGCGGCGCCACGGAGCGCCGGTGTCGCCAGTCGCTGTCGCAGCTGTGTGCCCACCTGCAGCAGAGTCTGTCGGCGGTGCGCCAGGCGCTGGTGGTGCCGGCGCCGGCGCCCTCCTCTGCCGAGCCGCCGCCGCTGGCCGAGCAGCTGGCCACCTTCCTCGGCGGCCTGGCCGAGCAGATCCGAGCGACCGTCACCGACCTGAAGGCGTTCATCCAGCCGGAGCTGTCGTTCGGCGTACAGGCGCGCTTCAGAAACACGTTCTGTCGCCAACATGTCAGGGAGACGGTCGTGGTTGGCTTCTTCCGACACTTTGTGGAGACGTGTCGCGGCTTCTGTGACGCGGCCGGGGGAGAGAAGACGTCGCCCAGCGTACTGCTGCTGCTGTCGCGGGCCTGCCGGGACCTGGACACGTCCACCGTGCACTACCTGGTAGGAATGGCGGGGTCAGGAGATGGGATAGGGAGAATTGTCACTTGTCGTACTTGAGGTAACCCAAATGTGGTATGTGACCTATGTGTCTTTCCATTTCGTATCCCCAAAAACGTTTCGGGTTGGATGAACTATATTTGCCTTCTTTATTTGATGACTGACTGCCGTTTTCTGCCATTTGGACAGATGAACTTTGTGGACGACCTGCTCCGGATCGAGGACAAGTCGGGTCTGACGCCTCTGGCGGACATCAACAGTGAGGTCCGGGCCGCCGGACAGCAGCTCATCAACCACTTTGTCCGTGTGCAGGGCCTGGCCGTCTCCCAGGTGAGCCAAGGAGCTTGGATGGGCTGTTGGGCTGTTGGCACACGACTACGTGTGACAAGGAGTAGGAACGTGGTTGGAGTATGTGCAAGAGAATTACCGGACTATGTTATGTGTTGTTTAAACGAGCGAATAGTGAGAGCTTGTGAATAGGTGATGCTCGATCTCAATGCCAAAGATTTAAATTCAGGTGAGTGTTCTTGGTGAGCTCGTAATTTTACAACAGCGACGAGCATGAGATTCATCCACATTCTACATTATTTTCTATAAATCTGAGATAAATTGCTCTGAACTTACAAGCATGGCTATTTTCCATCCTCGTGGGCCTCAAGTTACACGTAATGTGGAAACTCGTCATGGCATGCATTTCCTCGCACGTGCACGACATGTCACGTGCAGCCACCCGACACCTCACCCTCGCCCTCCCCTCGGCGACCAGATGCTGCGCAAGTCTGTGGCCACGCGCGACTGGCAGCACGCCAACGAGCCGCGCTCGGTGCGCTCGGTGATGAAGCGCGTGGTCGAGGAGCTGGCCATGATGGACGCCCAGGTGGGATCGGTGTATGAAGAAGGTGCCGCCCGCTGGGAGCAGCACAACAGCTCCGACTCGAGCCGGCGACCCTACCACGGGTTAGTGAGGGGGACGCTGGGAGCGTTACAGGCTCCAGATGTCGCTCCTTCCACGGGTTAGTGTTTGGGGGGGGGGGGCGCTGGGAGCAGACAGTCGAAAATTGAGCCAGCCAACACCCCCTCCACGGGTCGGGGGGAGGGGAGCCCCGCTGGGACCAGTGTGGTGTATTACAGAATATCACCTAATGTCCGCTGATTTTACCTGTGCGTGCCTGCCGTCCATTGTTCAGTCAGTAACCCTACCCTACCCATTCGTTATATGTGGAGCCCGCCTCACCTGACCTAGGTGATACCGCCGTTACTGGCCCACTAGCTCCGCTGACTAGGCGCCTAACCCGCCTGCACTTCTTCTCCCTCCCCAGACCAGGCAGCCAGCGCCAGCGCCACGAGTGGTCCTCGTACGCCCCCAGTCAGGTCGACTCCGGCCTCGTGGCCAACATTCAGAAACTCTTCTCGGAAAGGATCGAGATCTTCGCGCCGGTGGAATTCTCCAAGGTGTCGATTCTCACAGGGATCATCAAGATTGCTCTCAAGGTGCGTATGTGGAGGTGATCAGTGTTGGGATTCGTTAGCTAACTGCCTGGACTGGTTTGGTTTAACGGGAGTGCTGAAAATGGGCAGAATGTGACTACTTCCGGTTTACTATTAAATATATAGATGGATATATAGTGGTCTATGGTGGATGAAATCCGAGTGGACGTCATTTTGTTAGCTATCAGGATGGATCGCTGGTGGGAGGTTGTAATGGTTTTGTTCCGCGTAGGTATGGAAGATGGATTTGCCCAGAAGACAGGCTGCATTTGCCTTAGTGCAGAGTATAATATAATGCTCATATAGGTAATTGTAGAATTACCCACGACCTGATAAGGCACCATTATCTGCTCTGTTATCTGTTATTTACGTTTCTGGTTACTTGCCTCATTTGTCGAGGGATGGAGAGATTCGAAGCTATAGCTTAAGTATTTTTTATTTTTCTATTCTATAGAATAATTCTAAGCTATTCTATTCTGAAGTAGTATGTAGATGTAGTGTTATGTTTGGTGCATGACGTCAACTGAAGCAGATCCCGTAGTTAGTTACAACCGACTACCTTTTTCACCACAGACCCTGCTGGAGTGCGTGCGTTTGAAGACGTTCAGCAAGTTCGGCCTCCAGCAGATCCAGGTGGACGTCTACTATCTACAGGTCAACCTGTGGCGCTTCATTGCAGACGAGAAGTGAGTGCGCAGAAACTCTGGGCGGCATCGCCATGTTGTCTATTTGACTTGATACTTGTTATCGGCACTGAGTTTTGAGCTTCTGAGGGTCGAAGATGAGTTGGAACCGTAGATAAGACAAAGGTAGTAGAGGGGTCGGATTTTAGCCTGAACGTGTTTCTAAGGAGATCTGAGCTGTATCGCCTACCATAAACCCACCGTTGAATTCTGCGTTAGCTGTAATGTCGCGAAGTGTGTTACGTTTCGCCATTGTTGGCTGGTGCCTCGGTATATCCGGGCGGTTTCCGTGTGGTTTGGTTTGTCCGCTATCTGATCGTATGTGTCTGTCGTCTCTCTCGACAGGCTGCTGCACGGTCTGCTGGACGAGGTTCTCGGCTCCGCCATCCATCGGTGCCTCCAACCAGCCCTTATGGAGTTCTCAGTCGTCGAGGCACTCTGCGACCGAGGGTGAATTTACCGGCTGAACGTACTGACGCGCCGGCCGCTGAGGGGAGCCTAACGGTCAGTCCGGTGAAACACGCCAGCCCCTCTCTCCCCTGATCTTCACTCTCCCGCACAGTGCCTGTCCGTGCGGTCCACTGGATAAATCCCTCCTGCCGTGGGCCTTAGTGTCGATCGATTCCTCCGCCGGTCCAAGACTGCCTTCCCTCATGAGCTGCAGCGACCGGCTCTCTCCAGCGGTGGCCGTAGCCGCATCGTTACCATGGCAACAAAGCTGCGTCCGAGCGCCATCCATTACCGGAGTGAAGAGGTCTGAGAAGCGGCGACGGTCGATGAGGAGATCCGCTTACCGCTGCGCCGCTGCTTCCTACAGCGGTACTATGCGGACACAGCTATCGTTAGAGACGTCCAGAGTGGTTTTATTCATATTCTGAGCGGCTGCCGTTTCGGATTACTCGGTCCGGTGTATTATCTGGAGGAGGGTTTGACATGCTCTGTGCACGGCTGTGCCGGTGATATCTCCATTCCAGGGTGTGATGTTCAACTGGCGTTTGTGATAAGGGAAGTAATGTATGTGCTGCTCTCTGATGTCCAGTGTTCGCTTGATGGTTGTTGATTTTAATCATTTTATTTATCTTCGGTCTGATCGTGGTTGCACATTTATTGATAGGATATGTGTCATGTATAAGAGCTGATGATTTGTGTCCATATCGGTTAACTGGCAGGTGTTCAACGGAAAAGGCATTGCCAATATAAGTTTGTTCTACCTCGTATCGGCATCTACCATGTTGTCGCAGTCCAACAGATTATTACCCAAGCATCAACGAGTATCGTACTTAGCCAATATCAGGCAAAACTGTTGATCCCCACATCAGACATTTCAGTCACCTGAAAAATATGATTCTCAGAATCTCGGGAGCGCTGATTTTGCATATTCAAATCGATGCTACTTTACATACCAATGGAGAACATCCGCATGACCTACTCGTTGTGCTGAGCTGCTGGCCCATCTGGGTCGGGTGTCGGGATTCACCCCACGAGCAGAGTACTGCCCACTAGACATGTCACTATGTAGTTTTACTGGTGAGTAACTCAAGACTGAGCTAGGGTTCTTCCCCGTGAGTTTTGGCCACCGTCGTCCCGTTTAGGAAGGTACTGGTTGCTGGTCAAATCGTCTCGTATATCAAGTAGGGCTATGCAAAGCAAGCCAAGTCGAGGTCAGTGACTAGGAGCCTGGACACCGAAGCCTGCAGCAGGCAATCACTGTTAAAGCGGTCACGTCGTCTTTTCGTTAAAAAGACGAGGTGTGATCTGTGGAGAGTCATCAAACAGTTCTCGTTGAATGCATCATTGACAACGCATATATTGGCGTCTTTAATAACATCCACCTTTTTATATCTTACATGTATGTCTGATGATAAACATTGACCATTCGTAACACAGAACATGCGAATCGGATGCGACTTCATGACGCGTGACACGTAAACAATTGGCACCTTTCTAAGCACACACACACAAAACACATTCGGGACCTGATGCGTACACACCAACACAATCGTCGCACATCAATGCAGCGTCCCTCACATAGTAGTTGCTTGTACTGGAACGACCTTTCTTGATCTCCCGTACGTCGGTGATACTCGCTGCCTGTTTCCGGCGGCTTGACACTCTCCCGGGCGGGTCAGAACACCTCACCGGTCATCGCCCAGCCTCCGCCGAGACACACCCTGAACCCACTGCACACAGCCCATCGTAAGTCGCCTCAACAGGTCACGCCACACGAATAATCTCGTAACCGAGCGCGGCAGCGAGTGTGTCGCGGCGCCTGACAAACAATATCGGATACAATACATACAGTAACACCTCGCCACGGAGTGCCGTGAGCACCAACACAGAATCTCCGGCCCGGGTCACAGAACCGACACTCGTCGAAAACATCACAACAAACAACAGCGCGCGACAACAAACCGTTTGGAGCGTTAGGCCCGTCCACCACTACTTCAAACAGGCACGGGACTCTGAGTGCCGCAGTGACGAGCGCTCATGGCGCGAACCGGATGCTTCCTCGCCGGTTGATGACACGTGTCTGATCTCACAGGTCAATGTCTCGTGACCAGTCACCGAGGTCACGCGTAGGGTCACGCGGAGTCACGTGCCGCTAATGTAGCCGGTGGGGCGACAGACCGGGGTGGGATGGTACGGATGGCGGTTGTTTGGAGCGACATCCGAGGCTGTCGTGCCGAGTATTGACGATCTCTGCGTCGGTTGAGCCGCCGGTCTGAGGCTGTAGCTCGGTGAACATGCTCCAGGTCGTGCCGGCAGCCGGTGTCGTATAAATCTCCCGCGGGGTGAGCGTTGGGCGGATAGCGTCCCACCTCGAGCACTGAATGCGCGTTCCACGGCACCTGTCGGGTGTCAAACGCTTGACACCTCCACATTGCACATTGCACTGAATCAGTCGGCTGCCTGCCAGACGTCGTGGCGGGGTGGAATTTAGCCGTCCTGCACGACCACCGCCTACTTACTCCTGAGCATCCACCACTGTCCGACGCGCGAGCGTTTGAACGTGACAGCGCGGCCTTCGGTGGCGACTTCGATCCGAGAGGAGACGCGCGTCAGTTCGACAAACGTATCCATCGCCTGTCGGTCCATGATGAACCGCAGCTCGTCGCCTGTCCACTTGGCCTTGGTGATGATCTTGGCCAGCTGGTCGAGCTGCGTGACGGTGAGCGCACCACCCACCGGTTCGCCGGCGCTCAGCCCCGCCAGACTGAGTTCCTGCAGGTGCGGCACTCCCGTGGCCAGGGCCTGCACCAGCCACTGCTTGCCGCACTCGGTGGAGCGGGACGAAAAGTGCGAGTTGTCGATGCGCACGGTGGTGAGCCGGCCGCATTTTTTAGTCGCCGTCTTGGTCTCGTTGTAGACGGTGTCCGGGTTGGAGACGTCGTACCGCCAGCCGCGGATGGACAGCTCCTGCAGCGTCTTGAAGCCGGAGAGGCCGGCGAAGAAGGCCTTGACGCCGGCATCGTTGAGCGGCGGCGCCGCCTTGTCGCTGAGGTTGAGCTTGCTGAGCGCGGAGAGGCCGTGCAGCAGCGGGAGCAGGCCGGCGGCACGCCTCACGCCGCCTCCAGCAGTCTCGATCAGGCAGTCGGACAGGTTTAGGCTGCTCAGTCTGGCGCTGGGAAACGTGGCAAACTCGTCCAGCCGATAGCCGAGCGAGACGCGACACTCGGCCATCACCAGCCCGTTCAGAGATGTGTTCTTCATCAGCGAGCGGAGATAGTCCATCGAGGAGGCCGACTGTGGACACGGGCCAGCGGACGGTCAGACGCGCACACTGCGGAGTGCTGACACGCGGACTGAGACTGCTCGGTGATCGGACTGATAGGACGGGGATTGATACTGGTAATCGGTCAAACGCATAGACTGCTAAACGTGGATAGATACTGATACGATTCTGCTCGATTTCCAACTGCGGACGGCTGGGGCTTTTCTATTGTGTCCATTTTTAATAGGCGACTTTAGAAGGCCAGAACTTGCGTTTGTTCATAGACCAGAAGCTAACCAAGATGGGTTGAAGCTTAAACGTGTCTACATGGCCTGAAGCGTTTCTTCAGTTCTTTATAATCAGTTGATCTGTAATGCGACAACTGCCACTGACGGGATGGCTCAAAAGACAAGTGAATCTACACAGCCAGCCAAGTTCTCACCTCTAGCGTGAACTTCCACTGCTGGATGTTGAGCTCCTGCAGCGACTTGTTGCGCTCCAGGCAGCGACAGAGCACGAAGAAGAGGAAGTCGTTCATCTGCACCTGTTTCGACTTGAGCACCACGCTCTCCAGCCGCTTGGTGGTCGGCAGCGCCGTGATCAGGGGGAACAGGTTGGCGGCCTTGGTGACATCAGCCAGCGTCAGGTGCGTCAGAGACTCGGACTTGCGGATGGCCTCGCCGAGGCAGGCGAAGTCGATCCGACTCATCGGCGTCTGCTGGCTGATGGTGAGCCGCTCGAGGCGGGCGCCGCAGCAGCGCACTGCCTTCAGCAGTCTGTGGTGGCCGGCCTTGTGGCTGATCGAGTCACACATGGGCAGCGGGTACAGGCCGCGGGAGCCTGCAGGGAGGGAAGGGGTACATGTCACCCACTACAGTCACACATGGGCAGCGGGTACAGGCCGCGAGAGCCTGCGGGGGGAGGGGTACATGTCACCCACTACAGTCACACATGGGCAGCGGGTACAGGCCGCGAGAGCCTGCAGGGGGAGGGAGGGGGTACATGTCACCCACTACACAGTCACACATGGGCAGCGAATACGGACCACAGGAGCCTATAGGGGGATAGTCGTTGGTCACACATCCACACGTGGATAGGAAAAGGTAGACCGGGAGACCCTGACGGGGCAAGGGTGTAGACACTCAGGTGCAGCAAGCAATCGCAAAGGGATAGGCCCGACGTAGGGATACAGATTGTTCACATGGACTGCGGGTATAGTCGTGGGGTGGGAGAACATGGAACATGGAGAACAGATGATCGATTAATAGGGTCTTCTCCTTATAACCAACATGCTTGTACCGTCAAATTGTTTCGGGCTTTCATTGTTCACCATGCAGTTTGTCGTTTCTTTTCCCCATTTCGACTCCTTGTTTTACTGGTCGGCTCCTTGTATGATGTGCTGCGCTTTTTCAGCTCACTCGCTGCAACAGTATACTGTCACTAGTGGTTAAAAGTTTATAACAACAATACAAATGGACTTGAAATTCAATAAATACTACTCTTGTTGTTGAAGTAAGATAGCCTTGCTCATACGGGCGCACTTGGTTCCTAGAACTGAATGTGGTGTACGCGCTGGATAGCAGCACACCGAACAGCTTAGTCTGGCTGCAAGGTATGGCATGTTATATAAGATCAAGTCGGAGTTAACGCCACCACTATAAGCAGTATCCATCACTCAAATAACCGCACGTCTTTCTGCCGCAGCCATTGTGACATTTACTTGACCGTGTAATTTTCCTCCGGTGCACGCTTTTTTCTCCGTCCGAGTAATCACGCGAAGCACGCTGCACTAACTAGCACCGGAGTCAGGGATGGCCGGTCAGTGACTGGGCGGTAGGATACCGCCGCCTCAGCTTATAGTCAAGGCGCTAACCAGCCGTGCAAAGCTTCACCGACCTTCCGACCAAGGCCGGCCGAAACTCCGCCAAACGTGTCACGAGGAGCGGGTGTGTCCTCAGACGTGATCAAACTCTGTCGGAAAAGGCAGTGTTTATGTGCGCCAGTACCCGGTATTACCTCGGTTAGCTCGTCAATCAGTCGGGCCTGACCAGAGCCAGAATCACAGTAGTTACGGTACACCGAAGGCCAGAGAATGCCTTTCAGGAAGCGGATATGAAGTGGTGTGCATGTATGCACGGCAAGAGCGAGGAACTTGGGAGTTGGGACAAGTGATAACTGATAAACAACACTGTCGAATGATAAATCAAAACCAAAACGCGTATCATACAGATGTGAGAATTAACGGCACAACCCGAATCATAAATATAAAACAAATCACGTATCATATGCAGATGTGACAATTACGGCACAACCCAAATGGAAACTCGTGACAAAGGAGACGCGATCAATCACTCAAATTCAGGTCAGAAACCGTCGACAACTTCCCTCATAACGCATCCCCTCCTGTAGGTACCCCGCTGTTCGTTGGCGGCGCACGTACCTGACGGGTCGACCAGGCACCAGACGCCCTCGACGACCCGCACGCGTCTCTCGTCCTTCAGGTTGACCGAGAGCGCGTCTTTGAGGTGCTCGAGCTCCTGGTCGGGCCCGGTGCGGTGCGGCGCGCGGCACAGCGGCTTGTGCGCCAGCTCGGGGCTGCTCTGCTGGCGCGGCATCTCCTTGATGCGCTGCATGGCATTGCGCTTCAGCTGGGTGATGGAAGTGGTGTTCAGGTCTGTCGGGCCGTCCGCCAGCGCCACCGATACTGCCGGAGGTCACACCAGGTCAATATGGATCACGACAGATCGCCAGATGTGCTGCTGTCCTGACGAAGCTTACACAGGCTTCCGTTCAACCGCTCCGAGCAGTTGCACTTGTCCCAGATTGTTTTATTGTTATTCTATGGCTTCAGGCATGGCAGTTACCAATACAATCGATGAGTGACGATTGAATTAAAGATAATCAAAATTCGACGATGCACCCTAATGTTTATGGTATGGTGACATAGGTATTCTCGTAAGTTTAGACATCGGAGCAGTGAGTTTAGGAGTGATATAAGTATGACTATCGGATCCGGCAAGAAATACAACCCCTAAGGCATGTGTTGCATATCCACGCAGCATAAGGTGACCTTCCGTGACCTGACCTGACCTGACGTGACCTTGACCTCGAATTAAGACATATAAAGACGCAAAATAACGCAACATGAACGCAAAAATCCATCTCTAACGAGGCATCGCGACTCTTTGTATTGTTGTCTCTTAGTGACCTTTTCCGCCATTCATAGCCTCGTTATGCAAATGCCCCAGAATATGATCTTTGATTTGATTGATTCACCCGAAGGCTGACCTCAGTCTTGAGGTCTTAAGAATGTTTTAGGGAGGTCTCGTGTAGAGCTTTCACACGCGGCCTCGCAAGGCTCGATGCGACCATTGGTTCTCGAGATAGCAGGTCAGCTGTCGTAGGTAGAGAAATAGCCCAGGCGGTGCAGGGTTGACGATCAGGTTGCCCTAATGCTGAAAATAGGTTTACAATTGGCATTGTATTGCTTTGTCGGTATCAGCTTAATGTCAAACAAGTTTTCTCACCATTGCTAATCAGTAATCAGCCATGTTAATCGATCAGAATGTTGTGTACATAAATGTGTAGGTACCAGCTCTGGCTCTGAGAAAACAAACGCAGTGAGAAAAAAACATTTGGTTGTAGAATCGATGAGTTGTGACTTTAATTTGACTGTTGTCTATATCCGCGTCGCGAGGGTGCGAGTGCAGAGTTTCGGACGGTGCAGCCAGCGTGGCGCGCCCGCTCCACCCGAGTCATGTCATCATTGGCCTGTCAGTGTTAGTCACACAGCCGGGGGCGCGGCTGGCCGCCGAGCAGCCGGCGAGCGGCCGATAGCCGTCCTCCGCCCAGCGTTAGAGGTCACCAGCTTCGGCAGGTCACACCGGACACGGGCCCACTGCAAAGGTGCATCCTGATTCATGACCCAGGCCATGAGGTGGTCTGGCCGGTGCCTCCCCCGTGTGACATCACATCTCTGCCGTCTGGTGGCAGGTCCGCCGCGAGCCTGTCGTGCGGAGTGTGTCCTCGTTCGGCGGCCCTGCTCACTTCTCGGAGCTACAGATACCGGTCAGGGTCAGCGTCCGGGGACCGATGTGCTCTGGGAACCCCCGGTGCTGTGGCCCGGGTCTGTGGGCTCTAACAAGGCGCTCTAGGGCAGCTAAACGCCTCTCCAATCCAGCCTGGTTCTAACCGTGAGCGTGCGCCAAGGCACCGCCCGCATGTCGTGATTAGCGCGCTCTCGTGTTCGTGGAATCGGACGTCACATTCTCGAGGTCGTGACAGCCCGCGAAGAATGGGACCAGTTTCCCGGATGTGACTGCGTATGATACTGGTTGGAGACGGAAGCCTTACCGTTCTCCATGGGCGCATAGTAAATCATCGGGAAACACAGCCAGATCAAGTGGTAAGTACTCTCCGCAACACGTGTAAGAAAAATCCAACTAGTAGGTAGGAGATGATTTTCCCAATAAAAGTTTTGTTGCGTAGCATGGCACAACATTTGAACGCTTTCGGAGTTCCCGTGACTCATGTCTGGCTCAGCTCTGCGGTTTTCATTTATGCGCCTAGCGTTACATATACCCCGAGAGATGACTCATATCTAATAGCGTCAACCAAGGCACGCTAGATGCATTGCATACGTAAATTGGTGACACAAAGCGCTAAGCGACGCATGGGTAATGGCGCTCCTCAATGTTCCTCTCATCCGGACGACAGACGTCCACATTATGCTATTAATTGGATGTTAATCTACCTTGCGTTTCTTTTAATCAAACATGACCGAGTCATTCTATTCATACCAAGCAAAAGAGGACGAATTCATAAGCATTTCGAAGAAACGTTCAGGTACTAACCTTCGAGTTCTTTGATGCCGATGTGCTCGCCGATGAGGCTGGCCAGCGCGTCGTATCCGCCGGCGTTGCAGAAGAGCCGCAGGATCCGCAGGGTCTGCAGGCGCGGCACGTGCACCAGGCCGGTGCACAGCTGCTTCGTCATCTCGCTCGACAGGTTCATGTCCATGGTGAGCTGTTTTAGCGAGGTGCACGAGCGCACGTGTTGCGACAGCGAGCTGACCACGGGCAGCAGTGCGTCGGCACCGCTGTCGGGCGCGGTGGCCTTCACGTGCAGTTCCTCTAGCCGCGTCAGTCGCGCGCAGTGCTTCATACACTCGCACATGGCGTCGACGAAGGCAGCCGGCACTTCGGACGACTCGCCGTAGATGAAGGTGACGCGCAGGTCGGTGATATTGGCGCAGCTCTGCAGTGCCGACCAAAAGCCCAGCTGCACAGCCACCAGCTCGTCGATTTCGTCTCCGGCGCGGCCGCTGCCGACGTCCCAGAGGAACTCGACGTTGCCTACCTTGCTGGCCGGCGAGGACAGGCAGAGCGCCCACATGGCCAGGTGGTTGTGGGAGCCGTACACGGTGACGCGGTCCTGCGGCAGCCGTCTGCAGACGGCCGCCACATTCAGCTCTGTCTCGCCCGCCTCGCGCAGCAGGCTGAACAGAAGGTCACGGTCCGACCGCGACGTGCCGTCCAGATCCAGCTGGTCCATGACGGTCCAGGCGTCCGCATTGCGCAGGCCGCACAAATACTGCAGGATGAGCTGCACAGAGGTGGGGCTGGTGCCCTGCCGCAGCCGCAGCAGCTCACGCTTTAGCGTCTCCTCTTCGCCGATGATGCTGCACAGGTACTGGGCGGCCAGAAACTCGAGAAACGTCTTGTGGATGGGCTCGTAGAACGTCTCGCTGCACATCTTGGACGAAAAGTGGCGGCACTTGACGATGAAGCCGATCTCGAACAGCAGATCGCCGCCGCAGCCCGCAGGAATGTCGCTCTTGCGAAACGTCAGCTGGTCGGTGGCCAAGCACTGGAGGCAGAAGGCGCCAAAGGCGGCCAGTGCCTGCTGGTAGGAGGCCGCCAGTCGCGTGCTCTCCTCCGCCAACGGCTGCGGATGGCGGCGGTGTACCGCCTTGCCGATCAGGTAGTGGAACAGCTCCTGGTACACCTGCGACTTGGTGGCGTGGGCGCCCGCCTTGCCGCGCTGGTACATCTCACAGAGCAGCAGACACATGAGGGGACACTGGGCCAGCTCGGCCTTGCTGCGGTCGCGCTCCAGATCACTTAGGAAGTGCTCGATGCGCGTCTGCGGCCGGTCGCCGTACACAAGTCGCACGAACTCGGACTGTTTGGCGGCGTCGAAACCGACCAGACTCACATACTGACAGTGCTTCTTGAACGACATCGGCATGGGCCGAGACGTCAGCAGGGCGCCGCTGTGCATGAACGCATTGCCGGACATGATGCTGTCGATCGATTTGCGGAGATCTTCGGCCAGCTCGTCGTAGCCGTCGAAGATGAAGAGCACGCGCTCCGGATTGGTCGTGATGTACTCGAGGAACGCGTCGCCGTCCGGTCGCTCCTGCGGGTAGTGCAGCTCGCGGATGTGCTCGTCCAGCGGTCCGCGCAGCTCACGCAGGTAGATGAGAAACGCGTGGCTGTACTCCTTCAGATAATCGGCGCCCGTGGCCCAGTCGAAAGCCACACGCGCCGCGAGCGTGCTCTTCCCGTAGCCGGCGTGGCCTTCCACAATGATACGCAGTGCTTTTGACTGCTGCTGTAACTAGACAGAACACACACCACCAGCTCGTGAGATATATAATAATTTAATAGTCAATGAGCCGAATGCGAGAAACTTGCGTGCACTGCACGAAATGTTACAAGATTTTGGACTAGCAGTTTTACCACATTTCGAAAAAGGACAGTGTAATTTTTGAAAAGTTTCATGGACCGATGAAGATAACAATGAGCAGGGGCGCGGGAACTACTTTCCGACTGGGGGGCACACCATAATAGAGATTAACCTAGGGTTACGGTACCCCCAAATCTAGTTTTCTCACCGGTTTTAGGCCACTTATTTTTCACCCCTCGGCTTTTTCAACAAAAAAAGAAAACATTTGCAAAACAGTGTGGTATTCCGTCTCAAAGCTGTGGGGGCACCGCCCCCACGGCCCCAGAGTTGGGGGGGCAAGCTGCCCCACTGCCCCCCCCCCCCCCCCGGCTCCCGCGCCTATGACAATGAGAAGCTATGAACAATGCGTAAAATAAAAACAAAACGAACGAACAAAGAGGAAATCATTAAGAGTTTATATGGGAACCCCGTGACAACTACAACGGTGAAATATGTCAGCCGTCCTTACCTGCTGGTCTCTGACGAGCTGCTCGACGCTGCCGTAGGACTGTGTGCTCGAGTTGCCGCCCATGGATACCATGCTGAAGTCGATGCAGCTTTTCCGGATGTCGTGCACCATGCCGTCGTACCAGGGCAGCGGCGAGGAGAGCGCCGTGAACGAGATGTAGCGCGTCTTGAGGAACTTGTAGGCCTCTTGGAAGGGCCGCTGGCTCGGTGACGGAGAGGTGGGACTCGACTGGGAGCAGCAACCAGGACATCGGTCAGCGAGAGCGAAATGAACTCACTACTAACGAATACGTACCGCGGCAACGGAACGGGCTGCCACTCAAACATCAACTCGCTTAAATGCTGATAAAACGGCCTTTTGAGCCAGGGCTGCGGAGTGCCGAGTTGGAGTCGGTCGGAGTCGACAGTTCTGACCGGAGTCGCATTCGGGGTCAGTCGATTTTGGAAACCGGAGCCGGAGTTGGAATCGGGGTCACCGACAATCCATTGACTCCGCAGCCCTGTTTTGAACCAAGCACGGATCTTTTTCTGCAATGGATGATATTGCAGTCATGAGTCAATAACTTGAAGCAAAATTACTGTCGAAGCCATAATGGAATCAGCTCTTTCGCCCATGCAAAGACAATGAATACGCTTCAAACGAACGACGAATCTTTTCAGGTGGCCCCTTACCTGTTTGCAATCACAATTGAGGATCAAGCGATTCGCGTATATCGCTCCGCCCGTGTTATGCAGTATTTCTGTATTGTTCCATTGTATGTGCTCGGTTTTGTTTTCAATGCGATCGATTCGAATGTTCTCAGTCGTATTATGCACTTCCTTTTTGTGTTGCACGTATTCGTGTATCGCGCCAATGTTCTCCTGTTTGGTCTGCACGCACTGGTGGTGAACGGAATGGTCATTGAGCGAGTTCACCCGATCCACGTGAATCTGACGCTGGTCGAACACTTTGGGTCCCACGTGCACATGATTCGAGTTCTGCACGTGCGCCTGCATGCCGCGCATGTCACTGTTGACGCTCAGTTGGCCGGTCTCGTCGGCGTCCAGGCTGGAGTCGTCCACCTGGGGGCCGCCGGCGGCCGCGGCGGCAGCGGCAGCGGCCTCGGACAGACGGTGCCCGGCTGGCTCGTCCGACTGGCTCCTGCCGGCCTCCTTCAGCCAGCAGCGCGGCCGCGGCCGCGGCGAGTTGGCCTCCGACGAATATCGCCGGCATCCCGGCGGTCGCGGCGCCGCCCGCTTCGGCTCCGTCTCCTGGTACACGAACTTGGGATCAGTCTCGACGTACTGAGGCTCGGAGCCGGGGTAGGGGAAGCGCGGCTCACCGCCTACCGGGCCGGACTCGGAGCCGGGGTACGGGTGCCGCGGCTCGCTCCCAGCTGACGCCGGCTCGGAGCCCGGGTACGGGAACCGGGGCCTGCCGTTCGGCGGGCTCGGCTCAGGATCGGAGGCCAGTGACCCCGGCGGCGCCGGGTCGGGATACAAAAACCGTCCGCTGCTCTCCGAGCGCAGCGGCTGCTTGGGCACCGTCTCCTGGTACACCTGCTTCGGCTGCGTCTCCTGGTTCTCGCTGAGGACCTCGGTCTGCCGCCGGCCGGGTGCCGTAGGCGGTGTCTCCGGCTGCGCCCGAGGAGTGCTCTCCGTCTCCGGGCCGGAGGCGGTCCGTTCCGGCCGCGCCGGGAACGGGAACGGCGACTGGTCCGGCGGTGGCGTCAGGTAGGCGCGGAACACGGGCGTCGGCGGCTCGGAGTCCAGCGAGCCGGCGCTGCTCGAGTGGGACACCTGCCTGCCGGTGCCTGAAACACGACAGAAATGGTGGTCAAACACCTGCCTCCCGGTATCTAAAACACGACAGAGACGGTGTTCAGAGAGGTTAAACACGACAGAGACGGTGGTCAGGGAGCTTAAACACGACAGAGACGGTGGTCAGGGAGCTTAAACACGACAGAGACGGTGGTCAACTCAGAAAGTATTTGAAACACGAAGATACCTGAAACACAACAGAGACGGTGGTCAAACACTTGTCTCTGTGTGCCAGAGACGACGGTCAGAAAGCTGCCTCCCGATGCCTGAAATACGACCGAGATTGATGACCTGCCTCCCCATGCCTGAAACATCGCAGACACGGTGTTCAGATAAAGATGTAAAATACCTGAACGCTAGCAGAGACGGTAGTCAAACACCCGTCTACCGGTACCTAAGGTAGGACGGCGACGGTTCTTGCATATCATCTTCAAAATTGGAATTCAGCGGCACGGGTTTATCAAGCAAGTTTGATCGGACACCTTCAAAGCACAAAAAAAGCCAAGAAGCGACAATGTTAAAGCAACCCTGAAAAGCTTGTTCATGAAACGTCTTAAAATATGGTGAGTCAACTGTGAAACCATTCATTGACTTTCTAGTTCTTTTCTTCATTGAGATGTTCTGGGGATACGACCTAAAATGTACCCAATCCCAGTCATTTCACCCAATTATCAGGCCCAATCATTTAAACTTCATCGCAAATCAACGTTGCGCACCAAGCCAACAGTAGGTATTTCTCAAGGACAGTTTTTCCCGAGCAAAATTCACTGAAATTTTGGACCGTTTTAATATAGTTCATACCGGTTACAACAAATATCAACCCAGGGCCCTGGCCCTTTTACGAACGATGCACAGTTTCCGTACCTTGTTTTCAATTTCATAAGCACCACTGACGCTTATAAAAAGTACGGGGCTCAAATTTGATTATCATTTCTTCGACTGACCTCAAACCTATATCATATTTCGGCTGACGCCCACATTGACGGGCGTGGGAAGCGGCGTGAGAGCGGCGCCCCCGGCATTGACGCGCGCTGCGAGCGTACTGTCATGGTGTTTGGAGAAATCTCCGCGGCTCGACACCGGGACATTGTGTAACCGTGACGTCACAAGGCTGAGGACGGTCTAGTCAGCAGCGCTGTGACGTCATAGAAGGCTTGTAACGGTTCAGATGGGAGGGTGGGAGTCGGTAGGTATAACACTTGCCATCAGATTCCGCGAGCCTATGCATGTTCTGCGCTGCTTCTAGTCTCGTGACATCAATCATTTAAATTTATCAAAAACAGACGTCATCAGTTTCATTTTGGATTTCTCAAAACATGGCTGATGACGTCAGAACATCGTCGTCAATACAAACTGCCTTCTTTCATGAGGTTTCATCATGAAAGTCCACCAGCCGCAGTAGCACGAGTGGCGCAAATAGCCACAAGGTTATGCAGTATGCACATCGAACTGGGCCTCTAGGACAACATGGAGAGGCTGGGCAAATCGGCCGGCTCTCTCGAATAGTTCCCCGAGGCGCAGATGATTTGAAAACCGGCCAGACGGCTGATTTGTGATCTAATTAATGCCAGACTAAAACCGGTGTTCTGAAGTTCGATCGGTTGATATCTTTCCACGCCGCGTATAGCTGAATCGACAGCATGGCCCTGTTTTTTTATGAGATTCTGAGACCGTAGTAAAACTTATCATGGGGGTTTTTACTTTATCAGTCAAAGTGTCAAAGATCAGCTAAAGAACAAGTACTCGTACCTCACACCCTTCCTCTATTTACCTAGTACGATTGATTCACTGCACTCTTGCATCGCCCGTGTCGTGTCTTATAGCTAGGAGTGGCCGCGCCGTTTTTATTCGCGTCGTGCGGTGCAGTCTACCTTCAGGCGTACACTATTTATGCCATCTAGCGGCAGGAAAAGCAACTGCACGGGCGATGCGGTACAGTCTACCTGCAAGCACGTACTACTATTGCCATCTAGCGACAAGAAAGCCAACTGCACGGGCGATGCGGTACAGTCTACCTTCAGGCACGCACTACTAATGCCATCTAGCGACATGAAATCGTACTGCACGGGTGATGCGGTAGGTATATACGGTCTACTTTCAGGCGCACACAACTGCAGTGCCATGAAGCGGCAGTGAATGCTGGATTACCGGATTTCTCGTAGGTATACCACGTCGTAAGCACAGCATAATTTGATCCGTAACTTGACGGGAGTATTCTCAAACTGTCCGTCATTATCATTTGCTATGGACGTCGGAATCGCACACGGCTCGTAACATACATAGCACCAGCGGCATAGGACGTTCAGACCTGGCGAGCATGAACCATCTGCGAAACATACGGACATTAATTTTGCTTAGATATAAATATCATGCCTTATATCTCCTTGCCCGTATAGCAAATAAAAGTACACTACACATAACAAACATAAATTTGATGTTGCGGCTTATGCAGTTTCACAAATCATAGTTATTTGCATATGGATGTTTGATCGATGGATATGGATGCATGTGCAGATGGGTTAGATGTGTCAACTCGACAGCTTCGGACGACGTACTTACACAGTCATCAGTGCAATATTGAGTTATCATGGTGGCTGCAGTCCCCAGACCACGTTACTGGGCGATTGGGAATCATTTCACAAAAATAGGGCTATGAGATTTTAAGGCACATATTAAAGATCTTTGAAACGTTTCCTTTATGGAAAATACATGAAGATAGAATATCATTTCAGCATAACGAGAGAAAATAATGACCAGAAGAAGCTGTAAAAGATGATCGACTGGTTACCGGAACTGCAGTTGGTGAAATAACCAATTAACAGTAAACACAGTGAATCCTGACCATTGACCGTTGACCAGGACTAACCCTGACCATGAACATTCACCGGGGCCATCCCTGACCGATAATTGGCTGGGACCAGCTTCCTGGCCAATAAATAACCACCGATTAGGAGCAACCCTGACCATTGACCATTGACCGGGACCAACCCTAACCAGTGATCGTTGACTATCAACCCGAATCAGCCTTGGCCACTGCCAAGAAGCCTGCTGACCACTGATCATTGGTCGGGACTAGATCTGACCACTGCACTGGTAACCCACCGGTGACCCAGACCAGCCATCAGTGCTGACCGGTGTTTAGTGGTCAGGAGCGGCGAGCGGCCCTGACGAGTGACCGTTGACCCGCGGCCGTCATGGTCAGATAGCGCGCTCACTCACTATCGCATCGATCAATCGGCCCATGCCCTTGCGCCATCCCCGTAGACAGCTGGTTCGAGAGGTAGGTACGCGGATCGAGCACGACTGGATCGAGAGGTGGATTGGCTCGAGAGGTGCACAGATCGAGCACTGCTTCCCCGAGAGGTGCATGGCTTGAACACAGCAGGCTCAAGATGTCACTCCACCAAAGCGCCCCTCGAATGGAATTTCAGTGGGCAAAACATGACATCATAGTCGAACGTATGTACGATGTAAATTGTACAGTCTGTCTTAAAAGTACCGCGCAAAGTAACGGTGGATCCATCAAGCCTGACCGAGGAAGGGCCTGCTAAATTTCAGTCACCGAAGCAATTGGCATCCTCGTCCATTCCCCAGGTCAATTGGTTCGGTGACTTTCAAATTATAGCGGGCCCTTCCTCGGTCAGGCTTGATGGATCCACCGTTACTTTGCGCGGTACGTTCAATACAGACTGTACATACACGGTACAGTGTACGCGTGCAATGTACAGGCTACTCGTGATTGTGCCGGTGTTGAGTGCTGGGACGCCTTTGTTAAATGTTAACTGGATAGAACTGGATAAATTGTCATCGGGTGCTTTTTTTCACTTAAGGCCATAGATTCCAACCAGATGCCGAAGACAACGCGCCATAGGTGGAGATTGGAGAATTGTGCTGGACGGGGGTGCTCGAGCTTTCCAAATTCCACGCATGCCTGGCTTTGGAGCCGCAACTGACGGCAGAGTTCAAGGTCACCGATAGGGCGGCGGCGGATTTGCTGCGCCGGCGCGGCGCCCGAGCATCCCCAGTTCGGCACAACTCTCCACCTATGCAACGCGCCACATGACTATATGCTGATATTGAACCGATGGCACAAAGAAGTGGTTAGACAACTAAGGACCGATTCCTGCTGTGACTGTAGTGTGTGGGATGGCCAAAACGGCTATGGGCTATCTATGTCGTGTTGTGGTGCAACTATCAAAGAACTGATCGTTGCGTCTGATACGGATTGACGATTTTCCGCTTTCGTAAATTCACTTCTCATATAATTAAAGTTCAATGTAGCATTGTAGCGTAAAGGCATAAGTTATTGCATGAACTCCAAACGTTGTGCTTTTCACGAATATGGCGTAAACAAACCCGATGTTGCCGTTGGCGTGTTTTCACTGCGAACGTCGCTTATTCCCAGCACAAATTGGCACAAGATGCGCAATTCACTTCCCATGAGTCTAAATTTGGCTGAGGCGGTCGCAGAGCTCCTGTCCGACGGGGTTGCAGCTCACCTTCTGGTTACAGTTCACCCACTTCGGAAGGACTGAATTCCAAGACCGGTTTTACAGCATGACCGCTGGCACGGAGAAAGGCCGAAGACAGGCTTGATGCTCCGATATCCGAATCAGTTTGCAAGTGCGGAAAGTATTCACGGTCGCAGTTTCAAGGCTAAGCTCGAACTTATGAATAGAGGCAGGCATGTAAGCGCCATGTGACAATTCAGTTGTGGGACACGTGAGTTCTAGCAGTATAACGGGACAGGACATTGCAATGTCCGAATGTCACTTGCAATGCCACCAGTGCAAAGGTGCTTACTTCTGGCACTGACGCATCTCTTCAAGCTTCATCGACATTTGCATTTATGCATTATTTATAATGGAAGGCACATATTAAGTATTCTTGCGAGGACAGTTATTAGTTTAAGGTCCAACAGCAGTTGCAAGGTCAGTGGGCACTCCTAGTCCATCATAACTCGGAATGTTCTGTGTCGAGTTCGAGTTGAACTAGATCGGAACCAGCGTCAGAGTTAAATTACAGTGTAAGACCGATTTCGAATGGATACGGAATAAAAAAAAATCATCAGTAAGGCAACAACGCTAAAATGACTAGCTACTGACAAACGACACTGAAAAAAGAGCGAGGAAGACCAGTTACCTTCGACTGATGCGAAGCATACACGGTTTGACAAAACTGGCACACAACCGACACGAGGCTCATTCGCTGTTACGAGTGGCTACTGCATTCGACACACGAATTCGACACACGAATGCCGCAAAGAGCTCTTCTGCCAACAATACATGCATGCCTAGTTGCTATTTTTGGGCAGTGTTGCGACCACTAACTGGCCTTGTCTTGACTTATCTTGCCTGTGCGAGTTGATACTACTATGTAATTAGACAAGAGCCTTAACCCGCGCACCGACGGGGGGGGCGGATATCCGCCCCCCCCCTGAGGTTTTTCGCGGATAGCGGGAAAACCGCGGCGCGTAGCGCCGCGAAATTTGGTATGACTATTCTCTCATCAATTTTACACATGGTGTGCAAGTTTGAACCTCCTAACTTTTAAGGTCAGGTCACCAGGTCACTTTGAATGACCCAACCTCAAGTCACTTTTTTGCAACTTTGTCACCGTGCCAGAGCTACAGTAGATGTCGGAGGCCTTTGAAAGTCGCAGGATGTTATTAGGTCATTAGTAGCTACAATTTGTATATCTCGGAATTTTGATGTCGGTGACCTAAGGTCAGGTCAATTTCGCGACCTCCCCATTATAAGTCAATGGGGGAAAAATCAACTCCCTGTTTTTACCACTAAAACGGGTCGGAATGGCCCCATATACCATACATGACTTCACATACGATCAACCTTCACTACCTTGAGGTCTGTTTTGCTGTTGGGCAGCTGTAAGGTCATGTGACGTCATCAAAGGTCACCAAAGGTTTTTTGCCAATAACTCCTTACAGGAACAAGATACAGCCGCGCGGATGGTCTCATTGTGTTCAGCTCGTCAAGACGCATCGAATGATATACATGATGACCTCGAGGTCACGTGACCTGAGGTCAACCTTTGACCTTGACCTTTCGAGGTCAACATATATATCATTCGATGCGGATTGACGAGAGGATCACGATGATGCCCTTAGTTTGTTCCTATCTTGACTACTTCGAAAGTTATTCGAGAAAAACCCTCTCCATATCTAGCGCCGCCATTTTGACTTTTTCGACCCCTGTGACGTCATCTTTGACCTGACCTGAAAATGACCTTAGTAAAAATTGTAGACCTTGTCCGTGCGTATCCGATGCCGTTTACCGCTTGTCGCTATCTTGCTTCGTTCTCGAGATCTCAGGGGGGGGCGGTCATCCGCCCCCCCCCCCCCGTCGGTACTAAGTTGGCGCAGACCCCCGTCGGTGCGCGGGTTAAAGGATTTTTTTCTTTTATCTCTTATCTGTTTTGCTATTTATATTTGAATTAGTATTCTGTTCTCTTTTCTGCTCTCTTATAACAATATCTAACAATATGTATTTTATCGAGAAATGTACCTATGGGCTATGCTTGACTTTGCCGGTAAGTGGGCTTAAGGGCCTGTTGGCAATCTCTTTGAATAAACAAATAAATAAATAAGTAAATGGATGTGGAAAACCCAACTACTTGAAACGCTTCACTGGAAACGCTGCACTTATTATTATAATCATTGTCAAAAAAAGTAGTTTTATATGCTCACATTTTATCCGGTGAATTTCATAAAAATTATAACTCCCTCAGACTTCCGAGCTTAGCAAGAGTAGAGCCTGGTCTTAAGCTAGTTGGCATCCGCTTTTATTCGGTCCACATTTCAGAGTTCAATCTCGAGGCACTGAGAAAGTCCACAAGTCTATAAAGAACACACAGACTCACTAAAGGCCGCCCCACACTCGCATGGGGTTGCGAGTTTGCGGGTTTTGAGTTTGCGGGCATAATACTAATTCATAGTGATTATATCGCTCCCTTATGATAACTTCATGTATGCAGTGAAACCGGTACACCTTCAGAAGCTTACATGCAGTCGCAATACCAGCGCAAGGAACCGAAATTCGACTCCAACGAAAAACCCGCAAACCTCGCAGAACTCGCAGACCTCGCAGCGAGGAAAATCGAAAGTTGACTCAAAATCAACTTTTGGAATGCGATGCAAGGTCGCTCGCAAGCTAAAAACATGCAGACTCGCTTGTTAGATGGTAATGTGGGTCATTCAGCCTAGATTATATTATTTGCTTTTAAAGAAAACCGAAAACCCAAAAACTCGCAACCCGCATGCGAGGTCCAGTGTGGGGCAGCCGAGTCGAACAATTGATCTATTCGCAGATCCGCCGTCGACCGACTCACGCCCTGCAGCTCATCGCGAGTCTAATGCGCCGGCGTCGTCCGTCATAATCCGGCAATCGGCTTTGTCGGCCGGTCGGAGCGTCTTACCGCCGGCGGTGGCGCGCCGCTCTGGCCTGCCAGGAGTGCCGACAGCGGCGCCGACGGCCGAGCCGAGCAGGCACCAGGTCATGGACCGAAAGTGTCGCTGTCAGTGTGACGGAAACCGACCCGACCGCCGACGGGTGGAGCTGTAGGGACTGTGTAGCGAATTGGTGGAGTGATTTGGGCGCCGAGAGATTTGTCTGTAGTTATGTCGTATTAACGGCATGTTGAAAGTCGACGGCTCAACCGCACACTACGCTGGAAACTACCAAGCATAGTCCTGCGCTTCACTATGAGCTGAGCATTCAGAGAAGGCTCACTGGCACTGATAAAACATATGTGCATCGCCGCACCATTGCAGTGACATAGAATGGCCGTGGAAAGTTCTTACGTCCCTGCTCCTCATAACAAGCTCCCATGGTCCACGTAGCGAATTAACAGAATTTGACTACTAGTGTCAAAAATCGCTATAGAACGTCCGAATGTTTGAGGAGAGGTATAGGTCAGGTAATCATGGGTCAGTATCCCTTCTTTTAATTAACGCGATTGACAAAGCGAACCAAAGCTTATCAATGATAAGCTCTAGCATCGCGAGTAAATATTCCGTAGTCCTTTTACAACTTTTTCCAAAGTAGGTTATCAGAATTTGAAGTCAGACTATCGTAGTTATTACGTACAACGGCTTTGTCTCATACAGCATGTCATCTAGCATATCTGACTTCAGGTTAGGCTCATGCTCTGACCTTGCCAATCAGTCGATCCTGTAGGATCGAGTGTTGACTGTTGACTGTTGAACTATGGAATATGGTCATAAATAGATCCACTCTCAGGTCACATCGTAATTACGAATAAAAATATTGACAAATTTTGTCCACATTTTGTTCACGATTTGTGTATGATATATTGACGTTACTGAAGGATGTATTCAAGAAAAACATTTAACTGATTTTCTTAGTGGGTAACAGCAAACAAACAACTTTCTTGGCGACACGGAAATACGGAAGAGACAGAGACACGGAAAAACACGACTTTTCCTGCACATTCTGCCGGCGCCTATACGGTATAACTGACCTGAGCCAGACAGTTGTCGGTACATTTCCAGCGTCACCGGCTGATACTGATGGTGGTGCTGCGACTGGTGCCGGGCCTGGTGCTGCGACTGGTGACAGGCCTGGTGCTGCGTCTGGTGCTGGGCCGCCGCGCCGGGGGACAGCCGGTGCCGACCGTGTGGCGACGCCTCCGACAGACCGTTCAGAGCCATCCCGCCCGGCTTAGCAGTCATCGTCTCCATCGCTCCCTGGCAGCACGAGATCGGTGGGATTCGTCAAACTGACAACATCAACGTCAGTCCGTAACATCGCTCTCTGGGGGCACGAGTCCGGCGGGATCCGTCAAACTGACCAACAACGTCATTCCGTAACATCGCTCTCTGGGGCCACGAGATCGGCGGGATTCGTCAAACTGACAACATCAACGTCAGTCCGTACCGTCGCCCTCTGGGGGCACGAGTCCGGCGGGATCCGTCACTACGACCGAATGACCAAACATCAGTGTGTGCGTCTGCTCTCTCATGAGACTGGTGGACACATGGTCATCCGCGCCGCATCTGTACTACTCATCACGCAAACACCTCACATGCTTGTCATGAAACAGGCGTAGGTACTTACATGCATGCCTACTATTCTCACAGTCTTTCAAAAGAGTGGACATAATATGATACGGACCGGTCAATTAATGTCACTTCAAGGCAATGGATCTAAGGCATGACATCTGTGAGTTTGCCGCCCGTGCTTTGTCGTTTGCAATACCAGGGCTTCATAGCAGAGAATGTCGCTTAACTATGCATGTAGTTATTTCATTTTTCAGGTTCAAAAACAATATAATCCACATGAAATCGTGTCATGGGCAGGGCCATTCCACAACAGCGTATTACTAATGCCGTATACCGGTAATGCCGTTAGTTGCATCAAAATATCAGATATTTAATGGCACGAACACAACAATTCAACACAGCGCAGATGTCATAAGTATGTGATGTAATGTCTAACAACAACTTATTTTGAAATGAAACAGTGTAACACATGCGTCAGGCCACAACAGTGCGCAATTAACTTCGGTTCTATCGCTTCATCACCTATACCTGCAGCTACTTTGTAAGTGCACCACTGCTGTCCTGCGCTATTTGCCATTGCCTCCTCAGCAGCGAGCTTGTTTTCGCCGTTATGGCTGCTGAGCCATTCAGCAGGCCCTTGGTGTGGCCGTGGCGTACCTGCTGAGCCTTTAGAGGCGCGACAGTGACTCAGCAGATCTCGGTCGGCTAGCCGGCCGCTCTGCTGCGGGCTGCGTTGTCCACCCACGCTCCTAATTACAGGTGTGCCAAGGTGGCACACAGCCGGGAACCCGTCTGCGTTACCGCAGGCCGGCCCGTGCGGCGGAAATATGGATCCGCTGAGCGGAAAGCACGCACCACATCGCCACGCAATGGGGCAAATAGCAGTAGTTGGAGATGACTCATATACTGTAGATCCCGACTGGACCACGACGTGCTAGTCCCGTTTGAAGTTGGACGTAAATATTGACGTACTTACGTTGAGTATCCATGACAGATTGGATAATGATGTAAATAATAAATCAATTAGTACAAATGAACATATTGAATATATTTTTGAATATATTTGATTTGTACTAAATGGTTTATTATTTAGGGGAGAGCGGGGCCAGTTGAAACACGGGGTCAGATGAAACATGGCTTTATTTTCAACAGTATGCAACATATGGCGTTGCCGACACCACTGCGCATCCGCGCTCGACCACTTCCTTTGTCAACGGCGTTTGGGCGGCAAACGGACGGTAATTTTGATTTGACACTTGTTTTTGTGTTTTTGAGGGGCGTTTGGGAGAAATCGTTCTTATGAATATTTTGTGATATCTCATATATCTTTGCTTGCTGAAAGAAGAACTCCTGGCTCCGGAATAACACCTTATTTGGCCCTTCATTCAGCATGATGCCGTCCCTCCAGCTCGTTTGACATGTGCTTTACGGCGCGTTCGAGATGGGCGGGAGCGGATGGGGTCAATTGAAACGCTTCTCTGAGGGTCAGTTGAAACAGGGCCACAGGCCGTTTCAATGGACCCCGGTGACCTTTGCAATGGTTATTGTTCAGGGGCTGTAAATATTAAAGGAAATAGTCCACCTTTGAAATGAGCTTTTAAACTGAAATAGTAGTTTAATAGAGCTCAATTTTTGACCCCTTTTTCTCCAGCCTTTTGCTTGAAAGCACACTATAGCCTTAGATATTTCTCATTTTTCTCATCCGCCCATTTCACCATAGTCTATGTACTTTATGTCACCTATTATGAGGAACTTTGCACTTTTAGCTTTCCAACGACCTATTGAATGTAGCATTTGGAAAAGTAAACCGGACAAAATATCTCCTTAGGAAAGTGCCCTTAAAGAGGAAAACATCCCATTGTTAAGGATAGGTGCAATTGACCCCATGGGCTGGTTCAATTGACCCTCGCATCGGGGTCATTTGAAACGGGTGTAGAGCTGTTTTATAAGCATGCGTTTGGCAGCAACCCAAAAGTAAGGTCATCATTTGTTTTGGCCACACCGCCAAAAATACGCGATGGATAGAAATAAATAGGACATGATATGAAAGAGCATTTTATAAAATTTTATTCTGATATACATATGAGTCAATACATTGGCTCGTAGCCCCACATTTGCTGCTTTTCTGCATGGCTACCATTTCGGGCCGCGTGCATGAATAGACTGCGTTTTACTTCCTCCACTATTCTGAAGCGATTCTCTGGTGAGATGCCGCTTATGTTTGCTCGGAGGGATCATCCTTTAGTTCTTCCCGGCTCGTTGGGTTGTCCTACAAGACAATCTTTCCGTTGTGTACCCAGAGAATAAAAATATGAAGGTGTAACGTCAGGTGCCCGCTGAGGCCATTCAATGGCGTTGCCCTGACTGAAAATTACGCGATCTCACATCCACTCTTGGAGACAATGCATGATCTTCAGGACGGTGCAAGCATAGTCTCCATCCGGCTGAAACCACTGCTGGTTGATGGTGTCGGCACAGCTGCGTTGCGACGAGCGGAAGAACCACTGGGAGGACTCTCGGCCACCTCTCCTGATTTATTTTCACCCGATTCCCGCTGTCGTCCTCAGGACCTCGAAGCACTGGTGGCTAAGTATACATGCCCTGTGCGTACGTTATACCTTTTTTCTGACGTTTTACCGGTTGAGGCGAAACTATGCATGAGTTCAGAGATAGGGCGAGCTGATAGGGTCTGCTTAGGGCCGAAAACTGGGCGGTATTTACCCTTTGTTTTAATGACGGACCCTCTCTAAGAGTTGAATTTCGACCTTCTCAGTTTTATGCCTACTGCTCGGTGTAGTTATGATCAAAAATGGTTTAAGCATGCAAGAAAATAATTTTATGGATGTACCTTGCACGTGTTAAAATTGGAAGTGATTCGGACTCTTACTTCTCGAGATATTTAAGTTTTAAATCATGACCTTACTTTTGGGACACCCTGTATGTTTGAAACGTAATTTTACATATCTTAAAATAAAGCCAAAAGAGCATATTTTTTCATGGCATTGTGCATTTTTCGATATGACAACTGGATCTCGCTGTGCATGTCAATATATAAAAAGTGGTTCAACTGGCCCCGCTCTCCCCTACATCATTATCCCATCTGACGTACTTACGTCATAACCGAACGTTCCAATGTCAGCTAGTTGGGTAGATACTAAATGCATATAATTTTGAGCATATCTAAACAAAAAGCGCGTACGTTTGATGCACATAACCGCAGGTTGTTTGAAATAGACAAACACTATTCGTTAGAATTGTGTTTTTCTATTGATATTTACTTCGATAGCTGTTGATAGGCATCTATTCGACCTAAAAAGGTCAACGTTTGCGTTTGCAAGGCCCAACCAGACGTAACTGTAGCCCAGCAAAATGAGCTTATCCCTGCTCAGTGCGGCCTGGAATGTTTGCAGCAATGCACTTTTTCAGTTTAACGTAGCTTTACTGATAGATGCAAGCCTCACACACTGCATTTGCTGCAACATAGTGCAGGTCTGGAACAAAAATAGCCCTTTCTAGTTCACTGTTTCGGCCTTTCCCATGGAAAATCCAAACACTGTCGTTAATTGACGTCTGCAGGTAGCGATACAATCAGCGCATCTACGCCCGCAGAACTGGTTTTGTTCGCGGCGCAGTGAGTCAGCCACGCGACAGCAGTCGGCCGACAGATGTACGTGTACATACGAACATACGAACATTGAACAGCGGTGGCCGCCGTCAGGGTATCCTCGCTAGCGCCGGGCTAGCCAGGAAAACACAGAACAGTGCACAGCATTCCGCTTGTTGTTCCTACGCTAACGCCGGCGAGTAGCAGGCCATAATTTTGTCTTTCTTATCACCGGGTAACGCCCTATCTGTAATTCCATTGAGTGTTTCTTAACCCTCGCCGGCACAGGGGGGGGGTTGATGCAACCCCCCTAAGGTTTTTCGCGAATAACTCGCGTAAAAAGCGGCCGATCGCGACGAAACTTTCAGTACCCTCGCATTGATCAATTTTACACCTACCCTGAAAATTTCATGACCCTGACCCCAATGAACTTTGACCTGTGACCTCTTTTCTGTGACCATGTTTGGCCGAAATCGCGGTTCGGCGCATGTCGGCTCGCATTAGCCGCGCGTTTGCAAGCTTTTCGTGGTTTCAAACGTTCAAACATGTGATTTGATGTTGCTCCCATGCATTAGGGTGGGTGTCAAGGTCACCTGAAGGTCAGGTCAGGTCATTGACCTTTGGTGACCTCGGGTGACCTCGGTTCACTTTTTCGAGTTTTACATGTTTCTAGGCTAGTTTTTGGAGCTGAATTCGAATTTAGCAACCATTTGAACATTTACGAAGTAGTTTTGGTGCCTTCGTAACATGTTACGAAGCTGTCCGAGGCGGTTGACACGTATTACGAATACCCGTCACAACCCCTACCGGTTGACCTGACCTGACCTGACCCGTACTGGTCTAAATGCTTAAAGACATCATCTCTGATCAAAACTAACACGATATTCGTGATCAGCACCCCGGAAAACCACATAGCAGCCACACTTAAGACTTTCTAACAGGTCCCGATTTTCCCGGTTTTCGGGTCATTGACCTGACCTGGAAGGTCACCCGATGACCTAGGACCTTAAAATTGGGTATCATCGGCTTCCTCTCGTGACGGGCAACACGCTCGTTTTTTCCGCGAAGCTCTAGCTCGATCAGGGGCCAAACGCGAGGGGGTCGTACCAACCCCCCCCCCCCCCCCCTTGTGCCGTCGAAGGACTCAAAATGGCCTGTGCCGGCGAGGGCTAACCAAAACAACTCCCTATTCCAAGACTGCTCGGGGTCCTGTTATTGTGGTTCTAGGAACCTGAGACCTACTCAAGCATGGACAAAATATCCCTCTATCCTTCAAGCTGCCGTTAAGCTCACTAATGCCCATCGAGACTTGTAAGGAGTTCCCAAAAACAAGGTTGTCAGACTGACGAGGCTGGATACAATTGTTCCACGCTATGTACCCATGCACCAGGTTCTGAAAGGCAAGTGGTATCGCATTATTTTATTCATAACAGGAATGATGCCTTTCATGAGCTAGGAGAAACAATGTGCGACGGAACTCTTATAGCAATTTGATTCGAGTTTTGACCTATAGCAATAGTGAAATCGTACTTACGTCCTGCACTCGAAATACTTCCTTATTATTTATACTCAATGAAGTTACGCAAAATAAACCTAACTGAACTTAACTAACTAGATTAAGGGCAGTCTTTGGCGAATCGCACGGCATGACGTAATGAAGCCTTCCAGCGAGCTACCTGTAATGTATGCCTGACGCTGCAAGATACCCACTTCAATACCTACTGAGAACTCTGTGTCAATAATCGCACATAATTACATTAACTACATTTTGTGGCTAGTGCATCAGGTCCTGTTCTTCCACCAGAGCCTGCTACGTCCTTATTTGAGCTAGTGTTTGGCGAAGAGAACAAGCGTGTGGCCGTCACGAAAAGCAGGGAAAGGTACGGTTCTCCAGGGTATTAGTCGTTGGTCGCTCGGCGAGCGGGAGGGCAACCAGTTCCGCCCCTGTATTGCGTGACCCCTGGGGCATTCCACGTCAAATCAAACACCGAAATCCGTCATCCCCTTCGATTTTTCTGAAAATTTGTAGGCAGACTGGGCATGGTTCAAAACTGAGTTACGTATAATATTTTCGAAATTTGATAACGTATCGCTGAGATATAGGTCATCGAATATAGCGAAAAATGCCACACATCAATTTTTTAAATGGCTATAACTCTGGTTCCTTTTCTGGTATCAAAATGATATTAACAGGGTCTTATAGGCAATTAATAAGACTTTGATTTTTAATTATAAAATTAAATTGAACTGACCTTGAAATGCATTTGACCTTGAATTAAAACAGAAAAATTTAAATAGCAAAAAACACGTCACCTTCGATTTGGGTAATTTTTACATATTATGTCCGTCACAATGTTGTTAACCATCTGTGAAAAAATTGGAGTGGGCCATTCATAACTTTCGCGGCAAACGCCGTTTTCATGCATCAACATCACGCAACCGCGCGTGACCTTGAAAGACAGAGTCAAGACATGCTTGCTTGTGTACACTTTCTGAAATGAATGATTGCTGATTAGTGATATCCCAAACTCTGCGAGAATGGAAATGCATAGTCATCGTAGTCAAGCATTCACGTTCCATAGTAAAAGTGTCTCAGGCAAACGGTATTTTGCGGTGAATTTTGAGCCATGTGGAAATGCATCATGAAGTAAATTCAACGAAAACATTATCACCCATCGATATCTTCACGTCTTTTGATCTTCACTATACGAAAGAACATACATTTTTTAAAGTATGTATGGGGAATTTCTAGTTAATCCAATAATAAATATGGCAGTTAGAGGCCTGCTAAGAGTAACATGTCGCCGGCTGAGGCGGGCTCGGCCGATGCGGGAAACGCAGCAATCACAATTTTGTGTTTACACGTTCATATTTCAATTGTTTACCAACCGATTTTCAAAATTCTTTCACCATAAGATTGCCTGTACATTTCTTAGTCTTCTCACAAAGGTTGACGCGAATCGAACGTAATCAGCGGTAGGGAGCGCGATGTAAAGACGGAACCGTTCCGTTCCGTCCCGGCACAGTCTACAATTCAGGCGGCGCGTAGCGGTCGGCGCCGGCTGCCGAGTCGCCGCGTCGCTGCGGCGACAGGATGTTCACTTTACACCGCTATTACTAGAACAGTTGTGAACCGATTTTCTTATTGCTTGCACGATTAGATGTCCAATTCAATTCTTGACAGGTAGCCATAATTAATTTCGCATTAATCTTATGAGATATTGGCGAAAAACAGGAGGGGTGGGCGAAATTCGCTCTTCCCCCTCCACTGCGCGTGCTAACATACGTTTGCATATGTACAATTTTCTTCAAAACTTATGAATGGCCCACTCTAATTTTTTCACAGGTTGTTAAGAATATGGTAGGCAATAAAATATATGAAAATGAGCCAAATCGAAGGTGACGTGTTTTTTGCTATTTCAATATTTGTGCTTAAGAACAGAGTTAAGCAAATTTCAAGGTCATATATTTAAGTAGGTGCAATTCTAAACAAATGCTTAAGAAATTACCTAAACAGTAAGGTTTATTTCATTCAAATCAAACAAGTACAACCAAAGTTATGGTCGTTCAAAAATATAAAGATGCAACATTTTGTAAAAATTTGATGCCCTATATTTAGAAGACCTGTGGTCAGAATGTGCAAAAAACATCAATGTAATGTCCGGGGCCACACAGGAACTCGCTCACAAATTTATAATGAAATCGCTGATGGTAAGGTGCAAAACAGCCGATTTTTGTTCGATTTGACGTGGAATGCCCCCCCTTGCTCCGCCCAGTTACGCACGAGCGTACTCCACGCCGCGTAGTAGCGTGGGGAGGGGAGGGTTAGGATGGTGGCATGCGTAGAGGCTAGAACCGGTTTCCATCGCCATGCCACCGCCCAGCGACATGGAGCGGGGTCAGTGACCAGGGCGCAGGGAAAGGTCGGAGGTCAGCTATAACGTAGAGCTTTGTGTCTCCCTCCCCTCCGCGTGTAACGACGCACGACAGCGGCCGACCGCCGCTCAGGCTTGACATGTCAAGGTCACCCGCAGTCAACGGGCTTGGAGGGTTGGTCGAGTGCGCGTCCGTGGCTGACGACAGTCTCAACCATGTGCTATGGTGCCGATAACTAGACTAGTGTGGGTAATAAGTTTTTGTTCAGTGCATATGGCTGCTGGGGTGTGTCATCTTGATATGATGCCTTGTATAACGTGTATGATACGCTTAAAACCTCGCTGGTAGTGGCCGAGAGGAGAGGGGGAGGGGCGGATAAGGGGTGCCGCCTCCACATGTTTATTTTTGTTGATAGCTGCGAAAGCTGAAATTTGGCAAGCCTGACCTTTGATTCAAGCTGAATTTGTATGACAGCAGCTGTATTTTTCACCCTCGCCCATATTGGTGTTTTGCCAGCGTCTATCGTAAAGGGGGGAGGAGGGTCCGTTGGACCCCTTTGCTGTTCAGCCCCTGATCGAGCTAGAGCTTCGCGGAAAAAGAGCGTGTTGCCCGTGACGAGAGGAGGCCGATAATACCCAATTTTAAGGTCCTAGGTCATTGGTTGACAGGTCAATATAACTCAAAAGTCGGGGAATCTGGACCTGTTAGAGCTTCGTAAAGTGATTGCGGGGTGCTGATCACGAATTTCAAGTTAGTTTTGATCACAGATGATGTTTTCGTGCATTTAGGCCAGGTCGTGTCAGGTCAGGTCAGGTCACATGTTACGAGGGAACCAAAACTACTTCTTAAATGTTCGAGCGGTTTCTAAATGCGAAATCAACTCCAAAATCTACCCTAGAAACATGTAGAACTCGCAAGAGTGAACAAAGATCATCAAAGGTCAGTGACCTGACTGACCTTCACGTGACCTTGATACCCACCAGAATCCATGGAATCAACATCCTTTCACATGTTTGATCGCTTAAAGCCACAAAAAGACAATAAAACGCGCTCTACTCGAAATACGCCAAAACGCGATTCCGGCCGAACATGGTCTCGGAAAACAGGTCACAAGTCAAAGGTCTTTTGAGTCAGGGTCATATAAATTATAGGGTAGGCGTAATATTGATTAACTCGAGGGCACTGAAAGTTTCGTCGCAATCAGCCGCTTTTTGCGCGAGTTATTTGCGGAAAACTGAGGGTAGGAGGTCTGCTCGACACCCTCCTACAAGTGCGAAGGTTAAGGTCAGGCCGTTGACCAATGACGTCAAAAGTGAACCTCTGTAAGGTCCCAAAATGTCGCGACGTCGCAGCACCCTTAGTGCCAGGGGACTTTTCAACGGGGAATGAAGCTTAGGTATATGATCTAGTACTATCTCCCAGAGGCCTCACAACTTGTATGTAGCTATCTCGTATTTTTCTTAAGAGTCACCTGAAGTCAGGTCGGTCACGCAACCTCACGATTATTAACAACTGGGAAATATGAAAGCTGTTATTTTGGCGCCGGGAGCCATCTAAAGCTGTCTCAAGCGCATTAATGCGCGATTTTATACAATCTTTGCAAGCCCCAGCATTCACTTTTCCATTCTTACAGTTAGGCAACTTAATTTATGACGTCACTAAGGTCGCAGGAGTTTTCACCAAAAAGTCCCGATCAAATTGAGCTAGCGAGCCGGGAAGCCACCAGTGGACTTGTGAGGACCTACCGAATCGAAGAAGCTATATGACCTCCTTGGGCCAGCTTCGTGGCCTGAGTGGCTCTGCCCTGACCATGACCTGATGTGAACACCTTAAATTGACCCCAACAAAAACAAAGCGTATACTATTCGACGCGCTTGAGCATGCAAAACTCGATGATGCCATTATCTTGGCTCTGTAACCACTTAAGTGGTGAAGTTGTTTACCAAAAACCGATCCCGCGACTTGGAGCACTTATAATGACCTCAGAGTTTATCGGTTGACCTGAGACATTCAACTCGGATACCAGTTAATGCATTTCATACGACGCACGCGCTCAGTTTTATCCGGAAAGCGCTAGCTCAATTAGGGGCAAAAAGACGGAGAGGGGTCGTAATCGCCCCCCCCCCCCCTCGGCCGGGGTATATGCAGAAAACCCAAAATTTCGTTGAGGGTTAAGCACTGAAGTGATATTATGATGCGAGAAGGTATAGGTCAAAGCAAGTATGCACACGAGCGGGTGTGAATAAAAACTGTGTTCGAGTTATGCTCTTTTTATTAAACATTCGATTTGCTTTAGTTATTGGTAAGAACAGATACAACCAAGAGCGCTTCTGAAGAAAAGGTGGCGCACCGGACGGGTGCGATTTTAAGGTCTAAACTTTAAGGCCAGTCGGAGACCTCTAAGTTCGGATCAAGCGCTGAATGTTAGGGGTAAAAAATGGGGGCAAAAAAGCATCCCGATTTTGGCAGCATCGTCATGCTTTGTCATGGCACTCATCCACTCCCTCGGCCGAAATATTATTTCCTTTTTGCACGAGTTCTGGCATAATCCCGCACATCATGCTGCATGTTGTTTGCCATGATGCATGATGCATGAACAATGCATGTTCAGCTACGTTCTGCGCAGGACGCACTAACCTAACCGCCATCCCATCATCCACCACTAGCCACCATCCCGTTCTGTGCCCCCTTCTACCCCACACGAATCAGCCGAGATAATAGTCAGTAGGGCTAGCGCTACCCTATCCTCCCTTCCTGACTGCACAGCGCTAAAAACCAGAGCCGAGACTTCCCGAGCGCGACCTCTGACCCCACGCGGTCCGAAGGGTCGGCCGATGCCTAAGGGCGCGCCGCGCGCCGGCCACCCGAATAGCCTCTGCCGAGTCTCCCTTTCATACACCGTTTACTACGCGCTCGATTCATTCATGATTCTGTGTTTCCGCGTTCCTCTCGTTAGATGGCTCTACTGATGTCATAGGCGATCCCAGGAAGATTGCGGCCAGAATACCCCAAACGGCAGAAAATGAGGTTTTTGGTGAATATCTCGGAAAGTATTTGGCATACAACGATGCAATTTCACAGTCTCGTGGTAAATGTGCAAACACATAATTCGGGTTGATACTTATGCATTTAAACATTGTATAGGACCAGATATGTCCGAAAAAGCAAAACCAACAAGACTTTTACTGGAGAACCGTACGTATTTACCTACCCGAGTTTACGGCATCTGAGCAATGAGCAAATTGAAGTAATAACCCAGGAAGAGCTGGGTCAGGTTTTTGGGCAAGTAACTTAGGTAAAAATCAGCACAGGTCAACGGGCTTGGTAGCATCACATTTATTATGTCTGTCCCAGTCGAATGATATAATTATTGATGGAAAAGGATGAGTTGAATATTGTCCTCGGTTCTTAGTTTCAGACCAATTGGCATTCAGTTAGGTTAGGACGGCATGGTTATCTCTCTTACTTGTATGTAGGGGGGGGGGTCGAATTAACCTCTCCCTTGTTTTTTCGCAAAAAGCGGCCGATTGCGACGAGACTGTCAGTACCCTCGAGTTAATCAATTTTACACCCATCTTGACAATTTCATGAACCTGAACCAAATGACCTTTGACCTATGACCTGTTTCTCGAGACCATGTGGGGACAAAATTGTGATTTGGCGTATTTTGAAACGCACATTACCTGTGCGTTTCGAGTCTGTTTGTGGTAATAACCTTCCAACATGTGAAATTATGTTTGCCCTATGATGCAGTACGCCTACCCACTTGAACATTTACGGAGTAGTTTTGGGGCCTACATAACATTTACGAAAAACTATCAGTGGCGGTTGACACCTACCATGGATAGCGGTCAGGACTCAGGAAACCTACAGGTTGACCTGGCTTAAAGTGACCATCCCACCTTAACATTAGTTTGGAGTTGAGATAGCCAAATTGGTGGCCATGGCCAGGGCCTGCAAATACCGGTTTGGGCACTCACAACATCGAAAAATGCTTTAATTCGGAGATATGGAATTTCAAACTTGCAATTTTCGGATTCTAAGGGGCTAATGCATTGGAGCCCGCGCCCCGCTGGGATTTGCCGAGCAACGCGCCCTGCTGGGGGGGGGGGCAATTCCCCCCCCCTAAGATCTCGAGAACCACGCAACATAGCGACAAGCGGCAAACGGTGTTGTGTTGGATAGCCCCAACAGGGCTATCCAACGTTGTGACCCAATTTCATTGACCTAGGTCGAACCGATGACGTCACAGGTCAGGTCAAATGTAGAATTTTCACCGTTTACAGGCATTTCAAGAAATGCGTTGTAAAATCGAGTAAAATGCATTTCATTGAAAATCATCGATGGGAAATGTTCGTCAAAGGCATATTTTGCTATTTGAGGTCACTGATACCAGGTCAGGTCACAGAGGTCAGGTCACTGAGGGTCACACTCACAATATTGAAATATCATGTGATGCATGTTTTATGGTTCATTTTATATGCCAAATACGATTATGTGGGTCAGCGTCCTTTGGGGTCAGTTAAGATTATGTTCCGGTGAAGGTCAGGTCAAGGTCAGGTCAAATTAGGTCAAATTTTAAAGTTGATATTTTTGCATGAAATGGGTATTGATTCGATGCAGCTTGTCACGTGGAGTTCAATGGTGGTTTTTGTTCTGCGCTACGTGCTCCAGAATCGCTAAAAATTGAGTTAAAAATTATGACGTCATCAGTTTTGAACAGTTTTTTTTCGCTATAACTTGGCTAAAAAAGGAGATATCGATCTAAAATTTGGTATGTATATAGAAGAGCGCAGCAACTATCACCTACATATTCGTTTTTTTTTAGAAATTTGGAAACTGTTTGGGATTTTTTACGTTTTTCTTAAAAAAAAATCATTTTTTGATTTTTGGGGGTAAAAATTCCAAAATTTTGAAAATCTAAGGTAGCAGTTTTGTAGCGCAGTCTTTTGTCTACCAGATCATATAAAGAACTTTGAAATTGCTTGGTAACTGTAGCTTTTGTGAGCGTTTCAAGATTTCAAGTTTTTTGCTCATTTTTGCTCGAACATGACCTCAGTTTGACCTCAATAGCTTCTGACCTAAGGTGACTTAAGACTTGAAATTTTTGTGTGAAGGTGTCAAATTGATGCCCAGGAAGGTACTGAAAATTTGGCGGCGCTGCGCGCCGCCGTTTTATTGCTATTCAGGAAAAACCACAGGGGGCCAAATTGCCCTCCCCCAGCGGGGCGAGGGTTAAGACGTAAAAAGACCAAAACGGGCGACGGTTAACCGAGGTGGTGTCCCTATCCTCTGAGCTATTACCAGGACGAGTAATTCATTATCCTATGCGCTCCAAAATCCCTGTTCCGAGCTGGACGGTAGGTACCTATCTTTTTAAGCGAAGCTCTAGCTCAATCAGGAGACGAACAGCTGAAGGCTCTCATGGACCCCCCTCCATTCCCATACGTTTGCGGCTGTTAAAACGCCAATGCCGAGGGTTAAGTTAGTTTTCTGGGACCAATTCAACCTGTAAATTTCACGCAGCATGACCTAAGGTTACTTACGGGGTGCGGGTTAAAACGAAGAACACTTGCACACATAGGTGGGCAAGTCCGTTTAATCGCTAATCCGTTAATTAACGGAACTAAATTTTGGGTTAACGATTAACGGACTCGCTAATTTTTTCCACGTGTAACGGACCGTTTTAGTTCCGTTACTTTTCGGCTCCGTTAATCGTTAAAATTTACTCCGTTAATCCGTTAATCGTTACTTTTATTTCGAAGCAAAAAGTTTACTGTAAAGTTACTGGTGTGTATGAAACCTTCATGCGGCGAAGTTTTTCCTTTCTGGATCTGACAGCATTTGGTTTATTTCAGTTGTGGCCAAATAAAAACTAGTACACCGACCTTGATAGTAGCGCAGGCATTTCAAAAGCGAAGCACATGTGCGCGGTTTGCATTGCTATTACGTGAGCACACATTGCTATTACGTGATTTGAAGTTGAGGTTAGCGTAGGTTGGTCGAGTTATCCTCAGAAAAATGCACAAGCATTTTCATATTGTTTATTACCGTGTAAAATGTTAACGATTAACGGACTAAAGTAACTTCCGTTACTTTTGTTGTGAATTAACGGATTATCGTTTAACGGAACTAACTTTTTAGTTAACGGATTAACGATTAACGAAACTAACTTTTTGATTAACGATGCCTACCTATGCTTGCACAGTACCACTGAATCGTTTCGGCCTCGATTTTCTACCCCAAAGGCTCCTCACTCTGTCACGTGCAAGTTGAAGTCAATTAGAAATGTCCCAAGTTGAGGCTGAATCTGAGATGGAGACTACATGGTGTCCCGAAATTGATGCGCGGTTGTTCTATCCTCAATAACTTATAAAGTGCTCGAATTTATTTCACGGCTTATATGTTATCATAGTCCCCATTCAGTTGCATACACGGCCTATTGCACTCTAGCGTGTCACGTTTCAGGTTGTCAAGAGTCGCTCCTTTGAAACAACGCCATGCCGCTTATATCTTCTGAAACAGCCTCTTCTCTGAGCTAGCCCGTGGAAGCTTGCTGAGCTCTTTTCTGACGATCGTCCAGATAATTTGGATCGGGGACAGGTCCAGACTGTTGCCAGACCATGTCCCCTTCTCCCAGAGGCCTGGGAGCCTCGCTCGACACCAGTCCTGGGTATTCCTGGCGTGATAAGCTAGAGCCCTTTCTTGCTGGAAAATGGCCCTGGACATGTCCGACAAAAGTTTGAGTCTGGTTTTTGAACCATTTACCTTTTCCCTCAGCATCTTTGTGGCATCAGTCTTCTTCAGCACCTCGTTGACATAGTAATAAGCAGTCACGGTCTGTCCCCGAGGCACCTCGTGAAGCTCAGAGCGCCTCTGTAGCTCATCATGCTCCAAATGAGATTCTTCAGCAGACGTTTCACCGTCTCGACAGCGGACTCCTCAGAGCTGCCGTTGGCCCACATTTCAATCGTTCTGGCAGTTAGGGGCTTAGAGACCACAAAGGGCACCTTGTCACTGAAAAGGACACATCTCCAGTCCTGAATGGTCCAGTTTTTGTGGATCTTCGCGAAATCCAGCTGCCTGCACTTCTGGACCACGGTAGGCCAAGTCTGCATCCTGAAGCTGAGCAGCTTCAGCTTCAAGATAGTCTTCAAATACTGGTGGAGGGTCGATTTGGATGCTGGGACATGCATCTCATTCAGTTTTCTTGTCAGCGATGTTGAATGGTGCTTTTTAAAGGTCGACTTTGCAATCACGATTTTCGCCACTCTGCTCAAGGCAGTCTTCCGCCCTCGAGCTGTGCTGTTCTTGAGTGTCTCTCCTGATCGTTTGCAGTCCATCCAAAGTTTAATTGTCGCAGAGTTGACGCCCAATTCTCTGGCATCCGGAACCTGGGTCACACCGTCCTTGATCATCCCCACCGCGCGGTAGCGGATCGGTAGTTTGTGCCTTTTCACTTTTGGTGATATGCGGTTTCTCTACGTTGCCTGTCTGGACAAGAGTGGCCTTCCGCGCCCACTACCGGCCGCGGTCGGGTTAGCCGCTTGGTTCACGTGAACGTGTGACCAGCAAGATGTCCGTGGTGCCAGAGCCGGTAAAATTGCGGTTGTTCAGCATTCGGGAGGGATAGCATAACATGCGGCACCAACCGCGCATCAATTTCGGGACACCCTGTAGAGTGCGGTTCACAGCTCACATTCTGAAAAAAAAACAAAGGTAAACTGCTGTCTATGGGCCATTGGACAAGGTTTATGTGACAAGGTGTAGATGTAAAACGATCACAATTATCCATATTCGTGTATATCTAAATTCCAAGGTCTGTAAACAGCAAAACTTCTTCTTTACCCCTAGGTAAAGAAGCCCCTAGGCCACCGCGTAAACATGTGAGGCTTTATTATTATGGAAACAAAAGTTCCGGGCCGGGCGAGTTGTTTGGAGCTATTTTCGGCTATATATAGCACTAATGGGTGGGCTGCTGTTCAAATGTGGGTCCGTGACCTTTATTGACCTTAAATGGTTGCGAATGCCGTCGCATGGTTTCGGTCACGTGTCCTTGATTTCAAGCATGCTTTTTCGTGTGCAAGTTTTAAGTCTATCCGAGATGTCTGAAATCTAGGCGAAATTCGGGCTGGGCTGAATAATGAAGATGGATGGGCCGGTTTGACGGGCTATGCATTGCTATATCTATATCTCTATATCTTCATCCATATCTATGTCTCTGATATATTTCAAGCAATCGTTTTAAACCATTGAGGGAGTGGCACCAATACCCACTCAGACGGGGAGGGTTAATAGGTGCATTGCTTGCTCAGTTCAACGCAAATACCAAATTGTCACGTTTTGGTAATAAAAGACAAAGTTCCTGGGAAACGGCTGTCGCTAATGCGGGTAAATAATGTCACGGTGGTGGCATTTCCGGTCCGAATGCCGTGCAACCCTTCTTTTCCTTAAATACATTTAAAATTTAGGTGTAAGACGTCATAATGAAATTGCGGTAACCGTAAAAGAAAAACGGAGACGATTTTCCGTATTACACGGTCACAACTCCCAACGGTTGTGAAGACCGACGTTTGCAAGGTGAGACTGAGTGGCAACCCCTCAGTCAAATGCGCGTCTGTGTACTCTTTCGTATAAGTCTAATGTTCGACGCTCGTGTCTCCTGAGTTCCCAGATGAAAACTAGTGAACTCTGCTGAAGCTGCTAGTTACAAAAGATGCTTATGTATTTCATTAGACAGAAAACCTAGAATATTTACCATGCTCGTGTAGGTAGCGTGAGAGAACACTGGCATCCTTGTCAGTTCCTTCAGCGTCTTTTTGTTGATAAGTGAGTAGACTAGATAGGATTATCAAGCTGGATAGAGATAATATCATACAAATAATGCTGCATAGATTTTATGAACCATTGGTAAAAGCCTCAGGCAGCACGAGTGTTTAGCTTTGAGTGGGCCTTTGAGAGTGCTGCGGGGCGTCCAGTGAGGGAAACTGCAACGCATCACATAAGATAACACCACGACCGGTAGAAGTCCCCGAGGATATAAGGACCCGTAGTGTCCGACATCTCCACCACTGGCTCATAAAATACATACAGTATTGTAGTTGCATTACCTAGTATTTACCCGCCCACTTGCAAAATTCTTATCCAATCCCATGACTCATCAATGCATAAACGTTGAGAGCACTGACAATTTGGCCAGTGTTTTCTCTCGTTGTAGAACGGGCCCACATTTCCAAGACAAAGCGGATGATATGCAGCAAATGCAAACCAAATAGAGAGAAAACTGCACTCAAAGAATCAATATACTGCGGCCTAAGGCCAACGTGGAACAGACGAGAGCCGGTTGTAACCACAGTGGCTAGTTTAACTCGTTTGATTTATGGGCATGTTGGTATTTAAATAAGCTGGCGCCATGGCGCCTAGGCTCCACCCAGTGCAGTGTGTTGCCCAGCACCTCAAGGTCAGTAGTGTGTTGATAAACACGGGTCCTATGCCCCGGGTTCCTATACGGACCAGGTGTTCGTTCCGTCATCACGCGACTGAGGTCAGCCGGCGCGGGCGGCCGCGCCGGCGCCGGCGGCGGCAAGGTCCGGTTCCGGAGTGAGGCCACGACGCCAGGAAGGCGGGACAAGCGCCATCGCCTCGGGGCGACCGTGTATGCTGCTCTGACGAGCCCCTGACGTCAACAAGCTCACAGGCTCAGACCACGGCGGCTGTGAGTGCCGCGAGACACCCTCGGCAGCCTCCAGGCAGTCCGGGCGCTCATCAGCCTGTCCGAACGCTCATCGGCCTGCCCCACTGCCCGTTATCATGCCACCTGGCCGGCCGGCCACTGCTGCGCAAATACCAGCCAGCCAGCTCTCTCTGACTGGCGGCGCGACCGGTCGCGGCTGTGGCTGTTTTGCAGCGGCGCGGCGGATCATCCCCGCACGTCCGCACTCACCTCCGGGCGGCGGAGGAGACGGCCAAGCGGTCCGGAACATGAGGCCCACGGTCAGCGAGCTCTGACCCCCGTGACCTGTGTCCGTCCCGCCCCGGCAGTCCAACTCCAGTCCTCGGCAGGGCTGGACGACGCTCCTCGGCAGGGGTGGAGAGACCGAGATCACGGGACTAGGAGCACCACCGAGAGCCGATCCACTCGCTGTTCGCAATCGCAGTCGCTCACACACAGCACGGACAGCACACGTTCAGAGCCGCAGCTCTGCGATACTCCTCTCCAGCTCGACAGCTGGACGGCAGCCTCTCCGCATGAGGTCACCAGCTCTCCACACAGACAGACACAACCACCGAGCTCCGACTCGCTCACCACAGTACCACAGCGCGGCACTGCCGCCAAACTCGCCTCGACACAGCCGCGCTGGCTGGACGCTGCGCCCGGCGCTGTGGCAGCAGCCCCTGGAGCGCGCGGTCCGGCCCGCCACACCACACACCTGAGCGACACTGAGCCAGCGCTCTGCGCCGGCGGCGGCGGCGGCGGCGGCGGCGGCAGCGCGCGCCGCTCGGCCGGCTGACCTTGGCGCCGCGGCGGGCGGCCGACCCGACGGAACAGCGGCGAGCGTCCGACCGGCTCCGCCTCCCAGCGCCACCTCTGGACCAGGAACGGCCGCTGACTGATCACCGGCCACTGACATCCATCACGGCAGTACACACCCAGAGACTGCTCAATTCGTTATATGTCACAGACCGGATCAAGATGCTTACCGTTCCGTGCTTCTATCCTCAGGATACTGAAATCCTTCTCCTCCACGCCGCAACCCTCCTCCGGGCTGGACAGGCAACTTTATCTCATGCGGGCTGCTCCCTTGGAGCGGCACCGCTGCTCCCGAGGGAGCGCACCCCGTAGCCGGGTGCAGTGAGTGCCTTGGGGCTGGGTGGCCTGTCCTCTGGACGGGCTCAGCCCCGGCGACTCACTAGGGTGCCTGCCCAGACCAATGTCTCCCCCTATATCCTATCATCCTCCCGGCTCTGAAATGCCGTCCCATTGGACCGAAAGGGCCTAACCCAGCAAAACAAACAAATCAAGATGCTCGCGATATGATGGCTCAGTAAACAAACCCTGAAACCGGCAGCGTTCTTCACCTGCAGAACTTCTGCAGAGGACTGGAGTTGTAGGGTATTTGAATTTGCATTGCAGGCAGCAGTTATGGTTTGTTAATCGACAGCATAAGGGTCAAGCATGTAACAAAGTGTTTTCAATAGCATTTAACACTACACCCGGCACCCTGTCCAAAATGTCCGAGATCATGACGGGAAATGTTCGGCACGAAATATAAAAGGGAACGCTGTGATGTTAACGTTATATGGTGACATATCATGCATGCAAACCTTCGGGGTTCATTGTGGGCGCACTCAGATCTCAGCGTTGAGTGTGTCACGTCAGCAAGGCACTTCACTCCAGATCCGTCGAAAACGTCCGATGTGGATTGTGGAATTTGTAGGTTTGAAAAGGTTCCCGTTGTTGAAAACATTGAAAAAAAACATAGGCCAATGGATTTCCTATTAGCCATGCCAAATCTGAGGCAGCTGTCCTGAAAAAGAACGTATACTATCGTTGTTACTTGTTACCGATAACGGGTAATATCTAACTTCAGTCGGTGTTCTAGCGATGAGATGTGACTGGTGATATACGGTAACTGCGCGTTGCAGTCTCCGCCCAAATGCTCGCCGGGCCCGTTCAGAGGCCTCATTTTTGAAGGCGACATTTGATGAAGAAAGGCGGGTCAGATGAGCAGAAGTTGCACACATTGCAATAGGTCATGACAGACGGCAGTGACACAGAGCATTGAATATTGAAATGTTATATTCATGAAGTTAAACAAATCCGTGCAACTATAAAGCATAGGCTTGCACCCATGCGGTGCAATGATTGGCAACTCGCACAAAACGCACGTCCACGACACGAAGTATCCCAACTCCCAAGACCCGTTTCATATCGCTCACTTCTGTCATAATGCACGAATCGGATGATGTTATCGGCGGCCGCTCCTGTCCGATTCAGCCGGCTGCCGTCGGGTATCGGTGGCCGCTGGCTGTCCGATTCAGCTGGCTGCCGTCGGGTATCGGCGGCCGCTCCTGTCCGATTCAGCTGGCTGTGGTCGGGTATCGGCGGCCGCTCCTGTCCGATTCAGCTGGCTGCCGTCGGGTGTCGGCGGCTGCTCCTGTCCGATTCAGCTGGCTGCCGTCGGGTGTTGGCGAAGCTCAGCCGAGTCGGCCGGCCTTCGGGACCGTGCCACCGCAGCATGGCCCCGAGCTGACGTCATAACCATCCGGGAACCTCATTGGCCGCTCCGGAGGCGACTCTGAAACAGCGACAATCGGCCAGGCGCGGCCCGTCATCAAGCCCGTCAAGGAACACAATGGAGACGTCGAGCTTCGCAAAACGATAAGTCAGTCAGAGCGATAAGTTTTGACAGGCAGAGTTTGGCTGGTGCGGCATCCACGATTTGCTTCCTCGTATCATGGCAGTAATGTGTCGATAACGAAATAGGGTTATCAGCCTTTGGAGTTTTTGACATCAATGTGTGGGCTTTTATAAGATGCACATGTGGCAACCTTATACGCTTTTTAGTTTTTACTCAAGAGGGTACGCGCGCAAGGAGGAATAGTTCGAAGTGCTTAACCCAGTTCAGACCACATCCCTAACGAGCACCTTAACGACTAAGAAAATATTTAGTCGGATTATGATTGTTGGGAATCTACATACAGTCCACACCAGGAGGTTGGGCAGACCGGTATGCTATAGCTGCGAGCTGACCACCCCTTTGACTGGCATCGGTGCTCGTTTCGCCAGTCATCATACGATGACATCATTCAATGACGTCAGGTTCTGCAAAGATAGAAAGCAGCGGACCTACCTGCGATAGGCATCAAATAAGCATCGCACGTTTTTACGAGCGAGGAGTTGCGCAGATATAGCCGATAGGTATTTGACAGAGGTCGGATACGTTCCACCGATCAGGTTAATAATGTTTTCAGCACAGTGCTGTTGGCCTTTGGTATCTAGCTATCTACATTGAAGGCTGATGTCCCTATCGCATTTTTTGTTATAGGTAAACGAGACGGGGTAAATTCAGTCGCTCGGTCAAATTTCCGCTTCCGTTATCAATTGTGATACAAATATGAATAATTGCCCCATTTTTGGTCGCCTAGTTTATTTGTGTTGCAATGTTTGATCGCTTACGGCTCGCCAATGTCACTTGCCAGGTCTCCAGTTCCACACAGCCGCAGTTGAACTGTGGAGCTGGCTACGGCAGTCGAGAACGGCCACCGAGCACCATAAGCCGCCCATAATGCCGCCGACGTGCGGTGCGTCTAAGCCGATAGAGGTCCGCCCCCAGCGGGGCAATCTATGTTACTGCGACTTATGGAGTGGCGCAGACGGCAGCCAACGAGGCGCAGGTCACGACATTTGCGGTAGGCGCCAGCTTCCTGGTAGCTGGAGCTATAAAAAAAAAATCCGCTAGCTCACTGGTTATTGGTGCTATACGGCAGAGGTGTATAAGTAAATCTTTATAAGATAATAGCTATTACATTGATCGCACATTCATGAGTCTACTGTTCAACTTCACCTGTCTTTGGGTGCAAGCTCGTTGGTGATTAGGTATTCAATAAACAAACAAACAAACAAACAAACAAACAAACAAACAAACAAACAAACAAACAAACAAACACGCTATTTTGGTTCCATTCTCGAAAAGCTGCTAATCCTTGACTTTATTTGAACGTTATACTTAATGGGCAGGAATTTACGTACATTTATCATTTTGGATAAATGATAACAATAACACGTCAAATGTATATTTAAACACACAGTGAGCCTTCTAGATTCACATTGGCCCTTGTCGTGAGTCGTCCACGATCAACGAAAACTTTGATCCGCCCTGGCGCTCGACTCACCGGCCAGGTCACTGGTGTCGCTGTGGGGAGGTAGTGGGAACAGCCTCCTCACGCCCGGTGGACGGCCGTCTCCCGGTGTCGGGCCATCCGACCCGTCTGGCACGGCATCCTCTCCCTCAGAGGGAGGCAGCGGCGGCGACGGGACCTTCTGAGTACCGACAGCAGACAGAGGCAGAAAATCCACCCGGTCCTCGCCTCCGGCAGTCACCTGAGGCGGCAGCAGCCCCGGCGGCGCGACTTCCTGCCCTCCGGCGCCGTGGGTCAGGTCAGGTCGCCCCGATGAGGGTCCGAGGGTCGTCCCCATCGGCGGCCAGCGAAACCCTCCGGCCGGTCGCAGCCCGCTCGGAGCGCCAGGCCTGGCCGCAAATCCTTCAATAAGACAGGGAATCGGGTTATTTTTGGTATGGTAATCCCGTGTGGCATTCCGCAGGTCTCGGAAATGTTCATTGTTGTGATGGCTGTGACAGGCGCGGCAGAAATGTCCATGCCTCCACTACGGTTCACGCAACGCCAATAGAAGGCAATTCAGAACTAGCAGTGCAATCTTCACCTAGAATATCCAATTTCGATGACTGAGAATAGGGAACTAGCGCTGACTGCTCACCAGCCGCTCTTCGGAGCTCCAAAGCTCACCTGCGGCTGGGAAGGGCGGTCGCAGCTCTCCAGTGCCCCCTGGTGTTGGCAGCGGCGGACGCTCACCCAGTGTCCAGGGGTCCGCAGAGGGCGCCACCAGCATACCGCTAAAAGACGTGTATGTCTGGTCCGGGGTGCTCGACTCGAATATGCAACCCTCCTCTACCTGTGGATATGCATTTCACCCTCTCCAACAGATGTAGACTGGATAAAGACTGGATAGTTAACTGTCAGATTTGGTTAAAATAAATCATTAATTCACAACGAAAAGTTTCCGTTTGCGATAAGAAGTAGGCATAAAAAATGTTTCATTTTTCAACCTCCAGTTGTGCAACTTGACCTGAACGGTGACTAATCTGCTGCACAGACACGCCTATCCTAGGAAGCTACGAGTATATCTCAAGATAAGCTTTTGTCATCTCTTTTCGTTTCCGTCCTACCTGCAGGTAGACGACGTCGTCGGCGCTGAGCTGTATCAGAGCGCTCTGCGAGGCCGACTGGTAGCCGGAGCGCTCTGCGAATGCCGTCACCACCGTCTGCAGGTTTCGCCTCAGAGCAATCCTGTCAACCGCCCAGACGAGGTGGGAGAGGGAAGAAGAAGAGCGATTCATAAATCCTCACACACGTTATTGTTGAAACACTGGACCAGCTCCATGTCCAAGCTAAGTTGATATGTGGCCCGCAAGCTTACGCAATACTCTGGACAAGGTGTCGACTTATTTGGTGAACTGCAGCACCGCGATACAACTTTGTCTGGATACCGTACCGCAATGCATATTTGCTGGGGATAGGTACTGTGCCGCAATGCATGCCACTGTACCGCAATACCGCCTGCTGGCCGCCGGGTATACTGTACCGTATTACCGCCTGCCGGGTATACTGTACCGCAATACTGTCTGACGGGTATACGGTACCGCAATACTTTCTGGCGGGTATACGGTACCGCAATACTGTCTGGCGGGTATACGGCACCGCAATACTATCTGGCGGGTATACGGTACCGCAATACTGTCTGGCGGGTATAGTATACCGTACCGCAATACTTCCTGGTGGGTATACTGTACCGCAATACTACCTGATGACTACGAGTATACTATACCGCAATGCTGCCTGGCGGGTATACTGTACCGCAATACTGTCGGACCGGTATACTGTACCGCAATACCGCCTACCGGATAAAATGTACCGTAATGCTGTCTGTCGGGCGGGTATGCTGTGCCACAATACTGCCGGCAGGTACTGCCTCGTTCAGCCGCCTTTACCTGAAGTGGCTTTTACTGTCCGAGACCGCTGTGAAGGTGAACAGGTAGAGTCCCGGCAGCTCAGTGATAAAGGAGCCGTATTCTTGCTCGATGCGGGCGTTGACGCTGGTGACCTGTACCCGAAACGAAGTCTGTGTTAAAAATTAAAAAAGGACTTATAATTTTAGTAGGGGAGAGTGGGGTAAGATGCCCAGGGTGGGAAAGACGCCCCACCCCCTCTAGCGGCGAAACAAAGAATCGGACCTGGAAATTAATGTTCTTAGCGTAAAGCGGAAGCCTTCCTTGTTAACTGCACAAAAAAATTGCGAAGCTCAGTTGGGCAACGGCTGGCTGATGATTGCATGTTTTTTATTTGCTGCTTTCAAAAAATATTTTGGTGTCAAAACATTGTAAATATCAAAGAAGGCAAATAATTTTTGCGTCCCTTGCAATAGTCGTGATTAGAGGTGGAAATGACTAACGTTTTCCGAAATTTTGACTAATGACTGACTAATGACTAATGACAATTTTGGTTGACTGACTTTTGACTGACTAATCTTTCGTCTCAAAAAGTTTGACTGACTAATGAATGACTAACGCCATTTTTCTTGATTTTGACTAATAGTTGACTAAATTTCGGAATTTGTTAGCACTGCGTAAATAATTCCGATCGACACCGGAAAAACACCAATCGATCCCAAATTTTCTCCCTAATCATTTTATGGCCAATGCGATGCAAAGCGAGCGCAAGATATCTTGTCGGCCGCTACGACGCCTAGTTAGGGAGAAAACGGGGGAGGGGGGATAAAATTTATCCACCCTCCCAGTCGGGCGCGTTCGGCCGACGACCCCAGTGGGGCGCGCGTTCACCCTCATCTTGGCAGATAATTTTTTCGTAACGCGGACTGGCGGGGGGGGGTCGATGCGACCTCCCTTGGCGTTTCGAAGCTAAGCGTCTTAGTGCTTCGCAACAAAGACCAGTCGATAGCTCTCAACGAGTACTCGCGATTGTTACATATTTTGGGACCCTAGGTCAATATTTGACCCAGTTATGGCAGGTCAAAAGTGAAATTTCGGGGAAAAGTTATAATTTTCCAAATTACTTAGCCAATATTGGAGAATCTATGAAAGATAGCGACATGAAACTTTCACGACCGCGTTTCTCAACGAATTAGCAACAAAATGGTGTATAGTTGACTGCATTTCAGTCATTACTGGCGTGACTTATTCCCCGGAAACACGGGAGGTCACACCCGCCGCCGGCGAGGACGGTTGCGAATATCGAGAGCTTTCCTACTAACTTAGTCAACATTGGCGCATCTATAAAAGATTGACTTGCAACTTGGAAGAGCGTATTCCTCAGTCAATTAGCTGCAAAATGACACATTGTTGTCTTTTTATGACTTTTTAAGGTCATAGAAAATGTTTTTTATGACGTCACGTACCACGATACCTCCCAAAAAGCCGCAGGGCTATGCTCGCTGACCGGCAGCAGCAGCAGCCGCCCGTCAACCGGAGACCTGGGGAGTTCACTGCCACTTATAGGAACAGTTTTGAAGGCGTTTAGGTGAAATTTGAACCACAGATTCGGATTCAGGACCTCAAGAAACCCCAGTAAACACAGCTCATGTCACGGAGGTCAGCGTGTGAACATGCGAGGTCATTGACCTTCGTTGACCTCGGAAAGGTCAATATACAGTGTAAAGACTCATGTCCAGTCAAATTCTGTCATTAATCAAACGGAATAGTTCCGTTCTTGTCGATGAAATCACGTCCAGTTACAGTATGTAAGATTTTGTCAAAAATGGTCGGAGGTTGTACCTATTATGACGTCATAGCTCGGTGACCTGACATGACCCGAAAATTTTGTCTACTAAAAGTTGCGCAAAGATGCCCCAGAGGCTATTGAAAATTTCGGCACGATCCGACTAATAGTTCGGCGCGCATCTAAAAAAAAAAAAAAAACTCAGGGGAGTCGCATCGACCCCCTGCCCTGCTAGGGTGAGGGTTAAGTCACCTCACGAACCACTACAAATTAGTCGACTAATATGCAACAAAATCATTGACTAATGACTGACTAATGACTAACAAACATTTTGGTTGACTGACTTTTGACTGACTAAAAAAGCGCTTGACTAACGTTAGTCGACTAATTTTTGACTAATGACTAATATTCATTTCCACCTCTAGTCGTGATACATTAGCATGCGTGTACTGTGTCCCAAACAGTTTGCTTCAGGGTGTAGTTTTATTGGTAACAAATTCTACCGATTTAATGTTACTTCGGTACCTTGGGTTAAAATGCCCCTGTCCTGATGGGGAAAGACGCCCCCCTAAATCCGTAGGCTGTCCTTCAAACAGCCCGTCAAACCATATATTACATACTTTTGATGTAGACAAAAGCCGATCTGGGACTATTGAGAGTCCAGTACGGTCGGGTGCTCCCCATGCCGGTCTCTCGGCCCTCATAGCGACTTTTTGGGCGGCATCTGACTCTGAGAGCCCTCACGACGGCCTCTGTGGGCCCCATTATTGGCTCCAGGGCCCCTCACGACATCCTTTGAGGGCTCCCACGTTGGCCCCACGGGCCGCGCTGGCATCGGAGGTCCCCACGATGGGCTCGAGGGCCCTCAAGCATCATGAAGACCTATAAGAGCCCCGCAGTGGTCTCCGAACGCCACCACGGAGGCTGGTTTGGCCGCGATGGACTATGATGGCCCTAACGATGACCTCTGAAGTCCCTTACGACTACTTTTGAGGGCCCTTATGATGACGTTTGGTGTCTACTGCAGGCTCGAAGGGACTACTGATTCGTTCAGGCGATTCACGTGCCCATTTATGTCACTTATAGTGCAGGGGGCATCTTTCCCAACGTCAGGGGGCGTCTTTCCCACCCTGTGGGGTAAGATGCCCCCTTTCACTTCTTCAGGAAAATGCTTAATAGCAAAAAAAGTTATAATATTTCAGGCACGAAAGTGTGATATTTTTTTAGAAAAATTATGTCGGCTTCCTTTGAAACTCCAAGTTTTTGCTTTCCCATCGTCATTTTCGAATAATATATGACATAGCAAAACCCTGGGCATCTTTCCCCACTCTCCCCTATTTGCGGACGGGGAGGACAATTAATTTATTATCTATTGCCCGCAAAAGTTTGCCTATAGGTAAACTTTTGCTAAGCTGAGTATACTCAGCTCATATTGGACGCACCTGAACGGTGATGGGACAATGAATCAAAGGGGGTTGGTAGTTGGCTGAGCTTGGGGAAAAATAATTACCTAACTAGCTAATTACCTAAAATTGGTCCTATCGTTATGATTCGGGCCTCGGGGAACGTTGCAAAGGCTTGCAAAGGCAAAACGAAGTTCTGCATACGCTCACACAAATATATGGTTAATTATTGAGAACTATTATCGTATGTATTATGTAATGCAATGATATTCCCATACAAAATAAAATGCAGGTTTGCGTCTTGCGTCGGGCCGACGGTCTTTCTAAACACTTACTGACAGTCGGTTTAATATCGAGCCTTCCATTCTGTGGAGCCTACCGTTCTCTGGAAGCCGAGCAGCCCCGGCTGGGAGGACGGTATGCCACTGGTGAGCAGAAAGGCCACCGTCGGAGGTCGTTCCAGGTCCGGTCCGCGACCTGACCCGAGGTCATTTGGCGCCGGGTCGCCACAGGGCGACGGGTAGCCGATGGTAAGGGCCGGCCGGTAAGCGGAGAGCAGCAGCAGCAGCCGCAAAAGAGCGCCGTCTGGGTCGGAGAGATCGACATTATGGAAACGGGCGCAAAATTATATGTATTACTCACCTATCACGTGAATCGCGATCGCCACATAAATAAACTGTCATTATTACGAATGCAATGTATCATGTCGTAGAATGCACGGTTAGTTGTAATGCCAAAGGATAAATGAAATGGTGGCCGAGAACATGTCGGATTGCTGTTCCACGTCATAAAACAAATCATAAGACGATGCGATGCACTCCAAGTAGAGATTGCAATCCCTGGATCCCGGCGGGATTTTAATCCCGATCCCGCTCCCGAAATTCCGCCAATCCCGGGATCCCAAAAAGAATCAGTTTTTCACCTTAAAAAGAATGCAGCCGCTGCACGAGTCTTGTTTACACTGTTTATGGTGCTGCGTGACATTAAGCAGATAAACTATTTAGCTGGAACCCCGTATTTGCCGTCCACAATCGACCGTGTTGGTAGCTCTCGGGTATCACCCACAGCGGTTAAGCCGCTTAAATACGTACGAAAAAGGGTCCCGAACGCCAAAAAAATGCAGCATCAGCGCTGCAACGTCTTTATCAGGATCACAGATCGTTCAGCGATTCTGACTTGCCCGTCCGTGGCCGGAACAAAGAAGGTCATCAAGACAGTCTTTGAGCTCGTGTCGCAGAAAGATGTCACAGATGTCACGCAAGTGACGGCAGAGCTCACTGATTCAGACGTTGAAGACTGTAGAGTGGAGCTCTCCCAGTCAGTGACTCTGCTCTCAAAGCGACTTTCGAGCAAATTCTGAGAGACATTAATGATGAAAGCGGAACCGGAAGGAGGTAAAGTGACCAAGCGACGTTTTGAAAACATTGTGAACTAGGGAGCTGCCAAATTTGGCGTACACTGGTTGCGAGTTTTCAATACCAGCATGACAACGGCTTGAAACTGTCGCGTTAACTACCAGTAGCGTAGACGAAGAGTGAGTGAGGCGTGGATGTGCTGGAACCCGTCTACATAGTAAACGTACCGGTCGACGCACAGTTTTATGAAGGCCAATTGGGAATAAACGCTAATGCTAATCAAATTGAAACGTTTTATTCGCAAATTCAATCGTTTTTTATGCAAATGACATGGTCTAAGGATGGCTTTTGGTTGCCTCTTTGCTTGTGGTAAGCTAAAAGACGCAAAATATGTTAGTAGGAAATCACTCTTACGACATTTAGTGACAAGACCGGGACCCGGGATCCCGAAATAAAAACTTTCGGGATCCCGGGATTGGCAAAACGTTCCGGGATTGCAATCTCTAACTCCAAGTAAGTTAAAAAAGACTTCCATCCCGCGACTACTTACAGGCATCCATGGCGTTGAAGGCCGTTGGTGCTGGTCGGGATCCCACCGGAGCCCGTCCTAACCGCGTGCTGGTCGACGCCGTTCTGAGCCCTCTACCAGCCCCGCGCCGAGGCACCTGACCACCTCCCAACCCTCAGGAAACGGAGATGACGAGTGCGACGGTCCTGCCTGGTAGCACTACACGCTAGTTAGTGCCAGGAAGCGGCGGCCCACACGAGCCGGGCGTCGGCGGTCAGTCGCAGCAGGAGGACGCCAAGTTGGACCTGTCACCATCGCTGGGTCACGGCTGGGCGGGCCAGTCACGGGCGTCTCCACCCAGCACGCGTGCCGGCGAATAACGCATATCGTGGGTATGCTCGACGGTAAACGGCCAGATTCGCTGAACAGTGACTGGTGAGTGAATGAACTGGCTCTCTGCAGGGTGTCAATCGAATGTGCACAGGGCTGGCGTAACAGCTGAATACGCTACATTGCTGAAGTCTCGGGAGACCCCCTAAGAGACCTAAAAGGTTGACACGATTTGCCACAGGCCCCGCTGGCATAGGCTCGCCGACCAGTGTTGTCGGTGACAAGACAACGTCATGTGTCCCGGTTAAATTTAGCCGTCAACTCCAGAACATAGCAATAACCGACTTCGAAAACGTTACCTATATAGTTACCAGCAGTTGATATCAGCGTATCAGTGCATTGCCATTTCATTCCACTGTCCACAGTCCACCGATCTGTTATTATACCCAAACCAATTCACAGCAGGCTGTTTTAATTCTGCTACCGTCGACCGTTCAGCGGTATTCAGGGTCTCCGGTCCACGTCTCTGAGATGGGCCCGACTCCCCCCCCCCCGCCGACCGGTGCGCCGGACCATTCATTTGCCGCACCCTGACCCTTCCTCCGGTATGCGACGGTCCGGAGAGGGTGACAGGTAGTCCGGACCACGGGTTATGTGCGTCTACTGTCTGCGTTTGCTTTAGCGCTAATTGAGCTGTCAACGCCGACTATGATCGATCGTTTGGTCAAGTGGGTGTCACGCAATCTAACCGCAATCTTGGTTTAGCGATCCGCTCCCATTTACTTTTCACACCTTGAACAAAAGAGGGGCCATATCCCTCTGGTTTTGTCCAGTAGCCGCACATACTGCGTGTACCGGCCGGCCCTCTCGGCCCCCGAGCCGGGTTGTTTTGAAAGGAAAAGACGTCGGTATTCAGCATTCACTATTCACCGACTCAGCCTCCGGCGAGTGGACAGCCGAGTGGAATTTCTTTGTGGCAGCGCCCAGCGCGGCGAACCTTTGCTGCTGCGGCTTGGAATGATAATTTGTCATCTGTGACGGGTGAAGTGCGGTGAATGTTATTCTCAGCGAGGAGCAAAATTGACAACTTGCTCCATATGCACAAATATACGACATATATATATATATATATATATATATATATATATATATATATATATATATATATATATATATATATATATATATATATATATATATATATATATATATATATATATATTAGGGTGGCACTTAAAAATCAATTTTTGATTTTTAATGCGTGCGGGTGGTTTTCCGGTTCCATTCCCGTAAAAAATAAGGGAGGCAAATTTTTATGGGAAAATATTGATGTTTAGAGGTCGCAAATCAAGGTAAAAATTGATATTTTGGTAGCATATTTCAATATCATCAAAATCGCTTCTGAGTTTCCTATTACGCTATAATCGGATGATAATAAGGCATTTCTTAGTCATTTTCATATTGTTTATTGATATTCCATGCAGCTTCGGCCACGCCAGAACGCTGGTATATGTACTCCACTACTCCAGTTCCTCCTCTTTAGTAGATTATTGGCGCCTCATTGGAGGGAGGGGTATCATGGGCAACGGGCACCCAGATCACTTTGTGTGTAGCCTGGTTAGCAATTGCAGTCGATCTTCGGGTGTCAGGTTAGCGTTTTCTGTGATCTTTTCAACGACATGGAGGAAGAACTGGCGCTAATCTTTGTCTTCCATGAGTGCCAGTCCTACATCAGCGCCATACCGCGCCTGGTGAAGTCATTCACCACCCGCAGCTCCCGGACTACACGAGCTGCGGTTTGGTAGCCGCTGTCCTCCCAGTGGCCTTGGTCATTGATGATGAGCCCCGCGTCCAGGTCGTGTATCCTTGAGAGCTTTTTGAACGATGGTGTGAGGAAGCTCGCCAACGTCTCGGTCGCGAGAGCGGCGTTCATAGTGTCCACTAAGGACTTACGGGGCGGGTCCCCTCTCCTACAAGTCTATTGCCCGCACCATGTCTTGATTGAGCCCGAGGGTCGGGGTCTAAAAGCTCCAGAGTCACCAGCCGATCACTCAATTACTACAGGTGACGGCCGAAGACCGGGACTGTCGCCTTCGACAGCTCCTTGTCGGGGTAGGTGCAGAACGAGTTCACGAAGGTCAGGTCCAGAGCCGACGCAGTGGCAGTAGGGGAGAGCGGGGTCAAATGTAACACGGGGCAATTGTAACAGTGCTAATAATTCATAAACTTACCAATAGAATGAGCTGATGTTCAGACCAAAAATGCGTAATTCTATGCAGCCTTTCCCAACGGAGTTTGAAGCGAAAGTGCCGGGTATGTCGATGGCTGTGCACAGTAATGTGTTTTTGAGAGCATTTTGTAGATTTTTATGCCGTTATATTTGATTAGCTCATTCCCGGGATTGAAAAGATATCGACTTCAGACTTTGTGTAAGCGTTGGCAGGCTTGTTGTCGATAAATTGAAAGCATTAAATGCTGCCTACATGCAACATCTTTTTGCACCAGTTTCGTCTAAAATATGTCAAGGCGCGACGGGGACAATTGTAACATTTTTGCAGGGGTCAAATGTAACAGGTTATAGGTCACTGGCCATTATGTCAAAGTCGTCAAATTTTCAAGGGAGATGAAACATTGCTAGAATTAAGAGAACTGTAAGTTTTGTCGCAATCGGCAGCTTTTTACGCGATTTATTTGCGAAAAACCAAGGGAGAGGAGGTCCATCCAACCCCTGTATAAGTGCGAGGTTTTATGCCTTTTTCCTGAGAAGAACCGTCCCTACCAAGTCTGGGAAGATGAACAAGTGTTCAATACTTTTGTTAAATCAAAGTTTTGGAAAAAAAATTGTGTTGCTGTAGCCTGTAAATGAACATGTTACAATTGTCCCCGGGTGGTGTTACTTTTGACCCCGTATCTGGGGTGAATTGTAACAGCTGAATTGACTTTTTCGAACAACAATTTTGACCCAAAAAAGAAGTTATTTCGGAAATGTTTTAACTGCATTTTAAAGACAAAACATCATAGTTTCTGAAAATAAAAGAAAGAGCTTTATAGCTGCAAACGTGTTTGCACCAGATGATAAAATGCAAAAAATGTTACAATTGACCCCGTTCTCCCCTAGAGTCCCAGACCAGGCGGCGGCGGCGGCGGCGAACTTGCAGGCAACGAACAGCGCACAGCGTCTGATGACCTGGGCCTCGGCCGCCGTCAGCCGGAGCCGCTCCCTGAAGAGGAAGGCATCCACGGTACGGATGGTCTTTGCCATCCACCTAACTCAGTGGAGTACTCTGAGGCGGAGAAACGGATGCCGTGCTTGGAACTCCACCGAGAGCAGTTACGCAGAGCTCCAGAAGTTTTCGGTAGTCTTCCCGGAGCTAGGCATAGTCCAGCGATGGAAGCGATGGAAGCTTACCAGCAGCTTGTCCCACTCCGGAACGTCGTCGACGGCGAACGCCACCGGTGTGATCCTGTCAATGAAGCATGAACTCCCATCCGCCTTTGAACCTCTTAAACAGCCGGATGTAGAGGCCGCTCGAGATTCTACGGCAGGTGGAGAAGGCCTTCTCTAGGACCAGCTCTTACACGTGGTGCCGGCAGGCCAGCTGGAGGACGGGCCGATCCAGCTTCTGCTCGATAAGGGCAAGGCCCTAAATGATAAGGGCTAAAGTACCGTTCACCAGCATGCTGTTCGCCGTCGTGGCGTCGAAGCAAAAGGCCGCAGTTCCGCTTCTCCAGTTCCTAGCCTCCCAGCGCTGTGAGCATGGCCTCCTGTGCTTGGATGGAGGGGAGTTTGGGAACGGCGAGGAGCTTGGCCACCCTAACCCCCCCCCCCCATCACCAGGACCTAGAATCGGTCGACGCTCCTTCTCTCGCGGTTCAGGATTCGCGGTTCAGCCGGAGTCGTATCAGAAGTTCCGTGCCGCAGTTGATAACAGGCTCACGTGTTCTTCACACATTACGGTTGGGCAGTTTGGCCCGGTCGAGGCCAGTTCACTGTTGGGGACGTCCGCTCGCCCGCATGCGCTTGGGAGTGTGAACTGTGAGTCGACGTTTCTCTCTCATGGTCGCCATCGTCAAAGACGTTCCCTCCGTGTGCGCGCCGCAACGGCCGGGTAAGTCTGTTGCTGGCACTGGCACTATGTAGAGTCGGAAGAAGCGCCCACGGAAGAACATCCCGAAAGCACAATAAACCAGCGCAGCTCAATGCCCACTCTCGCCTCTGCTTTCCCCCGCCGGCGATAGGCTGGCTCCAACTTCTTCACATTCTCTTTGACAGAAAAGGAGCATGTCTCAAGAACCGATAGAACTGTGGGGCTCGTCCTCCCTTTGGAACAGGAGAGACCGTTCACTCCTCACACTCATAAGAGGATATGACCTCCACTGTGAGAGAGAAGGCACCGGTCGCAGGCCAAAAACAGGCCTGACATGGGTAAAACAGCCCAGATCAGACCTGTCTTGGCGTGACCTGGACTGGCTACGATCGACCGGAAGTGATGGGATAAGCAATTGTTATACAAATAAAGGTCAAAATACGTCGGATATGACGCTTAATGACCACATATGTCATTCCAAATAGGTTTAAAGTAGTTTCCAAAAAGTTGATTTTTTCCCCCAAAACTGCCAACTTTGACCTCAATTCGCGACCCCTAAATATCAATATTTTTCAAAATTATTTTGCACACATTATTTTTTACGGGAATGGAACCAGAAAACTACCCGCACGCCTAAAAATCGGATAACATAAAATTCACCCTATTGCTAAGTGCCACCCTAATATATATATATATATATATATATATATATATATATATATATATATATATATATATATATATATATATATATATATATATATATATATATATATATATATATAACTATGCAAATGCGTGTGAGTGAGCAGCGACATAAAGACGCCACCCATAGTCGGCGGTACAACTCAAAGCCGATATCGTGAGTCGTGACAAGGCTTTCCATGTAGCAACCGTCGGTTGTTAGTGTCCTGATTGCAAAGATTTAACTTTTATCGATAGTATATATTTATCAAATGGCAAAGTGCATCAGCGGCTCATCTTTACACGCCCAGTCAGCCAGAGACCACAAAACTTCGTTCTGAGATACAGCGACCTGAGCAGACGCCATCACATATGTCCAATCACATGAACGCAGCAGAGACGCCTCAAATCACAGCGAGGCGCAGCTCTGACCGAAGTGCTGTCCACAGAGGGGAAGACGTCCCTGCTTCGCAATATAGCCGTGCAGGACGGAGTCTTCCGATAAGAAGACATATGTTGATATCGGAGTATATGTGCAAAGGCAAACTAACACACTTTGCTGGGTCCCATGACTAATTGCGATACCCGAAGGAGAAACAAAAATGGCAAGAGCTGTGATAAGACTTCAACATTATGCAGCAAGTATAAAACATTATGATGGCACCAAACATTTCTGTCGATGTACAACGCCCAATCCATTCTCATGCCTTGTGAGATAAAGATGCACGACGTAGGTAAATGATCGACTCAAGCAGCCCAGAATGCGGTAAAACGACGAAACACAAAAAAATGAGATGATTCAAATAATTGCACTGACACTTAATAACGAAAAATATACTGACAAACACTACTGTCCCGTTCTACCAAGCTCAAATGCCTCAAATCGCCAGCATATCGACCCCGCAGATCGCAACACTTCACATAAAAACGCCACTTCCTCAACACATCCAAGCATCGCGGAACCGTCATCAAACCGTTCATCTGACCGTCTATCGCCATGCATTCTCTACGTGATCTCATCACACTAACACTGGTCTGGGCCAGGTCGGCGACCCCACTGGGCAGTGGACACTGACTTTCAGCAGGACTTAGCCGTGGTTCAGACTACGCTGCCACATGACCCAGAGTGTGAGTGACACGCAGCCTATGACGAGCAGCAGCAGCGAGCCGCGCAGTCGCCAGTGCGCGCGGTTCGTGCGCAGCACAGACAGCACGCGGCGCACCTGCTGCGCAGTCTCCAGCCGAGAGCCCGAGTTCTCGATGACAAAGTGCGCGTGCTGGCGCTTGGTGCTGAGCGCCAGCTGCGAGTCGATCCGTCGGCGACACTCGTCCTCGCTCTGCCCGGAGCGCTCCATCAGCCGTGACAGCTGGATGTCCTCCTCGCTGGAGAACATGACACAGGTGTCAGTGTCTTACGACGGTCCAACAAGACGGCGAGCATCAGTATAGTGGTTAATCTGAGCATTGACGAAATGGACGTCTGCCATGAAATAGCGCAACTTTGGGGAGCGTTTTTAATGGTTAACGTTCAACTCAGCTCAGATAAGAATTAAATAAATTGTAAAAATGCACAGTAATAATGATTAAATTACGGTACAGCTCAGAATATGTACATTGATGCGATTTCCTGTCACGTTTGAAAGCATTATCGACGTAGCAACATGGAAATGTCTAAAATGTTATAAAAACTCACCATGACACAACGATGATTTTCTCCATATAATCCACGGCTGCACCACTCTCGAAGAGCAGTGGCATGTCAAGGATCGCAAACTGATGGCCTAAAATGCAGAAGCCCACCGTCAGTGCAACTTATTATTCTTACATCATGAGATCATTTTTGTGTAGACATAACAAAACGACTTAAGATTGTGCCTAACGAAACAGAACCACACGAGGTCATAATAAGCCGCTTCCGTAACGATTCTTGCGGACATCATGATGTCATCTGAAGCACACAAATTCATCTGTTTCAATATGAATATTGTAAGAAGCTGCAAAAAAAAAACCTAAACCTCGAGAAGACTGACTGTACAGCGAAAATGACTATTTCATTCGTTATTAAACAGAAGGTATTTTATATTTGAGAAATTGAAATAGCGTTCCATAATCCATATCAAAAGCGTACTACCGACGATGCACTGAAATAAACACTCGTAACCACCGTCACCGTTTGAGCACCCACCCTGACAGAGCAGTTTGAGCGTCTCCCAGATCATAAGCCGCTGTATCCTGTTGTGCGTGATCTTGTTGAGCTGGCGCCGCTTCTGTTCGTCGCTGAAGACGAGCCGGCCGAGCGCCACGCGATCCACCTCGCCATTCTCCAGGAACATGGACGGCCCGAACACCCTGCGGATGTCGTGCCACGCGGCCCGGCCCGGCTCCACCACTGGGGGCGCGGGGATGGTGAGGAGGTGGTACCATGGTGGTGAATGGAAAACTGATAAAAATAAACCACCTTTAAACCAGGATCCATTTTCGATGCCCTGCACTAAAGATTTTGTCATAACTGCAACGAAAAATATATGATATATATATATATATATATATATATATATATATATATATATATATATATATATATATATAGTGCAACATGATTAAAATGATTTGAAATTAAGCAATGCTTGTCCCAGTAAACATGCCGACGTCGGGGTGACGTCGGCAACTCGGCATCGGCATGCCGACGTCGGCCCGACGTCGGTTCAACCTCGGCACGACGTCGGCTGGATGTCGGATATGCCCGCATGTTCCGACGTCCAGCCGAGGTCCAGCCGACGTCGGACCGAGATCAATTGCTGAGGCCCAGCCGACGTCGGGCCGACGTCGGACCGACATCGGCCGCTGTTTTGACCGTTAAAATAATATAAAATACATGTTTCATGTTTCATAAAGAGCTTCTGTATTCAAAATATCCTCAGGAAACTCAAATCTTCCTCCACGCCGCAACCTCCTGATCCGGACTGGACGGGAAACTTTATCCCATTTGGGATTGCCCGTAAGCCGAGCTCGCCCGTAGCCGGGTGCGGTGAGTGCTTGGGGGCTGCTCGGCCTATCCTTTGGTCAGGCTCAGCCCCGGCAACTCACCAGGGCCGGGCCCAGTTCATATAGAAAGGCCAGTCGGCAAGTGTCACTTTGCCAAAGTGCCACTTATCAAAGGGACACTTTAGGAAACGTTGGTGCAGGTGTGTAAGAGTGGCTATATGAATCCATTGTGGGGTCGCCCTTCCCAATAAGTGTCACGTAACAGCAATGGGACAAGGGACTCTATATGAACTGGACCCAGGGTGCTCGCCAAGAAGACCAATGTCTCCATCCTATCATCCTTCCGGCTCTGAAATGGTCTTGTCAGACCAAAAGGGCATAACCCAACAAAACTAAACTAAATTAGTTATCCGGCTGCGTGGTGTAGTGGTTAGCGCACTAACCTCGCGCTCAAATGACACGGGGTTCGTATCCCATCGCCGGCTGATGCTTTTGGCGTGTTGTCCCAGTAAACATGCCGACGTCGGCGACTGGGGGGCTCGAATCCCGCCGCCGGTTGATATTTTTGGCGCGTTGTCCCAATAAACATGCCGACGTCGGCCCCGTCGGTCCAACGACAAACGATCTCGTCAACCTCGGCAAACGACCTCGGCCCGACGTCGGCTCGACGTCGGCTGGACTTCGGCTGGACGTCGGAACATGCGGGCATATCCGACGTCCAGCCGATGTCGGGCCGAGGTTGAACCGACGTTGGGCCGACGTCGGGCCGAGCCTCGGCCCGACGTTGGGCCGACGTCGGCATGTTTACTGGGGTACTCACAAATTTCAAATGCAATTTAATTTCAATAATCAATTAAAGGGACCCTCCCACCTTCAAAAAAGTTTATGAATTGGCATGAAAGTGATGTCGCTCGGTTCAGAAAGAGCGAAAACGAATATCTACCAAATTTCACCGAAAAATATTCACCGGTTTTCAAGATATTAGACTTTTACTTTTGTTTACTTTTTTGGGATCTCCGCTGTTTCTAGCGACTTTATTTTAGAAGTGCGGCGTTTGCGGCAGATGTTGCGCGCAAATAGCATATACCACCGCGTGCTACAAAACGTTTTAGTCAAACATTTAAAAATCGTTAGATATCTGCGCTGACGTCACACATTCAGAGGGGTATTCCTAAGCATTAGCCCCTCTGAATCAAAATGCTGCAATTTTGAAATTCAATATTTCCGATTTAAGGCATTTCTCGATGTTGTGAGTGCCGAAACCGGTAATTGTGAGCCAGGGACCCCATTTTGGCTATCTCAACTCAAATCTAATGTTAAGGTGGGAGGGTCCCTTTAATCCATCATTCACAGCACACTAAATATTGCAACATCAGAATAAATCAAGTAAGCATGCAGTTTTGTTATGGGCCATTGTGAGTTGGTATTCACATACCTTTTCTGGCAATGACATCAGCATCCACAACTGGAACTCCTTCATCTTGAAATAGCTTGGAAACTGTGCTCTTACCAGTTGCAATGCCTCCAGTTAACCCAACAAGGAACATATTCAATCGATTTATTGTTATAAAAAGGGAATAGCTAAAAATGACCTGGAACATTCACACATAGTTACCCATTTCACACTTACTCAGTATCACAAAACAGCAGTGCATGGCAGTGCAAAAAAAAGAAAAGAATGAAAGACTCCAAGTCCAATGACAGTTGTAATGATAGCAAATGGAAATATGAGCACACTTGTTTTACATAAAAAATGTTTAAGTGCCTGCTACATCATAATCAACAAATAACAGGTTTCAGCTTTAGACAGTTTCGTTCAGGTCTGATCCGGTATTTATTTACTTTAGGTCCGCAAAACAGAGGGGTAAATAAAAGTCATTCACACGATACTCTAAGACCTCCTGATTTCATTTCTGATACTTATTCCTTCTAGAAACCAATTTTAAAGCACCAGTACACTAGTATCACCAGTATCACCACCAACGGCCCCACCTCCGACCGGAACTGCACGTGTCTGCGCGGCGCACCCGCTACAAATGGTCCAACCAAGGTTGAGCGAAATCACGGATGATAATAAATTGTAAGGAAAGTGACGTCAAAATAATTGAGGCGGAGCGGTGCAGTGCCGAAGGCAATGCCTTAGGAGAGATTACAGGCAATGGTAAGTCAAATATTTTTAGGTTAAGTGGTTGTGTATCTGGCTTCAGGCCGGCCTGAAGCCAGATACACAACCACTTAACCTAAAAATATTTGACTTACCATTGCTTGCAATCTATTCATGCAAGTCACTTTTTCCTTTTCCCCCAGTAGGCAAACATCAGTAGGTCAGGTTAGGTAAGGTTTGGTTATGTTCTGATCATTTTCTCATGCTCTATTACCTTTGCTAAATATTTTCTCTTTTTTATTCACCATTTTTCTTGTGCTTTGGTATTATGACGTCATTTTCATAACGTCGAAAACTAATGAATATCCGCATCATTTTTTTCTTTTATAGGGCAGCGTTTCTTTGCAATTAAATGTTGATGTAACCAGCTTGATTTGAATTCATTCAAACTGCGTAAAACAAATTCAGTTGGGAGTTGAGTTGTGTGATAAAAGCTAATGGGTTTATCAAAGTTCAGAATTAGCATTCTATCATTAGAACCTAACAAGTAGGTAACATAGAAAATAAATAGCCATAAAAAATTACTCACTTATTACCTATTTCATTAGGCATATAATTGAACAGATGACAATAAATTTCACTCAAGGCCATATAATTTGGCTATCATTTATGAAACATAGAAAACAGCAAATGGGATAAATACAACGCCCTACTAACGGATAAATATAAAATGCATGGCCGTATATAACATAGCATGCATTATTATTATAATTTACACGACACAAATGTGCCGTCGTCAATCGACAAACATGGCGCATTTATTTCATTTGCAACTATCTTTTGTGTTCGTCAGTTGTAATCAATTGCTATATAACGTCATAAAACCAAATTGAATTTGTTTGCATCTTGACAGGAAAAATCAAATTGCTTACATCAAAATAAATATTATCAAACGTTTATCGTATGAAAAACAATTTTATATTATTTTACATTCATTTTATCAAACAATCAAGTCAAAAGATAGTCATTTTATCAGCTTTTATGCCATTTTCTATGACGTCGAATACAACATAAAAATTGATGCAGTTTTCTATTCGTTAGCGTTGATTGCTTATTGCACCGGCTTCTTTATCGCATCTCAATCTTGCACGTTTGGTGTCCTTCGGTCGTCGGTTCGATTGGTTTGATGGTCTATGCTTAAATTCGAGGTAAAAGTATAAAAATTGATGATGTAGTCGCCAGGCCAAAAATGAAGTGAAATGTTTATATTTGACTATTAATTTGAAGCAATTGATTTGAAGCAACTATGCCTAAGCTAAGCTAAGCCAAGCTAAGCAAGTAAAACTCAAACCGAAACACTACAGTATCTAATCCTAAAACTGAGACTGGGTTACAATTTTGAACAATAAGTTTATCTTGTCATAAAAAAACTCAACCTTTGTAGTGTATTTCGATTCACAAATGTTTTTATGTTGTATTCTCATTTAGTTAGGTAACATTTACCACTGTTAGGTACCTACCTATTTTCTCTCATCTCAGCAGAGGTAGACCTGTTTACCTATAACCACCTGTTGACTGCTGAGTGCTGAGGGCTGTTCACGGGCCCTGTGTGCGGTCGGACCACACACAGCCTCCAAGCTCCGCCCACTGCGTCCTTATGTCAGCCTTCCGTCACGCACACAGCGACTGCTGTGGCCGGTCTGCTGGACCTTACTGTACCTGATTCTTTCCCTATGCTGAGCAAGACGCTGAAGCTTGTTTTCCCAGGAGCTCAAACTGGATCAGGTCAGGGCCCAGTTCATAAAAAGAGATCATTGGCCAGTTTCACTTTGCCAAAGTGCCACTTACTCAAAGGTATGCTTTTGCCAATGTTGATCAGGTGTGTAAATGTGGCTCAGGCTATATGAATCCTTATGTTGGGTCACCCTTTCCAGTAAGTGTCACTCAGCAGCAAAGGGACTCTATATGAACTGGGCCCTGGGCCCTGTTTCACCCGTGATAGTAGCATGCTGCTTTTACACGTGTCAAATTGGGTTCCCATGGAAACATCAACAGGCCCATTGCTCCAACACTACCACCAGTGTGACGTCAGCTCGCGCAATTTGATAGCAGCGTGGTAGCAGCGCCCCGTGAAACACCGCCCCGGGGTCAAACGCTGGGAGGAGGTCCGAGTTCCAACTGATCCCCCCCTCCCGTCGGATACACAAGCCACTGTGAAAATGCCAGAATTTGTGCCAATGTTCGCACTAGTGAACTGTCGCACATTTGATCCTTACAAATAATGTTGTCACAACAGTGCAGTATTTGGACCACTAAACAACATCCTTCCCTCACATTTGAGTTCATCTCAGCAAGCTTCGAATGGACACTTTCCGGGCCTGCTATCCTCAATTTTTCACTTTACCCCTTCACGTCTGGGTCGTGCCCAGCACGCCTAAGATTTGTAAATGTATGTCTGAGTAAGGCTAGCATGCTGCAGGAGCTCCCTGCACACCGATACCTCATCAAAATCTGTTACGTTTTACAGTCTAGCCTAACACCTGACACCAAGTAAGGTAGGTACTACTCACCTGTTAAACTCACCTGTTAGGTTTCCACAACCTCGGCTCGTAAAGGAAGGAGTGGAAACCTATTGCGTGCAGAGACGCGCCAATTCCTTGGGTGGGCAGATGGCTGGACCTCAGGCAAGGAATTGGAATGGTGCGTCTGCATTTGGTAAAACACTGAAAAAAGAAAACTGGTGCGTGTTTTAAGTGCCAGAATCCTAGACAAGATGGTCAATTATGTAAATGAGAAAAGAGGGTACCGAAATGTGATACGTTCTCGGAAGGAAAGGTCAGGATAGGTAACCTAGGTTAGTCCACCCGGTCCAGCTCGAGAAGGGCGGGCAGCAGCTACCTAGGGGGTAAGGGCGGAATATGATAGGTAGCCCAGGCGCGTATAACCCCGCCCCAACTTGGGAAGGGTGGGGCGCTTACCTGGGGGGGGGGGGGATGAAGGATGAGATGTGGATCGTTTGCCTTCTCTTATCCTGTGTGTTCGTACAATCTACTGCCCAGTGCGGCTTTCAGTCCCTTTTTAAACTGCACCAGGGACTCCTCGTTCACCAGCCAATCTGGGAGGGCATTCCAATCGCGCACGACTCTGTGGGTGAAAAACCGTGACCTTGCATCTATAAGACTCCGACACGTTTTTATCTTTCTACTATGCCCGCGCGTTCTGTTGTCGGCCTCCAGATCCCAGAGGAACTCCGGGGATATCTTACTGTGGCCGTGAAAAATCTTCCAGCATTTGATAATATCGGCTCGAAGGAGGCGTCCCTTCACAGAGAATAGGTCAAGTTCCTTTAGGCGATCACCATATTCCATATTGCGGAGCCCAATCACATTGCGAGTCCAGAGCCTTTGAACAGACTCTAATCTTTTGAGATCCTGTACATAGCCACTGTTCCAGATCGGTGACGCGTACTCGAGAATGGGGCGAATGTGAGATTTCAGTATGTGAGTCATAAAGTCAGGCGAGGTACTAGGTACCTTGAATCTTGATGCACTTTGCTGTTAGCACCTTAGCACCAACTGGAAGATTCCCAGAAGAACATAGAAAAGAAGGAGAAGGATCATTTTATTATTGTTCTATTTTATCAGAGCTAATATTTTTAGGGCATATCTCACTTTCTTTTGTTTTCTTTTACAGATCATAACCATTGCTTAGCATTGAATATCTCCAGTCATGGGATTTGATGTGAAAAGGTAAGTTTCAAATGTTTAGTCAACATGTTGGATTTAAGATGTTTCCTCTGACTTCATCCAATTCTTGTTAAGATTCTTTAACTTTGAGCGTGTCAAATACTGCATTGCTTACAGGAATAAGAAGCACTTCTTATTCCTGGTGGTGGGGAGAGGGGCTGTATGTTTCTTGAACCATGTTACCTTCCTTCAGGCACGTATCCAGGATTTCGCTCAGGGGGGGGGGGGGGGTGACAGCCGAGAAGGGCCCGGAGGTCAGCCAAAAGGGGCCCCACAGCGACTGCCTATCCTGGCGTGTAAAAATTCGAGAATGTCGAAAAAAAAACAGCAAATTTAGGATAGAATTTGGCATTGTAAATGAAAATGCATTGTCTTGCGTTTCTCGACCTTGATAACATGTTTGCAGTTAGCTTCCGTTGAAGTTCGTTTTTGCAGTTCACTTCCGTTGAAGTTCGTTAACCCGCGCCCGGCCGGGGGGGGGGGGGGCTGTTTGAACACCTCCTCCTTGCGGTTTTGCGTGGATATAAAAAAGAGGGATGAATCTTATCTACAGATATGAAAATTTTACACCCAGGTCGCTCAAGGTCAGGTCACCAGACCACGTCAAGTGACCTCACCTCAGAAAAGGTTAGAATGCTCTCCATAGCAACACCGACTGAACGATCGGCTTGAAACTTTTAGCGATTGATAAGAGTAACAGACAACAGTATGTATAAAATGATTATTTCGAAATTTGCATACCGGTGGTGACATAAGGTCAAGTCAATTTTTGCGCCCTCTCCATTAGGTTTTATAAATGGGAGAAAATCGAAAGGTGCCTCTTTTAGGCAAACGTCATCCTAGGCACCCTCAATCACCTAGTTACATAAAAAATGACAACCTAAATCGGAAATTTGTACCCGTGACCCCTCCTTATGTCTATGGGGTCATCTCAGGTCACGAAACGTCTCCACAGCTTTTGACAATAGCATTTGTTAGAGACACGCTAGAGCGTTGAAAACACCTTAGATGTGTTCAGGCCTTATCGACGATACGGTTTGACGGATGTGCAACATGACCTTTCAGGTCAGGTCACCTTGAATTTAGTTCAAATTTTCTAAATGACCTGATAAGGTCAAATTATATGTAGTTCATTCGACGCGTCTCGACGAGAGTAACACGATGCTGACAAAAGAAATGTCGTGCCTTTTCCTGAGTCGAAAATTGTTAAAGAAAAAAAGTGTTTCATAAAAACGACTATTTTAAAAGTTTTTTTTTCTCTCAAGAGGCTAAACCGTTAACCCGAGCACCGACGGGGGGGGGGCTGTTATCCGCCCCCCCCCCCCTTGAGGTTATGCGGGAAAACCGCGGCTCGTAGCGCCGCGAAATTTGGCATGACTATTTTCTCATTAATTTTACACATGGTGTGCAAGTTTGAACCTCCTAACTTTTAAGGTCAGATCACCAGGTTACTTCGAATGACCCAACCTCAAATCACTTTTTTGCAACTTTGTCACGTCGTGTCAGAGCTACAGTAGATAACGGAGTATGATTCGATGCGGATTGACGAGAGGATCACGATGGTGCCCTTAGTTTGTTCCTAGCTTGGCTAATTCGAAAGTTATTCGAGAAAAACTCTTCATATCTAGCGCCGCCATTTTGACTTTTTTTACCCCTGTGACGTCATCTTTGACCTGATCTGGAAATGACCTAATTAAAAATTGTAGACCTTGTCCGTGCGTACCCCATGCCGTTTACCGCTTGTCGCTATCTTGCTTCGTTCTTGAGATCTCAGGGGGCGGGCGGTCATCCGCCCCCCCCCCCCCGTCGGTTCTAAGTTGGCGCGGACCCCCGTCGGTGCGCGGGTTAATCGCAGGTCAATTCTGAGAACAGTTTACGGAAAGAACGTTAAAAGAACTATTGAATGCGTTTTTTTTTGTGGCGCTGCAGCTCTGTTTGTACCCGGGTTATGCGCCGGAGTTGTCAAACAATGTTGAAATAGGCAAAATGTGACCTTTGCTGACTTATGGTGACCTGACCTTTGACCTGACCTAGAAAATGACCGAGTTACTTTCGGCATGATTTTTTACGCTCTTCCGAATGCCACGTACGCTTACGTGTCGCTACGTGGCCCAGGAGCCGAGTTAGAGAGAGAGGGTGTTCAAACGCCTCCCCCACCGCCTGTCCCAAACGCCATCCGTGGCGCAACTATGGAGCTCATTTTGTTCGGAGAACTGTAAACAGGAGCAGCCCCATGAGGTCAGTCGAAAGGGTCCCATCATCGGCTGTTGCCTGTTCCTCGGGCCCCATGGCCTGGGCAGGGCCTTCTCAGCGGGCCCTTCCGTTTCTGGGGCCCGGCCAGGACAAGCTGTTTCTGAGACTGGGCACGGAAGTGTATATCTGGGCTCGCTTTCTTGATACGTTGTCGAGGCCGAGGGACCAATACTTTAGCTCAAAAGCCTGCTTCAAGGCTTTCTGAGCGGGCCCTTCCGCTTTTGTAGACCTCCCGGGCCCCCGGTTGTCATTGGCTTGGCCCGGTCCGCTTGTGGGGCCCGGCTAGGGACCCATATGAGCACCGGCAAGACCCTATGGGCCCTTTTTGGACCCGAAAGCCTGGGCAAGATCTTCTCAGCGGGCCCTTCCACATCTAGGGCACAGACAGGCCCTGTGACTGGGCACGGAAGAGGATTTTTTCGGATCCGCTAACCATAACTTCTCCGGGGCCAATTAGCTCAAAAGCGATACCTTTGGGCCCGATAAGGGACCCGTTTGGAGTCCGGCAGGGCCATAGGGGCCCTTCCTCAAGCTCGAAGGCTCGAGCATATCCTTCTGAACGGGTCTTTCCGCTTTTGGGGCCCTGCCGGGCTCCAAATTGCCCTCGCTCTGCCCAAAAGTGGGCCGAAGGGCCCAGTTACGGACCTGTTTGTGGCCCGGCAGGGCCCCAGGGGCCCATCCGCGAACCAAAAAATTCGAACAAATCCTTCTGAACATGCCCTTCCGCTTTTTGGCCCAGCCGACCCCAAATTGTTCCTGACTAGGCCCCAAAGCGGGCCCTTCGGGCCCGCTTTCTTGCTGCCTAGCGGGCCCTGCCGGGCCCGCTTTTGGGGCCCGGCAGGGCCCGGGGGGGGGGGGCGACCGCCCCCGTCGCCCCCCCCCCCTTGGATACGTCCCTGCCTTCCTTAACCTTTTATTGACTCAATGGAATATAAACAATTGGAGGCATTCTAGGCATTCTTTTTGTATATCTTGAAAGTTTTTGATTGTGGTAATTTATTAATTGACTGTTGTTTGGTTTTGAAATTTGAGGCCAGCAGCTGCATCAGCATGTCCAATGTCCATTTCCATAAGCCACCTTTTAATGCCAGCAATTAATGCTGAACCGACCATACGATGTGTGTTCCAGACTGGACATTTACCGGAAGGTGCCCAAGGACCTGACGCAGCCGACGGTGACGGGTGCCGTCATCTCCGTATGCTGCTGCTCCTTCATGCTGTTGCTGCTCATCTGCGAGCTCTGGTACTTCGTGTCACCCGAAGTGTGAGTGCTTACAGGGAGCCGACTTGATCGCAAATTCACATGCATAAAGCTCTGTCCTTTCCCTGTTTATAGTTATGCATGACTGACACCCAAGATTACTCTACTAATGCATGACACCCACTGAAGCTTAGGATCAGTACGTCCAGTTGCTGGGTGCACAAATTAATTAGAATACTCAAGGATGCCATGACTTATCTATCAGCCAGGTGCAGTGTTCACGATACGACGGTGCTGCAATGCATTTGATTAATTGGTTGCATTCCAATGTCATGTAAAACGTAAGGTGATAGCAAACATTACCAAACTTCAATGTCATGTGTGTTACAGAGTATCCGATTTGTTTGTGGACAATCCAGGCGATCACGCGGAACGCATTCCCGTATTTCTCAAGATCTCTCTGCCGCGCATCAAATGTGATTGTAAGTACCATTGCCTGCTGTCTCAGAACTGCCATCTGAGATTCGTGTCTTTATTGATGAGCAAATGCAATAATTTCAAGGGTAACTCTTTATTCTATAATTTGTGTTACTCGAAACGTTCAGCCAATGAAAAATGACACGGCAATTGGTATATCGTACTATTTTAATGTCGTAGAAGTTGCATTGTTGAGTCCGTTCAGTGTGTCACTGTTGTCATCGATTGTAAACCAGTTATGGTGCAATGAAGCGGTGCTCCTACCCATATCAGCAGCTCTTATCGCCATGATCGGACCCGCAAGTAACCGCATCGTTCACCGAAGCGAGCCGACGACCGTATTTTCCGTAACTTTTGGTGGCGATACCGGTAGGCGGCACGTCTATAGAGCAATGTGCTACCATAACGTGACACTGTACGATGAATTTCCATTCGCCAGACGTCGGTTTGGATATTCAGGACGACCAGGGAAGGCACGAGGTGGGCTTCGTCAATGACACGCAGAAGACACCCATCATGGAGGGAAATGGATGCCTGTTCGAGTCGAGCTTTAGGATCAACAAGGTGCCAGGTGAGTCTTGATCGTTACACATTGCCAGCTAGAGCTGTGGTAGTGGACTGATAGCACTCTATGTGCTGTCGCATTAACCTTCCATTGTTCCCTTGAATATGAAACTTATGTTTCGTCGGCATGTCGGACTTTTGGGAGGCTTGTTGAGTGCATAACTTGATCAGTTTGGGTTTCTTATCTGCCATTGCTTTTAATGAGATTTGTAAATGCTATTGCTTAAGTGGGTTTCGTATTTTCAAAATATTTTCAAACTAACCAGATATGTTTTTATCGTCGGCGTCGCTAATGTCATTATTTCGAGACGCCACGTTCTAGCTCGCGACGCGATGCTCAATACTCGGTCACACTTAAAAAGTACGTCGCTTCATCTTCCTCGGACGCGACCTAACCTGACCCGTTTGGCCTCAGGCAACTTCCACGTGTCGACTCACTCGGCGTCCGACCAGCCTGACGAGATTGACTTCGCGCACGTGATCCACGAGGTGCGCTTCGGCGAGACGCCGCGAGTGAACGTGCCCGACTCGAGCTTCAACCCGCTGGCCGGTCGGCAGGTGCTCGACAAAACGGGTGAGTGACGTTTGAAGGGAAGGCTGGGAGAGGTCAGGGGTCGTCACTGTGCATACTAGTGAGCGTGGTATGTAGGTCAGCTGAATGGTTGTCCTAAATGTATCGTAAGTGTATATACAATCAACCACCACGCACAACGATTTGAATTGCCAAAGAACGAAACAAAGAATATTTACCTACCGCTGCATATTTTTATGTGCTGTCGATAAGGATTCATTGATGACTTACCTATTCTTTACGTTCATTCACCTAATCTGATCCTCACTTGGGCGCCGTCCTGATCCCTTAACCCGTCAAATCCCCGGTAATCCCGACACCCGATTCCTACTCCTCTGACGTCCTCTGACCCCCCCCCCCCCCGCGCGGCGGCGGCGGCGGTGGCGGTCGCTGCCGTCCCAGTGGGCTCCCTCCTGCCGCCGGATGACGCCCCGCCGGCGTTCGATGACGACGATGACGAACACTGGCTGCCCGTTCCAGCCATGGAGTCGCACGACTACGTGATGAAGATCGTGCCCACCGTCTATGAGGACATATCGGGAAACAAAGTGGTCTCCTATCAGTACACTTACGCGTATAAGGTGAGAGAGGTACCCTTGCTGAGAGCCAGGCCGCGATATATAACCGGCTTTCAAACGGTTAAGTGTCCACTTTGTTATGGAAACACGATTCATCGCAAAAGCGCGAATTCCGTAATTTTTATTCATACATTTTTATGCGATCTCGATCATGGTTGTATGTCGCGCAGGCACCTTATGAATTATTTCCGAGAGATATAATTGACATAAGTATGTGATAGTTCGAATGTCCGGTAGTACGCTACGACCTGACACCTTCCGTCGCCGGCAGACGTATATATCGTTCAGTCCGATGGGCCGTTTCATTCCGGCCATCTGGTTCAAGTATGACCTGAACCCCATCACGGTACGCTACCACGAAAAGAGGCCACCCTTCTACACCTTTATTACGACGGTGAGTCTCTGCCGCTGTCCGCGTCGGTGGTGTAATGGAATAAACTCAGCTCAATAAGGTCGAGAATGACCTGCATTGATTGACTGACAGCTGTCGAACTGTCGGAGCTGGTTCGAGCGATAGTTTTAGACGGCAGCGACAATATAAAAAATATGGGCAGTGGGCACTCAGTATGTAACCATTCTGGTAATGAATGGTAGCGACTTTCCTCGTTAGGTCCCGATGTGACGTCACAGAACCTGCGTGCGTAGTTGCCGCTGCGGCCGGCCGGGGTTATGTGCACCTACTGACCGGCTGGCGTTTTTCCATCAATCACCACGAATGTGTGACAGGGGAACAGCGGGGTGCGGCGTTATGATTGACAGTTTCTCTCCGCGAGAGGTTATTTACTGCGGAAATCCTCTTTTACTCTGTATTTGATTGACAGGCGCGGACCGGAAGGGTCGGCGGGCTATAATTTTTTTTTGTGCTGGAAGTGTTTCTTATTATGATGTGCATTTTTTTTTTAGCTGTGACTTGTCAATTGTCATGGTGCGAGCGAGCTGTTCTGTCATGATGACCGTTTTAACTCTGGTGACGTCAGCTGCTTCAGATGTCCTGACGTCCCCTCCTCCCCGCCGTCAGGTGTGTGCCATCGTGGGCGGTACGTTCACAGTGGCCGGCATCATCGACTCGGCCATCTTCACCGCCTCAGAAATGTTCAAAAAGTTCGAGATCGGCAAGCTGACGTAACGCACGGAGTCCGTCTAGGAGTCTGAATTTTGTCATCTTGCCGCGACCGTGGCCGGCTGCCCGGTAATGAAGAAAAGTGGCAGATCTGAACTGACGGAGCGTGCAATCGTTGTGGCGAACTGATGAGGTTTGTGACGTCATTTGAGGCTGCGGGGGATGAGGGATACACGGCCGGGGGAGGGGAGGGTGACGCCGCGTGGAGTGTGGACGGGTAGCGGCCTGGAAACTGCTGGTGATGGGTGAAGGGTGTTGAGCGGAACGGCTACCACAGCTGGTCGGCACTGACGGTAAGACGAACGATAGATGCTATTTTTCAGCTCCGGGTTTGCACACACATATGGGAATAGGTGGAAGTTCGACCTCATCACTGGCTGCTGCCGTTAGATTAGGTTTCGTTATTTAAGTCATGTGAGGCCTTTTAAAGCATCGACTGGAGTCTCAGCTCCATTAGCATTCCCTGGCTTATAAGTGATGTTTGGTGCGGTCATTCATTCTATAGGCATTTGTTTGCGTGATTCGTTGTGGAAATTGAAGTGCATTGGTTTTCGGCCGGTGTTGTGACATTTCCGAGTCTAGCGAGGGTTGTGCTTCGGCACATCGTTTCCTGTCCCTAACTTGTTACCAAGAACAGTATGTCCTTGTTCGACAATCGGCAGTTTTCGGATATTGGTTCGTCCGAATGTAAACAGTAACATCCCTAGAAGATAAATTATCATGACATAGGGATGCCTATTGCCTAGTATGCACAATATTACCCACATGAGACCCAGTGTGCGGTGTAGCTTCCGAAGATGACTATGAAGTGTTAAATTATATTTTCCTATTACTCGTAGGTATATGTACAGTCACCAGCAGTTGCTACCCATCACCCCCGGACGGCGGGGGAGCAAGCTACCACCGCCCCTGCGAGACTAGCGCCGCCATGCGCCGAGAAGTGGAAACACCACGTGACTGAGGCCACGTGAGGGCAGGGTCACGTAATGGAGGGGTGGAGCATAGTAGCTTTTGCGCCCGAAACTAACTGAAATGCGGCGCTGTGATTGGGCGCCTTAGCATGAATGAAGCCCCGGCGCCAGAATCAGCCGTTCGCCTTATGTGGAAAGTGAGCCTTTGCGTTTCACTGTTCTGTATTGGTTTGAGAGCCACGGCACCATACGAATTGTGAGCCCCTTTGAACGGGTCACCGCCCGAGGCACTGAGGCGACGGCTGTGCCGGGCAAAGTCTCGCCTGGTGGGAGAGGTGGGCCAGGGAAAGTGCGATCGAGTAGCCACTGGGACGTGGATTGGTATTATCCAACCGCGACAAACTATGTCAGCAGCCTCTTCTCGTGTCATAGACAGTGTCTATGACACGAAAAGCTAGACAGACAACGTGGGCAGTGCCCAATCAAAAGCTACTAAACGATCCAGTTAAGAAGTTGGCGAGGTTGCCAGACCAAATAAAAAGTTTTAATTCGATTTTGGTTGACAAATGACATACAAGCCCGCTGTGATGGACCAAAAAAGGAGCTGAACAGTCCATACAACTTCTAAAAAGCTCAACGGTTTAAAAGTTCAAAAATTAAATGTTAAAATTCAGCCTGCATGTTTAAACTCTGGTCCGGCGCTGGCAGGAAGCTTATATTGCCACTTGCAATTCCATTTCCACTACGTTGTAATATAACCAAGAGTTCTGTGAGAGCAGCAACTGAAAGCCCCGTTGAGGGGGGGGGGGCGGCGCGAAACGGCCCCCTCTCTCCTTTTCAGTCGATACCTCCTAAAGTATAGCAAATGTCGCCACCAAACTTTCAAGACCCCTCCGGGCATCATTTTTACACCTTGTGACCAAATTTTTCCAGAGCTCTTATGAAAGGTTAGTCACAAATGACGTCAGAGGGATGCCATGTTCTGTCATTTTCGACCCAATAAAAGGTTTAGCGGGAAGAGCTGTTACGCTTACAGTTTTGAAGATAACGAAAATATTCAAGATCAAAAAGATGTAAAATAAACAGCGCTACCAAACTGCTAGCTCTTATTCCCAAACAAAAATTGATTTTGGCCATCAAAACAAAACTATAGAAGTATAACACCCCGAAAATACCAACAACTTTCAAAACTAAAACTGAAATATATGTTATAAAACTATCTGCTCTATAGATATGCCAAACTTAAACTCGATAGCTCCATCTCCAGCAAAGTTATGGCATAATTTTATGCGTAAATTTATTACGTAAAATTTTCAAATTCAATTTTAGCCGTCACAGAACACACAAAGCAAGCCAAAGGCCACCATTGGATTTCCTGTGATGAGCTGCATCGAATAGATACCCCTTTTATGCAAAATATCAACTTTGAAATTTGACCTTCTTTGACCTGACCTTGACCTGACCTCCACCAGAATGTAATCTAAACTGGCCCCAATGGCCGTCTGGCTCACACCATTGAATTTTAAATGTAAAATTGGCCATAAAACATGTATCACACGACCCTAGCATAGTTGGGTTCATATTGTGACCCTTAGTGACCTGACCTCTGTGAACTGACCTGGCATCAATGACCTCTTTAGGTAACATATGCATTAGACAACCAACGCTCCATCGATGTTTTTCGATAACATGCCTTTTATTTGATGTGTTAACTGACTGTAACGCATTCCTTAGACTAAATCGGTGAAAAAGTGCGACCTTTGACCTGACTTGTGACGTCATGGGTTGCACCTAGGTCAACGAAACCTGGTAACAAGGTAGTTACCTGGTGGGGCTATCGAACGCTTTTTGAATGTTTAAAATCGGTCGGTAACTTTCCGAGATCTCAGGTGGAGGGCGAAACGGCTGCAACACCCGATCAGGTGGTAGGGTCCGCCAATAGCCCAAGAGGGCGCGGAATATTTATTCACTCATACAGTGTCATTTATATTGAGAACACCTTTCTCACGCCATGACATGGTCCTCTCGTAATAGAACGAGATGAGGAGTGTTTTCACGCCTCCTTATATGCACGGCTCTAAGTGTCATTGAGCTATGAACTGTCAGCGGTTTTCGGACAATGAAGTTCTTAGTTCTTATTGAATCCAATTTTATTTCAAACGATTGTCACTGTGCTAGTTTTCTTCTTATACGTTTTTGAAAAAAAAACGCTGAAGAAGTCTTTGATAGACGAAACCAGTCCGCTTATTCTTTTTCTAATTGTTTTTTGAATATATTCGTAGACTACTGGCTCTTTACTTCAAAATTTGAGAATGTTTGGTATTACTTTGGCCCGAACGATGTGCAGCTGAATTTTCCCTCTTGAATGATTATGGACAGCTCGCGCTCAACCTATAAACTACCGACAAGCAGAAGAAAATCCGATACAAGCCTACCTCAATCCTCTCACCTTATTCAACCGTTGAAACGTTAATTAAAAGCATTTGTTCAGTCCGAGTCGCTATGTCGACCACCCGCGCCGTGCTGGGGGAGGGGGGCATTTTCAGCCCTTCACCCTCAGGTTTTTCGCGAATATCTCAAAAAACGGCGACGCGACGCGTAGCGTCATTCAAGGTCAGGTCACCAGGTAACGTCAAGTGACCTTACCTCAGAAAAAAATTCGAAACTCGTTGTAGCTACACCGACTGAGCGATCACTTTAAAACTTTCAGTGCTTGCTTAGGGTAACAGTATGTATAAAATGGATACCTCGGTTTTTTATGTCTGTGGCCTAAGGTCAGGTCAGTTTTGCGACTGCTCCATTAGGTATAAGTCAATGGGAGAAAATTGAAATGCGCCTCTTTTGCAGAGGTGGGCATCGCTACCGAAAATTGGAAACCGCTACCGCTACCTTCCGCAACCTGAGGTACCCAAAGCGCAATCGCAACTCCGAAACTATTTTGCAGATAATAAAACCGCAATTCGCAACTCCGCAACTCCGCAACTCCGCTACCAACCTCTATTAGAACACTAGGTTCCTATGTTTTATCAGTTTTAGTCCTGAAGCGCAGTGTTATGTCTGACAGGTACCTTTGGACAGGTACCTTTGTACTACCTTTGGTTGACCTCTGTTGGTGACCTGACTGTTGGTGACCTCTGATGACGTCACGTGACCTCTAATGCTCAATGCGCAGGTCATTGCGACACCAGTCGACCCCTCGCATGTGTGCGGTGTTTGCCAGCTTCTAATGTGTAGGGGGGGGGTCGGTTGGACCCCCCCTTGCCGTTTGGCCCCTGATCGAGCTAGAGCTTCGCGGAAAAAACTAGCGTGTTGCCCGTGACGAGAGGAAGCCGATGATACACAATTTTAAGGTCCTAGGTCATTGGTTGACCTTCCAGGCCAGGTCAATGACCCAAAAGTCGGGAACATTGGACCTGCTAGAACTTCGTAAAGTGAAGCTGTTATGTTTTTTTTTCGGGGCGCTGATCTACCGCCTATCCAGTAGGTAGTGTCAAGTTCAACCACCACTGAAAGATTGTAACATGTTACGAAGGCACTAAAACTACTTCGCTAACGTTCAAACGGTTATTAAATTCCAAATCAGCTTAAAAAACTAGCCTGGAAACACGTGCAGTGTGCAGTGCAGTGCAAAGGGTACAGTGGCGCCCCCACCGGCGGAAGCGCCCCCGGTAGCGGTTGCGCTTTAGAATTTTTTCGCTTCCGCAACTCGCAACTCCGCACCTTTTTTGGGCTCGGTAGCCGATCCGTAACTCCGCTACCAAGAGGGTAGTCCGCAAGTTGCGGAGTTGCGGAGTTGCGGACTTAAGTTGCGCAATGCCCAGCTCTGCTCTTTTGGACGAATTTCGTTCTACACCCTCTCAAACATCGGTCCATAGGTAGGTAAACATGACACACTGAATCAGCAAATTGCACCTGTGACCCCTGTGTGTGCCCCTGAGGTCATGTGAGGACATGTTGGCGAAAAAAACGTTAAAAGAGCTATCGAATGCGCTTTTCCGCGGCGCTGTAGCTCTATTGGTTCCCGAGTTAGCCGTCGGGTGTTCGAAATCGTTGAAATCAACAAAATTTGACCTTTGATGAACCCTGGTGACCTGACCTTTGCCCTGACCCTAAAATGACCGAGTATTTTCCTCCTTATTTTTGACGCTCTTTCGCTTGTCGCTTACCGCGTGTCGCTACGTGGCCCAGGAGCCGAGTTAGACGGAGGGGCGTAAAACGCCCCCCCCCCAGCACTCGATGGAAAGTTAATGCCACCAACACGGCGGCGCGGGTTAATTGTTATGTTAGCTAGCTCCTGTTGTAAGCTGTGGAGTCGTGGACCTGATCTTGAAGGAACTGGGCCTAACATTTTCATAGCAAACGTAAAAAATGTTTAATAGGTTGTGCAAAAAAGTAACATCTTTTATGAAACATTTGCGAAACCTTCAACATCATCCCCAGACCCCATTAGTGCCGAGCTCCCAACGACGACCATACTCGTAAAAGCGTCCCCATCCCGTCATAGGCGGCGGAACGGGGAGGGCACCGGGGCACCGTACCCCTTTTGATTTTGGCATTTCAACATTAGCCCAATGAGCGTTGCATGGAAATAATAGGACCAAAAGTCGGCAGTGCCCCCCCCCTTAATTGAAGGTGTTCCGCCGCTACTGCATCCCGTCAACGTGGGTTTATCACAAGGATGCTAAGATTTAATTTCCAATCCGAAGCTGTAATGATGGAAAGCAAATTTGCATTTTACATGTGAAACAAGCTGACACAACTAAATATTTCCTCTCTCGCTCCCTCTCACTGATTTACCCATTGCCCTCTTTTTCATTTTACCCTCTCTGGTTTTCCTTTTCAGTTTTCTCTCTCTCTCTCTCTCTCTCTCTCTCTCTCTCTCTCTCTCTCTCTCTCTCTCTCTCTCTCTCTCTCTCTCTCTCTCTCTCTCTCTCTCTCTTCTCTCCTCCCGTTCTTATCCCTTCCCTCCAGTTTTTCTTATCTCTCTCTCTCTCTCTCTCTCTCTCTCTCTCTCTCTCTCTCTCGCTCTCTCTCTCGCTCTCGCTCTCTCTCTCTCTCTCTTCGCTCTCCCTCTCTCTTTCTCTCTCTCTATTCCTCTCTCTCCCTCTCTCTCACTCTCTTTCTCTCTCTTTCTCTCTCCCTCTCTCTCCTCTCTCTCTCTTTCTCTCTCTCTCCTCTCTCTCTCCCTCTCCATCTCCCTCTCTCTCTCTCTCTCTCTCTCTCTCTCTCTCTCTCTCTCTCTCTCTTTCCTCACAATATTCTCGACTGTCACAGCGTTGTAGGACTTGTTTCAAGACAGGTCCAGGCGCTCCCCACTCCGCAGGCCCCAGCCCACACGGCCCAACCGCTCAAACACCCTCCGGCGGATGACCTCTGACCTCGGCGACCTGACCCCAGCCGACCGATCGCGTCCCTCTCCACGCCTCCGCCCCGCTTCCCCCACTACAGCTGCGTAGTAATTGTAGCGTGTGCAAAGGTCACGTGACATTATTTACTTCTGCGGCTTGTTCGGCTGACAAGAGATGGCACTAGTGGTCTGTGGATCAGAGGCGGGGCTAGGTTCTACGACTTCTTGGGGCACACTTTAGGGCAGAAAAGAGGTTTTTTGGCTCCCCATCCCAAAATGCTTCGAATATACAAAAACAAGTTAGATATTCGAAAATCGGAGGACCAAACGGATCGTTTGACGTATCTTGCGCGACTGACAGTTGATCGGTCTTCAAACTACTGAACAAAAACGAGGTGATTAGTAGCAAGTGCTGGTGACTGTACACAAAGGGTTATTCGCTCGTGACTTTCCAAAATTAGGCGCTGTGAGTGATCGAAGAGCACTATTTATAATTAGCACCGGTTGCTGTTACGTTTGTTGTTTTCTGTTTGTCGTGGCACCGGGCATTTTCTTCATCCAGCGGGACTATTGTATCCATCGCTCGGCCGTTCCATCGATCGTGTGCGTTCAGAGCCGGTTGGGTTGCCGTGAGCCCGGAAGGACGACGGAGGCCAGCCGGCGGTCTGTGCACTCGCTGTGCCTTCGTCTCACGGTGTGGAGCCCTGCACCGCCCCGCGTTCCGTCGTTGTGGCCCTACGTCACTGTACCAGGTGGGCCGACTCGCGTGCTCTTCCGCTCTTGTGTCGATGGACAGCTGTGACTACAAATATACACATGTTGACTTGAAACCGGTGTGTTGACAACTGTTTGCTCCATTGACTCAAGTGATTCGGTTCAGCGAAAAAAAAAAATGTAATGGGTCCTAAGGACAGATGACACGCACAAGATATGTCTGGTGCGATACAGAACGATCATCAGACGGCTAGACCATCTGATGTTCAAAGGTCAAGAATATATCGGGCTCTAGATAACCAAAACTTTCGAGCATCATTCCTTCGCCTTCTTCAGACGAAATGCACACTACATATAATAAATAATGCTTTCATTGTAATAGTTTAAGTCTGTGCGTATGAATCCGATGATTAGTTACGGAACACCGAACTCCTGCCAATCGCTTCCTAAAACCAAGGGGCGAGGGTGGGCGCCGGCATAGTCATTCAATTATTTCTGCACGAGCGGGAACCTTGACAGATATTTTGAACGTCGGCGACTGCGTAAATTAGCGCAATTGCAGGTCATGTTCCAGAACAAATGGTTAGCATCTGAGCAGGTGAGGGGTGGAGCTAGAGGGAGAGTTACAGATATTCTATTAAATTTCTGAAAAGCCACACGACGCTGGCTATGCTAGCAATGGTAGCAATGGGGAAGACACATTTTCCGAGTCTGCTTCATGAAATGTATTCGTCGTCGGACATCCTGAAACGAACACAGCTCCAAAATACTGTTGTGCAATGGATATCGATCAAATAAATCAAATTCAGAACTAATCCAGACAGCGGGATCGGACTCGATTAACATGGCGCAACGTGAAGATGCATCACTATCATTCTCAGTCTAATTCTAGCAAAAACAATAAACATCGACAGGCATCATCACCCGGCATGACAAAATACACGTGGCACAGCAGTCGCAGCCCCGTCGTACCAAGACACGCGACATGCAACCATCACTCGTTAAATTGTGGCACCGTCTAGGATAGCAGCGGTCACATTTGTAAGTGATACATAAATCCGTCTCTGAAATATACAGCACCACACACCTTATGCAATGGGCGCATCCATTCTTTTGAACAGCACAACACGGGCCTCCGGCGGTACGGCACGAGTGGTGCGCCATGAAACTCCATCACAGTTTGGAGCGGATCGCGACAGGGACCGTCGGACAGTCATGCGACACACGTACTTTTTCTCCAAACTGTAACGTATCGGACCCACCCGTTACGTTGTTCGATAAAATAGATACATTCAAACATCATCCTCAGCCAGCATGCATAACTTCGGTACATACAGAATACTACTGGACAGACCACGGATACCTGATCTATTGGCGCTGACTGGCGGCGGGGCGGGATGACAGAAAAAGCACAGTTCGTCGTCATAAGTGCTTGCACAATTTTTGTCAACACGTATCACATGCTGCTGAAGACTAGTTGAGTTCCTCTGACCATTCGAGACGGAGAAGTCGCGAGAGGTTCAAACAGTTAGCAGCTGACAGACATGAGACAACACACGAGCAGTCCGGGAGGAACCCAATAGGAATACAGAGATCAGACCGGAATAACTTCGGTCATAGTGCGTAAGCCGTGTAGTTATGATCATATGGAATAATGGGGAAATCACTGGAACAAAAAGTCTAGAAAGAACACTGGAAAAGGTCACGGGAAATGGGACTAGAAACAACTGACTTCAGCTAGCTGTCACGGAAAAAGCTGCACAATGACTAGACAAAGTCTCCGAGAAGGTGTTCTGGCACTCACGACTAGATCCACAACTGGCCAGGTAAGTTGGCGAGTTCACTAAGGGACTCTTCACCCTCTATTGTGGGACGTAGTACTGTGGCATAAGTTCATAAGGGAACATGTTTCCCTTCTCTGTCCCCCGTTATCGAGCGCGACACACCGCACGTCGATTGTCGCGGCAGCAGCAGGGGCGGCTACAGGTCCCACGAGAAGAGGTGATGCTTGACCAGCATGTCCTGCACGCCCTCCCTGAGCGGCTGCTGACGGTTCTTCTTGGCGGGCAGCTCCCAGTCCGGGTTCAGACGGAACGAGAACTGCGCCAGCACGCGCAGCTCACATTTTACCTGTGGAGACAAAAGGAAGACGAAATGAGATAATGGAGACAAATATGATATATAGAAAGGCGGATTAAGATGACAGGAGACAATGAAGTTACAAGTGCCAAGCAAACGTAACTACAATTAGCTGGGCTGATCTGTTTTCACAAAATGATGCGCACTATCAATTATCCTGTCTCTGGAAAACATTAAAAGAATCGCCGGTCAAACGTACAGTCTGTCTTAAAAGTACCGCGCAAAGTGAGGGTGGATCCATGAAGCCTGACCAAGGAAGGGCCTGCTATAATTTGAAAGTCACCGAACCAATTGACCTGGGGAATGAACGAGGATGTCAATTACTTCGGTGACTCAAATTTAGCAGCCCTTCCTCGGTCAGGCTTGATGGATCCACCCTCACTTTGCGCGGTACTTTTAAGACAGACTGTACATACAAGATCATAAACAGCAATTCACGAATGCTTTAAAAATAAAACGTGTAAACAAAGAAACTGGAACATGTCGTGCAGGAAAAATCAAGCTACAGCTGAACACCATCAAATAAACTCACACGCTAATGTTAATAGTCGAGCAGTCGTCTTCCCAACCCTATTAGCGTCGATCCATCACAATCAACCATGCATTCGAATCCCTCTCGGAAGCTGACCCATCCGGCACACCAACCCCCAATCTCACCTGCACCCATCCGGGGCTGCTCATGAACGACCACGGCTGGTACCACTTCTGGACCACAGCCGTGTTGGAGCAGATGGCCTCCAGCCACAGGTGCAGCACCTGCTCGTTCAGACCCATGCAGATGAGCGAGCGCAGCTTCACGTCCATCTGAGCGTGCACCCGGTCGTGGCTGAGGTTGACCGCCTCCACACATCGGTAGAGTAGCTGGAACAGAGAGGGGGAGGGGGGAGTGAGCGGTGTCAGGTGACGCTGACTTGGCATATCAGCTTGACCACCCTCAGACAGGTCAGCAGTCAGCAGAGCCATCCGAAGGCAGCGGTAGCCAGTGCTGCCTCGGGCTGGATAATGATGCTATGCTACGCTATGCTATGCTGCTATGTTATGGTACCTACTGCCTAAATGAGCTAGCCTGACTGATGACAGTAGCCATTTACGCATGTCTACTCAAATTCGCGACCAAGTTCAAACGTCATGTCCGTCATTTGAGAGAGCCTTCCTTCCCTGGCCTTCTCCGAGATTTATGGCATTTATGAAAGAAGCGTGGCTATGGTTATGTCCATCTACTGACCGGCCAGCAGTTTTCCGTCAATCACAGCACCAGTTTGACAGGCAGACGGCGGGGGTCCTCGCTATGATTGACAGGCCCTCTCACCCCCAAACGGGCAATACTAGGAAAGACGCCCAGGGGAGACGAGTTGACGGTTATCATGTGGTATGAGTAATGATTTTCAGTATCACGCTATCATTAGAAAAGATCCCAAGCTATGGGCTTAGACCACACGTAGAAAAAAACTCTTAACAGACAGATCAATTAACACACCTCTTAGGCTAGGCAAAAGGCCATTGTTCTGGAGGTGAGGTTAAAAAAATACCTTCACTGATGGTCGTCTCGGGCAGCATTCAGACCAGGCAAGTTCAGTTCAAGGACTTCAAGTGCCCTATTCAGACGACTGAGCGCGGAAGACGCAAACAGAAAGCTATTTGTCATATCGTCCGACAATCATATAAATCAGACAGTATACACAAATGTACCGACCTGTCCAATTCTCAAAAGGCATGCCCGCGGCTCAGTACTTGACGCATGTCCTCCTCGGTGGTCTCAGATGGCGATGTGAGTGGCCTCAGTCACCCAACTACTGCCCTCTCGGTGGGTCATAAAGCGAAGGAAGGGTTTGCCAGCGATATCCAGCGAGTCCCTTCACCCTCCCCTGGCACCCTGGGGTTGAGGGCCGCGTTATGTGCAGCTATTGAATGGGCTACCTTGGGAGAAAATTGAGCTGTTCCCAATCCAATCCCGCACACGGGTGCAGTGGGCTGACATTATCGCCAATTGGGGTGGGCGGTAATTAATTATATGGACTTGTTTTGACAGTTTCAATTACTTTTTCACACCTCGCACAAAGGGGATTTTTACTGCGCTGAACTTCTCAGTAGACGCACATAACCTCGCGCCCGTCGGAACCCTTGCGCTCGTCCATTTACCCTGTTTTGACAGGATTCTCTTCATTTCAGCTCCCCTCGGACATTTAACTGAACTCGTAAATGGAGGTCTGCGGGTTCGACCGTTTGGAGAAGGAAAATGGGCAATTCGGCTCGCTGAGCTATGTTCACCTATTGACTGGTGTCATCGTTTCTCCATCCATGGGTCGTGGAGTTGACGGGTCAGTAGGGGCTCATATGTCCATTTGACTGACAGCTGATCAGCCATTTTCGTTAATCATCATTCATCAGAGACAAACGGCAGAAATCGGTCTGATTTGGTCCCACGGAGGACGGATCGGGGACCACCCATCCAAATGGCGTTTTGCTGCCGTATTTTGGAGGCTAACCAAAAAAGTTGAGAACAGCCTTGAACTAAATGCAAAGGAGGTAAACGTAAATGAGGTAAATGCAAATGAGATAACGTCTGCCTTGCAGAGAGCAGACGTTATTTTAGGATAAAAAAGAAAATTGTATTCAATGCAGTTATGTTTACTATTATAAATGTTTTATACCAGTAGTTCTTTTAACACAGCCGGCAGCCGGCATATAAATTCACGCCGTGACGGGGAGGGGAGCCGGGAGGGCTGTTTAACATTCCTTCAGGTTTTTTTTTTTTGCGAATTGTGCTTGGCACAGCACATTAAGCAGTCCTAGCATGACAGCATCGCGCAGACTGATTGATTGCTTTGAAACCTATGGCGATGGGCAGCGGTGACAAGATGTATGTATGATTCGTAACTTTCGGATATTCATGATATCCGCGACCTGAGCCCTGAGGTCAGATCAATAACTCGCCATTCTTATTAATTGGTCAATGAAAGTAAAAATATATATCAGAAGTAAGTCATAAATTCACTCAAGACAATAGTAATAAGCATTTTCTGATAATTTCCATTTCTCTTTCGTATAGTTATTACATCCGTGGCTATGCAATACACCTACATTGTAATACTTCAGAGGTCATGGGAAGATCAATAGCAATATTTTTTAACGATAATTTGGGAACATGGACTTGCTTAGTATCATAAAAATTGGAAATAACTTTGACTTCAGACTAACAATACAGACAGTCCCATATGCAATATGACCTTTTCTGGCCAGGTCATGGCCTCTAAGCCAAGATCGAAATTTAAAGGTGACCTAATAAGGTCAACGTGAAGTTCATTCAACGCGTCTCGACGAAGAAAACACGGTGCTGGTAAAAATCGATGGCGTATAAGCTTCGTGTGGAAACATTTTGTAGGAAAATCTACAAGCACGTCTATTTTGGTGGTTTAGTCATCGGTTAGAGGACACACCACTGGCCAATCTAAGGGCATATAAGCATTTTTTTTAACAACTCACATGTTTTCAGTGATGTTGTAGCCGGGCCCTATTAGCAACGAGACATGAGTCACTTTGTCTAAAAAGGTCAAAATGAAGAAAAAATTTCCGTGCTAACCGAGCCTGGGCAAAGAAGCGTTTTCAAAGCTGGTATGTATGTAACATTAGGGATAAATCACACTCAGATGAACAGCATGAGCCAACTACATATGTTCTAGTAATTTTGGTGACAGCCTTGCAAAATAAATTTACTGAAAGCTGAAGCAGCGACACACAATGAAGCTACGGCGCGCCCGGTTTCCCGATACCGCATACAGGCGGCGGGTTTGACCGGCACCATTGACCCTCCCTCCCCATTGTTGAGACGCCATCAATTTTCCCGACCTGGCCAGACCCATGCTTTCAAAGAATCTGAAGGGAACCCGCAGAGAAGGGGACGGAGGTCTCGGGTTATGTGCGTCTGCTGCTAACGTTTGCCTTACCGCTAATTGAACTGTCAACGCCCGTCTTGAAGGATCGTTTGGCGGAGATTGAACGACACTTATCTAGCCGATTATGCCGTGTTAGTGAAATTTACACATCCGATGCTCACGCCTCGAACAAAAGAGGGATTATTTTTTAATGGTTTCTCCAGTAGACGCACATAACTATCGCTTGCCACCCACCCCTGATATTTTACTGCCCCCTGCTGCGCAGTTTGGCAGTCATTTACCCTTTACCGGTCTTACAGCGCAGCGGGTGGTCGCCGCTGAGGGTCAAATTCTTGGGACGGCGAAGGAGGAGCGGCGCACACCAAATAAATGTTATGTGCGGTTACTGAGTGACCATCAGAAACCATCAGAAACCATTGAAGATTGGTCGGCATAGAGAGAGAGGATGAGGAGATCCAGTGGATTCGGCTGAAGGCGAGGATCTCAGAGGCACAGTGTATTTAAATACTCAGAGGCATCTCAAATGCATTTTTTTAGGAATAGAAAAGGTAAGATAGGACCTCGCCCGGTGTGTGTCCGGACAACTTCCCGTCGCCTACAGATAGATATTCTTTTCCCTTATTCTTTCATTCATTGAAATTTTTAATCAGGAATGTTTATGAAACCAAACGATAAGTTAAATAAGCCTGCTTTAGGTAGAGTTGGTTCTTTTATGATATCTACGTTTCATTGTTTAATGTTTACCTACTTCATCGGTTCATTAACCCTCTAGGGCCCGGGTGAGGCTTCCCCCTCCCCCCGGCGAATATTTGCGTTAGCTCCCGAACGCTTGGGGATGGGAAGGTGAAACTTTCAGCATCTTTTCCGCCATTGCATCAGTTTGACAGCTTCTTGAGTAAACAATTTGGACCTAGTCTCTTGATTATGTAACAGGGTCAATTTTCCCAGAGCCTGCCACACATATAGTTTTAGAGATAAAGACAAATCACGAGTGCGGTTACGCACCGTTTGACCTAAGAAAAATACAGGAAGTATCATTAGAATATATGACCTTCTCCTCGGAAAATGGCAAAATGAGTGAAAATTTTTATTTATTGATGAATTGATGATATTTCGGTCGTAGACCTTCGTCTAAATTGAATTCGATTTAGACGAAGGTCTCTGTCATTTTCCGAGGAGAAGGTCATATATTCTAATGAGTAATGATACTTCCTACATTTATCATGCTCCTCGCAGCAGCTCTCAACGATATAAGAAAAATACAAACATAATTTTGGTGTCCTGAGCCCTGTGGTCAGAGGTCAGGTCAACAACCCCGAGCTGGGGAGTTTTTGCAACTAACTTCACCAAAAATGGTCCTAGAGGCAGTCGGCACTGAAACCAACGCATTCGTCTTTTCAAAACGCATCGAATGGTATACTTTGTTCATGTATGCTTTGTTTGGAAAAGGTAAATTTAATGTTGGCCTTATGTGACCTCGAATGACCTCTAGTTGACCTTGACACAAGAAAGGTATTATATGATCGAGTCGTGCAAAAAAAGTTAAAAAAATTCAGCATTATGAAAAATAGGAACAAACTAAATCACAAAAAAAATAATCAATACAATATTCCCGGGCGGTGCAGGCATATAAATAAGCATACCAGCGCGTTCGTAGCATGACTAAGTAGCCGAGGTAGCGAATTCACGTCACTGGCGTGATGTGACACGCTTATGAAAACATTGATTCGTCAGTGCTTTCACAACTCAGCAGATGCTCTAATGTCTATGTTATATATCACAGTGTCACGCTTTCGGGACGTCCTTCCTTTACCTCCAAGAATATACATTGTGTACATTATCGTACAACGTATGACTCCCAACCATTTTGACCAGCCATATGGCCAACCATGACTTCCTAACTATCCTCAACCACAACTGGCTGCACTAGACATGCCACGGTTTCCACGACTTCATAGCACCGCACAAATAGCTCAGGTAGCCTTGACCAGCAGGTATCTAGCTAATCAGCATAACAATCCCGAGGATTTCTGGCGAAGGGGAAGGGTTACGCCTGGATGATTTTGGCACCAGCCGCCCATAACCGGTGTGCCATAGCCGCTGGGACTCGGGCTTCAGAAGGGTTGGCGGCACCCATAGACGGTGGGAACGTCTCCCAGGGTCGGATGAAAGGGCAGGGGAGCCGTCCCCGCTCCCACGGGACGAAAACATCCCGTCCCGGCTATGCCTCCCCAGAGATCGGCTGCAGTATGTGTGGCTACTGCCAAACCACTTGAAAAACACCGGTAAAAAGCCGACGTCTGATTTCGGAGAATTTGGACAGGTAAAAAGAACCGTCCCTCTTTTCCGGAAGACATATGAGCCAGCATTATGAGGGGAAAATGCTCCAAAAAAAGTCAGCGTCGCCTGCGAATGGAGCAAATTTATGACTCCATAAAAAGCCGGAGCCGGGTCTGAGCCGGAGTTCCCCTAGGAACTATTATTGCGACCGCGTCTCCGCCGTCCCCCTCTGCCAAGGTAACGAAGGCTCCCCACATTCCAAAAAGCCCCAGTTATGAACATCTACTGAGCGGACGCCAGGCAATATTCACATTTCCCACGGTCGCGCCCGCTTCCAGCGTCTCCCGCTCCCCTCCCTGCTGGATGAGCCGGTCCAAACCCCTCGCCCCTCGAGACACCCCGTAAATCATCACACGATGACAGGTCCAATTAGCGTGTGCGCTGGATTCGCAGTAGACGCACATAACGCGTCTGCTCGGGGTGGCACATTCCAGTGCGACCCTCCAGCTCCGCCGGTATGCAGGGGGCCCACCCGTGGAGATGATCTACCGAGCCGCGCAAAGGTCGGGGAGACGGCGGGTCCTCCGAAAAAAAAACAGCCGCCGACCAGAACAATCTGGACCAGAACAGTACCGAGTGCCTGGAAACTAACCGTTCTGAAGCAGCTTCGGATTTAGAGTTACCTTTTACCTACGTTATTAAAAAAAAAAAAACACGAAAGCTGCTTACTACGACCAATAAATATACCAGTTAAATAATTTGCGTTCAATCTGCCGGTACGATATGAAATTGCAGCTTTGAGAACCAATAATTCGCTTATTTCTTTTGAAACACGAGCTTTTGCAGCTAGAAGCCCTAAGCTGAGTCTAACTTAACTGACGTGATTGGGCAAAAGTAATTTGAATCAACCGAAAACATTCGAAATTGGACTTTATATGGAGCCCCGCTTGCCCCGCAACGCGAAAAAGGGTTATTTTCGACCCTGGGTGATGGGTTGGTCGGTGGTCCCGTGTGGAATGGGTTAGTAGGTATCTATTTCGTTCGATTGCCTTTGACGACAAGACATTTCAACGTTTGGTCAGGTGCTTGTTTATTTTTTTAAATAAACAAACATAAACAAACTGTTCACGAACAAATGACGTCATCAGCAAAATTTTAATAAACAAACAAGTTCGCGAAAGTTAATGAGCTGTTCGCGGATACGGTAACGAGGGGGTGGATAAGACCCCATCTTTAGCCGTTTGGCTACTAATTGAGCTAAATAGAACCTTGCGGAAAAATCGGGCGTGTGCGTCGTTACGAGATACAGCGGCTGGTATCCGATCTTAGGGTCTTTGGCTAACCGGTGATCCCTGAGGTCAGGTCAAGTGCCCCAAAATAGAAGCTCGGTATTTGGTAAATTAAATAACTTCGCCACAAATGGTGGCAGAGCCGCGATTGTGGCACCATCGTACCCTTCGGGACCAGGCGCGTCGAATGATATGCTTTGTGTTTGGGTTAGGTCATTTTTGGATGTTGACCTCAGGTCAAGGTCAGGTCAAATGTTACACTAGGTTCACAAAACTGCTCGGAGGGTGTTGTGCTGCATATCATTCGATGTAGCAAAGCTTTCTGAGTCAATTGATGACTTAACCGACTTGCTAGCTCAATTTGTTCGGGAGTTATTGGCGAAAAACTCCTAATGCACCATACAACCAAGTGACTTCTTATATAATGTCATGCAAGGTCTGAAATGCACAATTTTAGCTTCAGCATTGCAAGAAGCATTAAAAATCGAATCCGTGTGCGTGTGCGGATACGGCCGGCGCATTTTCACATATAATAACATGCTTACAAGTTACAACCGTGTGTGTCACTGCGTGACAATAATAAAGCGAAATATATTAGAGGTGATTACTGTTCATGAACGTTCAAGAACGTTCACGAACTGTTCGGGAACAGAGCAATGCTCATGAACATGTGGCCTTGAATGAAGAGCTTCATAAACTCCAAAACATCAATTTTCGAATAAAAAGGCTCTCAGTCATGGGTGCACTTGGCGCGTGCTGTTCTTTACATTGCACGCCATTCCATAGCCCGTCTATTCTCTACACAATGCTGTCTCCGTGCCGATAGGGCTCCGGTTAACGAGTATTGCACTGGGACCCCACAGGCGTCGGGCATGTTTAGCCGTTTTCGTCCGATTTCGCATGCCGATTTTTACAAGTAAATTCTATCACGCACTTTGCACTTTTTGGGCACGTGCCACGCTCTTCATCGACCCGATCGGGCTCAGACTCCTCAAAGGCACTTTGCTCATGCGTGGTCTATAAGTTGTGCAAATTTCACCGCGCTAGGCGCAACGGTCTGGCAACGGTCTGGTCTGTACCCAACGCAACAGGTACGTACCATGTCGGGACCTCGACCACAGACAGACAAGCAGTTGATTGTTATATTTTCAACAACACTTTCACTAGCTCATTCATATCATATGCCTACCTACGTGTGATAGTACCTACATTTATCATGGAATGGGCAAAATGCACGTGGAAGCGTTATCAAATGCATACACACCGTGCCTCCATTAAGTGCTCAGCTTCTTCCTTCTTCAGACCCACTGTGTCTTGATGCGACTATCGAGCCATAACCTTTTGATACGTCGACCCTTTCTACCCCAGGAACCCCAGGTAAATTGCTTCCTGCTGTATGGGCATCTACTGGCAAACCGAGTCAAATGGGCGGAGAAGCTGTCAACGCGGCACTGTGCGCCGCCGACAAATTGAATACCGCTGCTCCCCAGGGTGAGGGAGGGCAAAGACGGCTCTCGGGTGTAAGCCGAACCCTTCCAAACAAGACGAATGGATCCAGGACCGGCGGAGGGTTATGGACGTCTACTGAGTAAAATCAGTCGACTGGAAAATTTCTTTTGTTCGAGACGTGAAGATAGATCAGATATGCTGGAATGTTATTTGGCTCCAGACATCAATGAATGAATGGATGAAGAACCCCATGTGGCCAATTTATCACAATCCCCCATCCCCACGGTGTCGGTTGTTCAATTACAGCGAACTCACAAGCAGTCAATAGTCGCACATAACCCAAGTCGTTCCAGCACCCTAGCACCCTCCTTACGACTCTACCAGAAAAAAACGTGGCCGGGGCCGGGTCTTGGGATAGGTAAAATTGGCGAGATCACTAGCTATCCAACTAACTCTCCATGATTGATAAACACCGCCCGATACGGCCAAAGCTAATAAAGACAAATTGGTTTATTCGATTTTTGATTGAGTTTAAAAAATATTTTTTTTCCTTTTTCCCAATTCCAGTAACTTATACGGTCGAACGTCTTATACGCGTCCCAGTATCTACATATAAATACCGGATTTGCGCAAACTTAAAAGAAATCAGCAGGATCTCCTTTTTAACGCATATAAGCAATATTAGTAAGAATAAAACAAACTGCGACGGGCTACTACTGACGAATCCTAAATCAATCTAATGATATAGCACCCATTGCCCAGTAAACGTAACAGCCGCTTACAGGTTCATTTACGATTTCAGCTAGGAATGTATATTGAAAAAGGAGATACAAAAAGCGTGTAGATCAGAATGTGTGTGATGTAAAACGGGAAAAGGAATAACATCCTCTTGTCAAAACAAATATAATTTCCTTCACTTGTAATATCAAGAGTAATGTGACATTGGACAAATTAGATGTAGAACCACCAAATGGAATAATCGATAGATGACCAGCCCCGCTCAAATCCAATGAAAAGGAGGATGTGAAAAGTACGTGATTTGGCGTGATTTGGCGACCGCGGATACTCGCCGTGGCGACTAGTCCCTGGCGAGTACCCGCGGCCACCCAGTGTGTGTAGGGCTCGGTCACACGGTCTGGCGCCGCGCGGGGTGGGCACTGGGCAGTGGGCAGCCAGAAACTGTCAATCACATGGGGAACCCCGCTGTTGACCTGTCAGGCGTTCGCAGTGATTGATGGAAAACGATGACCAGTCAGTAAGTGCACATAACATCTGGGTACAAAGCGCATGGTGAAAAATGACTACGCACATAAATATATAGCATAGGCTTAGGCAACTTAAATACTTATGAAATTAATCATGAATGACAACGACTTTATCATGGAATTTTAATAGTCTGTTGTTATCTTTAGTCCTTACCACCACACAGTTCATCAATGTTCAAAACAATACATAGCCGAATCCAAGGCCCTAAATACAGCCGAATCATTTTGAGTTTTGATACAAAAATCTTCCCATAAAAATTTGGAGGCATGGATACTGGGTATGCTGCCAGCTGGGTCGTATATATGCCCATCTACATACATGCCATTTCCATCTACAAGCTACCATGAGCTTAGTGAAATGTTTAATCATACTTTGATACTGCTTGCATTTAGCCACCAATATCAAGCAAACAATCTCATCAAGTGCAATTGTTACTATCGTACCACAAAGACGATACCAGGGAGCATTAGCCGTTCAAGAAGGCCTGTCTGGTCGCCACCCAATGCGTGGGACTCGACTCGATCACAAATCTCGTGAGAGGCGGGTTTTGCCAGAAACTGTCAATCATATGGGGGACCCCGCTGTTGACCTGTCAGACTCGCAGTGATTGATGGAAAACGATGGCCAGTCAGTAGGTGCACATAACCGCAAGCGCAAAAAAAGTGTTGGTGCTCATTGAGGAAAAACACTTTAGGGAGAGCCACGCCTGATGCATTTCCCGTCCCGCGGTCTGCAAATAGGGCCATGGAGGACATCCCGTGCAAGATTACTTCAGATCCCGTGAGCCCCTTATTCCCGAACGTTTTGAACATTTCCATCGTTATAAGGGTTATACGTAACCAGCCACCGATACAAATCAACATCGGTACGCGCTGCGAGTTACACAAAAAAGGACTTAAAACTATAGGTATAAAGTTTGTGGTCAACGGACTACCTACATCAATAAGGATAATTTGTCATTGAATGAGAGCGTGTCACAGATAACTGATCAGCTAATGGCAATGTCATAATATTCATTCATGCTTGACAGAAAGTTCATTCGCAACCAGCGACATTAATCAATTGCGACCGTATGCGAAAATTCCGCCCGAGCTGACCCCACTGAATAGCTCGGCGGGCTGGAAGGAATTCTTCAAAACAGGTGAAGGAGAAGGCGAGTGGGGGAGGGTAAGGGTAAGGGGATCGTCCACCACAGGCCAAGCCGAAAGAAGGGTTATGTGCGTCTACTGTGAAGGTCATCGAAAAGTGGTCTTTCCTTTGTCCAAGGTGTGAAAAGTCATCAAGTAAGTGTACCTATCCATTTCCGATTACACAGTCCATTTGATTTCTGAAGTGCCGCTGAATGGAGTCGGTCCTTTCTTCCATCAATCGTAGCGGGCGTTGACAGCTCAATTAGCGCTAAGGCAAACGCAGCCAGTAGCCGCACATAACCCGTTACATTAACCCTACCGTTTACCCTCCTCGTATTCACATCCCTTGGAGAAATTGCCAGCCATTCGCCAGGTGTTATGGGCGTCCTTGGGTCACAGGTGAAAAATAGCCCCGCCGAGCCAGATCCCAATAAAAGCGTACCGAAGGCGATGTCTGGATGAGTCACAATTAGTGGCGTGTTGGGACATGTTAAATCATTGATGAACATAGAAAATGGATTATTTGTATGGCATGCGTTGAGTACTGGAGGACTAATTATATTTGTTTTTTAACAATGGTCAAGTACAGGGGCGCCGCCACGGATTTTTGACTGGGGGGGACGGACTGACCGGCTGAAAACCCAAAAGTAGACATTCTTACCGTGACTTTTTCGGTCGGATGCATTCAACGTTTAAAGCAAATATGCCACTTTTAACATAGGGTTTCGAACTGAAGTAACAGTTTTGTAGCTTGAGCTGAGACGAGAACAAATCAGGAGCTTTTATGGCCCAACGATCACCCTAGCCAAATATATCGGTATCGATTTTAGGTTTGAAGACTGAAGTCATTCCCATAGATTACACTTAGTCATTCTCTTACCGAGGAATCCATTACCTTACGGAAAAATGCTAGCGAATCAGCATTCAGCTGGTTTGAACTACGTACTACGCTTGGTCAACGCGTAATCAGCTTCCGCTGCAATATAGGTAAGTAGCCTCTACGAAAGATGGAAAATAGTGATGTAAAAATAAATCTAAAATCCTTTTGCAAATATTCATTATCTCCTGACCATTTTAAGTTTAAAAACTCATAAAACTGTGGCAAAACAACTGGTTTGAGGAAAGTAGTTGAGGTACATAGGTGTCGATTTCTACCGAGTTGGGGGTGCCCGGTCGCAGCAAATCCGCCGCCGCCCTAGCGGTGACCTTAACCTGCGCGGTCTGTTGAGGCTCCAAAGCCAAGCCGGCCGAGCCGGCGGGGAATTTGGAGAGCTCGGGCATCCCCGACTTGGCGGAAATGGACACCAATGTTTAGGTATTTCCTTAAAGTAATGGCTATAGACCGCATTCCCACCGAGTACCTACCTATATACACATCTGATGTCCGATTCAGTTTGACACGGCAAAGCCTCGTGTTTTATCACGGTATAGTCGCTGATGTATGCCACTAATATGATCGATAATGCGTATTGCATAGGTAATGCATATTGCATACCCGCGTGGGGGAGGGGGCGTTGTAAAGTCACAAATCTCTTTTTGATCTGTGCACGAATCGGCGCGAAGCGCCGCGAAAATTGGCAAAAAAAAAAAACAGGCAAAACTGCTCCAAAATACGAATTTTGCAGCCCGTGTAACAAGCATGATACCAGAAAACCTTAGGTCAGGAAAACCAAGTCAAGTAGTCAAGTCACCTCAAAGTTTTTTTTTTTTTGGTCCTGTCAACCGTATAGCTTATTTCTTAGAAGCTGGAAATTTAGTGTAGCGTGACTGCAGAAGTGCGGGGTCGGAGCCGGAATCAGTCGGAGTTGACTGTTTTGGCCAGTTTTGGCCAGAGTCGGAGTTGAAGTCTTCGAAAATGTTCGGATTTTGACTTCGAGGTCGGATTGGTGTAAAGTCATGCTCTTGGCTGGTTAGACGAAATATATTAGGCCCGTGTTCGGCCAGTTGTGTTATACGACACACGTTGATCACGATATCAAAAATCGGCAGTTCCGCGTTGACAGGTCGGATAAGAGCTGGATATTTTGTTGGCCGAGGTGGCAGGGGTCAGACCAATGCATGTAGGCCCACGCCCCATATACTGAGTATCTACAGGGCGTTGCAGATAAATCCGACACTTGGAAAAAACGTGTTTATTCGAGTGCTATGCCCACGATGAAAAGTTGGGCAGTATGTTACATCTCTATGATCAATTGCCTCCCCCAAAACACAAACACAGGATCGCCAACGGACGCCCCCACGTCTTCCAGCAAGACTCCGCCCCGGCGCACAAGGTCAGGACGACGCAGGCGTGGCTGCTCAACAACGTCCCTCACCACTGGTCGCCGGACTTGTGGCCGCCCTCCTCTCCTGACTGCAACCCCCTCGATTATTTCTTCTGGGGCGTGATCGAGGCCAAGACCAACAAGCACGCACACAATACCGTCGACTCTCTCAAGGCCGCCAACGTGGCAGAAATCGCCGCCGTAGACAAGGACACAGTCGCCAAGGCGTGCGAATCATTTCGCCCTCGGCTTGAGATGGTCGTCGCCGCCGACGGCGGTTACATCGAGTAGAAGTGCAGCATATGACCCGAACTGGTGCTGAATAAAATCCCAGGCCTGTGTGTGCAATATTCATGCTTTCATTGCCGATTTCGTATTTTGCCTCTCAAGTGTCGGATTTATCTGCAACACCCTGTAAACCTCCTGGACCCTCTCAGATTCGGCACCGGCCGTTCCATCTCTTCCATCCTCAGGACAGTCAAATCCTTCTCCTCCACGCCGCAACCCCCTGCTCCGGGCTGGACGGGCAACTCTATCCCATGCGGGAATGGCTCCACTGGAGCTATAGTCCTTTGACGGGTGCAGTGAATGCCAGTGGGCTGGGCTGCCTGTTCAATTGGTCGGGTTCATCCCAAGTGGCTCACTGGGGTGACTGCCCCGACCAATGTCTCCCGCTAATTCTTTCATACTTGCGGCTCTGAAATGGTCTCATTGGACCGAAGGGCCTAATCAAATTTCGAGTAGTATAACAACCAGTAAAACGCCTTTTGGGGCGATCAACGGAGCGAGCGAGAGGGTGGGGTGGGCCTTGCACGTGCAAAATTGCGAGGGGATACCTCCAACTAACTTGTGCACTGCACCCTTCTAACCGGTCCCTAACGATGTGCCAAATTTGAGCGCAATCGGCGTAGCCGTTCTCGAGATCTGGAAGCGGCACCCTGCACGTGTGCACGTGCAAAATGGGTTCCAACTGACTTTTGCACGGCACCCTACTAACCGGTCCCTAACCATGTATCAGATTTCAGCACAATCGGTTCAGCCGTTCTCGAGATCTGGAATCGACCCCTGCATGTGCGCACGTGCAGCAGCACCCCAACTGTGGCACACGGATATGCATTGCCTAGTGGGTATACCTACCTACATGCCAACTTTCAGCGCAATCGGCCCAGTAGTTGCCGAGATATTGAAATTGTTACAAAACTGACACCTCTTCGTTTTTCACGTGGCACGTGCATATGGGGTCACTCACATGCATCGGGAATAGTCCGATGCTCGTTAGAAGGAATGAATCTAGTGCTACCCTACAAAAATTACCGCATGTAAATCGGTCAAGTGGTTGCTGAGATATAAGCCTAGCAAAAGCGTGACCACGGCATACTCAGAAATTTCCGTTAACCTACGAAAGACTACGCTCGCTTCGCTCGCTCCGTAATGAGTTTGGGGGGGACGTCCCCCTTCCATTCTGAGAGTGGGGGGGACGCGTCCCCCCCGTCCCCCCCGGTGGCGGCGCCCATGGTCAAGTACAATTTGGTTTGATAGTTCATGACACGAGCCGCTTGCAAGGTGTGTAAGAACTGTGTTCCGTTTTTAAGGGCTTCGAAACGTCTGAGCAATGAGCTATTGCGCTGAAACTTGACCTACCCCATACCCATAGTACCCCATGGACGCTGCGTCTTTACGTGTCACAATGGGATGTTAAAGACCATTACATCTCAAGAACAGCTGAACCGAAAAAGGTGGCCCGCACAAGTCAGCTGGGGTCCTACATGTATATTGCACGTGTGCACGTGCAGGAGCCGCTCCTACGGTTTAAAGGGACCCTCCCACCTTCAAAAAAGTTAATGAATTGGCACGAAAGTGATGTCGCTCGGTTCAGAAAGAGCGAAAACGAATATCTACCACATTTCATCGAAAAATATTCACCGGTTTTCAAGATATTAGACTTTTACTTTTGTTTACTTTTTGGGATCTCCGCTGTTCCTAGCGACTTTATTTGAAAGTGCGGCATTTGTTACGCGCAAAGCAGCATATACCACCGCGTGCTACCAAACGTTTTAGTAAAAGATTTAAAAATCGTTAGATCTCCGCTGACGTCACAAATTCTAAGGGGGCATACCAATGCACTAGCCCCTTAGAATCCGAAAACTGCAAGTTTGAAATTCAATATCTCCGAATTAAAGCATTTGTCGATGTTGTGAGTGCCCAAACCGGTATTTGCAGGCCATGGCCACCAATTTGGCTATCTCAACTCAAAACTAATGTTAAGGTGGGAGTGTCAAGGAGGGCTGGGCCGATAGTTAAAATTGATAAGCTGCTATGCTGTAATGGATTGTTGCTAGATCACACAGTAGGTACAGCCCACCGCTAAAGTAATGTAGGGTTTTACCAATCTCAACGGTTGGCTTTGACTGGCGATTGTTTAATGCGGAGTGATCGAAAAGAAGATGTCAATAGCTAAAGTTGCAGCTGCAAGGGTGACGATACATATAAGCTACATTCAAAGTTTCATTGTAGTCTGGCTAATCGTTCCTAAGCTTCAGAAGCAGAGCATACCCATGACTGAAAACCCACATTACTTCTGCTGTGGAATGTACATCAATCGTGGCATGTCAGACATTGCCGTGTTGAATGAAACACATCCTGTGACAATGCAGAAGCAAATATTCTAAATAACTATTTACAAATTTATAATTTTAATTGCTATTTTTAGAAAAGCCATTTGACTATACTTTCTTTTGTATTGTCCTCGGGTGTGAATAAACAGTGCATCAATTATTTAATGGAAGGGTACCGAAATCGTCCACCACTCACATTCCTGAAACGCGGTGGCTAAGGCAAGGCGAGGAGGGACGACAAGTTATGTGCATCCACTGGAAAGGCCCTCGAAAACTGGTAGCTTCTTTGTCCGATGTTTGTGAAGAAGGGAGCGAAAGGAATTCTTCAAAACAGGAGGGGAGTGGACCGGCGCCCCCTGAGACGTAGAAAGATGGGCTATGTGCGTCTACTGGTAAGGCCCTCGAAAAATAATCTATCTTTTGTTGGAGGTGTGAAAATTACATGTATCGATTTCATTTACATGCCCACCAAGCGAGTTAAACGGTGTTGTTGTGACGGGACGATCAATCACGGCGGGTGCTAACAGCTCAATTAGCACTAAGGCAAACCGTGGCTACCAGCTGCCCATAACCCTCCCGAAGCTGGTCAGAAAGGCCCTCAGAAATCGTCCCCGCCCCCAGGTATAGGGAGGGGAGAGCAAAGAATAACTTCGCTGTTCACCGAACGGCGAAGGTTCGAGGCACGAGCTCAGCGACAATTAGCGGCAAACAAAGTAAAATAGATTTGAAATGACAAGAAAACTGCAAGCAACTAAGCGGGCATTAAAGATCTGGAAATTTTGACACATACTCAGTGACTCTTTCGCAATTTAGAAAAGCGTGGGTGCGCCAATAAAATCGATGTGTTAACATGTGTCGATGCGCTAATGTGTAAAAATAATCATTAATAACTTCGGCACTCGATCTAGTGCCAACTAAGAAGGCTTCACAGACTCACACGAATATAAAAAATCTTAATAAACTAAATCGATAACACAGCCTCCTGAATGATTAAAAAATAGTATGTGCATGCATGCTAATGGGGTAAACAAAATAAACCCTTTCGCTAGGCAGCGCTGACGATCAACGGTGGCCAAGCGTCGGCGCGCACAGGCACCGGCAGTTGACTTGTTGCGCGGGGGTTTTCCGGATGAATTGCAAACAAATTTTCTTTTCTTGTTGTTGTTGTTGCTGTTGTTGTTGTTGTTGTTGTTGTTGATGTTGTTGAAGCTGTGATTTTTATTTAAAGTTTCTTTCTGACTCCGACTGCTTGGTCACCGTTGCCTATCAGCGCCATCGACGATAGCTTCGATTTCGGCGCCCCATTTCTAAATGTGCCAAAAATTGGGACACTGCTGTGTTAGTGCCACTTTAAGTTCAAAATGACGGTGTAAGACAACCAATCCTGGGGTCCTCGGGATACATTTCACAGCAGACGTTCATAATACGACCATAAGCACACCCACAAACGGGTAATAGCCAGCGAGTGAGAGGGTTGTGCCCAAGGCCGTTGTGCCCAGAAATGCGAGAAATTCCTCAAAACAGCAGGGAGTAGAGGGTGGGTAGACCCTCGGAGAACCTGGTTATGGGCGTCTACTGCGAAGGTCATCGAAAACTAATCCGTCCTTTGTTCAAGGTGTGAAAAGTCAAGTGGTGTCGATTTCAATCAATATCCCTGCTGAGAGAGTGACCAAGTTGTTGTGACCCTACACGATTCATCATAAAAGCCGCTGACAGATGAATTAGCGCTAAAGCCAACGCAGCCAGTAGCCGCACATAACCCGTGCCCTTCCAGGCCCCGCACCCCTCTCGCACCCGCACGCAGTAAGACGGGCCGCCGAGGGTCATTATGGACCGGCACTTGGGATCGCCGCCCGCGAGAAAAACAACTTTACCCTACCCGAGTCAAATACCTAGTCCCGCCAGACTGAATGGAGCGACAGCGGGAGGACGTAGCAATCATTACTTTCGTCTTCGGAATTCATTTAACATTGGCTGTGGTAGGAGATTATTAACCAGTATTTTGATCTCGCAATTCATGCAACATTTTTATGGTCACCAAATGTCAAAATGTGTATGTCTTGTGTGTTAGCGGAGCAGTCCACCAGCCGTCACTAGTGTCACTGCTGCCAGAACATAAATGGTCCCCAGCAAAGCCACCATCGTCGAGTTACAAAGGCAATCCCATAGCTGCTCTGGGAAAAGGGACGACAGTGGCAAGTCCTTACCTCTTCTGGAGAGAGCACCTTGCCGTCCTCGTCTAGCCGGTACGTCTTGCAGAGCACAAGACGACTGTAGACGGAGTTGTAGTCGCGTTCCACCTCCTTGTGCGCCACCTCTTCGATAAACAGCCACGGGTGACACACGCCACCTGTGAGGGGCAAAAGGAGCAGAGGAGGGGGTTATACGCGATCACGGCTACAATAGAACGTTGAAATCTGCGGTGATAGCACTCAATACATCCGATGCATCAAATACATCCGAATAATCAATAGCATCTTCAATTTTTCCGATCACCTCATATACATAAAAGGGGGTGGTGCAAAACATAACCATAAACCACCCTCAAGAGATCGGATGAGGTAGGTTTCTCATACAGATCCTCCTCGCACCGACACTCGGGTGCCCCAGAATGAAACTCAAGCACAGCACTGACAGTGATAAAATCAGACCGCTGACCGCTCCTCTCACCTAGAATGATGGGCCGCCGCATGCCGTGCTCCAGCACCTGTTTGAGGGTGGCACAGAGGGAGCCACGGACCAGGTGGGTGACCGCCTCCGTCACGCTGTCATCGCCCGCCGAGCTGCGGAATGGGAGTCCCTGTCATCACACTGTCATCACCCGCCGAACTACGGGGGGGGGGGGGGGGCACTGATACCGCCCGCCGGGCTGCAGAAGGACAGAAAGGAGTCCCTGTCATCACCCGCCAAACTAGGGGAGGGGGGGGGGGGGCAGGAAGTGGTGAGTCAATGACACCACCCGCCGAGCTGGGGGTGAGTCTGACAGGGGGTAATGTCATTGTCACCACCATAGTGTCACGCTATCACCGCCCACCGAGCTATAATGGGAGGGAGAGAGAGGGATGAGTCACTGTCGCCACCCGCCGCAGTGGGAGCGGTGACAGGGCTGTCATCGTCATAGAGTTGCGGGTGGGGCACCATCGACAATGGTATCATGCTCACCTGTCTGACTGTGGATGGAGACACACAGTCAACGACACCGATGTAATACGGTCACACATTCACACACATTACCGGTTACCCCTGTAGCAGCGGTAGATCGACTGACCTGTACATTTTGCTGCGCTCGTCGAGCAGCTCGACGAATTTCGCCGGGAACCAGCCGCGCAGGCCGTTCAGCTCGCCCACCCAGCAGTGTTCGTCACGCTGGCTCAGCACCGTGATCACGTCGTTCTTGCGGAACCCCAGCTCGTCGTCGTCGTGACGCTCGAAATCTGAACGTAGAAAACGGAAGCAGGATTTTACATGCGGTTTTAGCATTATCAAGCGATGATGTCACATTGTCACATTTGGAGCAGCAGGTACGCAAGATAAGCAGTTATGTTTTAATGCTTCCATATGAAACGTTCAACACATTTGAACGTTTGAAAAAAAAACGTTAAAAAGAACGTTTAAAGAGGCATGCATGAAGGCCCATTCCAAACACCAGCAATATGTGCTACTTTGAACGAAACCTAATTAGGCTTGGACATAGAAAGACTTCATCGTCGCATCATTTCAACATCCCTACCCCATGGTTTTCAATATTCAACAATAGTAAACATTCATCAGCATCTCCTAATCATGAAGAGGAGATCTAACACTCAGGCAAGGCAAAGTGAAAGTGGTACCGACCTTCCTCGGACCGAAATCTTCCCTAGCATTTTATACGTACGCGCCTTTTCACCCACGCGCTACTATTCCACTCATCTACCGTTGCATTGGTAAAAACTACGGCAGAACCTGCGAATGGCTTCACCACTGTAACCCTTGAAAAGTTTCCTAGAACTTTTTTCACGTGTGTACATTTTACTCGCACGCTATGATTAAGCGATGTTTGACATAACTAGTTTAACTACGGCAACACCTGTCACCGATTTCGTCACCTTCTGCCTTCTGCACTGTGTTGACAGGAGAGATGCAATATGCAGGCATATGTCACAATAGCACCTTTCGGGGAGGGGGGGGGGGGGGGTGGAAAGACAGAGGGTGGAGACGAAAGGGTGAATAAGAGAGATTGGGAACGAAAAGGTGGGAGCGAGAGGATGACGGCAAGAAGGTGAAGGCGAAGGGTGAGTGCGAGGGTGAGAGGGTAAGGACGGGAGAATAGAGATGAGAGGGTAGGAATGAGAAGGTGAATACGCGAGAAGACGGGAGCAAGAAGGTGACATCGGGAGGGTGACGGCGAGATCACTAGGGCGAGAGGGCGGAAACAAACCAGCACAGACGACAAACGCTGACGTACCGAGCAAAGCCTTGGCTCGGCGCTGTCTCTTGCTGGAGACGCTGACGAAGGCGTCGTGGTCGCGGGCGTGCGACTCCATGCTGTAGTCGGGCAGCAGGCTGACGCCGCTCAGCTCAGGGTCCACCGACTGGAAATGGCGGCCCAGCTGCTGGATCGCCTCTCGCAGATCCACCAGGATCTCTGCCGGTGGATCGCCAGTCAGTGCTGCGTAGTGAGGCCACGATAAGGCACATGTGCCTATGCATTCAGTTAGAACGCACGAGACATTTATACTGATCGATTAAATGTTGCTCAATCAGTGTCAGCGTCTGTAGTTAGTGTGAATCAGCCGATTATTCACTGCTAATTTAGCATTGCGATCTAGCACCAATTAAATACTGAATCATAATAACCCAAGCCCAGCAGCTCTCATCGCAACAACTGGTATCGCAAGAAGTGACCGACAAGCACAATAACGAACCAGGCCTCAAGCACCAGTTGTCCGTAATTACTGACGAACCACGCACCCTCGGCGTACTCGAAAATTCTCCACGTGCAGCAGTCAGCACTCACCGGTCTGGCGAATGTTTTTGGTTTTCACGTCATCCGCCGATGTCTCGTCGCCAAACAGGATCACAGAGATCATCGACTTGCTTCTTCGCACGTGACGCCTGACAGACACAAAACGGCCGATAAGGTGGAGGGTATAACACAGGTGGCAACATCATGACAGTGCATACACATCACTCGATCGGTGGCACGTAGAGCACAAGCATGCTGCGAGCAGCATGTTGTATCGTGTGACACTGACACGTGTTCTGATTAACTGACATGACTACGCGGGTATACAGATAATGCTGTAATAGTGCATTTCATGTTGGTCTTGTCACAAAACACTTTGATCTAAGCCGAGAAGCGACATTAGCCGATTGGCCGAGCAATATCTATCGCCCTTGCGCGCGATGCCGCGTTTCGCCGTACTTGACCAGTGCGGCGGAGATGGAGGCCCAGGCGCGCCGGGAGAGCAGGGGGAAGTCGGGGTTGGACCGCAGACTGCCCACCAGCCGGCCGGCGGGCACACAGCACCAGGTGCTCAGGTTCAGGCCCAGCACGTACACCACGCTGGTCTCGTGGCGCGCCCGGCCGCGGCTGTAGCGCGTCACGCGGGCCCGGTGGCGCCGGTCGGGTCCCGGCGGCGGCGCCGCTCCGCCGGCCGACCGCAGTTCCTCCACATAGCGGCGCTCGTGGGCGGCCGGCGGTGGTAAACTCGAGGTCAGGGTGAGCCGGCGGACCACCTCCTGTCGCGGCGCCGCCCGCTCGGCCTCCCGGCGCCAGTCTCCGGGCTCAAACAGTGCGCCGGCCAGCGGCGGCTCCAGCTGCACGGGACAGCAGAGGGACGCTGCATCCACCAGCACCGCTGCTGCCGCCACAGTCCGAACCCGCTCCGTCTCGTCCACAGGCCGCTCGCACGGGTCCACCTGCTGCGGCCTGCAGCGAGCGACACCAGGGGCCGCCCAGACCACAGTCACAGTCTGCTCCGGTACCGTCTCACACTCCGGGCAGTGGCACACACCGAACCGGGCCGGCCGCTGGGGTACGGAGTCCGTGCTCCACCACACACTGTCCTCCTGGTCTGAAGATGTACCGGAGTCAATCACACCATTACCAGGAGGTTCTCGGTCCGCGGCACACGTCACCAAGGGAGAGAGTTCAAGCATTTTACTGTATGCCTGGCCTATTCAAATACATTAGCCTGAGAGGTGTGGTAATAACTGGTGTAAGCAAAGTGACCACGGTCAAAAACGAATTACCAAGTCAACATTTTGGGATGTCCTCGTTCAAAAAAACGGCTAAGAGCTTCGGTCTAGACAATTATTTTATCGTTGGCATACAGTAAAATACATACCAAACTCGGCCGGTGATAAATTTTCAAGACCTCAGTCCTTACTGATTTTTGAACTCGGCCTTCGGCCTCGTTCAAAAATTCAGTAAGGACCTCGGTCTTGAAAATTTATTTACACCGGCCTCGTTCAGTATTATATATCACCGGCATCTGGAGATAGATACTGACCGTTGCCGAAGGCCAGAAGATGAGACAATTGTGATACATCGCCATTCGTTTTGAATGTTGTGAGGTTCGATGATTCTGAAGACGATTCTCCAAAAGACCTCAACAGTACGTGTTTCGGATCGCTCGAATCTTCTCTAACCACACTGTTAAGTTCATCTAGCAGAAGCATTTTGAACTGCTCAGATTCCCAGATCGTCAACAGTCACCACTTCAAGCACAAAACCCTTCCTAAACTCGTCCAGTTCGAAAGTCACAGTATCCACCACTTTCCACCAGTAACTGATCTCACTGACTGCGCACAGTAGAGGGAGAACCACTGGACTAGCCCGAGGCCCACATCGGACTCCAGAGCTCGGCACAGGCTCTCTGAAACGGACCGGTTTCGGCACCTGTCGCGGCGCCTCTGACGGCCGACGGAGAACGGTGGCTGCGTGTCGACTTCAATTATCGATCAGTTCGGTCACCGTCGCTGTCAACACTAGCAGAGCGGCTACAGTTTCTGTTTGGTCTATATCGTCGACGGTGCAAATAATGGTGCAGGCACAACGGTTACCACTTCTGTTGGAGCTTATACGGCTGACGGTGTAACCACAGCTACAAACGCTGCTGTGGCCGCTCTGCCAACTCGACATTGGCTGCTGCCACCGCTGCTGCAGGCACTGCTCTCACTTCTCCCATCACTCTCGGACTGGCTGATCTCACCACCCGATTGTGTCACTCTCATCACCTCAGTGGTTTATTACTGCCGCTATCACCTCTGTTGATAGTAATCGCTCGCAGCGGGAGTCAATAAGCGACTTCCCATTCGCCTACACAGTGGAGCTGATCTTGACTGAGGGATGGCCCTTTTATGGAGGTTCGCAATCGTCCACCAGCCAGAGCCTTGCACCAGCCTACACCGACCGCTCAGCCCCACTGCGACCATGAGAGTGGCGACGAAAACGGTCACGGTTTACATTCTCCAGATACGTGGGCGGGGAATTCAGTTTGCACGGCGCACCTGTCAGCTGGCGGTACAGCTGCCTGAGCCGCCCCCAAGACGGCAACACAAATACCGAGGTAACGAAGCTCAGGTGGTGATCCATTCATATAAATTACAGACCAAGATAATCCAGCGGCCAATTGATGGAAATATTGTATATTGGTAAAGAAAGTGACAACCAACAAATATAACATTCCAATTATAAAAAAAAAACAGATAATAGGGAAGTGAGATGAATTATAATCCTAATCACTAAACTGCTATATCTCTTGAATATCTACGAATATCTCTTCGAAAACAGCGACATATTGACGAACTACCACAGCTTTGCGTACTTAATTATATTCTCAGAAAATAATGGAAGGCAAGCAAATTTCGACCCCCACAACCCTATCCTCCATTGAAGGCATTCCCCTGTCCCATAGCCGAGGAGGACACAGCAGACGGTGACGCGTGTGTACTGTACGAAGGTCAGCTCCATTGTCACGGCGCCACCACAGCTGGTTGGGCAGACGGCTCCGTGAACTAATTATCGCCCTTTGACTGCCCCGTTCGGCGGGCCATACGGGACGTGGCACAAGTGGAGTAGGCCACACACAGTGCACCCGCCAGAACGAGCTCATAATGTGGACCACATGGGGAGGCAGGGTATGCAAGGTTCGAATGGCGGTTTAGAACTTACGGAATTTAATGTGTGGGCACAGATGGAATAGATGAGCCGGTAAAATTGAAACGTATTCGTGCTGTAGCTATTAAATGAAGCCGAGCGTTACCAGCGTTACCTTTGCCCACAACTCGAGTCTCGTATGCCGCCGGTGCCCGTCAATGCCTCCTGATCCTCTAATTGGGTCTCCCAGAGCTCTTTGACACACTCTGAGTCAATCAGTACCTACTGATTCACTGTATGAGGTCGTAAGTGTTCAACAAATTTACACACACTGACCTGTTGCCCGTGAATATCAGCCACAGCCCCAGTCAACATGCTGTCTGCCCGTCTACAGCATCTGTTAGCCTTCTGTGTATGTCAGTTATACTCGCTCACTCGCCGTGCCATCAGTTCCCACTAACCCGTTGACCGTGGACGGTAGAAACAGTTGACCCACTGCCTACATCCTGTCCACAGAACGTCTCACTTGCCCCTCTATCTGCAGTACCCACTTGCCCACTATGTGAGTTCGTCATCACAGTATCAACCCGTTGCCTGGGTCTGTCGGTGCCCGCTGAGTCAACTGAGTCATGTGACCTCTGAGACCCGCCGACTTGCTAAACTCTCCGTACCTGTTGACCTGCTGTTTGGGCAGGTTGGCCACGCGGCTTGGGCTGGCCATCAGCGTGCCCTGATCGTTCATCAGAAAGGCCAGGTGGCGGCGCCGGTGCGACTCCACAACCACCTCCGTTAGTGAGGAGCTGACGTGGAAAGACACCTGGTGGCGGGCCGCGAAAGCAGACGGTGCACAGAAGTTAGTAGGCGGGATGTAGTTAGTAAACGCTAAAAAACGCCAGCTCCTAGTTAGGCGCGCGGGGGACGTTAGTATGCACATAAGAGAAGTTAGTAGAAGCGTAGGTGGCGTCAGTTCTAGGGTTTGATTAAAAATTTGGTAGTAAGCAGAATATCACAAGAAAATATGAGATAAAGCTAAGGCACATTTGACTGGCGAGTTGCTACTACTCCATACCTCAAGAAGTTTTTCGACGTCATCAATGGTGCCGGGCAGGTCTGAGAGAGCGTTGAAGATGTCCGCCGAGTTATCCAGTTTGCACAGCTCCTCCTCTGAAACACACGTCCATGAATTGAGGAGACGATGTTACGATACTGGCACAACTTGGATAAATCCAGCAGAATCGACGGGTGGCCATTATTGGTGAAGCTAGTGGCCTTCAAAGTAATGCAAACATTTCTGATAAGCCCAGTCTTGTGCAATTTATCCCCAAATATCAACAATTTGCAATTATCACAGTGAAACATTGTTCACCCGTTCTACCCACCCAACAACCCAACACCTAGCCTAAAGGCCTGGCTACACTATGCGTTTTCTGCGTGCGTTTTTGCAGGTTTGCGTGTTTTGCGTAATATCGTTCTAGGAAAAAAGTTATAAAACAATATAATTTTTACTTTTGTTATATACAAAAGCTAATATAACTCTTATGTAACTAAAATTTAAGGTGAAAAACATCACAAAAACGTAATATCGTTCTTTTTTCTAGCACGATATCACGCAAAACACGCAAACACGCAAAAAACGCACGAAGAAAACGCATAGTGTAGCCAGGCCTTAACACCAACCTTGTCTCCCTTCCCAATCCGCCACCAGCCTCACCTTTCATGCGCAGCATGCCCAGCGCCACCTGGAAGACCACCAGCGAGCCGTGGTAGAAGAACAGGTCCCAGACGCGCAGCAGGATGCGCACGTGCAGCACGGACGCGAACACCGTCAGGAACCAGTTGAGCGTGATGAGCGACAGCTCGATATCGTGCTGCTCCAGCAGCGCCGACAGGTCCGGCAGGTAGGTGGCAATCAGCGCCGAGAGCACACGCTGGTCCGCCTGGATTCCTGACACACGCACCGAGCCATGGTTATACGATTGAATGGGTGGTTGAGCACATCCACGCCAGCCAGTAAACACATGACACGAATAACAGCGACGAGTTAGGTTTATGCGATCCGTACGCACGATAAACGTCCATACATATCAGACACGTAGGTAAGACGTGGCGCTACACAGACACGATTACGCACGTAAGTGATAAAACTCTGTGCTAACGTGCATGATAGCTCTGACGCTATGACGTAATAGCGCAATGGCAATAAGGCGACGACGTACTAACGAGGCGACACGATGACGTTCTAACGTAATAACGTACCGAGCAGAGTGGAGGAGTAGTAGGAGGCCGGCAGGAGGTCCTCGATGACGGTGGCCGTCAGCCAGAAGGCCTCCTCTTCGTCCATGAACAGCAGCAGGTTGGCCACGATCATACCCATTCCCTGGCAGTATCTGCGGAGAGTGGCGGACTTCTTAAAACCAAAATGCAAAATGCATAAAAGAGCCTTTTAACGACCAAGCTATTTACTTTTTTAACAGCGTGACTTCAGATGTTAAGTATTTTTACCATTGTTAGTAAATCCTTAGAACACATTTCAAAACAAAATAAACAGCCTATTAATCAGTCGGCAAACATCCACTGTTGACTGTGAGTATCGACAAGATCAGAGAGGATGTTCCACGCTGCCATCTCACTCTAGGCTAATGACATAGTAACATCGACGGAAACTCACCCGATGTCGGGGTAGAGCCAGGCCAGCGCGCGCAGCACGTGCCGCAGCCGCGGTACGCCCGGCGAGCTGAGACTGGAGAAGCACACGTTGGACGGCAGCGTGCGCAGCAGGTCCTTCTCAATCTGCCGGTTACACATGAGCGAGTCGCACGAGGATACCTTGACGATCTCCGCGTAGCTCATGTCGGCCTGCAGCTTCTTGCGCAGCGCGCCCGACATGCGGAGCCAGATCTGCGGCCGCAGTGAGTGCGGAACTCCGCCGCGCACCATGGCGCGGAGTTTGTCGGTGCGCGGCAACACCGGTGCCATGTTCTCCCACGACATGGGCGCCGTCTCAGAGTTGTGCGTGAACTCGAGGTGGGCGATCCATTGCAGCCTGGGAACGCAGAGAACATGCCATCAAGTCGCACTAAATGCACACAATGGCACAAATTGTACATACCAGTGGGGTGTGCCTGTTCTTAGTCGGTGCCGCTGCCGGTTCTCACGTTTGCGAACCGCGCGGATAGCACGACCACTCGGTGCGACCAGTATCGAAAATCCGACATTCCATTTCACAGTTTCTCTGTACTTTTGCATGCATGGAATTATCAGGAATGAGTGAATAGACATTTATCTACCCACACGCCTATCCATAAGCACCATACCAATCCTGACGGCACTGCGCCGCACCTGTGTTTGGGGCTCTCGGCGAACGGCGTGCTGAGCAGCTTGCTGCTGCTCTGCTCCGGACCGTCCTCCTCCTCCACGCGGAAGCCGAACTCGTCGATCCGGTAGTCGGGCGGCTCGGCGCGGCGCAGGCGGTCGAGCAACGGCCGCGGCCGCAGCCAGACGGCCACCGCCGACAGCGGCTCGCCGGCCGACGAGACGAACACGTCATCGTCCTCCTCCTCCTCCTCTGGCTCGGAGGTGCACTGGTCGTCCCGCGCGGCGCGCGACGAGCTCGCCAGCAGAGAAGCCATCCTGAGGACGGGCGGTGCCAGCAGGAGAAGATGGAGCGCTAGAAGCTGATGGTTCAGGCGCAGAGATGTGCTATCTGCCAGGTGGGAGCTGAAATGGATAACATTTGTTATTGAAGTGAAGTGTAACTCTTCAGTTAGTTACTCCTGTTTTGGTAGTTTTGGTAGTAGATCTTTAAACACTTAGCATGTGTGTGCAGTGTTATCAAAATACAAATGGTGGGTTGTGGGAGTTTGCCAGACATGGTAAGCAGCCAATGTTTGATCCATGACCTACTCAGCACCAAATTACACTTTCAATGGAAAGTCCTGATTCTGAATACAGAAAATACGAAAAAAGCTACAAATGACAGCTTAATTAATACATGAGCTTAATTTTATCCTGCCACAAATAGCTTATGCTTTTTCAAAGAGGTCAATGCTTTTTCATGCTAACATTACTTACATTTTCATTAAATTTTAAAGACATTTCATATAGGTATATTGTAACAGATAAGCCACAATGGTACCCATACATTTCTACATAACTAGCAAAGTAAACTCTATCCGAATTCGGATAGGTATGTTGCAAAGGTAAAGGTTGAACATAATGAAGGTCATTATCACTGGTACCTACAATAGAAAAAAAAATCACCAGCATCATTCTGGCAATACAGCAGGTACCATTTGTTTATAAGTGCACTGCAGTAGTTCCATCACGTATGAAAGCTTCTTTCAAGGCTTCTTTATTGTGCAACTCATCCTTTTGCTGCAAACCAAAACACTGCATAGGTACATTGTGCTTTGCTTTAGCTATTTCCTCAATTGGAAGATTGACACCTTTCATAATTTTGAGACTGTTTTAGCAAGATCCCTACGGTGCTGCTGCTAGCATGCTACTAACATATTTTGTGAGCTGACTTCAGCACCAGGGCAATTTAGGTATATAATTGCTGCAATGTTAATTGTTAAATGATATCATCAGCTAAGGAATAATAGGTATTTCATGCTATTGGAGCCGTTCGGATGTCAATTTTACCTAAGGCGTCACTCAATGTCACAGCAAGCATGCGCCAACATTGCCCCAGTGCAGCTGTTAGCTTGCAAAATACTCCAGGGAGCATGCAGGGTACTAAAGTAGCATGTAGGCTAGTGGGCTAGCAGTAGCAGAATCCATGAAACAGGGGCGGCCGGGCCCTGATCTCCTGACACAACATTCAGTCTTACACTTCCACTAAGCAATAACTGATAACATAACATCGTTAAAATATTGAATATAAAGAGCTTACAACTGTAGAAGCTCTTACAATTACATTAAATAAGAAGTTCAAGGTATGTTTTGACCATAATCTTAAACTCAACCAATGAAAATGAAATTGAAATGAAGATGAACTATGAAGAGCCGGTTAGAGCCTTGGAAGAGCCAACTCACTTTCCACCTTATTAAATGTGCTGGTTAGAATCAGTTTATCGTATTTATTCCCCAGGTATATTGAGTGACCCTTTTGAGATTTAAAATGAAAGGTCGTGGATACAACCCACACAACAATGCAACAACCTTTTGTAAAACAATTTTGACAACAACCAAACAGCAGAAAACTCTTTGCGCCATAATTGAAACTTTCACGCCAAAAGAAAATACTGTGTTCTAGAAAATGAGAACTTCCTGCTGTTGCAACGAAATAGTCTGACTTTGACCAATCATAGCATGAAAAATAGAGGACCATGCACATTAGCTCAATTAGCTGCAACAGTCAGGGAATCCTCGAATATCTTGATGTATATATCGGCAGCCGCTGCAAGCGCGTCACATTTATTGTCATTGGTCATACCATACCATTATTTTTGAATTTTGAGGCATGTTAGGTGTACTATTTCAATTCTATTATTTAATTTTTGGTAATTCAATGACCGGCGTCGCGGCAGGCCCCGAGGCTGCCTCTTCCGAACAGTCACCACTTATGCATCCTTTTGTGAAATCAGACGCAGGCCTGAGCTGCATTTTACTGAATATCAATACCTACCTATGACTGAAGATTGACAATTCAATTGGTTTAGCTGAACTGACTGAATTACATATAACTTGCTTTTTCAGGTCAGTCGCAATGGAGAGAGAGAAGTTCTTTGATAAAAGTATCTGTGGATACTATGACGAATGTGAGTTACCTACTTATTTTGCTGGTATATATCATATATCATGAATATATTTTTGTCATGTTGAGTTATTTTTGTATGTTAGTCAGAAGTGTTTATTCACATGCCTTCGTTTGTGGTGGTGTGGACCAGTTTGCAGGACAACTAGACACAATACCTGCCCTAAGAGAGCTTCAAATCGATATGATAATCCTCTTTCCATTTGAGGTCACTCTATGGTGTCGGGGGAGGGTTAAAGTCGGTCTTTCAGAGCCCCATACTAGTCAAAAGGTACACTCGGGGGCAGATTGATGTTCCACCACTCCCAACCCATCGGGCTCCCATGGCTCAGCACTGGCTGCTGCCAGTGTTGCCTGCCCTCAGCACTGCTCAGCACTGCCTGCCAGTGCCAGTGCTGTCAGTGCTGCCACTGGCAGCACTGACAGTGCTGAGCCATGGGAGCCCGATGGGTAGGGAGTGGTGGAACATCAATCTGCCCCCGAGTGTACCTTGGCACTTGCACGATTTTTGGTTACGCATTGCCACAAACTCGATCGTGCCAAGGCGCAAATTAAAGGGGCCCTGACACTTGCACGATTTTGTGGCACGCATTGGCACGAATCGAATCGTGCCTGTGCGCAAACGAGCCGTGAACTGACGTGAAGTGTGCGTTAACTAGTCGTGACTTTGTGCCATGTCGGGGCAAAAACTTTGAAATGCTCAAAGTTTTGGTCATGACAAAATTTCGCGATCGGATCGTCAACTTTGCGCAAACTGTTTGTTAACTCGTCGTGAACTCGTCGGGACGGTGCGGGAAGTGCGTAAACTATGCGCAAACTATGCGAAAAGTATTCGTGAACTCGTCGTACCAGTCCGTGTCAATGTGTGGATCTTGGCTTGCTTCGCAGCGCGAAATTTGGAATTGTTCGGTGTTTTTCCCGAGGCAATTGGACGTCTAGAAGGGAAGTTATGACCAAAAATGTATTTAGCTATTCATTTCAGGTCAAAGAGGTCAAATTCGGTCACACGGGCTCAGGTAAGGTCACAGGTCAAATTAGGTCACACGGTTACAGGTTAGGTCACAGAGGTCACCATGAGGTCACGCTGGGTCATGCTAAGTCACAGAGGTCAGTCAAGGTCACGATAGGTCAGTCCAGGTCAAACTGGTCACATCCTACGTACAGTCAGGACATTTGTGTCACTGGAGGTCACGATGGATCTTGCCTGGACACGGAGCTTACATTGGTAAATGGGAGGTCCCATTTTTATATGGCGTGCCCAAATCGGCACAAATTGCGCAAACTCGTTGTGCCAATGCGGGAAGTGCGTAAACTATGGGCAAACTATGCGGAAAGAATGCGTGAACTTTTCGTACCAGTCCGTGTCATTGTGGACACTGATGGGCACGCATTCGTGAATTTTTCGTGAAATCGTCGTGAACTGGTCGTGCACTAGTCATGAACAGTGCGGGAGCCATCCCAATTCGTGCACGAAAATGGCACGGCTTGCCACGACAAAATTGTGACCAAAAGTCGTGCAAGTGTCAGGGCCGTAAACTCGCGTAAAGTGTCGGAAAACTCGTCGTGTCCTGCGTGACATGTCGGGACAAATGTTTGGAAATTTTCCAAACAATGGCACGACACATTTTTCGTGACCGATTCGTGAACTATGCGCAAACGGTACTGGACCTTGTCGCGAAAAGTGCGGGACAGTGCAAACAGTGCTAGAACAGATGCCAGGTATAGGTATGTCCTCTTCTTTGCATCGACTGTGTCTCTGACGTTCAGCATGTCCCTTCCAATCCGAAAATGACGTCGGGGCGGAGAGGTACCCTTTTATATTGTGTGATCAAATCGTCACGACGACCTCCGTATTGCGCAAACTCGTCGGGCCAATGCGGGAAGTGGGTAGAGTTAAAACCTTGCGCGAACAGTGCGTAAATGCATCGTGTCAGTGCGGGCACTGTTGGGAGTCAGGATTGGTCATATACTCATCAGAGACTGAATGTCAGTCTCTAAGGGCCCCATGCTGCTTTATGATGGCAGGGCTTTCAAGTCCTTACAACAGCTAAAGCCCTGTGCCTTCTTTTAAGTACGGCCTTGGAGGGCTCTACACTGGCCTTAAAGCATACATAGATAGGTACCTGAGGACATATGTAGGTTCCTGAATTCCCAAGTCCATGCCAATCACTGAGAGCCCAATGCGTTCTCTGTCCTCTGATCGCCAACACCGCCCTTGGAGCGCGCAACAGCGGCCTCCATTCCTCAAGGGACGTTGATTTGAGAGGCCGCCATGTCGACGTCAATGGGCTCCGCTCCTCGCTTTTCGATTCCCCATGTAATTTGAACCTTGGTTTTACAGTTTAAAGCAAACTTCTTCCAAAAAAAGTTAAGTTTCTTTGTGCTCTAGAAAAAGGGCATTTTGTGTTTTGGGTCGGACCCCCCCATCCCAAAACCGTGGCAGAGCCCCTGTGTAAGACCCCCTCCTCCACCCAGCAAGCGGTGGGAGCAAAATTACCCTGCATCGGAGTTAAAAGGAAAATGGAACCTTTTGCTAACTGGACCAGCAACCTTACTAACACTATCTATTGTTTCAGACGAAATGTCAGCTTTTGATTTTTCGTCGTGGCGCACTATAGTGGGGCCATCTACTGGAGGTGAGCTCATTTGTAACTGTTACATGCGTACATTACTCATGACTATAATAAAAAAGATTGGCATATACTCTTACTAATGCTGTTTTCCTGTTGTATTTAAGTCTGTTTTCTCTTTAGAAAAAAAATAACTGAGAACATTAAGCTATTGAATTTTTGTTTATTTGTTACATTGTTGAAAAGCAATCGCAGATTCAACTTTTAGCACTAAAATGATTTTGAAAGATCCTAAAATATATTATGAACTTCATCCATGGTGATGAATTGTACAAGCATTAATTGTCTGAACTGATCACCAGCAACCTCTGAAGGTGACCTGGACACCAACATGAAAATGCTCCGGTCAAACCTAACTATGTTCGAGAAGAGTCTTCGAGGCGGAAACCTACCACGCGACTTTTTGAAGAGGATGGGGTTCCAGGTAAGGCTGTGCAATACCTATTGAGCGGTATCTTGATGTACGTACTGATCCCAGCTTCACTAACGTAGCAATAAACGTGTCGTTACGTGCATGACTTTGTACTAAAGCGATTGGCCAGATGCATGGTTGGTACGCGTTTAAGTGACTGTCAGTCTCCGTACTCTGACCGTGGCGCCGACAGCTGGCGCCCGCTCGCATCGACTAGTCGTCAATCAGCATGGGTGCCAGACACCAAGCGTCATGTATGCTCGTGCAGATGACCATGAGCCAATCATTCATATTGAAAACTACTTATGTTTTAATGGATATCACAACTCGGGCAATACTCTCAATAATCATTTTTGCTGAAACTACTTCAATATTTTTTTCTCTGCTTCCTACTTCTACTTTATGCCTGACTTTGCTTATTATTCGTCTGTCAAGTTCGCGGAAGCGCTCATGAGTGGGGATATCGCCGATGTGGAAGAGTTCACGGTGTTAAATGGATTGCAAGTAAGATATGGTGCATGCAGAGTCGCGAGCAGGCTTTTGACGTGGGTGGCTTGGCGCATGTCAGTCTCTATGAGAGAGAGCATTACATTTCCTCAACATTCAATACAACATAAGGAATAAATGACCAAACATAAATAAATAAACACAATATGCAATAAATAACGTAAATAGTATTAGTGTCAAACTCAAGCGAGGAGTCACTTTGCCAATCGCCATGTAAATATGCAGTCCAAGCATCTGGGGTACATGCAATGCGTAGCCCATCACGCAAGCAACGCATACTAGCGGAATGTTCTTTGATTGTTGAGGATCAATGAGGTTCTCTCTCAACTTTTGTCTCGCAAAGCTTTGTGCCTCAAAATTGTCCTGAATCATCATCAAATCATTGACAGTGAGTCAGAGACAGCTTAATCTAAATTTACTCGGCCGAACATACAGTGCGCTCGACTGTATTAACTAGTACTGTCGATTTTTAGTGTACTGTCACTGAAATGTGCGCAGTGTGCACTATTTATGTACCTTGATTGTTTAGTTGAGCTGTAAACGGTGTATTCAGTTGATTGTTTTGTGTACAGTGTACACAGAAGCATTACGCCATTTTCATTTCGCTCGGCCTGTCTACATTTCATACGTTGACGAGTATTTGATGAGCATTTTGAGTACCTATCTGTGAGTGTGGGTCTGTTCGAAGGTCAACAAGCGTCACGAAGGATGGGCATTGGGCAGTCACCGCTAAATGACTCATGTTTCACCATTTCTTTTTACTGCGCTCGACATTGAAGCATCTGTTCTTGATTGACGATTGTTGAGTCAATGATGTTTTCTCTCAACTCTTGTCTCGCAAAGCAGTAATCGCCACGCTATTTGAAATGTGGATCGCTCTTAATATAGGTACAGTACACCAGTATAACGCCTTTTTGGGCGACTCACGGAGCGAGCGAGAGGGTGGGCCTTGCACGTGCGAAATTTCGAGGGAGTACCTCCAACTGACTTGTGCACGGCAGTCACGGCACCCTACTAACCGGTCTCTAGCGTTGTGCCAAATTTGAGCACAATCGGCCCAGCCGTTCTCGAGATATGGAAGCGGCACCCTGCACGTGCGCACGTACAAAATAGGTCCCAACTGACTTTTGCACGGCACCCTTCTAACCGGTCCCTACTCCCTAACCACGTACCAAATTTGAGCGCCATCGGTCAAGCCGTTCTCGAGATCTGGAATCGACCCCTGGACGTGCGCACGTGTAGCAGCACCCCAACTGTGGCACATGGATATGCACTATGCAGTGCCTAAGTAGTGGGTGCCTACCTACATGCCAACTTTCAGCGCAATCGGCCAAGTAGTTAACGAGATATTGCAACTATTAAGAAAGTGATACCTCTTCGTTTTGCACGTGGCACGTGCATAAGCGGTCACCCACATGCATCGGGAATAGTCCAATACTTGGTAGAAGGAATGAAGCTACCCTACAAAAATTACCGCGTGTAAATCGGTCAAGTGGTTGCTGAGATATAAGCGTCGCAAAAGCGTGACCTCGGCCGGCCGGCCTTCCGTTATTCTACGTATATAATATCTGGTGATATGATCTGGTGATATGATCGCCGATTCAGTTAACCCGCGCCCCACTGGGGGAGGGGGGGGGGGGCTATTCATAGCCCCCTTCCCGTTTTTCTGCAATAACTTCTAAACCGCTTGACGTATTGCCGCCAAACTTTCAGTACCTTCGGCTGCATCAATTTGACACCTTGTGTCAAAATTTGAACTTCATATCTATCATAGGTCGGCCGGAAATGACGTCAGAGGGACGTCATGTTCGGCCGATTTCGACGCATAACATTGAACCACGGAAATCGCTCCCAAGAGCTCAGTTTTTCAGCTAGATCCATTTTCTTTGCATGAGGGGACTCAGAATGGAGCGCTATCAAACTGCAATCTCGAATTTTCAAAATTTTGAATGTATATGATAGAACACATGATTATGACTTACTCTAGCAAGTTTTAGCCAGATATCTTCCAAAATGGCCAAGTTATACGCATTATACCACAAATTTCACGATTTTATTTTTTTCAAATTAATTTTTCTGTACGAATTTGACATCGTACACCAATATAAATTGCACCATCGTGTTCCTGAGCTCAAACTGCATCCAATAGACACCTTTTTTGTTGAAAATTTTTAACTTCAAAATTTGACCTTTTTGACCTGAAAGTGACCTGACCTGAGCTAAATTCGACTCAAAATGACATCGAATGACTCAGACGACATCAGATTCAAAATCTATGGCCTAAATGGACCATAAAACATGTGTCACGTGACCGACTTAGGACATAAGATTTCCGTGACCCCTGACCTGAAAATCAAAGAACATGTTTGGTACCCTCAGGGTATCTAAATTCTAAAGCATCTGTTCATGAGTGTGTAAACCAGAAATCAGCCTGATCTGACTTGTAAGACGTCAGCCAGAGCCCAAAATGTGAACGAGCCAAATATCGATAATTTTTACTTTGACCTGACCTGTGACGTCATCGGTGACCTCGAGGTCAATGAAATTAGGTTTCTTTTGACAGTTTTTCCGAGGCTATCAGATGCCGTTTGAATTTTGACGATCGGCCCAGTAGTTTCGGAGTTAGGAGGGGGCTATGAATAGCCTCCCCCCCCCTCCCCCAGTAGGGCGTGTTATACACAGACCCGGCCCAGTGGGGCGCGGGTTAACGGTGCCGGCTTGTGGTTTAATTTCCAGATGTCCTGTTTTCAGCTGTATTTTGTCGCTTGCAACTGTTAAGTCAGTTAGCTACTACACTTGTTCGCTTTTTGCAGATTCGGTTGTGTCTACATCAGTTTTATCTGTGATTCAATTGCTGATATTTTGTTGGCTGCTTGCCAGGTTGAAACTGGCATGACTGTCTTTGGAGCACTATGTAGTTGAGTTGTTCATCATTTGACGTTTGCCATGGTCACACTGATTTGATTTGTTGCTGCCTCGGCTGTAATAACTGTTTTATCGCTGTGTTAAAGTTGTTTGCGTCTCCTTTGTTCGTTTTAGTGCCTTTTGGTTTAAGTGTACCGGCTTATTTACTTATAGCACATCAGTTATTTGAAATTGTACTCTTTTATGTGCAGATGTTCACTCTACAAAATACTGTGCCATCTCATGCTTACCTATTATAGGTATTTGACAGCATTTATCTCTCGCTCTTTTTGGTTCATTCTTAGAAATAGCATGCGTATCGCGTACCCCTACAACGTGCTTTTTGCCTCTTTCATATACCGCGCTCTTCCTCGCCTAGTGGTCTGACATTTGCATTTCACACAATTTATGCTTTCAAAGCACCTGCTGACATGGCCGCGCCGCCGCATGGCATGATTTAAATCCTTGCACTTTGCTCTTGCCATCTGACGGTGCGCTGTCATGTCGTGTGGCTAGCATAGCCGTCCACTGGGTTGGGATATTCGCCCAGCAAACAATGCCACGCCACTAATGACGCTAATTGGATCAAACTCGGCAATACCAGTCTGCGCCGTGCTTGTGGCGCTGCGTAGTAACACCAGCACCAGCCAGTTTACAGTAAACGCTGTGCCGCACACTCAGTGGACTCTGCTCGCCCCGTTGGCTGTCGGCCGGCAGTCGGTGATGACGCCGGTGTGTCGCTGCGTTCCAGCACCCTCTGGTGCATCAGCAGACGGTGACGGCCGTCTGCAGCTACCTGCTCTACGTGGTGTCGTGCCACACCGACCCGGTGCTCGTGAACGCCGCCTCCAACGCGCTCGCCTACCACGCAGAGATGGGCGCCGCCTTCGCGCCCGACCGCGCCCAGATCCTGGCCATCGCGCTCAACATGGGTGAGTGGGTCCGTGATCAGCAGGGGTCGGTGATACCAGGTTTCACACGGCTCAATGCGAGTCAGAGGTGTCGCTCTCTGTGTATTGATGGACTTTGCTGTTGGGACGGTGCTGGGGCTGTGCGTACGTTGAAACAGTTACCCATAGCTGATCGAGAGAATCGGTCCGATATAAAGTCACTAAGGTCCGGTTTGTAAAGACCTCGATTTTTAAGCAAATCGCAATTAAAGTCGCCGCAGATGACGAACGGAACGCTAGGATGAGTTATCAGGATCCGTTGCAGCTGTGATAGACTAATGATTTGATGGTATAGTGAGCGAGAGATCATTAGAAGTGGACTGTCTGAATTGGCTGCAGCCGGCAGATTGCAACTTTGTAATGTTGTTACTCCTGTTGTTTGGACTGCTTTAAACCATTTGGTCACATACCATTTGGTAGTTTGATTGCATTCTTTTCTAATGGTTTTAAATTATGATCGGCATTACCCAACAGGCATGAAAGAGGAACGCCTACAGTTCTTTCGGGACGAACTGCCGGAGCATATGAGGCGTCGAGCCGGTGCTTCCAAGCGCAAGGCCCTGGAGAAATACCCGGAGCCGTTCAATGTTCAGCAGGTAGGATAGCCCACTGGCCAACCTGCCGGATAGCAGTGCCGCACTTGCTAACTTCCTTCAATATCATGACAGTTTCGTCTGGCCACCCAAACTTTGAAGGTACCTACCTACAGTCTGTAAGAGTATGATTGTCCAATGCCGTTCAAGCTTTCTTGGACGAAGTGTTGTGTCCGACTTCTGTCTATTGAATGGGACTGTGGTCATGGTCCATTGGTCCTGGTAGTTGGTCTGTCGGTTGTCCATCCGTGTCTTTCTGACCTTGTGTCTCCGTCTGTCCAGTTCGTGGAGTGTCTCACAAAACTGCTGCGGCCCGGCCGCCACTGGACGGACGCGGCGCGCTACACGCTCTTCTCTGTGCTGGTGGCTATGCTGGCCGATCCGTACATGGAGTCGATCGAGGTGACGCCACGTGTCACCGTCTGCGTGGACGCCCTGCTGCGCAGCTACGAGCGGGCCGCGTGGAGCGCCGACAGCGACAACAGCAAGGTGGGTCCCGAGCCGCAGCCGCCGCCGCCGCCGAGTGACCCACATCCGTCCACCGAATGGCTGGCTATGGTGCCGCTCCGGAGACCTGTTGTTCATTTCATTCCTACATTATGAAAAGGTAGCTTTTAGATACAATTTCATTTTTCAGGTATATTTGAATATGTCGTTTGATGTAATTGCATGGGTAGTCGAACTTACATGATCTCATGATCAATAATAAGTAATAACATAACAAGTAACATTTGTCGAGCAATATACGACTGCACTAAATATAAAAGGACTACAATTTGACAGCGACGCAGGTCGATCTGTTGACTAGATTTGTTCACTTTGAGGAGTTTTCCTCCGTACATGATTCGCAGTCACTTGGAAGAATTCGGATGGATGTAGGTTCTCTTAGGTACAATCACAGGTGTCATTCGTAGCATCAATTCCTTGTACAAGACCTGTGCTGAAGACCTTATGTCGTTGGGAAGCACTAACCGCCTATTATCACGCTGGGCGTGTGCCTGCTGAGTATAACCTTCCTTGCACCTATGAGTAGCTTGTAGAGAGCCGAGTTTGGTGACAGGACATACCGCTCGCTGCCGAGCGGAGTCTGTCGGCTGCGTGGAGCAGCGCCCGGGCCGGCCGCCGCTGGGCCGTCAGCTCGTGTCGGCGAGCCGGGCCAGCGGCGCGGCCGGCCGTCGTCAGCCGGTGCCGTCCGTGTCGGTGACCAGCGAGCTGCGGTAGGGCGCGCCGCTGCCGGCCGGCCGGGACGGCGAGCGCCGGTAGCGCGGCCGGCGCGGTGAGACAGTCGCCGCCGCCGGGGAGGCCGGGCTGCAGTCAGCCGGGTCCAGCTGGGCGGCGCCGAGCCGCGCCTGCAGCAGCTGCAGCTGCGCCGCCAGGCCGGCAGACACGTCCGGCCCGCCCAGCGACTGCAGCATGCCGGCGAACTCGCGCTGCTTGCGCTGCAGGGCGCGGTGCTGTTTGCGCAGCTCGTTGTACGTATGCTCGGGTACACAGCGGCTGAAGGCGTCTCGCTCGGCGGCCAGCTGCTTCGTCTCCGCCTGACACAGCTCCAGGCGGCGGCGCAGCTTGCCGATCAGCCGGGCGTACTTGTGTGTCTTGCTCTGAACGTCGTCGCGCTCCTGCTGCGCTTGCAGCCGGCGCCGCTCCAGCTGCTCCAGCCGCTCCTGTAGCCGTCGCCGCTCCTCGGCCGCCTCCTGCTCCTTGGCGGTCAGCTGGCGCTCGGCACGCTCCTGACGTTCGGCGTTGGATCGCTCCAGTGACCGGAGCTCCTCCACTTTACCGTCCAACTCCTTCTCAACTGCCGTCTTCTCCTCCTGAATTTGTTTCATTTCTCGTGACAACTCTGTGACGATGGAGCGCTCGGCGTTCAGCTCCTGACGCAGCTTGGACACATTGTCGTTCTGTTCCTCGAGGTCGGCACACATTTCGTCGTAGGTCTTCATTTTGGTGCGGAGCACGGACAGGTCGGCCTCGAGCCGTTTCTTCATGTCGAGCACCTCCGCGATGCGCTGCTCGCACTGTTTGGTCAGCTCGGCCTTCTCGTTGACGGCCTGCAGGCTCTCCTGCTGCGCCTCCTGCAGCTTGGTCTCCACCTCCAGCAGTTGCTGGCGCAGCTCCCGCGTGTTGTTCCACTCGCGATCCCGTGCCTGGGCCACGCGTCGCTCCAGCTGCCGCTCGGCGTCGGCGGCGACTGCCTCCAGGGAGGCGACCTTCTCTTCACTGAGCGACAGACGGTGCTCCAACTCTTGGACATGCCGCAGCGCTGCCGCCTTCTCCCGGTCGGCCTCGCCGCGCGTCCGCGACACCTCCAGCTGAAACCAAGACGTGATGCGTGATTTGTATGTCGAACACATCAGCAGACAATTGCTCATTGCAGATGATCTGTATCTTGGAGCGAATGGCAGTCATTAGAGACGAGCTGTGGATCACGTTCAGTGCTATGTTGAAATTTAGGTTAGGCGCGAAAAGTGTAAAGTACGTAGGAAGAGCGAGCAGCTTTGACGTTGGCATTTTCGTTTGCGATTTAACATTCAAAACAAAAGTTCAATATCAATTATGTGTGAATAGACCTTTGCATACTTTCAAATAAAAATTAAGTAATGAGCATCGAGGATCCTGTCCTTTTTGGAGTAAACTTCAATTTTATCTAGATGGTGTTGCGTCAGCGGAAGCCCGATCTTATCACATGCTTTTTGTGTGTGAATATGGGTAAATAGTAAATAGTAAATACCCTAGACTGCGTCGGATGTCTTCGCTTTAACTTTACTGACCTGAAGGTCGGCCACCTGTCGTTTGTACTGCTGCTCGCTGTCGGCCAGTCGGCCGGCCAGCTGGGTTGCGCGGCTGGTCTCTCGCTGCAGCTGCAGCTCGGCCGCTGCCAGCCGCGATTGCAGCTCGGCCTGCTGCTGGCGGCTGGCCTCCAGCTGGCTGCTGAGCTGCGCTCGCTCCGTCTCCGAGACGCGCAGCGCCACCGTCAGCTCCGCCTGGCGCCGCTCCATGCCAGTCTGCAGCGCAGCGCGCTCCGACTGGGCCGCCTCGGCCTGCGCGCGCGCCTCCTGCAGCTCTGCCTGCTGGTTACGCAGCCGCAGCTGCAGCGCGGCGTTCTCCTTCTGCACGGGCAGCAGACGCGCAGTCAGCTCCTCCTCGCCCACCATCTTGTAGGCGCGCAGCTGGTCGCGCTGCGTCTCCAGCTCGGAGAGCTGCACCTGGTGCCGCACGCGCATCTCCTGCAGCTCGCGACTGTGCTGCTGGCGCAGCTGCTCGGTCTCGGTCGTCAGACAGCTGCGCTGGTACTTGAGCTCCTGCGCCTCGGCACGCAGTGCCTCCAGCTCCTCCTCGGCTTTGAGCAGTTTGTCGCGCATCTGAGCCTTCACCTCCTCGCGGGCCTGCAGCTGCTGGTACTCGAGGTGCTCGCGGGACGGGATCTGCGCCTGTAGCTCGGTGATCTGCTGGTCCTTGGCCTGAATGTCGCGCCGCGACTGCGTCAGCAGCTGCTGGAACTTTTCGGCGGCCGACTGGCGCTCGGCGCGCAGCAGCGCCAGCTCCGTCTGCGCGGCGGCCAGCTCGTCCTGTAGCCGGCCGTGCTGCGCCTTCAGCGCCTGGTAGTTGGCCCGGTGCTTGTCGGCGCGCTGCGTCTGGTCGGCGATGAGCTGCTGCAGCTCGGCCGGCGCGCAGGCAGCGTCTCCGCCCGGCGGGAAGCCCACCAGGTCGGCCATGGTCAGCCGTCAGACGTGATGGCTCATCGCGCTGTCCAATGGAGAAGACGAGTGAAGGGTAGTTCTACGGTGAGAGGTTGGGCGTATCAATGGCACCTGAAAACAATATAATATTGCATAGTGACAAGGTATCTATCTAATAGATTTGGTGTGGGACGTGGGTGTATGCCTATGGATGGAGCCTTGAATGCCTAGCATGAGGTTCATTTACATATTAAATCATTGTTTATTTATGTACTAACCTCCATATACTGAACTGTTCAACCGCATGTTCGTGCAAATATGGCAGATGCAAATGAAATGGTTTTTAGTGTCCTTATTTACATGGGGTTTCTACATCTGTTCAAGGTCACTATAGGTCTAATCCAACATGTTCACATCCATTTCTGTGTTATGCACATGATCACATGCGGTGTTAAAATAACTAGAATTCCTACATAATCGTTAACTCAGTGCACCTGAATATTGAAACCCTTCTAGCGAATGTCCGGTTTCTGTCCAGTTGGCAATGTGCTAACGGGTGCATATTTCTTCGGAGAGGCGAGTCGCCGCGGGTAAGCAAAAAAAAAAAAAACTTGTATGGAATTATCTAGGCTCTATTGGTACGTACATACATGATCATCAACCAGGCAATCCCACCGACGAGTGAGGGTCTTTCACGAGTTTGATGGTTTGAACTCTTTCGAGTAGGTATGCTAAATTTGCCATCATATTTATTCTGATGAATGATATCGACTGTATCATTTTTTAAGATTCGAAACGTACTTACAATTGGTGACTTGGCGGTGAACTTCGATTGATCCTCTTCAGCCTATTTGTCTTCCTTCCATAACTACGTCGCACACCGTCCCAGCTGACGTCTTGTCACGAAATGCCGCCTGCGCTAGCGATTCGCTGCGTCCTGGTTCCCTCCCGAATTTCTACTGGGTGTCACGAGCGCACCCCTCGGCCCACTACCCACCGTCACCACACACACCCTGTCGCGCCCCCGTCGTCAACAAAGCGTGACGGCTGGCGGCCAGCTGAGGGCTGGGCGATGACGCCGGTTGGCGTTGCCATGGTGACGGATTCACAACATTCGGATCCTGCCTACGGCGGGGAAATGGATCCTCGTCGATCGGGGTGGATGACGATGAGCAAACTGAAGAGGCATTGAATGACAAGCTTGTATATTTTTAGCAAACAGCTTATAACATTTCGTTTATTCAGCTTTCGGTAACGCCCAGCTGCGAGCACGCGTGCCTCTGGCTCCATAATGAGACTAGGACACCGAAAGCTAGGATCTTGAATACCCGGACAAAGCATTTGTTCCTATTCGTATAGAAACACATTGTAACTAGGAGCCCGCCACCAATAGGGACGGGTTAATTAGCATTGCCTCATGCAAGGCTAGTATAATAGTTGAAGTTGCACTGGTCTTCTCAAGAAGCGTAGCGCAGCTCAGCTTCGGCTGTCATTCTCAGACGGCTGAGTCAGAAGTCTGCAGCGCAGACAGTGAGAACGCCCATTGATACCTACATTCGAACCTATATGAATGGTCGCTTGAACATAAAAGGGGGAGTATATTTAGTGCAATGAACTTCCTTTAATAGTATTTTATCGACTGCATTTTCTGTGTCATTACACTGGTTGGGCAGATAATTCATCATCTCGAGAGCTGCATTGATTTTCTCATTAGAGCTTATGGGATCTGGTCCTGGAGCTTAGCCGGTGAATCATTGCGCAAAATACCTAACCCTGGTCCCATCGCCGACCCAAGCACCATTTGCTGTTTGTTATAGAAGACTCGCCACCTTTCCGATACACAGTTACGTAGCAGTGCTGTATGACTGTAGTCCGACGACTAGTTCGAGTAGTGACTGTAGTCAGACGTGAATAACACGCTGGCACCCTGCGGTCGGGCTGGTTGCGGCATCCACCGACCACCGATGTGTGTCCGCCACTGTCGACAGCTACTGGACCTGGTGGAGGCGCTAGGTCAGCTGCCGGTCGAGGCGCGCCTGCCCGTGCTGGCCGGCCTGCCTCCGCGCGACCGCGGCCTCCAGCTGCGCAGCCTCGCCGGCTACCTGCTCCTGCAGCACACCATCTTCGAGCAGCAGCCCAACTGCCTGGACAGCTGCGGCGAGCCGCCCTTCTTCGACCTGTCACCCGTTATCACGGTAAGGCGCGCGGCTAAACGACAGGGAGGCGATTTTCAAGTGGGCTCTAGCACTGTCTTCAGACAAACTTTTACCACCTTTGGCCACTAATCGTTTTTTCAGATGTTCGTCTCGTATCGTAACCCTCCTTCCTTTGACGTAAACGCATTTAGCATTTAGATAAATAAAAATCGGTTGCAGATTTTTTTGTTCCCAGTTTCTCAGTCTGCATCAGAGATGCAATATTGTGTTCGCCGCGTCCCCACCCCGGCCGTGCCCCGTGTCTGACCTCGTCCCCACCCCGGCCGTGCCCCGTGTCTGACCTCGTCCCCACCCCGGCCGTGCCCCGTGTCTGACCTCGTCCCCACCCCGGCCGTGCCTCGTGTCTGACCTCGGCCCCACCCCGGCCGTGCCTCGTGTTTGACCCCGGCGCCGCTCCGGCCAGGTGGGTAACGTGCTGTCGGTGGTGCGCGGTGAACAGGTGGGCGGCCTGCCGCCGGCCTCGTTCGCCTCCAAGACGGCCGAACAGCTGCGCAGCTGCTACGCCGTGCTGCGCTGCGTGGACGCCGCCGTCGGGTCCGAGCCGCCGCCCAACGCCCAGCACCGCAAGACGCTCCTGCAGCTGAAGGTACAGCCCACCGCTAAAGTAATGTAGGGTTTTACCAATCTCAACGGTTGGCTTTGACTGGCGATTGTTTAATGCGGAGTGATCGAAAAGAAGATGTCAATAGCTAAAGTTACAGCTGCAAGGGTGACGATACATATTATAAGCTACATTCAAAGTTTCATTGTAGTCTGGTTAATCGTTCCAAGCTTCAGAAGCAGAACATACCCATGACTGAAACCGCACATTACTTCTGCTGTGGACTGTACGTCCTGGCTGACCGATTTACCACGGTCCGGTAGGCAGCAAGTGATCGAGACTGGCCATTGCATATGATCGATACTCGATAGGATATGTTTAGAGCTTGAAGCTATTCGTGTTCCAAGATCCGCTTCTGTCTTTTTCGGCTTTCGATATAACAAAACATGTAATGATAGCAATTGGCATACGATATCCATCGATTGTCTGTCCTGTGCACTCATATAAGGCATACATATGCGCTAAACCGTGGTAATTGGACCCAAACAAGCCGCCATAATGGCGTAGGTAGGAAGCGTCTGACTCATCTGAGTTCGAGGGTCAAGAGGACTGAGGGTCGATTCCCCGTCCCTCTTTTGTACCCCACGTGACGTCTATAACGGGGCGATCCAGGGGCTCGCAATAAGTGGATTTCATGAGCCAACCAATGGACACTTGATCCAACATACCAATATTTTACGTTTCTGTTTCCTGGCGATTGCAATGATCTAAACACATGCTTATCTTTTTCAGGAGTTCCTGAATTCGGAAATAGATCGTGTTCCCGACACGGCCGACGACACCCTGGAGCTGCGGATCAGCCTCAAAGACTTTATGACCATGCTCTTTTCTAAATGGAGCTCCATGTGCGTGTAGATCATAACCGGTCAACCTTCTGCCCGAGGCCAGATACGGCTGTCAAGCAGGCTAACAGTTACGCTATCATTCCCGAAATGCTCCCTGCGATTGTCGTGTATACTGCCTAAATGGTAACCCTTTATGGCATAGTTCGCCTGGCTCACCGACTGTTACTTCAGGTTTCATCTGGCCTGCTCCAAAAAAAGATGTCTACCCATCTTGTATGTAGATCGACTGGTTATGTGAAACGAACCACATTGGCATATCACATTAATTCTCATATTGTCCCGCCTGTGACTGTCATCAATGATTTCGTACTGCATTTCACCGCCGCAAAGTGCCTTTACACCAAATGTCATCGTGTGATATTTACCGCTTGTATTGTGTTATTGCCCATGTCACAGCTATGCTCAAATGGAGTGATTGGTGTCAGTTGTATTATAATTTGCTATTCCTATGGACGTGTCGATCACGGAAGCACACACTGTATCATGGGCTCCGCTCCAATGGGATGCAGGAGTTGCGTTACGACTGTAGAGATAGGGAGAGGGATTCTGTGCGGACGCATGGCTGTTCTCGATGTGCTGTGAGTTGTGAGTTGCTCGTCATCATTTTGTCGCATACATTCACTGTGAAAATAAATAATAAAATACATCGTCATTTTTTGATTTCGATGATTTGTCAGTGTCCTGCAGTTACAGGTACCTAGAACGATAGAGAACAGCCACGGAGGACAGACGGCATGCCTGTCGTATCGTGGCTTTACATTGAAATGGAGCTCCATTAGTAACCCCAGGTCACACCGGTCACCGATAACATCCTGGAGGCCATGGGAAGTCATCAACGCTTCAGGCAATTCATCTCTGTAGAGCCATTCAAACAATAATCAATAAAATGAGCAATTAAAACACAGTAGATATGTTTAGTCAGGCCATGAACTTAGAGCTTACGTTGTCAATGTAACGGACGCGGCGACGCCTATCGACGGGAGCACACTGCTGATGGCAGCAATGTAACACAAAACTTGTGTGATATGTTATAGTGGAAAAACTGATTGTTGAAGCTTTTTTCTCTACGTTCACAGGTTCACTCGAGCTATGAACCAAATCAAAATAACACATACAAAAAACTTCAAAAGCGGGCAAAGCTGACCTCTGATAACCACATGATCTAACCTTTCATTTGACCTTGGTGAAGGTATGAATGTGAATTATTTGCTGAATCTTATTGAATATTTTGCCAGATTTGTTACGGCCTATGCGAACATGGTTCGGATCGGCTCTTCGACGGATGGTTAGTAGCTGCCTGTCGGTGATACGTGACACTTAACCAAATGAATGAGTTAACAGGCGTTAAAGAGAAAGTTTGCAACACATTTGTTTGCATAAATTTCAACGTTTTTTACCTTTGCTACTATTCCCTGCCTTTGAATTGCAAGGGATGAACATGATTGTATGCAGCGCATGCAGCTGTAATTATTTAGCTGTCGCTTCTTATAATGAATTGTAACCGCTGCGCCAGAATCCAAACCTTCGAAATACAACATTTCGGAAAATAGCGCGCGAGAGTGACCCACGTTTTGCGTGTCTACTGTTCGCCGTCTATTTTTTGTAATTTACATGTGATTCAAGACACTATGTGGTAGCTATAAATCACCACGAACTTCACATACAGAAGTTTGCTTGTTTCTGCCACGATTGGTTCGCTAAGAATTATTTAAAATTGTGATCAGTGGAAGTTCAATTTTGAGACAAAATGAGTGCTTCTGTTGACAAGGAAGCCTTTTATCGACGTGCGGGAAGAATTTATACAGGATGGAAGGTAATGTTTAACTGATTTGGAAATGCTACTAAGCTGACTAAACATAAATTATTATAGGGAAAAGGAATGTGTGTAGGTGGTCTTGATTTTACGATAATAACCTGCCGGGAACGTCATTTGGTGGAACCGTAGTAAATAAAAGCAGTGTAAGTGATCAATCCGAACATAGCTAGTCCAATCTCCACTATCAATCAATGTTCTTCCCTTTTCTCCATTTGAGCCACCTCAGTAAGATAATTTTAAAAAGGAGAAAGCTTGCGGAAAAGATATGTTTGAGCCTTGACCTCGATGACTTTGCAAACATTGTCATAAATATTTTACCTGCTGAATCTGGTTTATATGGCCCTGATCAGGCCTCTATAATATAGGTTTTTATTGCATGTTAAAGATGAAATAAAGCCAATTGGATCATAGCACACCCTTGCACCTTGCATTGCTTCAAAGTTATTTCAATCCAAGTCAGTCGGGCGCACTAGGGTAATTTCGTTCCATATATAGAAACGTTTCTATATTTGGAAACGATGTTCCATATATAGAAACGCTTGTTCCAAATATGGAAACGCTGCGTTTCTATATTTGGAAACGGTAGGTGCACGCTCACCTGTTTGACGATCTTCGCAAGCTCTGGCGAAATTTCGCACAAAACGGTTACCACCAGTGACAAGCCAACATTTGAGTTTATAATCGCAAGGAGGCCCGAAGAAATCCATGGTGGCCCTTGGTAATGATGACGATTTGATTTCCGGTTTGTGTAAAATGTAGAAGAAATTGCGAATAAGAGAAAAACTTCCATTAAGGTTTCCCTTTAAATATGACGTCCAGAACCCGATTTGGGCTGATTTTTGACAGAATATTGGCTAATTTGGGCTAAATAGACGTTTTAAGTTTTGGCGAAATTGACGTGTCATTTTCACCTGAGTGCTTCCTTGTTGCCACTAGATGGCATTCCACCATCTAGAAAGTTATATAACGCATCTTGCTTTAAAATAAATGGTCCGGAAGGTTGGCGTTTCTATTTATGGAACGAGCGTTTCTATATATGGAACAAAAAACATTTCAAATATAGAAACGTTTCCAAATATAGAAACGTTTCTATAGGTATATGGAACGGAATTACCCTAGTGCGCCCGACTGAAGTCAAATCCACAATAGATCTTCACCTGCCATTGTTTCATTGCACACATCCTTGTCTGCACATCTCTTGTATGACACTTTTGATCAAAATAGTCTTTCCTAACCTTACCAAACCTAACCAGGTTAGAGGGAACTTGAGTTATGAGTATAGTTGATATGAACTACACCTTTTTACGCCCAATTTAGGCGGAAGTGCACACATTTCAGTAATAGTGCAGGTGATTTCGACGGTTCGGCATAGTGCCTTCATATATTGAATCGCGGCACGATATTCGTCATTGTGCACCCCACTCCGTCATAGTGCAGTTAAAAGTGGCTCAGGTTCAGACATATTGGACTTAGTGCAAATAATAATTCGTCAGGTTTATTCAATTTCGACATACGGCATGTGCTTACGGCAACGTTCAAATAAATCCAGCACGGTATAAATAAGCGATTATGTAAACAAATCTCACCTTCCTACACAAATTAAGCCCTCAGCAAAGCTCTGGAGCTAATGAAGAATGTGGGATGTCACGTGAACGTGAAATGCGCTACATCTTTTTACGGCCAAATATAGAAATAGTGAACACAGTTCAGTAATAGTGCAACCGATTTCGACAGTTCGGCATATAGTGCACCTCTAGTTCGGCCAAGTGCATGATATTCGGTAATAGTGCACACGTTTCAAATGAAGAGCAATCAATTTAGAAGATGGTGCGTTCAAATTCAATGAGACGTAGGTTTAATTTCGTCATAGTGCACGGTTTCGTCATGTGGCCTGATAGTCGGCGTCCAGCAAAGCGATTTAGGCGATGTTCAAGTGAATTCGCTGCTGGATTGGGAAAATATTTTTGAAAGCCCCTATCTGTCTGTCAAGAGTAGCGTGAATCCTGAGGGCTGTTCACGGGCCCTGTGTGCGGTCGGACCGCACACAGCCTCCAAGCTCCGCCCACTGCGTCCCTACGTCAGCCTTCCGTCACCGCACACAGCGATCGCTGTGGCCGGTCGGGACTGGCCACAGCGGACCGTCCACCGCACGCAGCCGTGACGTCAGAGCCGCCTACCCATCCCCTACCCCCACGCCTGCTGGACGCACCGCACACAGCGCACGCAGCAGTGTGCGGTGCCCGTGAACACCCCTCTGGTCAAAAACCTGCTCAAATGCAGTTTCAGCTCTCAGGAATTAACTTATCTTTAGTCTCGCTCTAAGAACTCGGTGACACGGTCAAGTGGCGGTCACCTGGCATTCAGGGCTTCTGAATCGGGTGCATAATTTCGTTGCTGGTTCAAAAAGATCAGAAATGCTATGGATTCTTGTTATCGCCTTTCAGCATCATGGCGAATTTCATTGAACAAAGCCGAAAAATATTGCTCATGCCGAATATAAAAGCACCCGACGAATTATGTGCACTATGTCTTATATGATTGAAGCTAAGGTACCCAGATGAAACATTAAATACCCTGTACCTTTAGCAGTGCAGCTGGCTAATTGACTTTTTTGTGTTGCTGACTGACTACGAGTGTCATTGGAGGCTCAGGTAGCGTGAAATGTCAAATAAAAATTGTTATTACTTATTTATGCAATGCCGTGTTACTGAACAGTGCCTAAATTACATGCGGGACCCCGACATTGAAACGATCTGACGAATAATGTGCGATTTGTCTAATATGCCTGAACCTGGGTCACTTTAAACCTGCACTATGACGAAATGGCTGCAATATGGCGAATATCGTGCCGCGATTCAATATATCAATGCACTATGCCGTACTGTCGAAATCGCCTGCACTATTTTTGAAATGTGTGCACTGCCGCCTAAATTGGGCCTTTTCATTACATTCATTAAAATCTCATTAATTTTTATTAGCAGTAAAATTTCAATAATTTAGTAAATTTTCATTAGCAGCTTGTTTGAACGGCACCACGCAACACTTGATGAACAGCAAGAGCATTGTCAAAAATATTTTCTAGATGGGGCACCGAATTCGCTTGAAGGTTAACTAAATTGCTTTGCGGTACGCCGAATACCAATGCATATGACGAAGCAATGCACTCTGGCGAAACTGAAATCGCAACTACTGAAAATGAATGCATTCTCTTTTAAATTGCTTGCACTGTTTCGGAGCCGTGTGCACTATTACTGAATTTCATGCACTCGGCCCAAGAAGCGGTGCACTATGCCGAACTGTCGAAATGGTTGCACTATTTCTGAACTGTGTGCACTATTTCTATATTTGGCCGTAAAAAGGTGTAGTTATATGTTCAGGTTTATTGCAATGCTCACCTTGTAATTTGGTTAATACTTACCTCATGTACCTACTGTTTTTGTTTCAGAATGTGCAAAACAATGAAGATGGCTTTGGCAAGATGGATGCACTGGTCACTGCAGTGGGAGCAGATGAAGATGTAGTGTACACGAAGTCCACGGCCACTCAGACCTGGCTGCTCGGCTATGAACTCACAGACACTGTCATGGTCATGTGTGACCAGGCCATCTACTTCCTGGCCAGCAAGAAGAAAATTGAGTTCCTCAAGAAGCTAGAAAACAGCAAGGATGAGAACAGTTCACTCCCTCCTGTCAAGCTGCTTGTCAGGGACAAGGTACCTACCTATATTGTTGTCCAATGTGTTGTAACTTTGCTGTTTGTTGCTATTCTTCAATGAGTGTCATTTTCCCTCTATTTCAACACATTTATTTCATTCTATTTTCTCTTACACCATCCTTGTGCACTTTTTTATCTTAATCTCATTCTCTACCTACATTGTTGTATTGAAACCCTCCATGGAGAGTTAATGTGTTGTCAAGCTGTAACAATCAATTTTCATTTTTGTTGTGTCTTGGAATGTCTGACGCACATTGAATTCTGTTCATGTGTTTCAGACGGATAAAGATAAAGCAAACTTCTCCAAGCTGCTAGATGCCATCAGGGGAAGTAAGAAAGGCAAAGTGATTGGAGTTTACTCCAAGGACAAGTTTCCTGGAGAATTCAATGAAGGTTGGAGGGCTGCTCTGAAAGAAGCCAACTTTGAAACCGTGAGTGTTGTTTTGGTGTCTACTGTTGATGCGCTGTTTTTTTTTTGTGTTCATAAAACATGGATGCTGAATGCTGATAAGTGCACAAATTTGGTATGCTATAATTAATGCAGTTGGTTTACAACCATCTCTATTTCAGATTGATGTCAGTGCCACGATGGCATTCATCATGTCGATGAAGGAGGAGTCTGAGCTGAAGATCATCAAGCGTGCCTGTGACATCACCGTGGACGTGTTTGGGAAGTACCTGAAGGACCAGGTGATGGAGATCATCGATGCTGATAAGGTACGGTTGCAGCCAGTGAATCCGATCACAGCCGAACTGACGTGTAAAAGTCGCTAGAGATCAGTGATCCACCCACTCAGTGGATTTATGCTGTTGAGCTGACTGTCAAGAAAAAATGCCAAAGCTTTGGGTTATGTAAGATCCACCAGATCTGCAATCAGGATATGCTGCTATCTATGAATGGTTGTGCTAAAAGACTTTCCAAGGTGACTTTGCTCGTAAATTGTCCTATTTAAAATGTCCGGACATAAATGACAGTTCAACCATCGTGAAAAAGTTACGCATTCGACGATTCATGCCAGTGGTAAGGATGACTGTGAGATGCTTTATCTTTGACTGGTAGCTTGGACTGTGGAGTTGAAACATTTATATGCAGATTTCAACATTTTCACAAACCACAAGTTTTTTTTTTTGCTGAGTGACTTTATATTTTCATGTAAAGCGTCTTTTATGACTGACCGGGCCCGCCGTCTGTGGTCGGCAGAAAGTCCGTCACGCCAAGCTGGCCGAGGAGGTGGAGAAGGCGCTCACCAACAAAAAGTACATCCCGAGCAGCGTGGACGTGAACCATGTGGAGAGCTGCTACCCGGCCATCATCCAGAGCGGCGGCAACTACAGTCTCAAGTTCTCCGTGGTCAGGTACGCTGCACTGCCCGCGCCGCGCGGGGTAGCCCGGTTTTGTCTCTGGTTACACTGAGCGGGTTACACTAGCATTCGCAGTCGCTGACCTACGAATGCTAAATTTGGGTTAAGCTACTAAACTTTGGTCGTATACGATATTTGTCCGAAATAAGGATAGTTTGTTTTGATTTTTTACATATTATGCTGCTAATTTCTTTGATTTTTGGCCTGTATAAACGACGAACAAAATGTCTACAATGTCAATCATTTTTATTCACCGTTCCTAGCGGCAATCTTTGTTCTATCTGCGTATCTGACCTCACCGTTTTTCACCAGTGACAAGAACGTGCTGCACTTTGGTGCCATCATCTGCTCACTGGGCGCGCGCTACAAGTCGTACTGCTCTAACATCGTCCGCACGCTGCTGGTGAACCCGACGCAGAAGATCCAGGACAACTACAGCTTCCTGCTGTCGGTGGAGGAGCACCTGCTCGCCCAGCTCGTGCCCGGAAAACGCATCAACGAGGCCTACGACCAGACGGTGGCCTTTGTGAAGAAGGAGCGGCCAGAGCTGGTGGACAAACTCACCAAAACGCTCGGGTGAGAGTCGAATCGCGGAGATGATGGCATAAACACGTTCTGGTGCTAGGAATATGATGTTTTTGTGGTTGGATTCAAACCTCACTTTTATTGTGACATGGTCATTTGCGATTAAATGTTTTATGTAACCGTCCTTCACTTGATTATAATTATGGTCACATCGTTTTAACGTACGGAGATGCGTACGAAGCACACCACCGTATCTGCGGGCTCCACGAATGCGAATCATGTAACATAACTGCACCACTGTGCGGTGGTTGATCGAACCAACCCGATGTTGAGTGCCATTGTTCATGCTTAGTATGCCTTCTTCGCCAGGTTCGCGACGGGGATCGAATTCCGTGAGGGCTCTTTGGTGATCAGTTCAAAGAACACCACCCCGATGAAGAAGGGCATGGTGTTCAACGTGGCTGTGGGCTTCTCCGATCTGGCCAACAAGGACTCGGACGACGCCAAGTTCAGCAAGTACAGCCTCTTCCTCGGCGACACGGTCGTCGTCCAGGAGGTGAGCAGAATATGTTGGTAACGGTGGTAGGGATTATGTTCTATGCTGGACTTTTAACAAAATTGTCGCCTTATACCCACTGCTGCGACTTTTTTTCGTGCACGTGGGACGTAACTATTAGATAATAGCTGGTCGTGATGAATAGCCGACGCGATGGACGCTTCTGGCAACTTCTGACAATAATGCGACTCAGCTTCTGACTGAATTTGTTTAACAGTTCCTGACCAATTGTAAAATAATATCGTGGAAGTCACTGGAAGATGTTCATTTTATAGCAACTCTTCTAACTTCTGAGTTCGCCTTCTTGAATGTGCAGACGGACTTGGTTGGTTTACTGCGAAGAGTTTGTAAACAGAGGACACAGTCCAAACGTCCTTGTCACTGATGCCGTCTCTGTTACAGTCGGGACCGGCCAGCGTGCTCACCATCAGCAAGAAGAAGGTGAAGAACATCGGTATTTTCCTCAAGGACGAGGATGAGGAGGACGAAGAGGAGCCGGAGCGGCCCGTCGAGGAGGCCAAGCCCGAGATGTTCGGCCGCGGCAAACGATCGGCGGTCATTGAGAACAAACTGCGCGTGAGTGGTCCCGATCGGGTGGGAGCACAGCTGGGTGCTGCCACCGGGGTTCTGCGGACAGGCGAAGTATTAAATGGCAGGAATGCTGAGCCGTAATCCTTTTTACTGCTCCGGATCCAGTTGAGTAATCAAACATGAGTATTCTAGCGGATGAGTGTTCTAGTTTCTGCTCGTACAACAAAGTGAAAATATCAATCTGGCCCCCATCACATCATCACTCTTTCAACTATTTTGTCGTCAAAGCGGTCACAGGATCACTCTTAAATTACCCAATGAGACCACCGCCCACCGATTCACCGATTCACCGACCCATCCCGCTGCGTCTCTGTAAACAGCAAGACCAGACGGCGGAGGAGAAGCGCCGACAGCACCAGAAGGAGCTGGCCGATCAGCTCAATAAGGAGGCTCTCGAGAGGATCGCCGAGGGCAAGGGCTTCAAGGTGCAGGAAAAGAAGAAAAAGAGCGAAATCTCCTACCGCAAGACGAGCGAGGTGCCGCGAGAGCCAGAGATCAAGGAGAACAGAATCTTCGTCGGTGAGTGGCCTGATGAGCGCGTACTGCATGGTTAGGTGGTGGGTGGTGTGGTTGAGCAGTGTTGGGGTCATTCGTCAGGATAAATTGGTGTGGCTTGCCTTGGATCAGCTTTGGACGTCATTTGTTGGTGTTGCGTTGTCATTTCGTGGCTCGAGTCAAAGTACGCGATCTGGGAATGCTCTCAGTGATGCTCCGGGAAAATATGTGTATTTGGTGGTCAATGTCCTAGTTTAATGTGACCATCCCACCTTAACATTAGTTTTGAGTTGAGATAGTCAAATTGGTGGCCATGGCCTGAAAATGCCGGTTTGGGCACTCACAACATCGAAAAATGCTTTAATTCGGAGATATGGAATTTCAAACTTGCAGTTTTCGGATTCTAAGGGGCTAATGCATTGGAATGCCCACTTAGAATTTGTGACGTCAGTGCAGATCTAACGATTTTGAATCTTCTACTAAAACGTTTGGTAGCACGCGGTGGTATATGCCGCTTTGCGCGCAACAAGTGCCGCACTTTCAAATAAAGTCGCTAGGAACAGCGGAGATCCCAAAAGTAAACAAAAGTAAAAGTCTAATATCTTGAAAACCGGTGAATATTTTTTGATGAAATTTGGTAAATATTCGTTTTCGCTCTTTCTGAACCGAGCGACACCACTTTCATGCCAATTCATTAACTTTTTTGAAGGTGGGAGGGTCCCTTTAACTGAACTCGTCCCTCAACCGCTCTCGCTAATCATGCCCTCACTCCCTGAGTATAAAATAATATGCCCCGTCTGTCGATGCTCTGGTGACTGATCGAACCCAGCTGGCTACCCGCATTGGGCGCCGATAAATAATGCGGCCCATGCGCCGCAACACCCCTGCATCACACCATCACCACCTTTCCTCCGCAGACAAGAAGTACGAGACGATCATTCTGCCGGTGTACGGCATCCCGACGCCGTTCCACATTGCCACCGTGAAGAACATCTCCCAGTCAGTGGAGGGCGACTACACCTACCTGCGAATCAACTTCTTCTGTCCCGGCTCGGCCATGGGCAAGGAGAACATGCAGTACCCCAACCCGGAGGCCGTCTTCCTCAAGGAAGTGTGAGTATCGGACTGGAAGGTCTGCTGAAGGAATTAAATGAAACAATTCGCTGATCAAAATAGTTATATGTATAGCCTGTCAAGTGTCTCGAGTGGCTGGAATCTGTACGAGATTTATTGCCACTGACATCTTAAGTTTTTATCATGACTCTTGAATCTGGCATTTGTCATTTAATTCTCAAGTGTTCCATATCGATTATTTCAGTTTCATGACCTTAGACAATATCTTTCTCACGATGACACTCTCCTCTTGTTATTTTCTTTTAATCTATACCGTCCATTTCTAACTGCCGTTCTCCCGCGTGTCCTCAGCACGTTCCGCGCCACGAACAAGAAGGAGCCGGGTGAGCTGTCGGCGCCCTCCTCCAACCTCAACACCGCCTTCCGGCTCATCAAGGAGGTGCAGAAGAAGTTCAAGACGCGCGAGGCCGAGGAGAAGATCAAGTCGGACCTGGTGCAGCAGGACACGCTCATTGTGTCTGCCAACAAGGGCAACCCCAAGCTGAAGGATCTCTACATGCGGCCCACCATCGTCCAGAAGCGCATGACGGGTGAGTGAGAGTTGGCAGGGGGAGTGGAGTGGAAGTGGAAGCGTCTGTCATCATCACAGCGTATGACATGCCATCCACGTTACACGACTGTATGTAGTCCGTTGGTCTAAGTTCTGTAACCTTGTTTCGTATAAGGTCGCCGTATGTAGTAACGTGGTTTAAGTTTGCAAAACCTCCCCTCTCCGTTGCAGGCTCGCTGGAGGCACACTCGAACGGTTTCCGCTACACGTCCATCCGCGGCGACAAGGTTGACGTGCTGTACAACAACATCCGGGCTGCCTTCTTCCAGCCGTGCGACAGCGAGATGATCATCCTGCTGCACTTCCATCTCAAGGTCAGTATCAAGGCCGGAGGGTGACTCAAGATGGGAACCAGATCGTCTGGTTCCTGGCCTCAAGTCAGGACCAGGCAGTGGGAGGTCGGGACCTCACTGGGCATGATTTGATCGTGATAGTGACGACACTGTCATCCGGATGTCGAAAGAAGTTGAAGCTTGTTAGGTTTTCTTTTTAGAGAAAGTGCCTTGCCTCAGATATTTGCTTGAGCGGTTTGTACTAGCAGCAAGGTATGGGTTCTACTGCCATGTCTGTTCCTTGGAACACCTGTTCGGCAACTGACCATGCTGAGATCCCCGCCCGTCTGCCCTGCAGAACGCCATCATGTTCGGCAAGAAGAAGCAGCTGGACGTGCAGTTCTACACGGAGGTGGGAGAGATCACCACCGACCTGGGAAAACACCAGCACATGCACGACCGAGACGACATGGCTGCCGAACAGGCCGAGCGCGAGCTGCGACACAAACTGAAGTCCGCCTTCAAAAACTTCACCGAAAAGGTGCGTCCGATGGGAGCGAAGGACGATTTTAGGGGCTAGTTAAATGAACGGCGCCTCCGGTTTTGGAAGGTCTTTGAACTCAGTCACTTGGTGAGCTGCAGATGTTGCTATAATTTTACTTCGTCAAAGACGTGGAACGAGTGCCTACTTTTTCTGTTGAAGTTTGGTGTTGTTTTTTCGTCAATGGCGTTCGACTCCATCAGACCCATTACATAGTATGTACTTTTAGAAAATTTCCACGGAAGTTATTTGTTACTGCTGATTGAACATTTGACTAGCTCTGCAGTCTGCAGCCGTAATGCAATTAAACCGTTACCATCACTGTTCAGTCATCCCTGTTTCACTCCATCACCACTGCACGTGCTGTTCATCTCAGGTAGAGGCGATGACAAAGGGCAAGGTGGACTTTGACACGCCGTTCCGGGACCTGGGCTTCTTCGGCGCGCCGTTCCGGTCCACGGTACTGCTGCAGCCCACCTCCAACGCGCTCGTCTCGCTCATTGACTGGGTGAGTTGGCCGCTCTATCGACTGGCGAGGGAGAAGGGAGGGGCTTAGATTATACCGGGAGTTGGTCGCTCTCTCGACTGACAGGTTATATGTAAACGTGAGTCGGGTGCTGCACTAGCACATGGCTCTGGGAGTCGATCTTAGCTCTTGGCTAGGATGAATTAGTAGCTCAATCAATGTTCTCACATTTCGCCGGTCATGGAGTTTTCGCTGCGCGTGTGTGGAAAAGATGTGTTTAAAAGTTCTGGAGTACGGTCTTGGGAGTTGTGACATTGGCTGGTCACCATAAGAAGTTCGTGTCAGTGGGCTAATGCTTGCTGTCAAGTGCTGGCTCTTGACACACCCAGCTATTTTCTCATCTGCACCCACTTTTGTTTTGCAGCCGCCATTCGTCATCATCCTGGACAGCATAGAGCTGGTGCACTTCGAGCGTGTCCAGTTCCACCTGAAGAGCTTCGACATCGTCTTCGTCTTCAAGGACTACACGAAGAAGACGTCTCACATCAACTCGGTGCCCATGAACCAGCTGGACCACGTCAAGGACTGGCTCAAGTCAGTATTTTTCCCTTTATCTGATTCCAATCATCACTCATTAGCTGTTCATTTCATGCTGCACGAAAATCTTGCCAAGCGTTTGTGGTTGGACGGATATCTACTATCCGAGTCTTTGTTAAAGCATGTGCCGTCAGCTATCTAAGTGTTTTTCTTCCTATGCTATCGTCAGCAAGTGATTGATCACTAATGCCGGCCCCGGCTTTGCATGAAAATTGCCGACTTACTCTGGCTGACTACACACCCCTAATTTCATATTACGCGTTGGATGCCAAGCTTTTCGGGAGCTGAGCGCTTGCCTTGTCTTACAGCTCGTGCGACATCCGATACACGGAGGGCATCCAGTCGCTCAACTGGACGAAAATCATGAAGACGATCGTGGACGACCCGGAGGGCTTTTTCGAGGACGGCGGCTGGAGCTTCCTGGACCCGGAGTCTGGCAGTGAGGAGGAGGGAGACGACGAGGAGGAGGAGGACGAGTTCAAGGTGGGTAGCGGGGAGGGGAGGAACGGTGGACGAGTTCAAGGTGGGTGTCACGGGGAGGAAAGGAGCTATGGACGAGATCCCAGTTGATGTGTGTGCAAGACGTGATCTAGATGGTGGAGCGATTGGGGCGATATTTACCAGCTTAGTGAATTAAAGTGGCATATGAAGACGGGAGTTTCGTTGACGTGAATCGCCGTTTGCTTCGCTTGAATCTCAGTGTCGCAAAACATTTCATATTTTATTTAATTATCGCTCCGACCTACCTGCCTGCTAATATGTACATATGTTTTGACATTTTGCTGTCGACCACTCTATCCTGTTTAAGTCAGTATACCGGCCGTATTTATGCGTTATAGCCCTCCCTCAAGCCTCCCTCTTGAGCTGATGTCGCTTCTCTTCTCTGTTTTCTACAGCCGAGCGATGACGAGGTCAACTCGAACGAGGAGTCCGAATACTCGGACGAGGACTCCGAGTCCGAATACTCTGAGGACATGTCGGAGTCGGGCGGCGGATCCGACGGTAAGGCATACCTACTACTCCTCCTCACCCCGATTCTCATCTCATTAGGCACTTTCAGTTTGCTGGAGATGTTTTAAGGTTGCGACTGATAATTCTAATATGTCTTTTCGTAGTTTAATAAATACTGCCGTAGTAATTAATCCTTTTTTACTTTTCAATCGAAACATATTCGTAGCCAGCTTTTTAGGTGGCATCGCTCAGTGCTCGGTATCCGATGTCGTTCCGTTCACTACTGTGTGGCAGTGGCGTGTTTTACACGCTGTGTTCCTGACCTCGCGACTGGTGTGCTGTTGCAGCGGAGGGATCCGAGGAGGAGTCGGGCAAGGACTGGTCCGAGCTGGAGGAGGAGGCGCGCGAGGCCGACCGCGAGCGCAGCGAGTTCGAGGACGAGTACACCTCCAAAAAGAAGGCGTAAGCACACTAGACGGCGGACGGAGAGGAGGCTGATTATTCAGAAACTCTTCATAATATTATACAAAGTACTGACGTACAAACACTACCGTATCAAAACGTTATTTGGGACATTTCGACCGCTGCTCATAATTTATGTGTGTAAGCTCGTCATTTCACGCTTCGTTGACGATGTTCATCGTTTGAGTCACCATTCGCAACTGCTGTGTCCTCAATACATTACATCAGTACTTTCCCTTTACTGCTGACCAATGAGCCATCTTTTGACGTCCATCTTTGCACAGGGGCATGTCTCGCAAGGAGCGCGACCGCGCCAGCCACCACAGCAGCTCGAGCAAGAGCAAGTCGTCTAGCAAGCACCACAAGTCGCCTGACAAGCACCACAAATCGCCCAGCAAGCACGGCAGCAGCAGCAAGTCGCCCAGCAAGCACCACAAGTCCAGCAGCAAGGACAAATCTCCCTCCAAGAGGTGGGTGTCGGCGCTAAGCGCATTGGCCTCTATAGTAACCGCATTGACCTTTATAGGTTACTAGAGGGGTCAACGGCTAAGCGTGTTTGTTTGGTGTAGCGACTCAGTTTTGATCATCGTTCAGATGAGATACCAAGCAGGTTCCTCTTGCCGTTTCCATAATGGAATAATAAGAATGTCTTTTTATGATGATTTTCTGTATCATTTCAGCTCGAGCAGCAAGCGCGGCCGGGATGACAGCGGGGACCGGCACAAGTCCAAAAAGGCCAGGTGAGCAGCCCAATCGCTGGTGGTTGTGTCGACAGTCGAGGACGAGACATTACTGTCCTTTTGTATAATTTTTGAACACCTCATTTTTGCGAGTCATTTTCTGTCGTTTGTTTCTATTTTGTCCGTGGCTTTAGTTATTTAAGAGAGTTTAGCGTAGTGAGGAAAATCATATTGATGATTATGAACATATTTTTAATTGACCTAATCCTCAATGTAATCTGAATAAAATGACAAATAGCAAAAATTCGGGTATATTCGATCACAGATCTTTGACAAAGTTGACAAAGTTGACAAAGATCTGTGATCGAATATACCCGAATTTTTGCTATTTGTCATTTTATTCAGATTACATTGAGGATTAGGTCAATTAAAAATATGCTTTAGTTATTTAACCCGCGCACCGACGGGGGTCTGCGCCAACTTAGTACCGACGGGGGGGGGGGGGGGGGGCGGATGACCGCCCCCCCCCTGAGATCTCGAGAACGAAGCAAGATAGCGACAAGCGGTAAACGGCATCGGATACGCACGGTCAAGATCTACAATTTTTACTAAGGTCATTTTCAGGTCAGGTCAATGATGACGTCACAGGGGTCGAAAAAGTCAAAATGGCGGCGCTAAATATGGAGAGAGTTTTTCTCGAATAACTTTCGAATTAGTCAAGATAGGAACAAACTAAGGGCATCATCGTGATCCTCTCGTCAATCCGCATCGAATGATATATATGTTGACCTCGAAAGGTCAAGGTCAAAGGTTGACCTCAGGTCACGTGACCTCGAGGTCATCATGTATATCATTCGATGCGTCTTGACGAGCTGAACACAATGAGACCATCCACGCGTCTGTATCTTGTTCCTGTACGGAGTTATTGGCCAAAAACCTCTGGTGACCTTTGATGACGTCACATGACCTCACAGCTGCCCAACAGCAAAACAGACCTCAAGGTAGTGAAGGTTGATCGTATATGAAGTCATGTATGGTATATGGAGCCATTCCGACCCGTTTTAGTGGTAAAAACAGGGAGCTGATTTTTCCCCCATTGACTTATAATGGGGAGGTCGCGAAATTGACCTGACCTTAGGTCACCGATATCAAAATTCCGAGATATACAAATTGTAGCTACTAATGACCTAATAACATCCTGCGACTTTCAAAGGCCTCCGACATCTACTGTAGCTCTGGCACGGTGACAAAGTTGCAAAAAAGTGACTTGAGGTTGGGTCATTCAAAGTGACCTGGTGACCTGACCTTGAAAGGTAGGAGGTTCAAACTTGCACACCATGTGTAAAATTGATAAGGGAATAGTCATACTAAATTTCGCGGCGCTACGCGCCGCGGTTTTCCCGCTATTCGCGAAAAACCTCAGGGGGGGGCGGATATCCGCCCCCCCCGTCGGTGCGCGGGTTAATGCACGTCTTCTCCACCGTTTCCCAGATTTACTTCTATTTACCTTTGTTTGCTTGTTTGTTTGTTTGTTTGTTTTGTTGGGTTAGGCCCTTTCGGTCTGACAAGACCATTTCAGAGCCGAGAGGATGAAAGGAATTAGTCTTCCCTCTCCCCCAAGGCACCCACTGCACCCGGCTACGGGTGTAACTCCCCTGGGAGCAGTGGTGCCGCTCCAAGGGAGCAGCCCGCATGAGCTAAAGGTGCCTGTCCAGCCCGGACCGAGGGTTGCGATGTGGAGGAGAGGGATTTAAGCATCCTGAGGACAGAAATGACGGACGGGTGATATCCTTACCTCATTTTCTCAAATAATTGTTGCACAGAAGTGCGAAACTGTGTGCGAAACTTTGTCATTCGAAAAGAACGTGCTGCCTGCGACTGATTTGGCGGACGGTTGAGCAGCTGCCCTGCCTCTGCTCTGGACGTGCGTTTGGTACTATCCCAATTCTAGGTATGGCCTGCCACCGAGTTATGCTCCCACCCTTGACGCATCTTACCTGTCCTGTGTTACAGACGATGAGCGGCCGTACCTGGGGGATGTCTGTCGGACTGTACTGTGTACTGTCTACCGTGCTCCACCTCCGGCGCACGGCGAGCCTCGTCGGCTACAGCTGCCGGTCGGGATAGGTGGAGCTGCCGCCGCACTACGAGGGCTAGACTGTGGCGTGTGAACGTGCACGTGCGAGCTGTGTGAGACGACTGTGAGACGACTGTGAGAGAAATGTGAGACTGTCTGCGCGTGCGTCGTTCGCGGAGGACCGTCGCCGCGCTGTGTTAGGGACGCGGCCGGAGGACTGTTAGTGTGCGCGTTGAAGGATGTTTCGTGTCCGTACCTGGAGCTCCGAGGCGATCGTTTGGTAAAACGTTTCGGCTGCTCGCCGCTGTCCGCGCCTCGAGATCACACGTCTGCTGTTCAAGTGACGTCACAGACCGACCGGGAGTGACGCCACATCGGTGCTGATCGCTCGGCGCTACCGCTGGGTCACGGAAGCAGACGCGGCCGTGTGCGTGTGGCGACGCCGCTCGTTATCTCAAAGGGTCCGTGTTGGCTCGTGTGCTGCTGTCCGGTCCCGATGGACTATGTGTGTAATCGGCGGCGTGGTCCGATCCGGCCTGACCAGATGCGCATTTTCCGGCGCCACCCCAGCCGCTGTGTCTTCACCTGTACTCATCATTCACGCCACGCCCTTCATGTCAGCGGCCAATACACGATCAGAATTGTTAGCCGCGGCGGTGTCATCAGTTGTGTGCGACATTCATGTGCATTGCTGATTGCAGCTACAATGCAGTTTCTATTATGGGGGGGGAGGGGCTGGGGTAGCGGTGGCCTGGAATTTGTAGAGGTCAAAAGGGCGTGCGATGACAAGTCCTATGCGATGGACCTGTACTCCCAAAACTCCCGGTCGCCTCTCAATGGTGCATAGCGCACATTCCAAGGCATTCTAATTCTGCTCGAAGGGCGCGGTCCGGGCTGCCACGAGGCCACACCCCTAGGGGCTAGGGCGTCATTCCGGGGTCAATAACCCAACCACGCGGCGGCGGTAGACCTGAGGAGCCTCCCGGGCGCCATTTGTTCCGCATCTTCCCACAGAAAGGAAGCGGTGAATTGCTTACGTCCGCCCGGGCGCCTGAGGCCGCTGTCCTGCATCGCCCCGCATTACCCCTCACCCACCCCAGCCCCCATCCCATCCTCACGCAAACAAGCGGTGGACTTTCAACTGGCCCGCCACCGCGACGATCTGGCCAATCAGAGCGCAGTAGAATCGAGTGAAGGGATTTTCCTCTTTGGAATCCGGTAGAAGCCCCAGGGTAGACAGCTGTTTGTGTGGCGCGCAAGTTTGTTGTCTCGATGCGAATGCGCGGACGTGGCGGGAGAGGTGTGAAGCCTGAAAAAAACGATTCCAGGGGGTTGGATTGCTTGAAGTGAGTGACGTTATGCACAAAAATTTCTTGTTTATTTCCCTAGCTGCATGATAAGTGTGAATAACGTGTGAATCTACAAGTATCGGCGACATCGTCAGGCGTAGGGTCGCCATTTTCGCCACTCCCGCTTTTGCTTTGTGACCGTCGGCGGGAGACCTTGCAAACTGTTATTAGACGAGTATGGTCGTACGTATATATTAGATATCTTTTTTATCATCTGTTGAAGTATTTAATTGCAATATGGATTCTATTGCAGCGGGCAATTTCTCACTTGACACTTGCTCTGTCATTTTGTACCTAGTACCTTCCTGTCTTGCTATTCGATGCCACACAAAATATATTTGTTTTTGATTATGTCAATTTTCAATGGTTTTATGTTATATGCTATTTTCTTTCTATGTATTTTGCCAGTATGTTACTGTAAGTTTCGTAGCATTTCAGTTTGCTTTACTCAGTGTTCTCATTTTTTTCTAGCATGCATTGTATGTGCTATGTTTCATCTGCAACTATAATGCTAAGAGATTTTTTATGCTTTTTTCATAAGATTGTTGATACTGTGGTCATTTTTTGTGCATTATTAAAAGTAACTTCTTACCTTTTTTAGGAGATGCCTGTTGTAATTCCATTCATTCTAGTTAAGTTTGCTGTATTCTAGTACCTACCTACTCAAGATTTTGACATTCGGCACTACAAAAATTTGATGATTTTTTCTTTACAGGTTAATGAATAAAGACATGTCAACTAGAGCATCGCCTATGCAGTCCATTAAATTATCAAATGAATCGTAGGAAGTCAAAGAAGTCAAAGTGGTCCAAGGAAGAGGTAAGTGTATGAAGCATCTGGTTCCCAATTACATTGGCTCATTTCTGCTCTCCTCAGTTCCATTGCTCTATTGGAAATTACGTTGGAAACATTTGTTGACATGTAAAATAAATGTTTGAGACTTCATAATGTTCATCCTTACTGTAGTTATTTATTAGAACTGGTCACTGCTGACAATTTTAATTTAAATGTCAATAAAGAAAATACTCATGCAATTTAGGAAACTAGTTGTAAGTGAAATATGCTTGAATTTGAAGCATAGGTATTCTTCAGTCTGCTATGCTAAGGTAAAACCATGTATGTTCTTGAGAAAACAATGACATATCACATAAGTATTAAGTACATAGTTTTACCTTTGCATGGTAGCACTATAGTCTCATTGTATATCCTTTATGTTGCTTCAAGCTTGGTAGAATTATGCAAGCCGAACAACATGGATCCTTAAATGTGTTGGAACAGAACACTGAGTCAAGGATGGCTGCCATGGCTGCCTGATGCTAATGTTCATTTCATTCTGCCTCACCACAGCAGTTTTGCAAAATTTAATTCCAAAGTCAAAATATGTCCTTCAGCTCCCTCTTTGCCAACTCCCTATCTGTTTTGTAGCTCAACCAGTGGAGTTTAATTCAGGTTGGGTACTGAGAGTCCTAGTCCAACCCAGGCTTGAGGCTTTCCAGTGCTCAGCAGAGTAGGAGTTTTTAGCACCCAAGAGGGAAGGTCTGTTGTAATTGGTGGGAGCAGCCAAAGCCTTTTGAAATTGATGAGTTAAGATTAGGGTCATGTCCAGCCACAACATACTTATTGGCTACCTGTCAAATTTTTCCTGACTTGATACTGGCCCAAGGAGTTGTTACAGTCATTTGCTGTTCATATGAAATGAATACTGATGGGATATGATTTCAAATTACTTCATGAAATGTATGGTATTTATGTAAAGGATTTCATCATGATCCGTTGTGTTTTCAGGACGAACAGCTGAAAAATGCTGTGGACGTTCATGGGGAGAAGTGGGACCTAATTCGGCAGCTGTTCCCGGACAAGAACGAGTACGACATCCAGAGCAGGTGGAACCGTGTGGTCAACCCAGAACTAGTGAAGGGACCCTGGACTAAGGAGGTAAGTCAAACCTCTAATGCATGCAGTTGAACTATGAATATGTTGCTTGCTGAGCAGTCCTTGTTTGTACATTTGATTCGTCCTTTTAGGCTTCCTGAATCCTGACGCCCCATTTAACGACATCCTGGCGTTGGCTGGAGATTGGTTTAGATTTTTTATCTTTGCCTGTTGTGTGATGTGGGCAAACGAGTCGTAGATGGTCGATATTTCTCGCCTTACTCGCCACGTCCGTCGTCCACCCTCCAATACTGTTTTCTGGGCGTCGATAACATCCGAAGCCCGGGTGCCCTAAAACAAAAGCAAATCGTCCTTGAGTAACAGTTAAATCGCTGCTGTTCTTACGTGGCCAGGTGCACCATCAAACCATTACGTACCTACCTGTACAACTTGATAAAACTCACTGTCGATAAGACATGTGGCAAGGGAATGCGTAATGCTTGTCTGTCGCTAAACTAAATTAAACTCAACTAAACTAAGCTGACAACTGCTAATTGACTGTCACAATTAGGCTTTTGGAGTCGCGGTAGCATTGTTCCGAGTCGGACTCAGCCTCCGAGCTCCGACTCCGAGTCCGGGCTTTTGATCGGCTCCGACTCTGACTCCGGGTCAATGCACTGTCGTGGCCTATGAGCGTAATCCTAACCCACGCCTGAGAGGAGAGTCAATGCAACCCTTCCTCAGCATTTGTTAGCTAAATGTCACATGACTTGTATTATGCCCAGATTTTTAACATAACACGAGACATTTCTTGCTGATATGGTGAGAAATGACTCGAGTCGTGCAAGGTCTCGGGCTATGTATGACTCATGAAAAGAACAGCTTCAACCCAGACACAACCGGGTTGAAAAGCAAATATCGGCAAACAGGCTTCCATTTATAGGATCAGCTATTACCGAGATGTCATCGCCTTGCTATCCATCAACGCGTTGAAAAATTGATGAAAATTGAGGTCAATGTCAGGTCAGTGACCTAGGATGATTTTCGTTGAGTTTAAGTCCGATTCTGGTGAATTCCACTTAACTACCCTCAGTGTTTGACGTCGCTGTAGCTGTTATGGAGCGAGAGCATCGGTTATCGGCGTATGAACTTAAGAAGACCTATTTTCTAGCTATTTGCTTTTCACCTGCTCCAGCTTAGACCTAAGGCAAATATTGATCAAAAGTAAAAGTGTATGCTCAGCTGAGACATCTCGACGAAATCAATCTGCTGTTGTATTTATTTTGAATCGTACGACGTTTGATTGGAATGGCGGCGGCGTGCTTGAGCCGAACCCGCAGGTAATCTCATTGCGCAGAAAATCTGTTCGTTTCCAGGGAGCCAAATTATATTTGGATGGGAAGAACCGGGCCAAATTATGGTGGAAGATCGAAATGACTTTTATTTGCTCAAAACCAATGCAAATTGCAAAATGTACTTATTTTTCATATGGTGAGTGCTCAAGTTATTATCGACCTCTTGAGCAAGCCATGACTCATAATGCACATTCCCGGAGCCGGAGTCGAGGCAGCCTGGACGACTCCGATTTCGACTCCTGGCTCGTTGCCACGACTCCGGGCGACTCCGACTCCGTAACCCCGATCACAGTGATACCAACCATAGAAAAAAAAAAACGGTACGTCTGGGTTATCGTATTTCGGCAGCGTGAAATCGAAGTCATTGGGTTTTCGATATCGCCTATAGACAATGACGTGTCGTAGAGCCTCTTTGATTTGACACAATAGCGTTAAATTAACAGGGCGACCGCGGACCATTTTTATTACTGCAGTTGACGAGGGTGGGCTGCAAAAACCGCCGACCCTTTTCGTGTCTTATCCGCTCTCGGCGGGCAGCCTGGATGATAGGCTGGCTTATATCGATATCACATCCTTTTCTTTTCCTTTTTCAATGCCATTGGTCTCAACTTTTTTTGCCCTCCCGACCCATGCTTTTTGTCATAGTTCTTAGACGTTGAACCACGCTCACATTATTCTTTTTTTTACCCTATCGGTTCATAAAGATCGCCGTCCCCTACCCCCTACCTCGGAGGGGTTCTGTTCTCACGACCGCCGGCCGTGATTGTCGCACGCTCCCACGCGTGACCGCCGCCGGCCGTGAGCGGCGACCAGCGAGTGACCCCTGACCACAGTGGTCCGCCGAACCGGATGTGCCTAATGTGGTGCGCTGCACCGGCGCTGCCCGGCGCCTGGAACAAGTGTGGTACTGTGAGAAACGCTCACACGACGGCGGACCGCCTTCGGTGCCGTGATTTGAATAGGTAGTGCGCCGGCGCGCTTAGTTATGTGATGAGGTCGTTAAACTTGGCTGGCTTATTTTGCCAGGTTTTAGCCATTGTTTAGTGTCGCAGCATGGTTGCCGGAGACGTGACTTGTTTTAGTAATATTTTCCTACCGAGCTGTATCAAACTGGTTATTTGAAGTGTGGTCCATTTATCGTAATTTCCTCCCGAAGCTTGCTTGCCTTCATTGGGTGAAGCAGCGTTCCTATGTATATCTTTCAAGTATCCAGCTAGAAAATAAGTGATCGGATGAACGCCCGGATTTACGCCCGGATTTACCATCGCCCGGCTTGAAACAATGAGTCGGTTCGGAACGATTCACCCGTTTTCGGAGACCGATGGCGGATGATCATCTTCGCGCCTCTCAAGCCGAGGTCGCCGTCCCAGGTCGCTGTGTGACGGCACTCGGCTGAGGGTCACACGGCGGCGGCCGGAGGTCACCGTCGGCCGCCGAGGCGCGCCCGCCCAGGGCCGACCGTTGACGCCTCGCGGCGGTCAGAGTTTCGCTCCAGCTCGCCGCTCCCCGAAATTCGAACCGGCGAGAGCTGCGAGCTCCTCAAGGTCGGGCTTAGCGTGCGGCGGCGGGGCCGGGGCGGGCTGGCCGGCCCTCTGGCCGCTGTGGCAGCTGCTCGCCCGGTCCGCCCGGTGCGGTACCCCTGTCGGAGCCCCACGGACGCCGACAGTCCGTGCAGCCGAGTGGCACGCCGCCGCCGCCGGCAGGGCCCTCAGTAATCCCGCCGGACATGAAAAGCACGCGGCCTCAGCCAGCTGATAACTGGCAAAACAAGAGGGGTAGATGGGATGCGTTGTTTGTGGGGCGACTAACCCTTACTTGTTTTGCTTTTTATCGTTTCGATCGATGAAACATGAAACTTTCGATTAGGCGCGGTTCTTGCAGGCAGGAATGATTTAGTTAGGACATTCTTGTGTGTCACAGCTTTATGTAATGAATGTCTAACATGCACACCATAATTCTTTCCGGGCTTCACCCATTCTGACGGGACGAATCGCGTTTCGGTTCGCCTGGGAAAACTTTTGAATGCCATTGCTCGGCCCATTGGCACCAAATCTGCGTCGGAACGGGGGCGTGCTCTCTACTTATTATGCACATATATACATGACGGTCGTGGTATGGTAATGTGAATGCGGTCATTAGTGCTATCGGTGAGGCCCACGCGCGTCGCCCGCCCACCGTTCTGGCCCCGCGAGGTCCGCCGCGCGCCAGAGGCCAACACTTGTGAATGATTGTCGGATCTCTTCCGGACAAACTTGTCGCTCGAGCTGGGTGGTCCAGTGAGTCATTGATAGCAAGATCAGCCGCAATTGGAGTGTTTGATTGGATTAGTTTCGGCTATTGTAACTCATCCATGACAGCAGTGCAGTCGTCTGGTATCGGGGTTGTCCTCGCCTGAGTCCTGCCTTATCTCCTATCGCCCGTTTGGTGTACCTAAAGGAAGGCGCGACTGTCGATAGGTCGCCCGCTTGGTGTAAAGGAAGGCGTAACTGTCGATAGGCTCGCAGCGACTGGACCGTGCCAGTTACCAGCAGGGTAGGGACTTCAGAGTTAGCAGAGACCAAAATTAAATCATCGCTATAGCCTCACAGTTGCATTTCCGATATCAATCTTCCTTTCTGTCAAGCATTACTCCCGCTGTCCTGGCCTGAGCCATGACTTGAGCGTCTGTCACTGCTTATCATTATACATAGCGGTATAAACCTGCCGGCGCGGCGGCGGTTGCCGGGCGGCGTGATATTCAGAGCACCGGTCCGGGAGAAGTTTCCTCGAATGTCCCCAGCCACCCGACCCCTGCCGGCGGGAGGCGACAGCAGATGATTGAGTGGGACCATTGTGAATAAACCGAGATAATCCGATAGGCTAGCTGTCGTAAAAATGGGTAGGCATTCGACTTTGAATCACATTCCAATGCCCTAGTTTTCTGTAGAGTGGTTATGTTAAGCACAAATCATGCTATGAATTTATCTGTGATGATTTATTGCGCTTTCAATTATTGTTAGGCGCCGTCATGCGTGAAGAAGATTACATTTCTAGGCGAGTCACGGCGCCTGATCCAGGTGTGGTCGAGGCATCACGACCTTGAGAGTTATGCCTGTCACCATTATGGCTGGATGGCGCCGAGGCCGGGCCATGAAGGTTGGGCCTCCTCCGCGGCGTGTGGGTGGGCCGGCGCCCGACCTCGCCACGTTTGAATCGCGCGCCGTCAAATGGAAACGCTCGGTCTCACCGGAATGTTACGCCATTGAGGTGTCGCTTTGGAACACGTGATGTATGACGAGAGAACGTGTGGGATGAGCGACGTGCTCAGTTGCTGATACATGGCGGTTTATTTTGAATTGCGAGGCAAAACATGCTGTGAGGTGTTAAAAATATTGGATTGCTAAATCCAGATATTACATTTATCGATCATACATTGAGTTATTTACGAGTGGGATGGTCTCCACGACTACAATCTTCTTTCTTCCTACCAACTCACACACTTTTTTTTCTCTCTCTCTCTCTCTCTCTCTCTCTCTCTCTCTCTCTCTCTCTCTCTCTCACTCACTCACTCACTCACTCACTCACTCACTCACTCACTCACTCACTCACTCACTCACTCACTCACTCACTCACTCACTCACTCACTCACTCACTCACTCACTCACTCACCCACCCACCCACCCACCCACCCACCCACTCTCTCTCTCTCTCTCTCTCTCTCTCTCTCTCTCTCCTGACCCTATCCTGACTCCGCTGACATTTGACCCCCTTGACCTCTGACCCGCTGACCTCTGCCCTCTGACCACTGACCCCGCTAACATCTGATACCTCTGATCTCTGGCCGCTAGCCTCTGACCCCGCTGCCCTCCGACCTTTGACCCGTTGCCCGATGACCTCTGACCTCTGACCTGCCCCGCGGTGACGGTGCCCCTGACCCCGCTGTCTTACTCTGACCGGCAGGAGGACGACCGGGTGGTAGAGTTGGTACACCAGTACGGCGCCAAGAAATGGTCGGTGATTGCCTCCCACCTCAAGGGTCGTATCGGTAAGCAGTGCCGAGAGCGGTGGCACAACCACCTCAACCCCGACATCAAAAAGTGCTCGTGGACGCCTCAAGAGGACGACGAAATCCTCCGACTGCACGGCGTTTACGGCAACCAGTGGGCCAAGATCGCCAAACACATCCCCGGGAGGTAGGTGCTCGTTAGCTCGCACCCGACGGCGGAGGGAAGCTGGGTGACTATTGTGTAACGATCGTTCTTATCTAGAGATAGCCGTGACGCAAGTGTGTGCGGGGCCCACCCGCATCTGACCGTGGACTCTGAACCTGCAGGACTGACAACGCCATCAAGAACCACTGGAACTCGACGGTGAAGAAACGCTGGGAGGAGACTGCCAAGCGTCGAGCCGAGGGAGCGGGCCGGTCGGCGCGCGCCGCCGCCGTGTACGATCCGCCGCCGCCGACGCCCGGCTACCACGAGTCCACCGACACGGACTACTACTCGTCACCGTCTGTGGAGTACCAGTCGCCGCCAGAGGCCGGCTCAGACTTCCTGCCGCCGCCGCCGCCTCCGCCTCCGCAGCACCAGCCGGGGCACCACCACCACCAGCACCCGCACCAGCACCAACAGCACCAGCACCAGCAGCAGCACCAGCAGCAGCATATGGACTACTCGTCCGTCCCAGAGACGGACTTCCAATACCAAACGGTACGTGGACCGATCGACATGATGAAGGTGATTTTACAGCTGGGTGACTGACGTCGGTGATGCGTGATTTTGAACACTGATCCTTTTCAATGCGATGCTTCATCTGACACTGATAACCGCGGCGTAGCTTTTTATAACAGCTGTGATAAGATCAATCCTCCCACGGATCACTTGTGTAAATGACAAAAATAGTGGTTGAGAATGTTAACCATTAGATGTGGTGACTGGCTTCTGACTGTGCCTCCTTTCTCCGCAGACGGCGTGCGTGGGTTTCTCCGTTGCGGGCAGCGGCGCCTCGGCGCAGCAGCACCTCAGCGATCCATATGGGATCGACTCGCTGGTGTCCTCGCTGAACCGGGCCGGCGACGTTCTCAGCCAGCCAATGCCGCCACCGCCGAGTGATCGCTACCAGAATGACTTCTCCCCGCCGAATGAGCAGTACTTCTCCACCGAGCTGCCTGCCTGCAGTGGCATGACCTACTCGCCCATCAGGTACGAGGATTGATTTTGTTGTTCAGAAGGAATAAGTTATTTCCACATTGTGTCCTTGCTCCAGCTCCCTGCTTAATTATATCATAATATACCGCTGACCCTTCATGCGTAGCTTGCCAGTTGCCAGATCACTGCTAATGTCCTTTTCTACTACCTATGTTTTGAATCGCCCGCTTGTCAAATGATTTGGAATCCTTTATAAGACATGCTTACCTTGAATGCTAGTGAAGACCAACGACTTTTGTTTGTTTGACACTATCTCGTCTTTTACAATATTCCAATGGCTAAAATGCAAACAAGCGTCATTTACGTCCGATTTTTCATCCTTTTGGATAAAGTGACACGCTGGATTCAACATTGGAACTTAGAACGCTGTTCCGAGTAAAAGGCAGATTGAAATTTGAAATAGGTTCGTGGACGTACCGCAGTATACGACATATTCTTTTAGAATTTTTTTTTTATTAAATGGCAAGAGGCGTCCTTTCATAAAACTCACGTAGGTTTCGGTAAAATATCAGGAATCTACAGAATCCCATGCTTTAGAACTGTTTGTGGCGCCCATGACTCAGTTCTTTCATGACCATGTTATTAATCCGGAAAGAATGCCGAATCTTCCCTGCCTGCTGCTTTGCTCTAGCAATTGCTCATTTTTCCTAAACAAATGTGCGACAATGGGGAATTATTGTTTTATTGTTGTTCTGGTTGTTGCAGTTTCCAGACTATCGGCGACTACGACCCATTGAGCGTAGATCGCAAACCACCTCTGGGGGCCGACTTTACCGAATATCGGCTCGACACGCCGTCAAGTGAGCTGTCTGGTGATCTGAGCTCGACGACTACTGGTCGTTTGTCAACTCCGCCGATTCTGCGGAAACGGCGTCGCCAAACAAGCTCATGCACCGGTGATGATCTTTCCGGCACACACACGGAAATCCTGAACAACACCAGTCTGCTTCAAACGCCACCTTGTCCAGTTACGCCTCAGAAGATTACTCCTCTGCCGTTCTCGCCTTCCCAAGTAAGTTAATCACAGTCGTGAATCATGATGGTATTAATAAATCACGGTGCTAGTTTGTTCTTTTTTTATTCTGTGTGTGCAATGTAAGGATATTCTTAGCAACGTTTCCTTGAATTGTAGGACATGGTTAAATAAGAATATTGTTTGAAAATAGTGTCACATTTTTTGAAGCCCCAAAAGGTGGACTCTCAGTTTGAACAGTGAAAGTTTTCTTTTTGGATTGTAAATCCAAACTTGTGCTATTGATTCCCCGTCTAAAATGCATTCTGCTTTCAGTTTTTGAATGGCTCTCGAAACGGTTTCGACATCGAGCTCGGTCTGTCGAGCCCGATGCGCCTTGGCTCCCTGGCCCTGGATGACGTCAAGTTCATGACGTCAACGCCTCAGCAGGGCAAACAGACAAGGTACGGATTACAAGTGCAGCTACATTTCAGCGAATGTCACCGGTGTGTAGCTCGCTGTTCGTCTTTATTTTGCATCCTAAATTCGGGATTTTTGTAACATCTAGTAGAAGAGATTAACATTCGCCATTACTGCTCAGGAGGTTATTTGGTGTTTCTGACGGGTGAATTTTAGAGCGCTTCTTTTTTATCGCGCTCTAACATGTGCGTCATATTATAACGTCGCCTTTTATCCCTAATTATCACATCATATTACCCCACATATTGGCACCGTGCTTTTACCTGACTGTGCGGTCTGTTCGCTCTTAGGTCGGAGCTGGGCCGGCGGACGCCACCCCAGACCGCCACCCAGCTGAAGCCCAGGACGCCCGACACGCTGAAGAAGATGCTCAAGGACATGGAGATTCACAACGGACCCATCGGCTTTGCGGTAAGTGTGCGAGGCAAAACAATCAGCAGCGCTTTTTTACGTAGCATAGTTTTTTATGCTTTTGGCATGATATATGGGGACCTTGGATGATTTTCTGTGTCTTATTTGTCGATATTTGTATCCTTAGCATTTTATTTTTAGTATATTGCTAGGCTGCTCTATCGTATCAGACCCTGCTTTGATGCCCCCTCCCCCGGCTTCATCTAGTTGGCTAGCGGCTGATGTGTTGTAAGTGTAAGCGAATCCGCCGCCCTATTAACCTCGTGGCTCCTCCCACCAGTCTGACACGCCCACGCAGCTGGAGGACCTGAACGAAATCATCAACAAGGAGCGCCAGGATCTGACGGGCACGCCCAACAGCAGCTCGACAGCGCGTGCCGTCGTGAGTGACGCAGCTGCCGCCGGGGCAGCGTCACTGCCGCCTCCGCCGCCGCTGCCCTCCCACCGGCAGACGGAGCTCGCCCCAAACGTCAGCGCTCCTAAGACATGCTGTGTTGGCTTCACGCGCCCCGGCGAGGCGCGGGCTTGCTACCGGTTGTGGGCTGCACCCGCGCTTTTGATAATCATGCACACGTTCATTTTCCTTTGCTGGTGCTTTGGGTTATTCACAGATAACAATAGTGCTACTGTTATCTGTGGGTTATGTGATTTCGGTTTAGTTTCTCTCCATGGCTACTGGCACCATAGCATGGCATTCTTCGCTGGCATTTTGCTGCGGGCGAATTCGGGGTCACAGTGAAATAATCTAGCACTTTGCAGCACACTGCACCGAAGCATTTTCTCCTCTGTCTGAGCTCAACAAGTATTCTTTCTGTGCCTTGATAAAATTATTTTACTTTATTCATTAAACTATCAGCATGCTTCAGAATCTAAACGCATTACAAATTTATCACTTTGGCTTGTTCTTCTGAAAATATTTCATTTGTAACCTTTTCGGTTAGTCGGGTTGCCTAGTTTTAGGAACTTTGCCCTCAGGTTTGTGCTTTAATTTTCCGTGTTTGCACATAATGATCTTCGCTGATGAGTAATCGCCAGTGTTTTCGCGGTTACTTATTGCCATTCTTTTCATTAGATTTTCTCCAGCCTCCTTTTCCGTGAGAAGCACTATCTCCTGTCAGTTGAAGAATATCTCTGACCCCTCTGTTTCCGCCTGTGTTCCTGCAGGGTCCGACTAACGACAGCGGCTACGGCAGCGCCACCGTCAGCCGACTGCGTCTCGAGAAGGAGAACATGTCCCCGAAACGGCGCGCCCGCCGCACCTTGGCGCACACCTGGTCCACTCCGGGCAACATCAACGTGCCGGGCCTGACGGCGGCGACGGCCGCGCCGCTGCCGCCCGTCTGCCCCACCGTGCAGCCGGAGACGCCGGTAGGAAGCTGGTAGCAAGCTGGTCACGTTTTACGGGGGTCTATGCTATGGGTTATAATCAAACGGGCTATGGGATAGTTATCATGTGCTTCTAGGTGGATGTGCTTTTCATCGTCGATGAGATTCACATTGCGGGTGTTCATCATCGAGCTGACATACCCTAAGCTTCTCCCGCTGACCGCTGACTGTGTTTATCCGCAGAGCAAGTCGCTGACGGCGGACCACTCTGTGCTGTTCTCGCCGCCGTCGATCCTCCCCGACAGTCTGCCGGCCAGCCCGCGCGCCGCCCGGCACGCCACTCACACCCCCGCTGCAGGCGGCGGTAAAGCCTCCCGCCGGGCGCCCTTTGCCCCACGCGGCGCGCCCCAGCGCAAGGCTGCCACTCCAGGCCAAAAGGTGAGTTCTGGGGATCGCTCTGTCGTTTAATCGATATCTGCTCATTTGATAATGTCCAGTTGATGTGGAATCACTGCATGTCAGGAGGAGTCGTGAATCAAACGTTCCAGGAGTAGCCAGGTGTAGCGCTCTCATTCATGGTTGTTTCAACGTAACGTGATAAAAATCACGTTCGATGAATTAGGCCAGCAGCAGCCTGCTTTGGCTTGGTTTGCATCGTAGCAAATCGTGTGATTCTCAGCTTCCCTGACGTCTCCTCTGTGCTCACACTAGCCCCATGGAAGGAACTGCATGCTTGGGTGAGTTCCCAGTCTGACGCCAAGCAATTTATCCTATATGAACTTAGCCCGTTTACTCACATTTGCGCTATTATCTCATTTCCTGGTGTGCTCGCCGCTTCTGACTTTACTATCTGATGTATGACGATTGACGCGTTATGCCTGACTGACCGGTCCCTCCGCTCCCGCAGCCGGAGCTCAAATGGGAGGTGGTGGCCTACGGCAAGACCACCGAACAGCGCGAGATGGCCGAGAAGGCGCGTCAGACGCTGCGCCAGCTGCGGCCTCGCCAGCAGCCGCCGGTCGTGTGAGCTCCGCCGGCTGGTGGCGGCGCCGCGCCCACCAATACTCAGCGTGTCGCCAGCGCGGCGGCGCCTGCCCGCACCCGCACACCCTCACACACGTGTACACTAACCAAAGAGAGTCGGCCGGCCGGCCGCGGGGCGCCCGTCGCCGCCGCAGCCGCCGGCCCAGGCGACACTGTTACACTAGTTCTTAATTTATTCTAAGGGTGGCCGAGCGGCAGGCTCGGCGGGGCGAACGCTGCGCTGGCAGCCCGGAGCGCGTGGATATGACCCGTGCTCGTGGCTTGGAACAGTGCGTGATTGTCGGGGTGCGAGCGGTAGCTGGTTTGTGGCGCCGATTTTAAGTGGAAATGTGTGCAACTGCGGTATATTGTCTTATCTTCTTTCGGCTACGGACTGGTCTGGATGATACGTATCGGTCGGAGAATGCGATAGTCAATGGAAAATGAAAGGAAATATGTGACAAGTATCGATAAGGTTATCCCCAAAAGAGCATATTGCGCAAGCTGACAAACTTCTTTGACGCTGTGTTGTATGTGGTCTTTGATTAAGCGCAGTCACTTGTATTAACCTGGTTATTTTCATGTCACCATTTCTTGTGCCTAAGGGCAGGCCGAGCGCGAACCAGTGAATTGTGTTGCTTCAGAGAATGAATGTCGTTTCGTTGTGTGCTCAGACGGTATGAACGTGTCTGGTCGATTCTGATACCGCTGCTCGGCGGAGTAACCTGTTGATGCATAATGTACGGCGCTGTGGCCCACGGAACGGATGGTGCCAACGACGGCCTTCCGCTGGAGAGTCGTCACTGCGCGTACTCCATGTCCGCTAACTCGGCGTGGCTTCGCAGGAGGACCTGCACCGTGGCTGAACCGCAGGGAGGGCGCTGTGAGGTAATGGGCCGCTGATTCGGAGCGCCGAGCCACATACGGGCGCTTCTCCCTCAGTTAGGGACCCGCGACGGGCCGGGTGGCACTTGAGCGTCAACGGCTCTCAGGCACTGTACCCTACTTAGATCTGTGCGTGCGTGCGTGCGTTATGCGTGGATGCCAGCTCTGCTGCTAACAGCTCGGTCGCCGTAACTTCGGAGTGGAGTGTGCGCGTCATGACGTGATATGTGTCGGCGGCGGCGCGGACGGCCGCGGGAGGCGTCAGGAGAGGATAGCGGCACCGCGCGGCGAACTGTCTGCCCTCCCGGCGCGGCGGTCGGAGGTGGGGGGTCGGTCTCCATAGTCACACCGTGCTCCGGCGGCCCCTGGCCCGGAGAAACGCTCTCATCCTGCGCACTCTCACACACCGTGTAGAATTTATCCTTTGTTAACGCGCGCGCTGCTCTGGTTAAAACGCGCACCCTGCGCGCATAGCTAGTCATCGGTTTTGTCTGCGGTTCTCGCCGGAATGTGTTGCGTCGCGCTGCGGAGGATCGGGCGGGCAGGAGGGCGGGCGCCCGGCCGGTGGCCCGTACCAGGCAGCTGCTGGTGAGGGGGCGGGGCGGGTGGAAGGAGGGGGAGGGCAACTCTGCGGCACGGGGCTAGCGCCCGCTGCCGCCGCCTTGTAATCATGTTTGTGACTTTACTTAGAAATTCTCCTTAGGTATTTGTAACTCTGTATTTTTAATAAAGCTTTAAAATGCTGTCGGTGTTTTGTCGGAGGAGACTTCTGTTCGTTGCGGTAAAGTGTCTATTGGGAGTGGCAGCCGAGGCTGGAAGCCAGGCGATGAGGAATAATTTACCAAAGGAATGTATCCGGCTATCCCCCATATATGACGTCAAAAGTTCAGTGTCGTTACTTCGTTGTATATTGTCAAACAGCGGCTTGCACTGCGTGACACGGTGACGAATGAAGCGCGGAGCAGCCGGTGCTGCGTGGGCCGGGTGGTGGACGGTTCAGGCGTCTTCACATCGCTCCGCCGTCAGTGCGCTCAGGCCGACTGCTGATACACGGCGGCAGTGGTGTAGTGTGGTCCCGTCTTTAGCTCCGAGACTGGTTGTGCAGAGTAGTGGGTCCTACCAAGCTTCATCGTCTTCATCGTGCCTTCATCGTCTTCATCGTGCCTCTCCCAGGATGGGCGACGAATCTAAATGCCCAATGCAACCGGAACTGACCTGAACTTTACTCGGAACACCGCACGTGCCAGCCGGCCGCAATGCAACTCTACAACTACAGTCAAACTAGAAACAAGCTGATATTTGGGTAACAGCGGGTATTCGTCGCCGCTCGACGGCTGTGCCCTGAGGTCACCCGTTGCGAACTGTGCGCCAACAGTGCAAACATGGAGAGGAAAGCAACAAACAGCGCGAGAAAACGAAAGGCAGACACACAACAGACGGTCAGTCGTTGCAAACGTTCCTGAATATCAGGCACACGACTGAATAGTGTGCGCATGCGATAGAGGTAAACAATCAAATAGGTGCAGAAAAGGGCGAGATCTTACCCGAACGCGTGTCATTTGTAGCATACAGTTTTAGAGACAGATGATAATGCATAATCTCAGCCCAGCAATGTAACGCGGAATATGTTCAACCCAAATGCTAAACAGAGGACGGCGCGAATGCTGTCATTCCAGAATGTCACGAAAACTGGACCAAATGACTTCATCAAACCAGCTACTTCAGCCAATCACCAGAATTCGTACCTTGACCTAAAAACATCGCGGCCTAGGTGGTATCGCGGGGCGGCCATTTCGCCATTTCACAAACAATAGCGGCCAGCCGGACCAACTCCAGTCTTTCCCTTCCTCTTGCTACCGGGCGCAGTGTCAAGGACCCAGCCGGCCCCTGCGCTCTTTGACTGTGTCTGTGATTCCTCCACACGGCACCTCTAGTGACTCGGCGAGCAGCGTCGTCCCGGTGCGACCCCTCCAGCGGAGAGGCCGAGTCCCGGAGAGTCCGCCAGCCAGCTCACAGGGACGGGGCGGAGTCCGGCCGACAGCGACCGACGACGAGCCGCCCGTCGCATTACCTGGAACGTCACAGCATCGAGTCAGGATACTGATAGCGTTGAGCGAGATTTGAAATATGATCCGACTGTCATATTTCGTAAGTGAATATCGATAATTATAAAATGGACGACGACCGCATTACACGATCAGCTCATGCAACACAATTTATGTGAAAGCTTCAAGACGAAAAGGTTCATGGGCATCACCCCTGCTTTCATGCGTTTTTATTTGAATGCGTTCAATTGTCATCATTCCAAAGATCAGTACCACTCAAACTTGTGCAACTACCGGGTCTGCAGTATACCTCCAGTAAATGGTACTATATAGTCATAATTCTGGTGACAAGTGATACGACAGTCTGAACTGATTAGTCAGTCGACGCAGGCATCAGGGAAGAAGTAACCTTCGATCAACCACACAGACACACTGATCAACAGTTCAACACGCGCCGTACCACCAATACCGCCGAGTCTCCCCAACTGACCTAGCTAGACACGACCGTGTCAGCTGGCCGAGCGGCGGGCCGGGGACGTGGAGCGGCGCGCCGGAGACGAGGAGCGCCGCGGACGCTGGCGCTCGGCGCTGCGCCGGCTGCCGTCCGAGCGCGGACTGCGCCGGTCGCCTCCCGAGTCCGGCGTTGCCGAGCGCTCGGTGCGGCGTCGCTTCTTCTTGTGTCCGGGCAGGCTCTCCTGGCCACTGTCGTGCTCCGAATCGGACGAGCTCGAGCTGCTGCTGCTCGAGCTCGAGCTGCTGTCCGAGGCCACGCCCGAGCTCTTGGAGACGTCGATGGTGGCCGCCAGGCGCGCCAGCTCCGGCTCCTTCTCCTGGGGGCGAGAAACGACGTCAGAACACCGGGATCATAAAACATGGTTAATGACCTAAACACACAGAAGCGGGAGCAGCTTTCAATTCGGTTACATATATTTTTCGACGAACCCGCAATGCCAACGACCAGCTGAGTCTACCGAACGTGATCAAACACAGCGCAATGTGCGAAGCATCATCCGACCGTGGCATGGTAAGCCACCAACCCTACCCCAGAACCGCTTCCTGGCGAGTACAGACGCCGCTCACCTGCAGAACACGCAGCCACTTCTGGCTGAGCTTTGGCCGTCCGCGGGCCGTCTTGTGCCACACCACCGGAAAGTTGGTGCGCGAGCAGAAGTTCTGCGTGACCGCAATGGTGAGATCCAGGTTGATCACCACGTGCCACCAGCCGAACGGCACGAACACGGTCTCACCGGGCCTCTGGACAAACTCCAGTGGACGGTACCTGGGCAGACAGTCGGACTAGTCACAGGCTAGTCACACACAACAACAGTACAGCATCGTTATCACGGCTGAAACATAGTAAAATAAAATTGCATGCATATGTTACAGGCAAAGTGAAAACTCGGGCATTTTGCAAAATGCCTAGGCAATTTGCAAAATGCCTGACCGGCTAGGCATTTTGCAAAATGCCCAGGCAATTTGCAAAATGCCTGACCGGCCAGGCATTTTGCGAAATGCCTAGGCAATTTGCAAACTGCCTGACCCACCAGGCATTTTGCAAACTGCCTAGGCAGTTTACAAAATGCCTGGCGGGTCAGGCATTTTGCAAAATGCCTGAGTTGTGATTGATTTATTTTACCGTTTTTGTTTACCACAGGCGTTGACCACGTCGTTCCCATGTGCCTGAGCCCCAAGCACATTCAATATTTACGAATATACCCACGTCTTCCGCCACTTCCGTCGAGATGGAGCCACTACTGAATGGACTGTGTAGATTGAGCCAACGTCTCCCTATACTTTTCGTATACGGAGTTGTAGCCGTGCGTGTGTACGAATGCTGTGATGGGGCGCGGAGCAGGGCACAGAAAAAAACATGGGCGCGGAAAAACGCGGCGACCGGCCGAATATTGACCCGACATTCTTCGCTTCCCGTGCTTACTTACATCACGGCAACAGAGGGCCGCAGTGACACGGGGTTGCCAGCTCGATCGATAGAACAGAGACATCGTATCCAATAAGCATTTTTGTTAAAGGGACCCTCCCACCTTCAAAAAAGTTAATGAATTGGCATGAAAGTGATGTCCCTTGGTTCAGAAAGAGCGAAAACGAATATCTACCAAATTTCACCGAAAAATATTCACTGGTTTTCAAGATATTAGCAGATATTAGGCTTTTACTTTTGTTTACTTTTGGGATCTCCCCTGTTACTAGCGACTTTATTTGGAAGCAATAATTTGGCAGCCTTAAAGTGCGGCAGACGTTGCGCGCGAAGCAGCGTATACCACCACGTGTTAACGATGGTTTTAGTCTAAGATTTAAAAATCGTTAGATCTCCGCTGACGTCACAAATTCTAAGGGGGCATTCCAATGCATTAGCCCCTTAGAATCCGAAAACTGCAAGTTTGAAATTCCATATCTTCGAATTAAAGCATTTTTCGATGTTGTGAGTGCCCAAACCGGTATTTGCAGGCCATGGCCACCAATTTGGCTATCTCAACTCAAAACTAATGTTAAGGTGGGAGTGTCCCTTTAATCACGTGTCACGTGGAAAGAAATAGTCTATATCTTGAGAAATCAGCCATTTTTGGTACATTTCAGGAAAAACAGCATTTATAAACAATGCATTGGAATGCGATGAGATACATTCCATAGACTAAAAGAACATGTGGCTTTTCCAGAAAAGCAAGTTTTTGGTCATCCACGACCCACGTGCACACCTTTATAATAAAAAGACGCTTAGAAATAACAAGTTTTACATTCAACGGACATGTTCATCTTTACACAGTCACAATGCATTGATAATGTAGGCGTGTGGCCCGCCAATCAAACTACCATACATCGAAAGAACATTCTTTTCTGATCAGATCTACCCAAAGTATTTCCAGAGTCGTCAAGGCTCTTAGAAACATTACCATGTTTAACGCGTGTTTACCGATAAAACCGCGCCGGGCGCCCGGCAGCCGGCGCGGCGGTCGGGCCGCTGCCTGGGGCTCAGTGACCCTGAACTCGGCAGCGCTACCCGGAGAATGTCTCACTGTGTGTCCTCCCACTTGGTGCGTATCGCTTGTGATTAACCCCTGTAAGCGGCACTTACAATAATGCTTACGCATCGTCGCTGGTGTGAGTTCGATGTCGGGCATTTTGCAAACTGCCTGAGAAAATAATTTCAGGCAGTTTGCAAAATGCCTGGTGGGCCAGGCAGTTTGCAAACTGCCTAGGCATTTTGCAAAATGCCTGGCCGGTCAGGCATTTTGCAAATTGCCTGGGCATTTTGCAAAATGCCCAGCCGGTCAGGCATTTTGCAAATTGCCTAGGCATTTTGCAAAATGCCCGAGTTTTCACTTTGCCTGTAACACATACATTACATATCCACGGGGCATTCATTGCTCCAATTTCAACTTTCTCACAGACTGAGCACATCTGTAACACACCGATGCCACGCGGCCGACTCTCACCGTTCGGGCCAGGAGGGCAGTTGGGTGCGCGGGTAGACCACGCTGAACCACGTGATGGCCTCGTCCTGCTGTCGGTTTCCCTCTCCCGGCTTCACCTTCAGCAGTTCGGCGGGAGTGTCCGTGGGGAACAGACACCACCTGCAACGGGCGAACCGGCGGGTCAGACACAGAACGATCCCATCACTTCACTTTCCTACCCGTGACGCCACGTCGCCAATTTCGCACCACTCCCCCTGCCCCCAACTCATTGATAGCAAGACATATTATGTGACGCTATTCTGTATCGTTCACAGGGAAACGTCTATCTCTGCCCTCGCGCGCCGACAGAGGTAGCCTACAGCCTGCTCACCTCTTGTGGCCGACTATGAGTGCGTTCCAGGCTGAGGTACCCAGCGGGTCGATGTGAATGCCGGTGCCGCTGCGTGCCGGCCCCATGACGAACCAGCGGTACGGCGGCCGGCGTCGCTCGCCGCAGTACTTGAAAAAGTCGTCCTGGAAGTACTTGGGTATCTCGTAGTCGTCCAGCAGCTTCTTGCGCCGCTCATGCTGAAGAACGATAAAATAACAATGCGTTAAAAATATGAAACAAGGGAGTTATGAAAAGTACGCTGGAATTCGAATGGCAATTAAAGAACAGCAGAAGACACAAGAAAACAGCTGTATCTTGTTAGAAGCACTAAATAAGTAAAAATATGTGTTCTTTTTCGAAGGAAAATCAGCTGCGCGGCTAGCACAATCCATCTGACTATAGCTCCAGTGTGTTATCCGTATCGTCCATCTTACGTCGCCGTAGTTTCCGTCGAACACGTAGAGCGGCGAGTCGTCATCGCTGACGTGTGTGAAGTAGTCCGACAGGTACTTCATCTTCAGCTTCACGCTGCATCCGTCGTTGTCCTCGCCACATTTGAACTTCTGGTTCCGGTACTTCTTTGCCAAGCGCTGCCGGGACAAAGAAAACCAAGGCTCTGAGCTGAAGGAAATTCCGTGCAAACCCCAAAATAGCATACTTCAGCTTAACATTTTTCAAAACTGATGCCACATACCACCGAACAAGTACACATTAAAAACAGCTAATTTTCGTTTTCATTTGGCTTGTGGTATTGAAGGCAAGAAAAAAGACATACGTGGTCGGGAGTACACACTACACGCTGTCCTGAGCTATGCACGTCACCGTGAGGCGAGCGGCGGCGGGACGAACCTCGAGCGTCCAGCGCTGGTTGGCGCGCCATTCTCGGGTGGCGCCGCAGATGACGACGGGCAGGTTGGGCCGCTCGAAGCGCTCGATGAACTGCTGCGGAGACACCTGGTCGTAGTCGATACGTTCTGCCGTGTCGTTCACGCTGTTTGGCGAGCAGTCGAACGATGTGGCGTAGTTGAGACGCGTCCAGCCGTTCTTCTCAGAGCTTAATTCTGTGAGACAGAACATGATTTATGCTCGGTTCTACCAGGACTTATTCTCGCGCTTACAGGGGGGGGGGGGGGAGGGGAGGTGGAGGTTACGGACAATATAGCAAAACGCTTAACATCGAATCGCAAAATATGTAAAGCATAATATTGAATTGGCAAAATATCGGAAGATAAAATATCGAAAGGTTAAGCTTCGAAAGGAAAGGCAAAATATCGAAAGAGAAATCATCAAAAAGATCATACATTGAAAACGCCATGTATCAAAAGCAGAACATCAGAAAGACAAAGTATCAAATGAAAAATATCAAAAATACAAAACATAGAATGCAGCGGATCAAAAAGACAAAAAGATCCAAGCAGATAAAGACAAGCTAAGATGGGGGTACAACGGCGGCGCTAGCGCTGCAGTTTTTGGCACATCTTATCAAATATGTTATAGGTTAGATTTTGTTCGAGCAATATTAAGGTTAATTTGGCCTGACAGGATTTAAACCCTCTATTTCACCACATAGTTCAAAATTTGGTACCATGCACAGTCATCTCCGACGTCTGCTGGTGAGATTTGAAGCCACGATCTGAGCATGTAGGTAGTTCAAAAATCGGTAAAACGCACGGTAATTTCTCGCCACCAGTGGGTTTCAAACCCGCGACCTTTATCTCGAAAAAAAGGTAAAAATCGGCAGGTACCACGTGCGATCATCCCACTCCGTCACGCAAATCTCTCTCATTGATCAAAACACTGCATCTATGGCATGTGTGTGATGTGATATATCGGGACATCACTGACACCCGTCTCAAAGCCACAACCCTTCACACTAGGTACACACGTGATATCTGCTTTACGACTACTGGTCTAGGTTGAGTTGGGATTGGGTTAGGTTCCATTTTCTAATTCTATGACCGTGCATTTTCTACTTCAGTTTAGAATGCAAATTATCCTAATGTAATCATACACAATGCTTGTTGTTCTGAGATGGTGTCGATCGGTGGTGCATGATCTGTGGTTCTTTTGGTAGAATTTGGTGGCAGTTTTAAATAAACACTTTTTGGAAGTGAGTGACTGTTCAACATTTTTTTGGGAGGGGGGAATCAATTTATTTATTGTCTATGACCATATGACAGCCATGTGAATTGATCCTAGAAAATGGATCTGAGATCTGATCCCATGGATCTTGATATCTATTCAGATGGCATCATAGAGCAAACTCTCTGGCTTGTTCAGAGAGATCTATTGGGATCATAGATTTGACATAGGTTTTCTCTAGAGATCTGATGAGATCATTGCTCCTAACTCAATTTTCGCAAAAAAAAAAAACTCAAGAAATGCTTGCTGCATTCTGTAACAGTGCTTTTTTCTTAATATTTTCATGATTCACACATTAAACTTCTTAGTTTTCTGGTACTTATTGACATGGAGCCACCAGGAAGCATGATTTCAGGCTAGAATGAAATTGCTTGTGTGGATAATGAAGGTTTGTATGGTTGGATCCACTTGGATCATAGATCCATGTCAATGGGTCTGTTCCCGTCGCTCCTCCCAAAAAATCTCGGATGAGGTTGGATGAGCTTGGAGGAGAGCCGTTTCAGAGGAGCCACAGGAACATTTTTGCAAGGAAATCAGCTGTTTGCGGGCTGTAACGGTCGGCGATTTATGGCGCACAAACATAAATCAAGAGATAATAATCGCTTTCTAATAAAATAACCTTGGATTAATATCAAACATTACTATTTAAAGATATCCAATCGTCATCAATCACTAAAATCATTTCCACTTCCCTCAAATCTCATTTATAAACAATTCACATTTGTATTACGTGCGCCAAATATGTCTACGCTAGAGCCTCCTCCAAAAAACCAACTTTCATTTGGGATGAGGGAGGAGGCAAATAGTGGTGGTTAGATGTGAAATCAAGATGAGCTTGGAGGAGCTTGGAGGAGCGACGGGAACAATTTTTTGAAACGAGAGGAGGTTAGAGGAGCTTGGAGGAGGTTAGAGGAGCGACAGGAACAAACCCAATGGTTCATCATAGGGTTTGTTCCCGTCGCTCCTCTAACCTCCTCCAAGCTCCTCTAACCTCCTCTCGTTTCAAAAAATCGTTCCCGTCGCTCCTCCAAGCTCCTCCAAGCTCATCTTGATTTCACATCTCACCACCACTATTTGCCTCCTCCCTCATCCCAAACGAAAGTTGGTTTTTTGGAGGAGGCTCTTGCGTAGACATATTTGGCGCACGTAATACAAATGTGAATTGTTTATAAATGAGATTTGTGGGAAGTGGAAATGATTTTAGTGATTGATGACGATTGGATATCTTTAAATAGTCATGTTTGATATTAATCTAAGCTTATTTCATTAGAAAGCGATTATTATCTCTTGATTTATGTTTGCGCGCCATAAATCGCCGACCGTTACAGCCCGCAAACAGCTGATTTCCTCGTGAAAATGTTCCCGTGGCTCCTCTGAAACGGCTCTCCTCCAAGCTCATCCAACCTCATCCGAGATTTTTTGGGAGGAGCGACGGGAACAGACCCATATCCTATGAGATCATGGATCCAGGATAAATTTTCAACATGTGATCCAATGGGATCATAGAACCATAATACCTACCTTGTGCTTGTTATTTGCTCCAAGGTCTGCTCACTGCTGAGATCATAGATCCACCACTCTGATCCATGCACATGCATTCTATATGGCTTAGTTTTATCCAATTGAGTCTGGTAGGCTAAGGAGATTGTCACCATCAAGCATCAATTGGTCAAATCAAGCCTGTTTCACACAGAGGAAATTGGGAAGGGAGCATAAAAGCTTTTACATGTGAAAGTTCCTCACCAGGGAACTCCTCATGAAAGCAACTGTTCAGGCATTGTGAACATGAGGAATCCCTCAGAACCCTGTAAAATGGGCTTATCCTTATAGCCGTTTTTGTGAGGAATTTATTGACATAAAAATTTTACGTGAAAGCAGCACATCCCAACACACAGCAAACAGATGAGCTAAAGTTGCGTCAAACCAGTAGCAGCGGAACACCTTCAATTAATGGGGGGCACTGCCGACTTTTGGTCCCATTCTTTCCATGCAACGCCCATAGGGCTAATGTTAAAGTGCCAAAATCAAAGGGGGGCACGGTGCCCCGGTGCCCTCCCCGTTCCGCCGCCTATGCGTCAAACCTATTGTTTTAAATATTATTTCATTTAGCAGCTATTTGATGTTGTTTCAAAAGTGACCAGCTATCCTTCCTCAATTCAAAATCAAAATTAAATAAAATAAAATTTCTTACCTGGCCTTGCTCTGCGCTTAGCATCACGGATCCTTTTACGAGACCGATGATCCATCCCAGGGAGCAAAACCAGTGAGCTTCTTTCTTGTAAGCAAAATAAGAAGCATAAATTCGCAAAAATTATTCAAGCAGTTTATTCCCTTGTAATTTCCCTAATTATATTTACAATGTATAGTATATACGGTGGGTAACAACTTTTATGAATGAATGATGTGCGTCACGAATGTCGCAGATGTTGTTAGTTCTTTTTTGGTCTATACTAGTTCACTTCAAATAAATTATTTTTCCTTTGAAGTGAACATCAAATTTCAGTGACTGTGGATTTTTATCCATAAAGTATATCAAAGGCATTGGTGAACAATTGACTGTTTTTTTTTAAATATGTCTTTTTGCAAATAAACTAATATCTTTGTGATCTAGTTGTTTCAATCGGGCATCCCCGCTTTGTCAAATGCGGCGCTTTGCCAGTTGGTGAAGTCAATGGTAAAATGATGAGGTTACAAAATTTATTCTGAGCTTAAAACTTACGTCATCATAAACGTTCAACTTTTGCGAATTTAAGTAGGTCCAAAAATTTCATTTTATTGTATTTTAAGAAGCATTCAGATAAAATTTGTAAAATGAAATTAATAAACAAAGCAAAAAATGAAATTGAAAATATATCATGAAGAAAATAGTGAAAAAAGTTAGAAAAACATATCGGATATGCATGACGTAATGGGTTTTGTAAGTGGATCAAATCCGAATGTATAATCAATGCTTGCACCAGTTGTCGGTTTTTGAGTATGTGTGATTGTTGAATGAATGAATAGGATGGGTATTCGTTAATTGTTTTATTTGGTAAGTTGAACCGTATGAATAAGCGAAGTAGGTATCAGAATTCCTGCTTTATTCTCTATATGCTATTAGAGTTCCTAGAATGGCTTTGCTCACTTGACCGAAATTGCCTCCAAGTTGTGTCACCTCCCATTTCAATTTGGCATTTCGTGGTGTTTGGAACTGGAGACCTTGTATATTGGTATGGCACAGACTCATAAAGTTGCAACAACTTGAGGTAGGGGATTGCGCCTTTAAAGTTGTTATGCTCAATCTGCTTAGTTGCCCTTAGTACTGCCATTTCTCGCAAGACAAGAGCACGAGTCAGAAGGAAACCAAACCAAGACATAACATTTGGACGCTTTAGCCTTGCGGCTAGGTGCCTTGATTCGACAACAAGTTGTTGCAGCAAAATTTGTTATTTGTCATTGCTGGTCCTGTAGCTCAGTCGATAGAGCGTTGGATTCTGCGTGGTGAGAGCATGACAGCCTGGCTTCGAAGCGTGATGGGCACTTGATGTTTATGAGCCTCCTGACTTGTATGGTTGCAGTTGGTGGGAGGCTTTAGCCAGTCAAAGTCAGGGGGCCTGCCATGCACAGCTTTGTGTATGCTCTTAACTTCAGAATCTAAATTCTGCCATAGGCAAGAAATTGTGCGATCAGAACTCGGAAGGTAGAGAGCAGGGCCAACGCTACAAGCTTCACTTAGCGGGGGCTCTTTTCTTGTGAATGTGGATCCTTCCATTCAAAAGGTCTGGAAGAAATTAATAAGACAGATTTTAAATGGAAAAATGTCATGTATTTGCCAAACATTAATTTTATAGGTACCTACTACCAACATTTGATTTAATATAGGTAGTAGATATGAAATGGTTGAGCTACCCGCAATAAATTTATAAAAGTAAAAAAAAAATATTCCAACTTGTATCCCTCTACATCCAGGCTCACTGTCCCAGCTACCCCTTATGTCACCCTTGCTGAACAACACCCTTTCTTGAACCACCATGCCACAATTGTATCAAAATAAGCTATTGAGAATTGAGGAAATATAACACTGACCATAAAGTGATGTCATTTACTCAAGGAAACTACATAACAAATTATGAGGTTTACAACATGACTGACATATGGCTTCTTTTTCAGTAATATGCCATGGATCACCCAATTAGACCATGGTGCTGGCTGTTTTACACTCTTCTGTTGGCATCTTTGCCATCTTTTAGAGCAGGTAAGACTTAGGAGCTGTATCAGTTTCTACATGCTAGCCAAGTTAATTTTATGCGCAAATAATTGTGTTTTTCATTTTGTTTTCCTTTCCTGTAAAAATGTTTTCAAAAATAAATCTTCATTTTCATAAGGAAAATTATTCTGATGCTGTTCAATCTATTTCAATGGCTGATCCGCTCATGCTTCTGAAAGACTTTTTTATCCTTTTCCATAGTTATATCTCTGATTGTCATTCACAATCCTCCAATAACATGTGTGATGTCTTTCGTTTTGTTGGACAGGTGCAGCCATCACCAAGCTGACAGGACCTGAGCTGTTGGACGAGTGTGACAATGCCACCATCTCGTGCACGGCTCAGCCAGCCGATACTGAGCTCTGGTGGACCAAAGATGATGTCAATGTGTCACGGTCAAATCGTGTCACCTTCGTGCGCGAAACCAAGGTGGGCCTCGGGCTGCCAGGGTCCTAATGAGATCAACTTACTGGGACAATGTGTAATGCTAGAAGGCTTCAGGGAGGGTGTGGTCAACAAAATTTATATTGTTGCCATCACAATGGCTGCTCTAGTGATGGATATCATTTCTGTTGTAGCTTTGTTGGCTTACCAAGCTTCTTGTTGGAGGCGCCATATTATGGTGTTTTAGAATTTCAGTTATATCGAGATCGTGATGTGGAGGATTGGCTATAGATGTGACAGCTACTTGTCAGTGATGAGGCTGGACAATTATTAATTTTCAGTGACTTTCAGTGTGAAAAATCTGTTTTATAAATTGTATCAGCACTTGTTTACCTGGCTTCTCTTTTCAGATAGTTGGTGCCCTTGCCCCTTGCATTAAGTTACCTATGCATTTTTTACCAAGCTGTCATACCATATAAATGGTAGAATGTCGTTTTTTGACTGCTCCCTTCCTGCTGCTCACAGGACAAGTCTGTGGTGTCCCACCTGCAGCTGTGGTGTGTTCAACTCTCCGACCAGGGCAGCTATACGTGCCACGTGGCTAGCGGCGAACCGGGCACGACGACGCTGCGGGTCCGAGGTGAGAGCACGAGGTGCTCGTGCATACGTGGTGTCTTTCAGGTTTACCAATGGCCTGCTGTAATAGATAATGATAAATTGACTCTTTTTATCCAATTTTAGGGACAGCTCTGGCTCGATTACCGCGGGAGTTTTACATCGATGCGGAATAATTATCGTGACTCGAGGCAGGTTTTTAGTTACGGTGCGTTAAATACTAATCCCCTCTGTCGAGTATCTCCGTCTGACTCTGTCCGTGCTCCCGTCAGTGGGCCCGGAGCTGGCTACGAGCGGTAACGGCACAGCCCAGGTGGGAGGCTCGGCAGCGGTCAGCTGCTCGTTTCGCGGCAGTCCGACGCCGAACATCGTCTGGAGCGCCGGCAAACAGCCGGTCAAAAACAGCACCTCAAAGTACGTGTCTCTCTCCGGCTGACCGGGCGAGTGTCGGGTGACGCGTCACACGATAGCTCACTTCCCGGCCGTCTGGGCACAGTCCGCTATGCGCTGCATACCTCCAGCAGTGCTGCCCGCTCAGTTCTGCCGACCCCTGTTGACACCGTCGTCGGATATAGCGATCAGTCGCGTGCCACGTCAGCGCGTTGTCGGCAGTCTGGCGGACAGACTCGGGTCGCCGTTCCGCGGTGTCTAATGTCCCGCCTGATCTCACCACAGGTACACCATCACCGTTCGTAACGTCTCATCGACGGAGGTGGAGAGCCAGCTGACGGTCACCAACGTGTCTAACAAGGACGGCGGCCAGCTGACGTGCCAGGCCGGCAACGAGGCGGGCACCGCCGAGCATACCGTCCGAATCATAGTTCAGAGTGAGTGGGGCAGTCCGTGTCCTATCCGCAGGCCGAACCGATCACACGGTCCGAATCATAGTTCAGAGTGAGTGGGATCGCCCCCTCTCCGCACCCAGGCTTGTCCAAGCACTTGGCTGTTCGTAACATAGTTCAGAGTGAGTGCGGTCGTTCTCTTTTCTTCTCATTATGCGGGTCCGATTACAGCGTCTGTATCGTAGTTTAGAATCGGTGGTGTCTCATTGGGCAAACTGATCAAATGAATAGGTGGGGTCGCCTTTCGCCGTTCAAGCTGTTCAGATGAATGAGTGAATTTTGCACCTTCTCCGCTGGTCTGAGCGACCGCAGTTCTTAAAGATTAGAGCGATGTAGGCCGTCCCCGGCCAGTCGCCGGTCGTTTTTGTCGAGATAAAAATAGTTAACCATGAAATATTATCTCCTCTCCCGAGTTGTGATCCTTTGAGTGCACCGCACCCCGAGGCCCATTCTCACACCGATGACCGGTGAAATCGGATTGATATGATTTTCTTTATTTGATCTCACCGTAAAGAGGTGGTGGTGAGGTCGGTCGTCTCCGGGCAGTGAACCTCTCTGCCTCGGCGAAGGCCGGCTATGCTGCTGTCTTGCCCTACCCGTCCCTGACCCAGCAGCTGTCTGGCCGCTCCGGCAGGGGAGCCCGAGGTCACCATCACGAAGGCGGTCGCGGTGGGCAAGTCTCACATCTACGTCAAGTGGACGGTGGATGACGGCAACTCTCCTCTGACGGGCTACCGCCTGCAGTTCATGGCCGTCGGCTCTAACGAGTGGCTCTACTGGCCCACGGAGGTTGCGGTGAACGCCACCTCGGCTGTGCTGAGCGGCCTGGAGCCGAGCCGCGGCTACCAGGTGCGACTCACTGCCGAGAACGGAGTGGGCCGCAGCGAGACGGTGGAGGTCGGCCGCGACGGCCAGCTCATCACGCAGGACCGCGGTAAGAGGAACAGGATAGGAGGGAATGTGGGATAGATAGAGAGCAGAAGGGAGAGAGAGAGAGAGAGAGAGAGAGAGAGGGATGGAATGAAAAGCCCGAGTGGAGAGAGATGACATTTGGGCTTCGGAGTCATCGCTGAGGGGATGTTTGAACTTGTTCAGAGCTATCAGGAGCCATGAATTTGATTTAGTGCGTTTAATCTGAAAGGCTAAAAAGTTACGCCTGTTTTTTTTATTGCATGTTGTGGAACGCACCGGTCGTGTATTCCACGTATTGACTGGTCTGATGTACATTTTAGAGACAGGTACCCTACCTTACGTACCATTATACTTGCCACGTGTATCGCACCTGCCGCTCAACACTATCTCACGGGGTACCCCCTGTCGCTATCCTCCGCAGACCTCGAGTACAAGCCGACTATTTCGGTAAAGGCGGCCACCAGCGAGTCGCTGACACTCAGCTGGTCACTGCCGCCGCCCGAGGTGGCGCCCCACGTCCAGTCTTACCGACTGATGAGGGTCGACCGGCTGCAGGGCGAGGTCAAGGAGGTCAGTCTGTGGGCCCAATCGGCCCGGACGGTATTAGTACGTAGATGAGAGATGGTAACAATGGGCCAGCCTGTGGGCCCGACCAACTTGGTCATGGTGGGGAGGGGGCGATGGAACGGGAGAGGTACTATAGTTAGGTATTTCGCCGGTCCACTTGAATTTTACCAGTTTTTTTTTTGCGACCTTCGGTTGTTCAGCCATTACGCTCATGACTGACTGTTGATTATTGTTCCGACAGAGGACGGTGCTGCACCCGATTACGCTGTTCCTGTGGCCGGACCTGGCCGCCGGGCGCACCTACAACATCTCTGTGCGCGCCTGTAACGACCTGGTGAACGTGTGCGGCCCCTGGTCCGACGACGTCCAGGGTACCACCATGGTCGACCGTAAGTGGACAGACGCCGTCGCTCTGTGCTGTGTGTCCGGCGTCTCAATGTCCCGCCGAACTGCGCTCCCTGTGTCACGTTTCAATGTTCCAGCCAGTGTCCATCGTTCTAATTGTTTGACTGGTGCCCAGTGTCCACGACGTGCTTCCAGCTCCTAGCATGTGGCTACATGTTTTCACCCAATGTCGCGTTCCCAAACCCAGCCTCTGACTGAACTCTGCCCCGTGTCGGCAGGTCAGCTAAAGCCGCGTCAGGTGACGCTCCAGTGCCGGCTGGACGGAGAGCGGCTCAGCTCGGCCGTCCTATTCGTTTCCTGGCAGCCGCCGGCGAATGCTGACTCCTCACTCGAGGGCTATACGGTACGGGCAAAACCGCCGGCGTGCACAACTACGGTCACGTGTGACGGCATCTGGTGATAGTTCTTAGTGTCTTTCATTGTCTTTTGCCATGCAGGGAAAATATGCTGCTGTGACTGGCATCTCGTGGCAGCTCGGTCTGTCGATAAGAGACGGTCGTCCATGTCAATGAAAGATGTCTTTGAAATCTCGTGACATTACTCTGAACGTGTCTGTTGCTGACTCTGTCTCTCATGGTTGTCACCGGTATATGATGACCTATCTCAGCATCTGTCACTGACTCATCTGTCTCACTGCCAGGTTACTGTGACCGGCATCTCGGAGTACATCGGCGAGGACGGCCAGTCCCGCGATCAGATGAACTACGGTCCCGAGTCGCGCAAAGTTACCGGGCAGGCACTGTCGACAGAGTTCGTAGTCGACCCCAATACAAACTACACCGTTCGCGTGAGTCACCGCCAAACGTAATGCAACGTTCACATAAGTTAAAATAAGGTGTTTGAGTATCGCGTTATTGATCTCGTTGCCTTACTTCTGCGCGTAGTATCAAGACAGGTTATCTAAATACAAATAACCGGGTTGGTTTTGTAGTCATCCTCGATTTTGCGGCAGTCCTCAGTCCTCAATCCAGTTGTACAGTCCTCGATTGTAGTTATAAAACACCGGTTTTATGGTCGTTGGCGCCTACTTGGGTATTTTGGTACTACCGTTAGCGTTGGCGCTCACTAGTGAAGTGTCCCTCTGCACCGTCATCTTAGATGATATTCCCGTATCTTTCTCGCCCCTCGCGTCATAGTCTCGTGTGTTTCATACCTCCGTACGGCCGTTGCTTCCCTTGTACGAGCTCCTGTATTGTATTGTGTCCTTACACGCCGTACTCTTCAGGCATTGTTTTGCTCCGTTCGGCCCCCTGACGCCCTCCCGTCCCTCTCCTCTGCTCAGGTGTGCGTCGGTACGTCGGAGCCGGTGTGCACGGGTGGCGCGGTGGCCAGCTGCCAGGTGGGCGGCGGTCTGCCGGCCGCCCAGCACCTACAGACCTACAACTGGTGGCGCGTCAACCACTACGGCCGCTGGCTGCTGCTGGTGCAGGTGGACCGGGTGACCGAGCGCAGTGGGCCCATCTGCTGCTACAGGTGAGATCATAGGCGTCCGGGGAGCCTCACAGTGACACAGGTGAGACGGGACCGAGGGACGGAGCGCAGTGGGCCCATCTGCTGCTACAGGTGAGATGGCAGGCGCCCGAGGGACCCGTCTGCTGCTTCAGGTGAGATCGGGGCGCCCTGGGGAGCCTCACAGTGACACAGGTTAGAGGGGACCGGGTGACGGAGCGCAGCGGGCCCATCTGCTGCTACAGGAGAGGTAGGGGGCGCCCTGGGACGTATCCTTCCGCAGCGGGCCCATCTGCTGCTACTGGTGAGTTGGGAGGCGCCCGGGAAATCCTTCCGTTGATACGGGTTAGACGGGAGGCGCTCAGCGGCGCTGGGAGGTGCAAGCGGTGAAACCTTGAAATGGGAGGTGTCCGGCGGAGTGAGAGGTGGCACCAGACCGTGGTGTATACTGGTGTGAAGTTCAGAAGCTGGAGTAGCTGTTAAATTCCTGACGATTGGAGTAGGGCGCGTAAGTTCGAGATCGAACGCTATCAGCGACCGCTGTGAGATATCTCAGGGTATGTTGGTATATGGCCGCCATAAAGATTTATTGCTGCGGCGCCTGTGAACTCAAATCGTGATCACCCGTCTTAGCAAATATCTGTCTTCAGCAGCGGTGCTTGAACATCATTGGGTGTGCGATAAAATTTCAGTCACACAAACACATTTTACTCGGTGTTCAAACAACATAACAATGCATTTATCTTGCCTAGCCCATTGTATTGAGAGTAGCTTATGAAATTCACGATACACATATAAAAAGTTCCATGAATACGTAATCTGTCTTCTCTCTCGTTGTACATGTCACTCTCCATCCATGCGTATCACGGATCTGTTTGTAACCGTGCTCGGCTCTGCCGGCAGGATTGTGATGGTCCGTCTGGCCAACGGTCAGGAGCTGGAAGAGCTACCGCAGCCCGATGAGGTCCCTCTGCTTTCCTATGAGGAGGTCCAGGCGCGCGGAGAGGGCGCCTATCTGGCCGACGCGTTTGGAAGGTAAGTGGGCAGGGTGGTCGGGGGGGGGGGGGATCGGGGTATTGATAACTATATTTGGAGTAAGGCAGGGCAATGAGGGCGATATGCTGCTTCTGGGGTCCGATTGGACGATGACCTAATTGGCTCCTCATATGACAATGTTTCTTGGCTTATTTGACTCCTTCATTTCGAATTACCATAACTATGACCTCGACACAAATGGCGTATCGGAAGCGTCGCTGTATTGGACGCTGACGTGACCAGTAATCACTAATATAACCTTTGATTGTGTCCCTCCCACAGCGACTTCGATAAGACCCAGTACGTGACGCTGGGCGACGGCCAGACCCTGGAGACTGCCGCGTGCGGCCAGTGTCAGCAGCAGCCGGCGGATGGCGGCCGGCGCCGGCGGCACGGCCGGCTGCCGTGGCGGCGCAGCAGGCGTGAGGCGCCCACCGCGCCGCCGCCGCCGCCGCCGCCACACGACGGTCCCCTGATCAACGACGCCCGGTACACGGCCTTCGTCCAGCTGGTCGGTGAGTGGATCAGTGGCAGGCCGGGGACATATGTACTGTTGGCAGCGATGGTGAAGTGTCGGCACCGGCCGCTCACATGACTGAAACGGAGGTCGTGACCGATCGACTAACTTGAACTGCTCCGAGGGGCTAGTCTTGCGTAGTGTGTGCGCTACCTCTGTTTCACGAACTGTAAGGTTTCTTCCCATAAAAGAGATACGCTTTTCCCCGGTTTGGTCAGGATCCATCCAGCCAAACCATCCACCCAAATACACCACAGGCCTCCGACCAACGGATAACCTGGATTTTAAATCTTGCTCTATCCTGACGAATCCCGGCATAACTCGGCCGTCTGTTGCACCTGTTCCGCTCCTCTGACCTGCCCCCTGTCTACCCGGCAGTTCGTCGCGAGGACGGCGGCGTGGCGGTGGCCAGCACCAACTACCTGTCCCCGCTGACGCCGGCGCCGGCGCCGCAGCAGTACCAGCAGGTGCTGGGCACTGTGCTGGGCGTCGTCTGCGCGCTGGTCATCTGCATGCTGATACTGCTGGTTACGCTGTTCGCGCTGAAACGCTACGGCAAGGACGTGGTGGTGTCGAGAGCGCTCAGGTGAGGGGCAGAGTGTTGGGAGGTGCGTTTGTCGTGAGTTGGTGTGGCTAAAATTGCGAGTTTTCTAATATGATGACCTAACCAACAACATGATGTCAGTGTTGCACAGCAGTGCAGTTCTATCTTTGCCACACAGAACACGTTGGACATTATTAATTACCCACATGCACACTTACCGTAACTATGACGCCGCCTTCTGATGGGCGCCTATTACCAGCAGCTGATTACTTGGGCGCCAGATTGATGTGTTGGGGTTGTCAGTAGTGCCCCTATGGGGGGGGGGGGGGGTGTTAGGTAGCGCCCCTATGGGGGGGGGTTGTCAGTAGTGCCCCTATGGATACCAGACGTTACATTCTGTTTCCTCTGTAGATATGCTGGGCAGTCAGTGCCCTCATGGATACCCAACGTTACACGCTGCCTTCCTCAGGGATATGCTGGGCAGCGTGCGCGGGCAGCCTGTGTCGGGCTCAGCTCCCCTGCCGCCGATCGCGCGCCACGAGCTTGTCTCGGCCTACCAGGACCGGCACCGTGACTCGGACCTCGGCTTCCGGCGAGAGTTCGACTGTCTGCCACAGAGACTGCACGATCGTACCACGTACGCCTCGGAGGCGCCCGAAAACTACAAAAAGAATAGGTAGGCTGGTTGATGGTGTCGTGACGAAGGACCAATGAGTAGCGGGTGGGGATCAGTCATTGGGTGGAGTGGCTGGAGTTCAATGAGCTCATTTTTTGTCTCTTCCAACATTCAAGCTGATTGTCCTGAAATTTTTATCACTGTCACTAAATGAAGAAGGAGGAGCTGTGTTATTAACAGTGTGACAATGACTTGAAATACCTGTGTATCGGGTATTTCCAGGTATCCGGATATTCGCGCGTACGACCAGACGCGAGTGAAGCTGAGTCAAATCGACGGCGTGCAGAGCACTGAGTACATCAACGCCAACTTCGTCTGGGGCTACAAGGAGCGGAAAAAGTTCATCTGCGCCCAAGGTAGGGTAACCTGGCAGGCGGATGGTGCGATGGCATCGCGTGTTAGGGTATGGATATGTTTCAGCAGATGATTTGCGGCATAATTTTCTTTTCCTACATGCCGGGGTATGTCTTAAGCACAGCACGAGCCGGGCAGTAAAACTATGACCAAGAAACTGTCGGTGTCAAAATGCCATGTTATTTGTGTGGTTATTTGATAGGCCGGGCAGTAAACAAAAGTTTACTGCCCGGGTTTACTGCCCAGGGCAATGACCTCTAAACTATTGTTTATCGCATTAGCCCAGAGCCCAGAGGTATAATTGACAGGGAGTGTATAATTGACATCATTATTGCATAATATTTGCCTCGTAAAATTACAAAACTAACCTTTTTGGTAAACAATATCTGCTCCGCTCATCAAGGGTTTTGAAATATTTTGTACAAAAGTCTGTAGTCCTTTCCTCGAAACAAACATGTAAAATATGGAAAATATAATGTATTTCACGACGTTTAGCCATAGGGCATCAACAAAGTACGATTACATGAATAAAGGAAAGATTCTTGCAAGAGCACTGGAAAATTCACGTTTAATCACTAGGAATATTATACTTTCTTCTTGTTCTTATGTCGTGGCAAATCATTCATGTATTATGTTCCCTGCCGATATCAACTTGTTGTGCTATTCTGAGTTGATGTTTAAGACGCGATTCTTTTTGAAGTAAGGAGTTTTGATACATTTTCTTCTATAAATTTTCTTTAAAACTTTATCCACAGCATTACCGCAATCACTGTTATGAAATTATGCACAAAACAATCGCATAAAAGTGTCACCAAAACCTGTCGAAACTGCTTAACAGGTATGCGGCATGTAGGAAAAATCTTACTGACCTCAGCCGTACGAAATTATTGGAAACTCGGCTTGCAAAATTTGACCCCGGCCCTCGTGCTTCGCACTCGGGCCTACGTCGATTTTGCAAACCTCGTTTCCAAATAATTTCGTCGGCCCGGTCAGTAATATATATTCTTTTCATTTATTGACTACAAATACATTAATCACGCTGTCTCATCGACCATTGTGCCTGGTTAGTACATACATTCTCTTCGCTACATCGAAATCTCCTCGCTTATGCCCCGTTCACTAATACCGATCTGACCTGACCCTCCCTGACCTGACCTGACATCTCCTTCCCTGCTCGCGCCGTCGGACAGGTCCTCTGGAGGCCACCATTGACGACTTCTGGCGGATGGTGTGGGAGCACTGCTGCGAGCTGATGATCATGCTAACCAACCTGGAGGAGGTGGGGCGCACCAAGTGTGCCAAGTACTGGCCCGAGGAGGGCGAGACCACCTACGGCGCCATCACCGTCTCGCTGGCCGAGGAGAAACCCTACTCAGGTGCGCCGGACGCCCATAGAATCCAGCCATCGTTCTTCGTCAGTTATATAGTGCTTCATGGTTTTCTTGTTTTCTGTCTTTGGAATGTGAGGGAATTTATCAGGCCTGTAGGGCCGTTTATCGCTGTATTTGTCGAAGTATCTCAATCCTGAACGAGCGAGTGATCTGTGACGGAGACTACATTGAGCTGCTGTGTGCCCTGCGCCGTGCGCTGTACGTTGACCCATGCTCTGATGCCCCACGCCGTTACCCTTACCATTAACCTCGCTGATCTTTTTTTTTTTTTTGTCTGCGTTATTTCGCTCGCGGTACCCACCGCTGTTATATCTGCTGAGAGCGAGGCACATACTCTAACCTGTTTGATACCACTGCCGTCCACAGACTACATCCAGCGCGTGCTGAGCATCAGCCGTCCGCGCTCGGACGGCTCGGTGGAGACACGCCGCATCACCCACCTACACTACCTGGTGTGGAAGGACTTCATGGCGCCCGAGTACCCCACTGGCATCCTGCGCTTCATCAAACGCATCAACGAGATGTACTCGCTCGAGATGGGACCCATTCTGGTCCATTGTAGGTGAGTGGATAGGTCCGTGACTAAAGCAACTGCGAGACGACACGATAGGGCTGTAGAGGCTGAAGAAGCTTCACTCATGAGGTTAACGCAAATTGCTAGATCATTTTACATTGCTATATTTTTGTCAATTGTTATGGTGAGTTTTGATTGTGTTACGCCTATTTTGCATGTTGTCTGTCTACATTGCGGTGTATCCGAGTGGCATATTTATGATAAGCATATCACTTTGAAGAGTTTGCTATGTTTTCTACCGTGTTATCTCCGGTACGCCGATAGCCTCAATCACATCAATATCTAACGCCGCTCCCGTGTGTGGTCGCCCCCAGTGCCGGCGTGGGTCGGACGGGCACCCTGGTCGCCATCGACTCCCTGCTGCAGCAGATGGAGGAGGAAGGGGAGGTGACCATCTTCAACACCATCTGTGACCTGCGGCACCAGAGGAACTACCTGGTCCAGTCGCTGGTGAGGACGCAGACTGGCTGGGTGGGGCAGGGCGGACGGTGGGGTGGAGTGAGGGGGAAGCTTGGTTGGCTTACACATCAAGCCAAGGAAATGATCAGTTGCTGATGGTCACGGCGTGTAGTGCCTAAGATTCACTTTCATTCACTGTATAGCTATGGAACATTCTATGCATTTTTAGAAGCTGTCCATTTGCATGTTCGATGTGCTCAACGCGGTGACATCATATCCTTTGTCGTTTCCTCGCTGCGATGTCCGTGCCATCCGGCCCTTCCAGAGCTCTGTTGGAATTTGTCAGTTCTAGACCGTAATCTGGCCTTCATTGCCCGGATTCTTGGCTTTAGTGCAGTTCCGTCCCCACTGCGAGCGGGGAACAGGCGGCATTCCTTTCACGGGCCATCACCGGCCTTGCACATTAATTGCATCACGCAATTAGTCGCAGAACCCGGCTGGATCCGTGTCTTTCGTGCTGGGCTTCGTGTCGGCGCGGCCTTCATCGTGGCTTTTCACGACTGTCTTTGCCCACTGTTGTCTTTTATTTACCGCATTCAAATCAAATGGCCCGCTTTTCAGGGAAGGGAAGTATTTAAAATCCACCATCCCCTTTTTATGTTAATTCATGCAAAATGTCATGCAAATAAGTCCCTCTGATGTAACCCCAATAATGCCAAATACCAGAGGCCTAAGGCGGCCAGAGAGGTAGTTAGTCCAGCTCGGGTGTCAAAGTCGAGGGAAAGCTGGAACGGGATTTTAGAAACTGATGAAGGCTTCATACTGTCAAGTGTAAGTGTGGAAAATCGTTCCGTAGAGGAGGCGCAATTAGTCTAAGCTATATGATGCTAGCCTGATTCTTTGATTGGCTAGGAATTTGTATGACAATCTTTTGGTGCATGGTGCCTTATCTACGCAAAACGCTGTGGAAATGTACATTAGTATTTTTCCTCTCAAACGTGTGTCTTTGTGAGTTTGGCTGTAGAGGAGAAGACGTATTTCAGATGAATACGACGGGAATTTTGCATTATTTACGTGCGGCTAAGGATGAGTTTTCATTCAGATTTAAATGTCAGCTTATGCAAGTCCACATGACATGTCGGGCGTATCTGAGCGAGCCTCCTAACAGCACCATCTGTGCAGTTAACCGCATCTCTGTTGGATGTCGACGCCTGCTCGCCTCTCCCGTTACAGAAGCAGTACATCTTTGTGTACCGGGCGCTGATGGAGTACGCCCAGTTCGGCGACACGGAGATTCCGGCCGCCAAGCTGGCCGCCACCTACCGCTCGCTCTGCGGCAAAGAGCCTGAGCGGATGAGAACGCGACTCGAGGAGGAGTTCAGGGTGAGTCGGTGGGGAGACAGGGGCTAGGCTGTGTGGATCGAATGGATGGAGAGAAGACTAGAGCCTGTGGTGGTTTTTGGAGATGCAGTTGTTATGTGCCCGTTACTTGAAGCCGTTATCATTTGCTACATTTTCTGGGTCTCAGTCTGGTGGGTGAATGATAGATGGCTAGTTGATGCATTTGTGCCGCTTATGTGTATTGGTGACTTAAACAGTGTTGGGCAAATTTTCTTTCGGTACATGCTGTTCATTATTGTAATCATATGCCTGCTACCATCCCTTCTGACCCTCCCACCCCTCCGACAGCGGCTAGGCGAGGTGACGGAGGAGCGGAAGGCGTTCACGGTGGGCAGCAGTGACGAGAACAAGGAGAAGAACCGGCTCGACTACATCGTGCCCTACGACGTCAACCGGGTGATCCTGGCGCCGCTGCCCACACGGCCTCTGGACACGTACATCAACGCTTCCTTCATACAGGTAGGGTGGATGGATTGGCAGGTGGGCGGACGGACGGACGGACGGACGGACGGACGGACGGACGGACGGACGGACGGACGGACGGACGGACGGACGGACGGACGGACGGACGGACGGACGGACGGACGGACGGACGGACGGACGGACGGACGGACGGACGGACGGACGGACGGACGGACGGACGGACGGACGGACGGACGGACGGACGGACGGACGGACGGACGGACGGACGGACGGACGGACGGACGGACGGACGGACGGACGGACGGACGGACGGACGGACGGACGGACGGACGGACGGACGGACGGACGGACGGATATATTATGGATGGGTAGTATCCGGAGGGATGGGAAGCTCTCAACTAATTAGATAATTTATAGCAGTCGGAGTAAGTCAGTTCTAATTTGAAGGCCGACTTGTTTGATAAGCCCATTAATTGGTTGTGTCATACACCATTGCGAATCACTTGGGGTAATTGATTTACAACGGCTTTGTGTTCAACCTTGAGAAATATTTAGGATGCCCCATATGTTTTGGATCTTAACTGATTCAGGCTAGTTTACCATGTAATGTGTGTTGTTGGAAATCAGCTCGCTCAAATTTCTAAATCGTTTGCCTCGTGCGCTCCACTACCTCACTGAAACACAATCCGCCGTCTCTTCCACAGGGCTACGACATCTCCGAGACATACATCGTGACTCAGGAGCCCCTGGAGCGCACGCGGGCCGACTTCTGGCGGATGGTGCTCGACCTGGAGATCTCGTCAATCGTCATGCTCTCAGAGGTCAGTGTCGTGATATGGCTGGGTAGAGGACGGGACAATACAAGGCAGGGTGGTGTGAGGGAAACCGTTAGCTCAAGGTTTGTCCAACGGGGAAAGAGGCGGAATGGGTGGCTAGGGTATGCAAATATGGCCTGTTGTCTAGCGTGAAGTGGCATTTTCCTCTGATGCAATGTTTACCCTTATGGTAAGTCCTGCAGCTCAAATGCCACTTCAAACACGTGCCTGGCACCCAGCTATCTTTTTGTATTTCGTGAAAAAAATGAAATCGGGAGCTGAGTAGAGCGTCTGGCGCCTACCCAGACAGCTGTGTTCATCAGTTTTGCTTTGTTTTGCTAATTTTACGAACAAAGCCACTTGCATATTCAATCGTTGATTGTAAGGCATTGTCGGTACACTGCCAAACAAGCTTATTTCTTTTCATGTGCTACGAGCCATCGGTGAAATGCTACAGTTTAGACCAACCATGCCTTCATCAGCTTCTCTCATGACCGTAATAGGTAGGTATTCAACCGTGCTCACTGTATCTATGCCTGCCCTAGGACCCGGCGACGGCGACGGCGGCGCCTGTCGATATATCCGCGGCGGGCGACTCGGCTGACCCTGAGCAGCCGCCATCGGCCGGCACGCCCGCCTCCTCAGAGCCCTACTGGCCGGCGCTCGACGAGACCGTCACCTACGATCACATCACAGTCAAGTGTATGAGCGTCAAGGCGGGCCCGCCGGCAGCCCCCTACACGTGGAGGACCTTCTGTGTGTCCAGTGTAAAGGTGAGTTTGTGAGAGTGTTGGGAGGTGAGAGAACAAGACGTGCCGGGAGCTCAGTGTGAGTGTCGACTGTCGGGGAGGGGGGGGGGGCGGGGGAGCTATGGGAACCGGGCAGGTATCGGCCTGGCACGATGGATCTGCTTGATCAGGAATGACACTGCGCTGCCGCACTGATTTATGACCCGTTGATTTGCCACCGACGTTAAAGTCGGCTAACAATAGCATCTAAGACGTCATTTGCGGGACAATGGCACGCAGTGGAACGTAAACTAAAGTGCTGATTGTGAATTTGAGTTACTTGTCCTTGATAGGGTATATGTGAACAGTGAACACCTGCGACAACATCGGTTGACATGCGATTGGTTTCATGATCGATAAGTTGCAAGCAATTCGTGGAAGATCAAAATTGCGTGATAAAGCATCGGGGTAGCCCGTTTGAATGCACGATTCCGCTTAGTTTTGTTCAAATTGTCGCGCTTTTTTTACACAGCTGTGTTTGCGCTATTTTTGTCCACTCAGTAATCCGTCACTTCGGCGTTGAATTGCTGTGTACAATGAGCTGAGTGCAGTGCTCGAATTTTTGTGATTGGAAAATCCCAATAAGAACAGGATCTGTTGACAATCATTTGCACCACAGTTCAATCACTCTGGGACATGTATTTTCATTGTCAGAAAACTCAGTGTCAGAACACAAAGACAACATTGCCAGCTCCACCTGGTGGTCTGGCCGTCCTGTCTGACTATCTATCTGTCTCTATCTGACTGTCCCTGTGCCTTTGGCAGGGTAATGACTCGGTGACCACCAGTCAGCTGCACCTGGTCGGATGGCCGCCCTGTTTGTGTGACTGTATCTGAGTATCTCTCCGTCTTTGGCAGGGTAATGACTCGGTGACCACCAGTCAGCTGCACCTGGTCGGATGGCCGCCCTGTCTCTCTGTCTGTCTCTATCTGACTGTCTCTGTGTCTTTGGCAGGGTAACGACTCGGTGACCACCAGTCAGCTGCACCTGGTGGGCTGGTGGTCCTGTCTGTCTGTCTCTATCTGAGTGTCCCTGTGCCTTTGGCAGGGTAACGACTCGGTGACCACCAGTCAGCTGCACCTGGTGGGCTGGTGGTCCTGTCTGTCTGTCTCTATCTGAGTGTCCCTGTGCCTTTGGCAGGGTAATGACTCGGTGACCACCAGTCAGCTGCACCTGGTCGGATGGCCGCCCTGTCTGTCTGTATCTGACTGTATCTGTGCCTTTGGCAGGGTAATGACTCGGTGACCACCAGTCAGCTGCACCTGGTCGGATGGCCGCCCTGTTTGTCTGTCTGTATCTGTCTGTCCGTCTGTCTGTCTCTCTGACAGTATCTGTCTCTGCGGCAGGGTAACGACTCGGTGACCACCAGTCAGCTGCACCTGGTCGGATGGCCGCCGGCCGCCGCCGACACTCAGCAGACGGTCAAGGCTCTAATACAGCTCATCAACCGGCTGGATGAGGTGCAGGATGCCTGCCTCAACCCGGGACCCGTGGCCGTCCACTGCAAGTGAGTCCCAACTTTATACATCAGTCCACATGTGTGATCAGTCATGTGTGAGCGCCGGCTACGGTGATTGTCCACTGTAGATCAGTCACAGTATGCAGATTGCAGGTGGTGGGTAAGTCCATACTTCAGTGGCTTTCCTGCAGATTAGTCCACCAGTCACAGTTTTCGGAGTCCACAGGATGACGAGTGATTACAGATCCGATGGCTTTCTTCTGAGGAGGTGAATTTATGCTTATCACTATTCACAGCCAATCGTTGTCAGAATAAAACGGGTATCCGACACCCTTTTAAATCCTCCATCCCATTTACTTGAATTTCTGATCCCTGATAAGATAAGCATGGTTAGGTAGCTTGAAGACAGCGTCAAATTTCGCCGAATCGCCGCATTATGCGTCATTAACCAGCTGCAGGAACGGTCATCAATTGAGCTCGACGTCCTTGTTAATTTCGTAACGCCGCATACCTCACCTACCTAGGTCCCGATGAGCCATGCTCATCTCCCGGGACCCGTGTGGTGAGCTATGAGCGATGAGCACGGCTGTCGGCCGGACAGACCTGTCTGTTGGCACCGCACCATGGCGTCCTGGGACTGGTACGGCCCTCAGCCCCGGCTGTCTCCAGGGCCGGTGGGATCAGATCAGACCGTCTTGCCGCCGCCGCCGCCCGACCGCGAGGCCAGGCGGCGTTATAACCACCTCCCCGGGCTTATCTGCCTGTGCAGATCAGCTCACAGCTGCAGACTGGGCGTCATGGCCGGCGGAGGAGCGGCGGGGGCGCTAATCTCACACCTATCCCCACTTCCACTCCACCCTCCCCTCCGCTGGCGCTTCCCGTGCACAGTCGGCAGCGTGCCAACCGACCTGTTCTGGCCGGGCAGACCGGTCCCGGCGCCTGTCCCCATTGGAAACCTGTGTATGGCGCCGCTGAATCATCCCGCCACTCGGCGACCAGATGGGAAAGTTGCATTCGTTACTAACTCTGGCCGACGGCTGAACTATGATTTTAGGGCAAGGCTGTTCAATTCCTGTTCAATGGCTATCAAAATGATAAACGCTGGAAACTTATACTCAATAGTCACCAGTCTGCTTATCAAAATGAAGCTCACTGATAAGCTTTTTTATATAAGGGCGCAAAATGATATTTGCAGTCTTAAGACTCCAATTAACGAAATCTTAGCTCTTTATTTCTTTTTTTTTAATTCAGTAAAGCTATTTTATGCTGTTTCTCAGATTCTTCCCAATAAAATGCCTAAGCATTCAGCCCGCCAAGACGTGCATGCAAAGTTGTGTGGCGTGTCCATTTCGGCTGTTCATTTTTCACGGCCTTGACGCTCCCCTGATGTGACGGCTGACCGCTGACGGATGATTTATGAATACGATTAATGGAGTGGCGTGACCAAGGACCGATCACTACCGCAGTCCCTGTCTGGTCGAGATTACCTTGTGTCTGATCGCCGCTTCTGTGTGTAACTTCCTCGTAATGTCAGCGACTCGACGGCAGCATGGGATAGGGTGCTGTTTATGTTTTTAATGCGGACTGCGCGAGTCTATCCTCCCATCTCTTCCCATAGTGACAGGAGTCCTGACAGAAGTGTGGAGATGGCTCTGTGTGCGTTATGTCTGTGAATCTCAACACTTTTTATCTCTCTCATGCAGTGACGGCGGCTCGGGCAGCAGTGTGGTGGTGGCGCTGTCGGTATCATGGGAATTTGACCATCTATTCTTCCCATCTCCTGCAGTGACGGCGGCTCGGGCAGCAGTGTGGTGGTCGCCCTGGCTAACCTGGTGCACCAGTTCACCCGGGAGCGGCGCTGTGACGTGTTCCAGACGGTGCGCAAACTGCGCTCCCAGCGACAGGGCATGGTCCAGGAACTGGTGAGTACCACCAACGCTGCGGCACCCCACATCGGCGAGCCGATTAACTGCTGAGTGTCATTAAAACACAACGTTTTCAATATGACTACCACAGGCCAGTGCAACGTGAAGCGATTCGGTGCAGCATGTATTAGTATATTAGTCTGGGCTACTACAATGCAGCCCCGTTATATGGTATGTTGTGCAGCTACGTAATGCTGGTCGAGGCATGATACCGCTCCGCGCTTCGTTTATTCTTGGCTGTTCGCTCGCCGGTTCCTTTGTCCGCTCGTGCCTATCTGCCTCTGGCCCGCGGTCTACGGGGAATCGGGCCGCTCCCGCGGCGGCCAGCGCCATGGTCGATAATGGGTTTCGTCTGGCCCGACCGGCTATCGGCGGCCGGCAGACACGCGAAGGGTGAGCCGTGCCGGGCCGGAGCCCGCCCCTCGGATCTGGCCGTCCTTGGGGACACGAAAAGGCACCGACTTGACGGCCCGGGGGCAGTACATCGGCCCCCGAACTGCTTGCCGCCAACTGGTGATGGCGAAAGGTCGATACGCGACATGCAATTACAGCACGCCAAGACTCAGATTGGTATTTCTGTCATATTTGGAAAAGCGAACTACGATTTGGTTTTTGCAATATTACGTGTTTTGGGTTGATTGTTCTCGCATTTCCTTAGGCCTTAGCGTGCGTTACACGCTTCCTCAGACGCCACCAAAGGGATTGTCGTGTCCTTTTCATCGTTTGTTGTTTGCACTGAGATGTAAGCACGTTAACCCGCGCGGGGCTGGGGTCTCCAGCCGAACGCGCGGGGCTGGGGGGGGGGTAAATTTTACCCCCCCCCCCCCCCCCCGTTATCTCCCGAACTAATGGTCCGATTTGGAAAATGCAAACGCCAATCGAAAGCTCTCATCACGAACTACTAAAAACATGTACTTAATTTAAAGTTTGAGGTCAAGGTCAAGGTCAGGTCAAGGGTACAAATTGCAAGTTTCTACAGTATCGGCCTTGCACCGTAGTTGCCGAAGAATGGAGTCATGGACTGAGACTGATCGCCCAAAACGTGTTCTTAGGCTACCAAGACAATATTCGTTGCATACAATATCATTCAGAGGTCAAGGTCAAGGTCAGGTCAGGTCAGGTCAGGTCACCAAAAAACAAAATATAGAAAAGGGCATGTGCGACACATGTTTTATGGGTCATTTTACTCATAGAATTCAATAGGCACACTCAATAAGTGATATGGACCACCTCTGGATGAATTTCAGGTCGAGGTCAGGTCAAGGTCAGGTCAAGTGAGGTCAAATTTTGAAGTTGGTTGTTAAGGCCTAAAAAGATGTCTATCTGATGCAGTTTTTCACGGCGAATCGAATGGTGCTATTTTTGTTTCCGTAGGAGGTGTAGAACTTCCAAAAAAGTCATTTTTCAAAAAATTTGTGTGTCGTGACGTCATAAAATTTTGAATAACTCCCACATTTTTGAACCGATTCTTCTAAAATTTGGTATGTAGGTGCACATAGACCACTTCTCTGACATATGTTCCGTTTTTTTTCGATAGACTCAAAATTTTGGATTTTATAATGATTTTCCCAAAAAAGTCAGTTTTTTGAAAAAAAATTAGGCCAAAATCCAAAATTTTCAAAAAACCGAGATAGCCATTTGATAGACAAAGTAAAATTACGTATAACCTTTTTTGTTACGTCTTGATTCCTTTAAAAATGAAGATGTTAGCGGCGTTTGAACTTTTGCCGTTTTTGAGGCGAAAATGGCGAACATGACGTCACTAAAACGTCAATTTCTCAAAAATTTTCCGACGGATTTCGCTCAAATTTTCAGGGAACGTGTCAAATTGATGTAAGAAAAGGTACTGAAAGTTTGGCGGCGCTGCGCGCCGCCGTTTTTGAGATATCGCAAAAATTCGCGAGGGGGGGGGGTAAAATTTACCCCCCCCAGCCCCGCGCGGGTTAAATGTTTAGAGATTTGCAGAATTAATTATCCTTTCTCTGTAACAATCTGGACTGCTGGAATCTTAACGGTCAGTGAACTGTCAGTGTCATTAATATCGTTTATAATCCCACTTCATAACTTTTGAGAATACCAAACAGCAATGGCCTTTCATCTCAAATCACTGTTGACTTGCATGTGAATAAATTGTGCACGAATGGCATGCATTTGCGCACCGTGCAATGGATGCTGTCAATGCCGCCAAATGATGAAATTGACACCACCCATCATATACACGAATATGAGACATACTTGCATCGCCGAGGACCATGTGTTGCCTAAGTAGTGTTTTTGCTATTCAAATCCTTTGGTAACGTCTGTAGCGATGAGATGCTGATGAATATGCATTCTCGTCAGTAAGCTGCATGGGTTCCATGGGTTCCTTATCGGCGTTGGCTCCAGGCCTATTTGCACCAGATGTGGTGACTGACTTTCGGTCCGACACGTCTTGATCGAGTGCCCGAGACTGGACGCTGAGCGATCGCGATCTTTTGGATTGCGTGGCCCCCAACTCTCTTTGAGAACACTTCTCCGCGACGACTCCCCTTTTCTCGATTCCTCTCGCCTCTTTTCGTTCATCACGGCCTCCGGGCTTCAGGTGATTTTTAACCCCCGACTTTGAGGAAGATTGGTTGGTTATGGGCGCCATATAGCCTCGTTGCTGGTGCGCCCTAAAACACCAAATCATCATCATCGTCAGTAAGCTGATTATTCCTAACGTCAAAATATCATGGACGTAAACAGCTTCATAACAGTTACTGTTCACGGTATGCGTGTATCGTTAACCAGTAGCTCAGCATCGGCAGGTGCCAGGGGTGCGCTACCCATTGGACTTGTTTATGTTAAACGGCCTGCATTTAAGTGTGTTGATGGTAAGCCACATTTGTTCTCTCTTTTGGGTCTCATCTCGCGTTACAACTAATACTTTACCAGCATCGATGTTGGAATGAGTGTCGTGCACCACTATTCCGGTCATTTTGTGAATATTCTTTCCAATGAATTGTTTTTGCTTCAGGATTTGTCGGACTTTTGTGAATGTGCGACTGGATGTTGGTTTACGGCCAAATTCCAGCACTGCATTAAAAACAGTTTGGGCAACTTCAGTTCATGGAAGAAAACAATTAGCGGACTTGATTTCAAGGATTTCAAGGACCCTGTATAGGAAACCATGTCCGTCGACAGTGGAATTTTACCTAGGAGCCGACTGAGTTTCCTACACTGGCCCCTAAAACTGACCGTTAGCTGGTGTGTCGGGCACTGCGCCTCGCCTGTGTGTGGCCTTCTTCGAGCGCAGTCCTTTCACCGGGCCACAGCCAAATTATTGTCCGCGCTGACGGAACGTCACACCATTCCTAATACATTGCTTTCGGGCCAGATTCCGCCATTAGCCGCATTTGTTTTACACTTCTTTAAGTCGGAGCCGGGCTGGCTTAGATCCTTCCTGGCCCAGAGGTTACCTTGGCGTGCGGCGATCCCTGCACGCGACAGTGTATATTGCCGCATTATCAGGACGGTCGCCGTGGAGCGCTGTGTAAGGCGCGCCCGGGCTGCAGGGGAAATTTACGGCGAAGGCCGACCACTTCCAACTACGCCGCCGTTTTGGTGGGCTGATCGGTCCGGTCGGACCTGGCGGGGGCCGCGCGGGCCATCGGGGCCGGCGCCGGAGTCATTACCGCGCCGGCCCGCGCCGCGCTGCAGTGTCGGACGCGCTCCCATTCTTCAGCGGGTGAAATTCCGCCGGCCGGATCCCGGTCGATCCACGCACAGATTAGCCAACTGGGTGCCCGCCGCGGCGGCGCCATTCATACGGTGCGGTGACCGGTGGCACGGCCGGGTGCCGCGTGCCCCGCCACCCGCAGCACGCAGCAGACGTGCGAGGAGCACCCGCGCGGCGCCGACCCTAATCGCGGGCACAGAGACGGCCGACATTGGTTAACGCACACCCGGATATAGAGCGCTGACCTGTACTGGAGCACCATCTGAGACTGCTCAGAGCATCGGTGATATCGTTAATTGTGCTCCCGAGCCCCGTCTGTCGCGACTCTCTCTCTCTCTCTCTCTCTCTCTCTCTCTCTCTCTCTCTCTCTCTCTCTCTCTCTCTCTCTCTCTCTCTCTCTCTCTCTCTCTCTCTCTCTCTTTCTCTCTCTCTCTCTCTCTCTCTCTCTCTCTCTCTCTCTCTCTCTCTCTCTCTCTCTCTCTCTCTCTCTCTCTCTCTCTCTCTCTTTCTCTCTCCAGTCTCTCTGTCGCCTCTCCTTCCTCTTCTCCTGCCTTTCGACCGGAGTCATTTCTAGTCTGGAAGGTGCATGCATTGTAACTCATTGATTAGATGTTTTTGTTTGTGGTTCGAAGCTGAATAAGATGCGTTTCTGTGTGGTGTTGTGCGACCGTCTCCGCCCTCTTGCCTCGTTCGTCTTCCCCTACCTCAACTACGACCCCGACCCCGACTGTGACCCCGACCGTGACCGAGTGGCCTCGTGTGTTCGCCAGGCGCACTACGACCTGCTGTACCGCACCATGGTGGAATACTGCGCGCTCTCGGAGTCGTGCGGCAACGGCCACCCGTGAGTGGCGCGACTCGGCCCGTCAGCTTCTCAGCTAGTCAGCCGGTGCGCCGGCGCCGCCCGCGTCACTCCCGCCCCGCCCCCGCCCCCGCCCCCGCCCCCACGTCACACCCCGATTTTATAGATTTTGTATGCGGACTGCGCGGTTCGCTGCCGGACGCTCGCGCGTCACGCTTGTACTAGCTTTTCACGGCCCTCGAGCGACTTGCTCTGTCGGAGGACGGGCCCGCTGCGCCGGCCTCCGCACGCCATTGGTGATACTTGTCCGTGTCGTCTCACCTGTGAGAGAGCTGAGTGCTTCGCAGTTCTTGATGCGAGAAGTTTTGTATTGCGTTGGTACCCAGGTGGTTTTATGTTGTGCGTTGAGCCGTCTGAGTTGTGTGGCGCGCCTCTCAGATGGGCCGGTATCTACGTGAATGTGTTTAATGTATATATTGGCACACGACTCGGCGCGAGCGGAGGCGTGTCGCTGCGTCACGCACAACGCGCCAGCACGCGCCGCGATCGCTGGCGCAGCTGCTTCCAGGTGTATCGCCGGCCTTGCCCTTTCATTGCGCATTTAGGGTGATATCCTTCTGCTCATTGGTGTCTTTTGTATCGAGTGTGCCATACGCTGGATCCATGTGCGGCGGCGTGCACTGGGCCGCCGCGGGACGGACGTTCTGTGGACTTGCTCTCGGAGAGACAGAGTAGGCTCGTGTCGCTGCCGTCGACGGTGTTGCACAACTCGCCGGCACGAATTGCGCGATCCCGAGAGCTTTGTGACGTTTCTCATGCGTGTGGGTGCGCGTGTGCGCGTGAGAGCAAGCGAACGATGGAGTACCACGGCTGACGGGGGACGGCGAGCGCCGTCCTCTGGAGGACGCCGCTGGTAGCGCGTGCCGATCGGTCACACTGTACAAATGAGATCTGCTTTGTTCGGCCGCATCTCTGATATGAAATTCTCTCCGCCGCGCGCGCATTGTCGCAGTATGAAACTACATACACTGGAGTTCGTTGGAGTTCGAGAGCTGGTCTGTTCGTTAGGTTCGGTTCGGGTTGGAATGATTCTGAAGGTGTGGCGAGAGGGACGGCGCAGTTCATGGCACCGAGCGGTACTGTGAGCGCGTTGCGTGCGGCGGTGAGTCGATAGGATCGGTGCCGCAGTTCTGCAGACTGGTGTGACGGGTATCGATTGCCGCCGCCCGCGCCTCCTCATAACATAGGCACGGTGTCCGGCACGAGCAGTAGTTTATTGCTGCTACTCCCACCACCAGAGCGCGGCGAGTGCGGCCCCTCCGCCGCCGCCGCCGGCACACACACGCACACACACACGCACGTTATAAATATACAGCCGTCCGTGCTCGGTCGCCAGTCGGCCCGCCCAAACACCTGTGCTGCGACACATGTTTAAAAATATGTATTTATACACAACAACGGGCGCTGCGCCCCACGATGCGGCGGCGGCGGCGGCGCCAACAACTCAGTCTGTCTGTCCGTCCTCCCCTCCCGTCCCACTATCTGTCTGTACACGACTCACACGTCGGAGATGGCACTCATCCGTGGCTGCCCGCGGCCGGCGCCGCTGAAAGACGGCCGGCTCTCGGCCCCAGCTGCCTCCTCGGTTCCCGATCGGCGGCGCGGCGCCCCGACCCCGCACAGAGTAACGGCTCACAACAGGCAGTGGAGACACCTGCACTACTGACACGCTCGAAACGCGGCGACCGCCGGCGGCCTCCCGCCGGGGAGCGCACGCGCTGTCCCCGGACCGCGGCGGCCCCTCCGCACTCGCGTCACCTGGTAAAATCGTATAAAAAGCTGCTCGTGTGCGCCCGGCGGCGCCGGTCCGGTCGCCAGCAGCGGTATCAGCCGGCGGCTAGCTCATGCCGCTCGATGTGGACTGGGCGTCGGGATCGGCGGCTCGCGCGCGGATCGACACCACCGTATCGTGCACGGTCGGGAAGAAGCGCTCCTCGCCCAGTGGGCAGCTGCAGCAGGCCAGAATACGCAGCACCGTCTCTGCGGGCGGGGAGAGACGGAGGTCAGGTCGGAGCACAGAAAGACGTCGGGACCACATACCACATCAATCGCGATTGCGAGTGATGTCAATTGCCGTTAAGAATGAAGGTAATATTGAATTCATTACAAGTTTTATGGCTAGCTAACATAGCAATTAATCCAATGCTCAGAGAATGACTGAATTTCTCCAACAAACGGCACCTGTCTAACTCCTCAGAACTATTGCCAGTCTACATTCCCTATGAACCCTCTCGCCTCTTAACAACCGTCTCGCTAACTCACCGTTGCATCCGACCAGGTAGCACGACACGTCGATGGCCTCGTACTCCTTCAGGAGGCTGACGAGGCTGCGCGTCGAGGCGGTGTCCGTGAAGCCCACGCTCGTCATGTCGAAGATCAGGTGCGAGAACTGAAACAGAATAACACCGAGCTCGGTTAGAGTTTGAGGTGATATTTTTTGTCTTCGTAAGCGCTGACAGAGAAGTTACTTTGTTAAGATGAACGTTGACATGCGTTACTTTATTGTGGCATTAGCTACCAGAGGTGTCAGTTTTTCACGATAAACTCAAATTATGATAGGAATTTCAACCTTAACCAGAGACGAGCTGCTCTCGCGTTAGCAACAAACAAGAAAACGTTAATCACTGAGAGTGGCGTGTTTCCCCACTGTTTGTGGCCGCTGTTCGTGCCCCGTAATGTCGGTGTCGGCCCTAGCGTTCCGTTACTCACCATCATGTTGATCTTGACCTCCTGTCGCACCTGAGCCACGGCATCGGCGGCAGACTGTGAACGGTAAAGGTCGGGTCAGACGGGACGCGGTGAGGGCCGAGTCATACACGGCTCAGCGGGGTACGCCATTAGTTCAACACGGAGCGGCAATTCTCACTTGACAAGGCCCATGTCTCATGGTACACAGTTTTTGTCTCGTAACCCGTTCTGTGACATGTGATGTTTTCTCGCGACGAGAACAACAAGGATTTACAGCACTAATCCCCGAGATAAAGTAGACAGCAAATGAAGTGCCAACGGTACCTACATCTTTTCCGAAAATATCCCACCACCGACCACCACCACCACCACCACCAATACCATCACCAACACCAGTTGAAAGAAGAGCGGTGCAATACCTACTTACCGCGGCGTCCCTCGTCTACTTACAAGTGGCGGCGGTTTGGATTCAGAGTCCGAGTCGAAGCTGCCGTAATACTCCACTTTGCTCGGCGGGGTGAGCAGCTACACGGCAGATGGGTGGGTGTTAGTGCCGGTGAAGACAGAGGCCGTCACCACTGGGCCACCACCACAGCACCGTCACCAGACAGAGCTAATGCTACAGTCCACGCCGTAGGCGGCGGGACGGCTGCGGTTAGTATACGGGGTGAGACAGACGAGAGGCGGGGGCCGACCGGCCGACCGCAGAGAGGTCGGCCGGCCGGGTGAGCTAGGCGGCGGTGAGAGTATGCACACAGGTGAGAAGCGGTGCGACGTATAGAGCGACAGAGAGAGCGGGGAGGTGGCCGGGGCGGGGACTCACCTCGTGAGAGCCGGTCTTCTCGTCCGAGTTGTCGTACCCGCCGTTGGCAATACCCTCCTTCTGGGCGCGCTTCTGGGCCGACTCGGGCTTCTCCACGCTCGGGTCCAGCTTGGTCTCCTTGAAGAAGCCGCCGCCCGTCTTCTTCGATGACTCTTTCTAAAGGGGGCAGTGCAAGCTAGGTGTTACGGACAGTCGGGGTGCTGGCACAATTATCGCGAAAAGGCAAGCAGGATGCAGCAGACGTAGTCGCCGTCGGACACGCTATGAGACGAGACACAGCTATACGATTACCTTGCTATTAATAACACATCGTTGACTTCCACTGATCATATTGTCAGTTGATTTTGTTAGAAAAGTCATTGTGAACACCATGCTCTCCTTCCGATGCAGACTTTCCATCCAAGCTCCAGAAAGCAAGACTGACCTGCGGGTTGCGGCGAGCCTTTTTGAGCTTCAGCTGCTCCTTCATCGCTGCCGAGCGCGCCTGCGACTCGAGTTTGGCCACGAACGACTTGTACTGAATCGGGTCCAGCCCGGTGAGCTCGATCACCCGCTGACGGAAGTAGTCCCGGTTGCAGAAGTGCAGGGGTCCGCCGAACTGGAAGATCTTGACGTTGTCCTCCTCCTCGGCCTGGGAACGGGAGTCATGAGAGTTAGTCATCGTGTCGCAGACTCCTTCGACGATGTCGTTGAGCAAGCAAAAAATTAGCTGTTATCATGGTCCATGGACCCTGACAGCTGAATGTGTTGGAACATGTACCAAACGCATTAAGCATACATGTATTACCACTTGTATTGCCGCATGCCATGTATTACCACTTCGAATGAATTATTTATCTTCAATTCATTAATTACGTACCGCCTTGTACTTTTTGACGTCCAGGTAAATGTCGGTGCCGTCGATGTTTCCGAGCAGCGCCGTCTCGGGCTTCTGGTTACGCAGCAGCAGCACGACCACGGAGACGGCGACGCCGACGGCCAGCCCGATGTCGATGTCGAGGCCGACGACGGCGGCGAACGTGGTGAACCAGATGACGGCATCGGCGCGGGACGTGCGCCACACCTGCTTCAGGTCCGAGAACTGCATGAACATGCCCTTCAGCGAGACCACTATGATGGAGCTCAGCACGCACTGTGGAGCAGACAGATAGTGGAAGGTCAGAGGGGCCAAAGGGCGGCTGGGGGTCCTTCGGTGATCCACTGAGGTGACCCCTGACCTCTGACGTCACATAGGTGACAGAGCGACGCCATGTGAGCCCCAGCCCCAGGCTTGCCTGGTTTGACAGTTCAGTCACGTCAGGGGCCCGGTAGGCACATTGGTACAGTGCAGGGTGCAGGGGAGGGGAAACCGCTTTTGCGTAAACAAAGCACCACAGAATATTGACCGCTGTCTGGCAGTCGCGGCTTTCAACATTCATAAACACTGCTGACACATCGATCGTCGCTTAGACACTGCGCAGGATCTGCCATTGCGCGGTAGCTTTCCCGTGTTACTACCAACTTCAACTGTAGCTCCACACCGTCGGGGGACAGAGTACGCCCCCTCAGCGAGGCGGCATGTTCTTACATTGGGCAGCACTTGGAAGAGCGGTCCGAGCCAGAGCAGCACCACCAGCAGGATGGAGGAGGTGATGATGCCCGAGGCCTGCGTGCGACCGCCCACGTTCTCCATGATCAGAGAGCGGGACAGCGAGGCAGCCATCGGAGCGCACGCGAAGAACGACGAGGCGATGTTACCAACACCCTGCGAATGGGGAGAGAGAAACGGTCAAAGCTGGTCGTCAAATATAAACATGAAAGGGGCTGCCAGGTTATACCCTATTAGCTGTGAATATGTGTCCTTCATAGTCATGAAAGACTATCACCGATTCTGTGTGGAAATGTGCGCGGTATAATGTGACATTTGACGGTCGTTTTTTCAGGTCACGCTAAAACGTGGCAGGCAAGCACAACGCTTGAATAAATTAATATTGTGTGATAGCCAAATAAGGTTCGCAACCCTCTTCATATATGCCGCGATGTGAATACATAATTTTCCGTTCAGGGAACCTCCAGAAGCTGTTTCGTGACCGTCCATGTAAATACACAACAAAGCGCATCAATCTTTGCCCGTTTAGGAACACGGTCCGTAAATAATGACCAGGAATTTCGCTAGCATTCACTAGGATTGGTCAACGCTGCATATTTTCCTAGCTCAGCAAATCGATAAAGTATTTGAAGCTACCTAGCCTGTCGCATTGCCTGACGAAATATAGCGTGTCACTCAGGTGCGGTGATTGATGCCTGCAGTTCTTCCTCGTGCCAATGCCGGATGTGTGACCGGAGGCACCCGTATAGCTACATATACCCGATGAAGGTATAGTTCGCTCAGCGTGCGCCGCAAACTGAGTGTGTTCCACGTCACAGTCGACATCGGCGCAATTTACCTTCAGTTGTCGACTTTTGTGTCTGGTGGCTATATGTTTTGACATCGGTAGGTATAAGTCCGGGTGAGCCTTTGACGTATACCCTACCTACAGACGTTATGTAAGCGATTATCTGTTGATATTTACGGTATTACAGTTAAACGGGTATGGTAAGGAATACGTATTATAAAAATATAAATAACGTTAAAAATGTGTTCAAGATTGTTTGAATATGTTTATCCGTGCCAGAGTTCTGGTAATTGCCTTTGCATTGCTGAAAATATAAACATTATATTTCCCTATTATTAGCCAGTCGCCGGGGAACTTTCTATATTCCAAAGCTGGGCAAGGTCAACATAAGCATTCGCTCAGCATGTGAGGCTGTCGCAGGTCTATAATTTACCGGCACTACTGAAGACCGTGCGTGCAGACTCGGTTACGACCTTGGTTGACGGCTTTTGCGCCATTGTGAAAAATGCACAGCCGACTTTTGGTCGTCAGTAGACGGCTACCGTCAAAAGTCTGACATAAGAGGATGTCACATTCGAGGAAAGAAGAGCCGGCGACAGCCGCCGGTCCGGGCCTGTCTCCAAAAACGGCAGACGTGCCAGCCAGCGATCGGCCCACCCCGCCGAGGGCTGGTTAGCGTCCGATTGTCCGGGCTAGAGTCATTTTTGTGGGTCGAGGGCGAGGCTCACCTATCGTGCTACAATCCACACGCGAACTTGACTATTCGGTCTGCATTTAGTGGTGTGATTTGATCGGCTTGGTATGGCTTGGTATGGTTTGGTTAGCTTTGCTTTTGGCAGCGGGCCTCTGACATATGCTTTAACCCGGATCCAAGCATAAAACACCGATGTTTTGCATACTCTCACACATCGCTGACTTTCAAGTCCAAAAACAATCATGTAGCGCTTGCAAGTCCTCGCTGGCACTTGTGATAAGTCCTTTGCATTGAGGCAGTATTTTTTTTTACTCTTCACCGTCCTACTAAAAACCCATCAAGTCCTTTCTTCCCTCCCTTCGTATTCCCTGTAGGGTGAAACTTACGTAAGCGATGAGTTCCTGGTTGGCATCGACGACGTACTCGTGCTTCTTGGCGAACAGCTGCGCCATGGAGAGCGACACCGAGTAGGCGATGATGGCGATGATGACGGCGTCCATCAGGATGTTAGGGATCAGCGAGAAAATCGGGTTCGTCGGCTTGGGCAGTCTGGAAAGGGAGACGGGACTCCGTCAGTCACGGGGCGCGTGGTCGTTCACACGAGAGTGCTTGTTCAGCTTAGCCTACCGCTGTGACTTGCATGAGCGTGGGGCAGTGTTGAATGCATCTTCATGTCACCGAGTCATTCCCAATCTGGGCCAAGTGATCTCGGCGGGCTCGCTAACAGCGTACGGTGTGCAATCGTGCGGTTTTTCATCATTGTTTTTACCTGATAAGCATCACAATTAGCCAGTTACTTGTCTAATACGATGGGGAGCTAATTAAATAGATCGAGTTACAACATCAATAATTGAACGGCAATCAGAGCACGTCTTTTGTCGCATGAAGCGTGCGCGGTTGCATGGCATTTCTACCCCGTGCTTTACGGCGGATAGGTCATTGAGCTGCCAGAGGGGTCGCCACAAGTGCTTGAGAACTTTGTGACCGACTTTTCTCCTCTCGCAAGGCCACAGGTGGCCCATCCGTAAGTCCGAGCGGACCTAGATAGTTAGCGGACGGGACCGGACCGGTAAGGCTCGAGCCTGGTCCTGGAAAACCCCACACCCCTGACCACAAGCCTATCTCACTTGCCAGCTGATAGAATCTAAACGCGGGTAAATCGTAACCTAAGCTCTCCCCTATTCCACGCACACGTTCCGAGAGACGTTCACAGTACTCACCCGGTGGTGACGTTGCCGATGACCTGGACCTGGTAGTTGCCGTGGAGATCTCCGAAGTAAGACGCCACAGTGCCGATCACAACCACAATCAGCTCGATCGGGATCGGGAACTTGGTGCGCTTGGCGGCTTTCGGCTGTCGGGAAACACATGGCCGCCGTTAGTCAAAGTTTGTCAGCCGACCAAAGCCCGCCCGGGCACAGGGGACGAACCGGTTCCCAAAGACGGATGGACGAGAGAGTGGGAGAGGAAGAGAGAGTGGAGAGACAGTCTGCAGAGCTGGGAAAGCCCACTGGCCGGCGGGCCCGCCGTACCAGGAGCCGAAGAAAAAACTCGTTCTCGGGGCGGTGTGCAGCGTCATTAGAGTAACGGGGTCTCGGGCTGGACGGGGCCGCGCGTGACGGGGCGGTTCGGCACGGACCAGAGTGGACCAGAGTGGACCAGGGCCAGTCTGATCTGACCACAGTGGACCGGAGCCGAGGTCACACTCCTCTCTCCACTGTTAGCTACCGACACTCTCTGTCCCGTGACTTACCTTCAGGTACTCGTTGTTGAAGACCAGCACGGAGATGGCAGTGCCAGAGATGACCATGGCGGCGGGGTTGGCGCTGAACGCGTTCCTCAGAATGGCCACAAATGTCTGCCGGCAGACCGAACGCGGGTCACTCCAGAGAACTCACAGGTCACGCCATGGCACTCATAAAACCAAAGACTGGAACTCTGCCAGGTCAGTGAAGTCCAGTGTGAATGGAGATAAGTAATATATAGATAGTCCTTAGGGAAGATAAATATTTTCCAACGTATCCGGCAGCCCCAACGTTTTCGTCATTCACTCTTTCACAATAACCACAAACAGTTGTAAAAAGACTATCACATATCCACCCGCGATTCATTTATCTTATTTGGGCAATACGAAGATAGTCTTTTTCCTAGCATGTATGCTAATGTGGGCCAGTGAAGACTGCTTACATAATGTGATTGATGGGCACTTAACGTCCAAAATGAAGGACTTAATTAGAACGGAACTTAGTAAAAAGCGACGAAACCTTGGAATCCGGCTTTTAAAGTCTCATTATGTCACGGATGTACAGTTAATTGGCCTTTATAATATCATTGCCTTCCTCATTCTTTGTTTTCCAAGGACGATGCTAAACCGGTAAAACCACAGATCCACATTGACATCCACACTTGCGAGTTGCGGAGACTAGCTGACATCTCAACTGCCTTTTTATTAGCGATGATCCAATTCGGTTCACCGATTCCTGACTGGACAAAATTGCCCCGAAAGCAGAGCTCAGTTGGGCAAACTAGACTTTTGGAATCAAAATATGGAGGCATCAATAATTTGATTCTGGTGGGAGGAGCCATGACCAAATATGGGCATGGAATCAATTTTTTGATTCATTTGGGTACACTTTTGACTTCAAATGTATCGTTACGGTTGAAAAAAGGCCCATGACGGTGAGATTTTTCTTTAAAAAGGTAGAAAAATGTGGTAGGTTTCCAAAAAGTGTTACCTCAAAACTGAGAAATTGTCCCTTTGGCCTTGTGAATGGGAAAAAGACAGAGCCACTGTCCATCACGTAAAAGCTGTTTTGAGGAAATCACACTGTATGTTATTTTTGTATCATGAATAACATACTAAACAATCAGTATTTGTGTAAAATGGCAAAATGAAATTTTAAAACCCCTAATTATCATTGTTGTAGTGCTTTTATATTTATTATATGTTTTTTACCTGTTGCTTCAGTTTTTGTATTTTTGACATTTAAAAATTGTGAATTGTTATCAAATGTAGTGAAGGTTAAGTACAACAATGCTATAGTTATCTGTTGTGGCGCTGAGGATACCACTAAATGAGAATAATAGCAAGATAAATGATGTATTCCTGCAAGTCATTGTTACCTATCTCTTAACATTACCTGTGAATCAAAATAATGATTAGCCAGCTGATGGGGAATCAATATTATGATTATCTGTTTAAAGTGAATCAATTCCTTGATTGCCTTTCACTACATATATAATTCAAATTGTTATGATAGGAGCAATATTGTTTTGCTTAGGAGATAGCTCCAGCATTTCTGTTCAAGATCAGGCATGCTCCTTCTTGAAACACTCTCTTATTTTTATGTGATTGGTAAGTTAGAAATGGTCTGCATTTATGCCCAAATATGGTCATAAGGAATCAATCTTTTGATGCCTCCATATTTTGATTCCAAAGGTCTAGTTTGCCCAACTGAGCTAATCGAACGGAAGACCGGCGGCGGTTTTCGGGAAGGGCCATTCGTCACTGAGAAGTTTAATACCCGATAATCAGCAGCCCGACGATCTGGCAGCGCCCGTGGCTGGCGCTGAATAATTGGCGCGAAACAATGGCCGCCGCCGGCGCCCTCTGATTGGACGATAACCGTGACGTCATGACACCGGCCTTGCTCCGTCGAGGACGGCGAGGGTCCTGTAAGAGTCCCCCGGAGCGTGAGAAGGAGGATGCCACCGGGGGGACCAGCCACCAACCTTGATGAGCTTTCCGGGTCCGGTGTAGCGCGGCAGCGTCAGGCCGAACAGCGACTTGACCTGCGACATGAGCACGTGCACGGCGGCGCCGGTGGTGAAGCCCTTGACCAGCATGTCGGATAGGATGACGGTGAGTGCGCCGATCCGCAGCGCGAACATCACCAGCTGGGGACAGAACAACATCACAACACGTCAGGCATCGCCGCATCACACGGCTGACCACGGTCATAACATAACACCAATGCGTGATCAGCGAACACAAAGGTAGCACACACAGGGAACAAGACAGCTTCCGCCAGGTCAAGGTGTGATCAACAGAGTCGCGTGCATTGTCTGCTCACTGCCAGCACCGATCGAGCGTCTTCCGCCGCCCGCCGCCCGGCGCCAGCCTCGGCGCCGCGGAGATATCAACGCGGAGACTGCAACTCTGGACAAACAGAGTAGCACCAGCGGCCGCGCGGTGGGCAGGCGGCAGACAACTGGCAAACAAGGCGTGTTCTGCGGTAAACAATGGCCCGTCTGGCGGTGCCCAGCAGCGTGATGTTGCGTTCTGCAAGGGCAGTGTGCTGTATGTATAGGGGAGACGTGTTTCCGGACGTTCCGCAAGGGCAGTGTGCTGTATGTATAGGGGAGACGTACTTCCGGGACTGATTGGCTGCAGCGGTAGGACGAAAGGTCGGTCAAGCCCGTGCATCAGCCTAAGGTGTGGCCTTGAGTAGCACATTGCGATGCTGCTTCTTGGTAAAAAATAACTCAATATTGATTTAGAAAGCATTGCACACACTTCTTGAATAAAACATCTTTTCGTGCTCAAAGGAGTATAAAACTAATCAAATTGCGATTCTTTTCATTAGCGCTACCATTTGGGTCAGCCATAAACACGACACATAAATGTCCTGTCGTTATAACTGATGGCCCGACATTACTCATTAAAACAATGCTGCCATTCCGGAGCAGTGCATCGCCTATATTTGGTCGTCAAACGGATGGCTGCCGTCCTACGCGATCCTGTAGCGCGGTGCCTTGTGCAAGGTGGTCTGCGGCGGCCAACTGCCCGTTAATCCGTGCTGCGTCACGCATCGGTCGGCCCCGGACGGCCTTGGTCAGTCACTGACCGACCGCGGTATCTCGAGAAAGAGCGCAGCTGTTGCTGGGCTGACGCAGACAACACATCTCTGGTGGCAGACACGCGCGGTGACTTCTTCTTCAGTGCGAGTGGAAAAGTCGCTGCTAAACGGCGCCCGCCATAGCAATGAACATCTGACCCGCGTCGAGCAGCGCTGATCGCAGCGGTAGCACCGTGCAAACGGGACGTAATCTAACGGACATACACGTGCGGCGCACACTGGGCGGCACCGAGGCTAAATAGGGTCACGTGCCGCCGGTGGCAGCGTGAAATGTCAGATCCGATCTGCTGGCATAACTTGTATCCGACACAATCCGACACTGAACGAAACGGTGGCTGAATGGGGTGAGTGAGTCGTTTAAACGGGTTCCTAAAAAGATCCGCTTGTAGCGCGTGTAAACGTTGGACTAATGAGACAGCCGAGATCAGTGAGAGTGCACGCGTTTCAGTACGAGCGCGTGATCATCTTGTAGATGGCCTGAGCCGGATCTGTGCAGATCAGAGCAGCTGAGCGCTCGGGGGACGGGTAGGGATATCCGGCCGCGTGGCCCAGATCTGAGGGCGGCACCTGCCTGGTCAGTGCCGCCGCTGTCAGCGCCTTAGCGTCAGTGCAACGTCGGCCGACGGAGGCGCCCGGTCGGCGCTCGGAAGGCCACGGGCGTGGTCCGCGCTCGTCGGCGGCCTCGCGCGCTGCCAGACTGGACGCGCCGGGGCTTTGTTCGCGGCGGTCTGAGCAGGCCGGCCATCAGACCGCAGGCTGAGTCTCAGACAGACGCGGAGCCACTTCCTCGGTGGCTCGGTACGGCTGTTCAGGGTCACGTTTTCCAGTTGCCGCGGCTGGCCGCACCTCATGGACTGGCCGGCGTGCCTCTGCCAGCCGCCCGACCGCCGCGCGTGCATGTCCCTGAGCCGGCCACGCTGCAGGCTCTGCCAGCCGAGAGACGCCCACCGCGGGGAGAGAGGGAGGGGCATAGACGCCGAACAATGATTGCTCCCGGAATCCCGTCACCGCGGCCATAAAACCATCGGCCGATTGCTTGCAGCGGCGTGGTCCAGCCGGTTCGGCCACAGGTGGCCATCAACATATCCAGACAATACCAGTCATATCCAGAAGGTTTTGCGTCAAGCTAGGGTTGATCGGCGTAGAGACCGGCGAAGTTGATCGCGCGGTGATTGATCAGCCTCACTGATCACGCCACATGTGGTCACAAACCGCACATATGGTCAGATGCCGCAGACGCCAGTCGCCGCCACCGCCGGCCATTTGGCTTCCACGGACACCTGTGCTACCGCCGGCCCAGCTGAGCATGCCTTTACCAGCCGGTACCCTCAGCTGGTATAACAGCCGGGCAGGTCGTGTGACACCATTTTACCCGCGGGGCAGAGAGTGGCGACCGTCACTGTCGCCGTCAACCCACCGTACCAAATTGGGAGCGTTTCCGAGGTGCGATCGCTGGAGTCACATCACGTACGTGCGAGGGCCATTCTACCCGATCGGGCATCACGTATCGCGGTGTCCTATCACGTGACACTGGCGTTTTATCACGTGCCATAGGACGCTGTGTCACGTACCCATACGGGCGGATCACGCGCGGCTGTGACGTAAGGCCGTGGACACACTGAAACAACCCGGTCGTGCCCAACATATTGTGAATAAATCTTGGTCGTGAATAAAAACCGACTTTTCGCTCCCATCTACGTAAATATCTCTCTCTCTCTCTCTCTATCTCTCTTCTCCTTCTCTCTCTCTCTCTCTCTCTCTCTCTCTCTCTCTCTCTCTCTCTCTCTCTCTCTCTCTCTCTCTCTCTCTCTCTCTCTCTCTCTCTCTCTCTCTCTCACTCTCTCTCCCTCTCTCTCTCTCTCTCCCTCTCTCTCTCTCTCTCTCACTCACTCACTCAATCTCTCCCGGGGGTGAATGTGCTGCTCTGATCGTCGAGTATTAATCCCGTTAGAGAAAATTAACCATTGCCTCAGCCGCCCGAGGCCACAGCGTTTTGTGTGGACTCTAATTAGCTGGGCAGTGGGCTGAATGAATATCATGGCAAGCCTCGACCGTGATGACACAAATACCATTGAAGGCTTGCAACAACTGACAGTTTTAATTTATTGTGGGAGCGATATTATTAGGTATTTCATTAATGTGCCAAGCCGGGTAAAGTTGTGTGAACAGAAACTATTCCGTTTTGTCACAAAGTATATAGAACTGCTTAACGAAAAATTATGAATGATATTGATTCATAGATTTCGTTATAGTTCCTCTGCTAGTTCAACCGAAAAACATAAAACTGTCCAGCCTTTTCACTTATCTCTTTGTGAACAGAAAAAAAAATATAAAGAAAGCACGGGAACGGGAAATGAATACCACTTCAGCCTTTTATGATACGTAACTGTCTAAATCCCTACTGTTAACCAGAATCATACGTTTTAAATGAGTTTTGCTGAGGGGTGTGCTCGTTGAAGTGCTCGACACAGCTCATTGAAAGCAGCTGCCATCATTTTTCCGTTTCCAAAGTAAGATAGCGAATAATGGGGTTGGCCTCGGTGCCGATTGACACCGATGCATTTAGTCAGCTCAGCGGGGTGTCTGACAGCCCGTGACACGTCAGCGGACTCTGTCGTGTTGACCCTGACCTGGGTGCGTCAATGTCGCCGCCCGGTCCTGTAGGTGCGCGGTCAGGTGCGCCCCTGACACGCCTCCTGTTCAGAAACTGTCGGAACAGGGCTGCATCGTCCGCCCACTGCACTGGTCACGCGCCGGGCACAGACAGTGGCAGCGGACTGGACACGCCAGTCGTGCGTGACTGGCTGTCAGACAGCACGAGCTGCCGCTCCCCGCAGCCTCGGCCTTACGCTGCAGCTCGGCCGGGCAGCTCTACGACCACTGCTCTGTCTACCGTCTGATTGTCAATATATGCTCACAGCTCATGATCACAGTCTGGATCACTCGGCAGTGCAGCCCGGCCGTGAGTCTCGCTCAGTCTGCTGCTGTCGTCGGCTTAACTCTGCGCCGCGGGCCATCGCTCGCCGTCGGACCGTGCCATCGCCATCGGACACGGCGTCGGACATTGTGATTCTATCGGCGATGATCGGGGGACGGCGGCGGCAGGCACCGCACCCGGCTCGGCCCTCGGGTCGGCCCTATTCCCGCGCTTCGCAGCCAGACCGATAGCATCGCCTCGCAAGCGTTGACCTCATCCCTCTCTTGGAACGGTCTGCTGCCAGGACCGCTGCCGTGAATGCTAATCAGAGCCGGCGGTGGTTGCGGTGGCTGTGGTGGTTGTGGTGGCCGCGGTTGTTGCGGTGGTTGCGGCGGCAGCGGCGATAGAGTCAGTAAGGCTCCATCGCCAGCCATCGGTGCAGGCCCGTCCACTGTCCGTGGATAATTTTCGTGCCGCTCGAGGCCACAAACAGGCTGCTCTGATCTAGGTTACGTTCTGATTTCATTCCAGTCAGATAGTTATACCCGCTCTATTCTGTTCGACAGGTATGTGACTGACTCGAGAGTAGAAAATGCCGCTCTGTTATCATCGGAATCTTGCATCAGCGCAAGGGTTGATGACAGCCGACGTGGCAACCGACCGGTAAAAATCCGTGACCATCCTGAAACACGTGCGGTCCAGTCGGTCCCCCGCCGAAGACGGTCCGGTCCGGTCCCTGTGGGTCCGGTCCGGTCCGGTCCGGTCGGGCGCCGCGCGCGGCCCGCCGCGGAGCCAGTTCCTCCTGACCGGCCCCGTCCCGGTTCATTAGCTCGCCGTTCACCCAGAGCCGGCTGCCGTCGAGCTCGGAGCCGATGGCCCGCCGCCGGGTATACGGTGCCGGAGCCGATGGCCGGCCGCCGGGTATACGGTGCCGCTGCAGCCAGCCGTGTGACCGCTCACGTCCGCGTCTCTGTGTGTCTGTGAGTGCCCTTTGTGTGCTCCTGTCATGCACGTTCGCTCCGTGCCAAGGCTACTTCCCGCTGGTGCCAGGCGGCGCCTTTCACGCGACCCCGGCGGCGGCGCCGACGGCGGTCACCCTTCTCCTGACCGGTCGACCTGCGGAGGTCATTCCCCTGCCCCGGCCGGCCGCGCTCGGCACTCACCTCCACTATTCCGACAGCCATCGAGACGGTAGTCGCCACTAACACTGGATCGTAGAGTACTTGTTCAGTGCCGTTTGGAGCGTTGGGCTGTGGTTCAGAGTATTCCATTACCACTTTTCCGGTCATGATGCAGGTCACAGCGAACGTTCCTGAAGACAGAGACACAGAGAGAAGAAGAGTCAGACGCGGAACAGATACGTCACCTCACGTCATAGGCGGCGGCGGAATCTGCGGCACGCTCGGCGCCGCGCCGCGTCACGTCGCCGGCGCGCCGAGATCGCCGACATCGCGACACCGGCGCCGGCATCTGCGCGTCAGCGGCGCGGCGGCGGCGGCGCGTCGCCGTGTGCCGACGGAACAATTACCAAACAGGACCTTCGGCAGCGGCCAGAAGCGGGCCACGGTGGCGCCGGCCTGCCGCCTGATGTAACGAGCGCGAGAGAGGCAGAGGGAGAGAGAGGGGTCAGCCGCGCCGGAGCAGGCACGAACGGTCACGGTCTGACCGACGAAACGGATCCGGATTTGACGGTGATGTGAGCATCACAATGTGATCCGGTTAATTTAGCAGTCGTGTTTTCCGTCTCAGGACGATTGTGTTTTGTGGTTCTGTCTTTCCACGTTTCTCTTGTGGACCGTGTTATTTTTGACTAGTTACGGTGGGACTCTGATGTTATCACTGAGGTGTAAATGAGGGATTATTTATGGTGTCTCGCCTGGTAAGCGGGGAGGTTGGCTGTTCGGTTTAGAGATCGACACTCGATAACAGAGCCGCTCTGCGCAGCGGCCAGCAGGCCCAGCGTTTTAGCGGTAGTCGCAGAGGTCCTGAGGAGTGAGGAACCGTCTCCGGTAGCTCTTAATTCCCACACCCGGCCGCCCGTGTGAATTTCCCAACTCACCGACAGACACGTGGCGAGAGGTTCCGAAGATGACGTACAGAAGACATTGGAAGAAGGCCATGTAGATTCCGTGGATGGGCGGGATGCGAGCCAGCAGCGCGTACGCCATTCCTGCAAGACAAAGAGAGAGAGGGCGGGAGGGCGGTCAGAGCGGGAGGAGCGGCGCTGGCTGGCCGCCGGAGAAAGCCTCGGTGTGGTCTCGGTGCCGGGCGGTGCCGGCCTCCTGGCGACCTCGTCCCGACCGCGGCCGACTCTCCGGGACTGCAGCCGAGCCATCACGTGACCGGCCACTGATCCGCCGCGCCGAGTCACGTGGCCACGGCATCCGCACCGGTCGGTTTTTGCTGCCGTTCGCCGGAATCGCACCGCTGCGCCGCGCCGGTCCGAGGCATCCTCGACCTCCAGGAAGCATACGGCGCGCGGTAGCCTCTGTTCAATTAGCACCATAGCGCGCTCGACCGGCCGGCGCCGCCCTGACCTGGCCTGTCATTAATAGCCCACCTGGCGCCAGACTGACCCCTCGGTGGCGCCACGCTGACCTGCGCTGGCGCCACGCTAACCGAGGCTGGCGCCAAAGAGCACCGCAGGCCCGAGCCCAGACGGGACTAACAGCCGCCCCGAGGGGGCTGAGATCGGAGCGACTCGAGCGCTGTGTTCAGCACGTTCAAGGGCGTGTGAGGTCAGCTAGTTTAGCTGTCATTATCGATCGAATTTAATTATGCGTAAACGTCTTCCGATAAACGCGATAGAGGCGTAGGAACGATAAGCGTTTTCCTCGAATGGTGTGTGATTACTATTTTGAAAGCCGCATGAAAACAAGCCGTGTATTAGGTAGTGATAAACATTAATTAAACGTTGCCAAAGTGTGTCCTTTGATAACCTCTGGTTAACTCTCTTCCGTTCACAGATGCGGAAAGTACATCGAACCTTGTCATCACGTTTATAAATTTTGATTTCAATTGAACAACAGAATCAGGCTGTTATCCTTGTTTTGGCTCAATAGTTCACAGCAAAAACTTATGTTGTTCCGTTATCCAGAATTATAAGTAAGTTTAACATACAAAAAAACTTAACAGTGCTTGAAGTTTGATAGCAAAGACGATCGCAAGTTTTGCAACATTCACCACAATACCGGCACACAAAGAATCGGGAAGGGTTGGCCTGGCCTGGCCGGTCGACCTTGCTTTCTAGCGGCTGTTTTCACTGAGCGGCTTGTCGCCCCCCCCCCCCACTTTCGACCCCCCCCCCCCGCTGGGGGACCGGCGGCCAATATCGATGGCCTCTCGGACCGCAGATAAAGCCGCTATTAAGCCGCGCTGCTGGCGACGGTTTCCATTAGCGGCCGTGGCCCGGAGCGCGGGTCCAGTTTGTTGTGCCGATACGTGGTCCGACACCGAGCTCCGCTGGCCAGGCCGGCGGCTCGGCAGCCAGTCACTGCACCGGCTCACCGACGGCACAGCTAGCCTTTCTCCGCGGAGGCCGGAGAGCTTTTGAAACGTGGCCACCGGAGGCCGAGCGATGGCGGAGAGGCCGCGGAGGTCGTCTCACGGGTAGCCGCGATGGCGGCCGCCGGCGGCACAGGCAGCGCCGGTAGCTCCACGGACGAGACAGCTATCGGCTTGACCGTAGTGGTGGCGGCAATGGCTAGATAAGGCACCAATAAGCCGACGTAGTGGCTTCAAAACAAACCACCTCTTGGCGCCGACCAAACGACGCTATAGCACTTCGATTGGCGCAGCAGACACAACACGCGGCGCCGATCGGACAAAAACAAGGCGTCTGGTGAACGGGGAACACGACAGAAGCGCCGTGTAGAGAGTGGTGGGAACTCACTTTATTCACACCAACAAGTCGTCGGACCAGGGTGCCCGGACTAAATCTATCTCATCACTGGCGCCAGCTTTCCTTTGAGCTGACTCATCGGTGCCAGCGCTGGCGACAGCATCTCTACAACGACGTGACCTCACTGCGATCGACGCAGCAGACGGCGACATCGTCGCGGTGTTATGGACCCGGCGCCCCTCTCTTCACACGCACAGGGGCGGGTGCGGGCCGAGCGCAGACAATAATGGCCCGATTGGCGCCGAGATACTGAGAAACGGGCCGGTCGGTCGCCGGAGCTCTGATGCAATGCCACACTCAAACGGCTACGAACACTTAACGCGTGCGTCATTCACTGTAGACTATTGTTTCAGCTATTGCAGCAAGCTAAAGCTTTATTTCAAATGCAAGTACTGATGTAAAAACCTGCTGAATAACTTCCAAGAGTGGCCTTGCTCTAATTTCCTTCTCTAAGCATCCTTATTTTGACCAAGCGTTGATATTACCGGAGCGCTACACCGCGGCAGGCACAATAGATTGGTCCGTTTAAAATTTAGCAACCGCTCAGAGATGACGAGGCTTTGAAAACAGAAAGAAAGCAGAGAGAGAGAGAGAGAGAGAGAGAGAGAGAGAGAGAGAGAGAGAGAGAGAGAGAGGGGGAGAGAGAGAGAGAGAGGGAGAGAGAGAGGGAGAGAGAGAAAGAGAGAGAGAGAGAGGGAGAGAGAGAGAGAGAGAGAGAGAGAGAGAGAGAGAGAGAGAGAGAGAGAGCCGCAGAATCGGTGACTCACCTTGCGGTACGTGCATGATGGCGACGGTGACTCCGGCGATGATGTCTCCGAAGAGGTCATTCTTGATGCTGTAGGCGGGCAGCCAGGCGAGGATGGGCAGGTAGCGGGTGAGTGTGTTGGCCACGCAGTCGCCGTTGGGGGCGCAGTTGTCACGGAAATGCTCGGCCACCAGCTCACTGTTGGCTGTGGGGAGAAACGTTGGGTTAGACAAAGCGAAGCAAAACTTAATGCGACAAACTTATTATAAATCGCCATGGATGCCTATTCTGAGTATGTTCACGCATTTTCCTTACAGCGGTTAAGAAGGCTTTTGTCCATATAAGACCAGCAAACCATTTATGACATTAAAAAGTCAAAGTGTACCGTCAACGGAGGGGTTAGGTATCTACCAGTATTATATAACAAAACATGTTACATAACACGAGAAGTGTGATAACTAGACGAACACAAACATGAACATCCTGTTGCGAATCCAGCGATACTATGCATGAGTACCCGACACACTGGTGTAAATCCGTGTCAAAATAGTCGTGTCAAGTGATGTCTGATTATTGCATCATCCATAATTCAACGCCGTATGAACATATCAGATTCCAAGTGCACATTTTTCACCACTTTTAGCACATATGAAATTAGGAAGCAGGATAGGGGAGAGTGGGGCTATTTGTTACAGGGGTAAATTGTTACAAAGCAAATATCATTGAAGTTAGTTCATTGAATAGGTTGGCCGCAGTGCAGAAAACCAAAAAGTGTAACGCATAGCCCCACTCTCCCCTATTGGCGCGATATCAAGAGCATTTCCAAAGATATTTGCTTTTGTAACAACTTACCCCTGTAACGAATAGCCCCACCCTCCCCTATGCGGGCCGTAGTCACTGGATATCGCAGCTGACTCAACAGTGTATCGGGTGACTGCATACGGGGCTCAATGTCCCACTCTGCAAACAGCGATAGTGGGGAAACGAGCTATTAGCCGCCGGGCGCGCTCATTCGGTCGCTGATGAAACCCGAAACGGCCCTCGCCGGTACCGCCGAAATGTCTGCCCGCCGACCGGGTGACATTTCGGTGCTGACAAACTGACTCGCTCGGCTCCATCGGTAGCTTCGTTGACCTCTCACGGAGAATAGGGGCACTGGGTATGCAGTTCCTTTGTCGCCCGACTTTCTCTAAGCAAACTGCTATCTAAAGGACCATGGCCTGCCTGGGCTATGGAGCTTATCCTCCTTGTTCTGCATCCAGGCGATTAATTATGCACAACAACCACGTACGGGCAGCGTGACTGCTGGCAAGACGTGGCTGCTAACTCCACTAGAGACGCTGCGTCGGCCGCTCACGGCACTCGAGGAGTGTCAGCCGTCAGAGTGTCAGCCGGCCCGACCGGCCCCGACCGCTCCGACCGCGGCTGACCGGTCGCTCCGACCGTGACGACCCGGTCGGGAGAGCCAGAGACATCCCCGAATGGTTATCGAGCCCACACATGGAGGCCGCAGCGGCGCAGCAGGACCATCGGCGAGACCGGTCCGTGGTGAGAGGGTATCCGGGACGCCGCGCAGATGATGGGTGCCTAAGCATACACGCTGAGCCGGCTCTGAGGTTGTCCGGTGCCCATCGGACGCCCTTGTTCGGCCTTGGTGCCTTCACGTCGACATGGGTGTAAAAACGTCGGGTCAGCGCCACTGGCTCACACCACGCAGCGGTGTAAAAAGCTGCGGAGATGGTACCGGCCGGTACATCTCACGAGAGGAACCGAGCCGCCGCTGGGGGCAGCGTCCTCGGGATGGATCGGCGCGGGCAGAACATCCTCATTCTAGAACAAACGGGTCTCGACAGAAAACAAGTGGCCGTTACATTGCCTAAGACGAGCGGAAACGAGAGAATATCCCACTTCTGTTGATTTTGGAAAGTACCAGAATTTTGCGGTACCACTTACATGACTGTCTTAGGATCTAGCCTCCGTGAAAGTTACCATGGTTTCAACGTGTAATCTCTGTTATGTAAGCCGAAGAGCATGATTCACTCGTCCCCGTATAAGGAAAAATTCAGTAGAATTTCAACCGGACAGGCCAGTTGATCCTGCAGCCCGGCAAGCCAGATATTCACTGGAGATTCTTCCAGCTTAAAACATGCCGCGCTGTACTGACCTGATAAGCCCAGCGCTATTGGACGGAATAGACGCTTGAACCACCGGGGTCGCACTGCAACGTCCTCGACTTTAGATGATCGAAAATCGGCCCACAGCACGGCTGAACCTCATAAAGCAGGCTTTAAGAAAACGACTTCCCTGGGAACATCACAGCCACCGAAAGGTCAGCGTGGATCAAACGAAAGTCACTGCCGGAACCCTGAGAGGCCACTCATGCTAGGATCAGAAGAAAGTCACTGTCGAAGTGACCGTTTAATCATGGCCGCGACTGAGCATCCGTTACGGCGCCGTGGGGCGATACGGCCGCTCTGAGCCGCGGTGAAGGGCTTAAAGGGACCCTCCCACCTTAACATTAGTTTTGAGTTGAGATAGCCAAGTTTGCGGCCAGGCTCAGAAACCACCATTTATCCTGGTCGCAACCCCCGCAGCTTTATGGTGTTCAAGAAATTTCTTCCCTTTACCTGCAGGGTGGGACCAGCGTGGTCCCTATCTCTTAACCATTACGGGAATCTGATGACGTCATCAGGCTTTCGAACGTCCGTTAAATGTTTGACTAAAACGTTTTGTAGCACGCGGTGGTATATGCTGCTTTGCGCGCAACAAATGCCGCACTTTCAAATAAAGTCGCTAGGAACAGCGGAGATCCCAAAAAGTAAACAAAAGTAAAAGTCTAATATCTTGAAAACCGGTGAATATTTTTCGATGAAATTTGGTAGATATTCGTTTTTGCTCTTTCTGAACCGAGCGACATCACTTTCATGCCAATTCATTAACTTTTTTGAAGGTGGGAGGGTCCCTTTAATCGGCCGACCACTCAGAAGATCACCGTCGGCCGGCTAGCGCGATTTTCCATCGTCGCGGCCGTCGGCGCCGCCGGGCGAGAGGCCGCCGAGGTCGGCCGGTCGGCGGCGCGAGGTGCCGCCGCGGGCCTGGCACCGCGTCACTGACGTCACGAACATCACCAGCGTCACGGACGTCACCCTGCAGCCGTCACGGCCGGCCGGCGCAAACATGTGTGCCGTGAGAGGCGCGCCGGTCCGTGTCAGAAGTGCGGTCCGACACCGGATAAGACGTGCTCAGGGTCTCTTCTGTCGTTATCACGGCCGAATGGCATGGCGCTTCCCGGTGTCTCCGAACGGATTGAGGTGAGACTCCAATAATCTCGCCTTTTACGAATGATGTTTCAGTAATCCAGGATAAGTCAGGAGTGTATTACATAAACCAGGAGTGATTTCCTAACGGACTATTGATTTCGATGAAAAACACCACAGAGCTGGTATCCAGTGAACATTTATCGACAGCATTCGATAGTCATCGAAATTACTCGCTACTGTGCCGTTGACTCAATCTTCGAGAAAGTTAAAGCATCGCATGACATGAAGAGATAACCATTAAAAGCCCGTAAGGACAGCTGGCAATGCTACTGAGAAGCCGCCATCAGTCGGGGTCTGGCCGGTCTTGGGCTACCGGTATAATCCGGTGCTCGGCTCGGCTCAGCCTTCCACCGGGCCGGCGGCCATGGGCCCGCTGCTGTGCCGAAACGCCGAGCTAAATCGCCCTCTGCGGCTCGGACCTCGCGGCCGGCGCAACTGATTGGGTGGCTGTGTAACTAGCAATCACATCGGCTACATACTAATCAGGGAAATTTCGTCATATGCCGCGACTGTCATCAGCTAACGGCCTCCACTTTTGAACCCGGGAGCAGTTTCAGTCTTTGCCGGCACAATGTTGGCGCAGAACAATCATCATATATTTGCACGGTCCAAGCAGACGGCGTCAAAGGGTGGTGTGACCGAACCATGAGCCAGCGCCAGTGATTTCGTAGAAGTTCAATAGAGCTCACACATGTTGCAGCCACTGTGCGCGCTGACATTGACATTTGTGGCGCGACGGCGGCGGGCGTGGGCGGAACCGAGTCGGGTCGGACGGCATTGATCGCGCCGGGCCGGGGCCGGGGCCGGGGTCGGGTGCGGGCCGAGACAGGTGGGATGAGGACAGAGGACGGGCTGAGTAGGTGGGGACAGCACCTGTAACCACAGTGGTGCGGCGGCTGCTCCTGTCGCCGCCGTAAATGCCTCAGGTGCGCCAGGGTTGGAGCAACAGCTGCTGCTGGCCAGATGTTTACGCCGAAAATGGAATCGGTCGGAGAGAAGACAAGTAACCTCTATAAAGCCTAAAAGTATTTGGCTCTTCCTTTTCACGGCATGGAAAACCAGACGGTTGTGGCAGTATAGTGCTCGATTGCTCATCGAAAAGAAAGTTTTCGTGGGATTTGTGGACACAAAAACATGTCTGCGTACAAAAGCATGCCCTGCGTATCAGGCATCAACAATAATTCGAAATGAGAATGGGCATGGAAAATAAAATTAACCCGCGCACCGACGGGGGTCTGCGCCAACTTTGTTCCGACGGGGGGGGGGGCGGATAACCGCCCCCCCCTGAGATCTCGAGAACGAAGCAAGATAGCGACAAGCGGTAAACGGCATCGGATACGCACGGTCAAGATCTACAATTTTTACTAAGGTCATTTTCAGGTCAGGTCAAAGATGACGTCACAGGGGTCGAAAAATGCAAAATGGCGGCGCTAGATATGGAGAGAGTTTTTCTCGAATAACTTTCGAATTAGTCAAGATAGGAGCAAACTAAGGGCATCATCGTGATCCTCTCGTCAATCCGCATCGAATGATATATATGTTGACCTCGAAAGGTCAAGGTCAAAGGTTGACCTCAGGTCACGTGACCTCGAGGTCATCATGTATATCATTCGATGCGTCTTGACGAGCTGAACACAATGAGACCATCCACGCGGCTGTATCTTGTTCCTGTACGGAGTTATTGGCCAAAAACCTTTGGTGACCTTTGATGACGTCACATGACCTCACAGCTGCTCAACAGCAAAACAGACCTCAAGGTAGTGAAGGTTGATCGTATATGAAGTCATGTATGGTATATGGGGCCATTCCGACCCGTTTTAGTGGTAAAAATAGGGAGTTGATTTTTCCCCCATTGACTTATAATGGGGAGGTCGCGAAATTGACCTGACCTTAGGTCACCGATATCAAAATTCCGAGATATACAAATTGTAGTTACTAATGACCTTATAACATCCTGCGACTTTCAAAGGCCTCCGACATCTACTGTAGCTCTGGCACGGTGACAAAGTTGCAAAAAAGTGACTTGAGGTTGGGTCATTCAAAGTGACCTGGTGACCTGACCTTAAAAGGTAGGAGGTTCAAACTTGCACACCATGTGTAAAATTGATGAGGGAATAGTCATACCAAATTTCGCGGCGCTACGCGCCGCGGTTTTCCCGCTATCCGCGAAAAACCTCAGGGGGGGCGGATATCCGCCCCCCCCGTCGGTGCGCGGGTTAAGCTTCACAAAAGGGACCCAACCACCACCGGATTCCCCCCCAGTCCCCTCTCGGACTTACTTTTGGGCTTGGGCTCGGTGTAGTCGAACTGTTTCTGGAACTGCTGCTGGGTGAAGGCGGGCCGCGCCACCACCACGCGCACCTGCTGGTCGACGGGCGGGCAGCTGGCGGCGGCCTCTGCCATCTTCTGCTTCCTGCGCAGCGCGGCTGGGTTGGCAGCCATCTGGGGAGTGGACGGGTCGCGTCACCGACTGCACACGGCCGTCAGCAAATGTCAGCGACGACTGACACACCGCGCGCCGCCGCCGTCACGGCCCCCACGGACGGCCTCGGGCTCGGCGGCTCCCCGGCCGGCCGGCAGGCAGCGCCCGAGTTACCCCGCTCTCCCCGAGATAGAGAGACCGCACGCGAGCGGCTGTGACGTCAGCGCTCAAAGGTGCACGCGCATACGTCACCGGTCCGCGAATCCGTCTCCGGCTGGAAAATTGTCCCAGATGCAGGTACTCGTGTAACCAGAACCAAGCCAATAGGCTGTCCGGAAAGCACGTGTGCACACGAGTCTCAGAAATCCCTCCAGTATCAGGTTTCCTATTAACGTGCACCTCGGGCTAGCATTGATGAACTGATGGACATTGAGCACTTTTTTGGCTCCTGCGAGCATTGACATTTACCCTGAATGCCTGGCGTCATGACATTTGCCCGTCCGCGCGGCGGACCGTGGCGTACAGACGGCTCCGGTCCCCGCGCTAGGAGCTCGCCGGCACCGTGCATGGCGGGCTAGTCTACCTACTCAGGTGCTCTCGCCGTATTCCGAGCTCCGGCCGAGCCGCGAAAAGACGCCAGAATCGATCGCAATTCCGCATGACATCGATGATCCTCTAAGTAAAAAGGCGGGAAATAAGTGTATTGCTCGTCGGTGAACATTGCGACGACATGAATGAGATATTTTATTTAAATAAAACTTGCTTTAAAGTCGTACGTAAAACAATAAGATATAAATCAATACATAGAACTGAGCGAGAGAAATAATTGTCAATTTCTTGGCGAGGCTGCACTGCTTTGAGAGTACATTTTCCTTTTTGAACTTAAAATGACCCAGCCTTTTCAGACAAGCCACCAATACATAGAATCTTTTTAAATGGGGAACACTGCAGTCATGCCGGTCACGGCCACGGCCGCTGGTCGCTGGGAGGTTCCGACTAAATTGCTAATGCTGGCTGCTCTATCGAGACGAATGGTCCGTTTTACAGACGGATATTGGGGGAGCTTCAGACGGATTCCGTTGTAAGGAAACATATAATAGTTTTGAGGCTCTGGACGCCGGGCCAGTATGAGCAAATATCTATGCCATCATTCGTTCGGAAGAAATCGCTATAGCATTTTTCTGGTCAATGAGTTTCGTACATGATTTAAACGGCACGCTGCATCTGACGTCGGTGATCAAATGCATATCTCTCAATGGGAGCAGGTGTCTTCAGGTGTGATTATGCTGATCTTATGCGTACTTCAGAGTATCAGCGGCATACATTATTCAGCTAGGTCCTAGGGCAACGAGTCTCAGATTAACCCTCAGCTACATCTCTGTTCACGCACAAGCAGAGCGCCTCCTTGAAATATAGCGGCGCATGTTCACCCCGATCGAACACACCGCTCCGCCACCTGTTGTTACGCACGGCGTGTTCGCTCCGTCATCTCAACCTGTCTGTCACGGCCGTAGCCACGTCACACACTGCCGTCACGTTACGTCACACAGCCGTCACGTGACGTCACGTCACGTGCCCGGGGGCCTGGCGCGGTGGCCATTGCACCGGGTGTTTATCCGGGGTCGCGCGCCGGCCGCGTCTCTGGGTTGCTCCAGTAGGGTGCTCACTTTGTGCCAGGGTCACGGGCAGAAGCCGCTGAGCGCCGTATGCGCCGCTGCTGTATAAACAATCACTCACAGCGGCGGGGTCGGAACAAACGGCCGGCCTCGCAGCCGCGGACCGCCAGATATTACAGCCACGCGACGGCGGGAATGGTTCGCTCGTCTCAAATAACGAAGGCTATCTGGATATGGGTATCGATTGCAGTGTCTGAACGGAGCTGTGATTGTTGTACATATATACATTTGCTATATGTGCCTGTGTTTATGAGACTCCCAGTGCATTTTCCATGCAAGTAATCCCGTTAAAACTTCAGTATTTCATCATTATAAGTCTCCTTTTGCATCTTTAATCTCTTGCTCTTGCATTCCCCTTATTCATCGTAACGAGCTTTCCAAAAAAGATCTCGTAATTGTCATAATTCACTGAGAACATAAATTATCATTTATGATGCATAACGACAACAACAGTATTTCAATAATATAACTTATCAAGTCATTGCACGTCAAAACTGACTGCTAATACGAGATGTGACATAGTTGACACTGGTCGGCTTTGAAACGTGATATTCGTGTCACGTTTTAGCTCGAGCACGGACAAAGTGGGCAATATACGCGAGCTTAACTCTAACCAGCGCGAGCATAACTGAGGCTTCCTGCCATGAGGTCTGACATGCTATCATTTATCTGGTTGTGGGCGTCGCTAGTGCTGAATAGCCCCATTTCTTATGCGCAAAGTTTCGGCAAGTTAAGCGAACATATACAGTTAAATGTTGAATTGTACGCTGTCGAACATCGTCATCCGATATTACTTTGAACGATTTTCATATGTGCATGTCCGTCTACCAGTGAAGCTGGTAGACGATATGCATGACGCCGTTTATTGAAGAGACATTCTCAGTTACTTAGACGAACTTGCTAGCCAAATTTGGGCCGTCAACATTATATCTGCGAGCGCGCAGATAGTTCGGTAATTAAGTTGTACTATCCAGGTAATTCTGTGGGTACCTGGATAATTAATTCATCTTGCCAATTAATGGAAACAAGCTTAAGTTTCATCACGGATATTCGAACCACACCTTATATTCATATCGAGATGGAATTAAGATGGTTTTCAAAATAACGTCAACTTCCATCGTCAGTTATAACAGCGAACAGTGTATGTCGTATGAAATATAACATTCTGTAACGCAATATGATGGAGCGACAACGATATTTCAGATACAATTTGGTCATTGAAGCCATTAAATGAGACAAAGTCAAATAATATGTGGTGAATTAGAGCTACCAATCGTTAATTATAGCTACGGTAAATTTGAGAAATTGACCTCCAATTATAAAAAATTATCTGGACATTATGAAAAATATTCCATCAGTCTTTTGCTGATAACTACCTGAAGATGCAAGCAAAGGTCGAACTGTTACGCAAATTTTATGCATAACGCTTAAGCTCCGAAGCTAAGAAAGATGAGGACAATGGATATATCAACCACAAAGTGAAGTCTCACCAAATAACTCAGCCTAGTTCAAAAACCGGTTCAGTGAACATCACATAAAGAAGGCTTGCCGTATTGCAATTACCATAAATCAACATTAACTACACCCACTCGTACGGTAACTGTTTCTCCACCAGTGGACGGCCTTCAGCGGCTCGGCTCACCTTGTCTGCCGCTGAGACGCCTCCGCTAGAGCAACTGCAACTGGCGGCGATCTCTCGGGCGCTCGGTATCGACACGAGGGCTCTCGGCGCCGGCTCTGCTCCCGTTGTCGTGTGCGGGCTCGGGCGAGGACGCGTGTCCTCCTCCTGCCTGCCGACGTCGCGCGCGACTGACTGCGACTCAGGCCAGCTGAGGGCGGCGAGCGAGCGAGCGAGCGAGCGGGCGCTCCGGCGCGGCCGATGCGCGTCGTGTCCAGTACCGGTCTGACGCGCCGGCGACGGCGCGCGGCTCTAAAGCCGGCGCCGGCTAGCCCCGCGGCCACAGACCGCCACCGACCCGGCGCCGGTCCGACCCGGGCCGCCGCGGCCGCCGCGCGATCGGCAGACCCGCCGCGGTCCGATGGTCGGACCGGACCACGGCGGAACCAACGTCACCGAATAGCGTAATGTCCGGACCAAACTGTGTGATGTTAGGTCCTAAGTTTTACCAGACCGTTTTACGGTCGAACCAGACTGCTTGTGACCAGAACAGATCATACTCTGGCCGGACTGAACCCGGGGCTGACGGAACTTGACCATATGATGGTCGAACTATATAAACTGTATGTTGACCGCACTGGACCATAGGTAACCGAACTGCACCTATGATGACCAGCCGTTAGCCGTATCGTAGGATTGTCATACTGGACGGTGGACGGTCCAACAGTTGGCTGATACCATGTTGCCTGGCCGAGGCATCGATGCGGAAGAAGCTTGACGCTGCCTTTGTGCGTATGTTTGGGCCCTTATGATAGATAACTTGGCCTACGCAGCCGTTTGTGTTTTCCAAGAAGAGAACAGCTAAAAAATATATGGAAAATTTGCTGTTATTGCCAACATTGCTAACGGGCATATAACGGGTGGTTGTCGTACACTTACCCATGATGCATTTGCAAAACAATAGGGGAGAGTGGGGTAAGATGCCCAGGGTGGGAAAGACGCCCCACCCCCTCTAGCGGCGAAACAAAGAATCGGACCTGGAAATTAATGTTCTTAGCGTAAAGCGGAAGCCTGCCTTGTTAACTGCACAAAAATTTGCGAAGCTCAGTTGGGCAACGACTGGCTGATGATTGCATGTTTTTTATTTGCTGCTTTCAAAAAATATTTTGTTGTCAAAACATTGTAAATATCAAAGAAGGTAAATAATTTTTGCGTCCCTTGCTATAGTCGTGATACATTAGCATGCGTGTACTGTGTCCCAAACAGTTTGTTTCAGGGTGTAGTTTTATGGCTAACATATTGTACTGATTTAATGTTAATTCGGTACCTTGGGGTAAGATGCCCCCTGTCCTGATGGGGAAAGACGCCCCCCCCCTAAATCCGTAGGCTGTCCTTCAAACAGCCCGTCAAATCATTTATTACATACTTGTGATGCAGACAAAAGCCGATCTGGGACTATTGAGAGTCCAGTACGATCGGGTGCTCCCCATGCCAGTCTCTCGGCCCACATAGCGACTTTTTGGGCGGCATCTGACTCTGAGAGCCCTTACGACGGCCTCTGTGGTCCCCATTATTGGCTCCAGGGCCCCTCACGACATCCTTTGAAGGCTCCCACGTTGGCCCCACGGGCCGCGCTGGCATCGGAGGTCCCCACGATGGGCTCGAGGGCCCTCAAGCATCATGAAGACCTATAAGAGCCCCACAGTGGTCTCCGAACGCCACCACGGAGGCTTGTTTGGCCGCGCTGGACTATGATGGCCCTAACGGTGACCTCTGAAACCCCTTACGACTACTTTTGAGGGCCCTTATGATGACGTTTGGTGTCTACTGCAGGCTCGAAGGGACTACTGATTCGTTCAGGCGATTCACGTGCCCATTTATGTCACCTATAGTGCAGGGGGCATCTTTCCCAACGTCAGGGGGCGTCTTTCCCACCCTGTGGGGTAAGATGCCCCCTTTCACTTCTTCAGGAAAATGCTTAATAGCAAAAAAAGTTATAATATTTCAGGCACGAAAGTGTGATATTTTTGGAGAAAAATGATGTCGGTTTCCGTTGAAACTCCAATTTTTTGCTTTCCCATCGTCATTTTCGAATAATATATGACATAGCAAAACCCTGGGCATCTTTCCCCACTCTCCCCTATATCGCAAACCATGGCGTGCCAAGTGGTAAATTTAGTGTTAGGCTACCTCATATCTATATATAGTAGGCCTTTGCTTACGTTTTTCAACCAAAGTGATAATGGCAGTGATGTCAGCAGCTCGATGTCTCAAAGAATAATAGTGAGGAAAGCCTTAGCTCCATTTATATGTAGATGTGTAAAACCGGAAAAACTCATGTTCATGAGTATGACTCACAAAATCATGTCACAAGCGATCGACAAAAACAAATGCAACCGTTTCTAATGCATATGTATATTGAGGATGTCAATTTCCACACAACTCGCCCTTCCTGAATCATTACCAAGGACGAAATGAATATATAACGTAAGGAAAATTAAAACGTTTCGCCTTATCAATAAACGGATACTCGGTAGCTAAGTAGACAGGATCTCCAAAGCAGTTTTATATCAAGTCCTAGAGTCTGGCAAACCTGAGAAAGAACGGATTCAAAGCGCAACCACCATTGATGCACGTCCATCCACTGTCCAACACGACTTTTGTGTCGCTTCAAAGGGCAGAATACCTTCGTAGGACCACAAAGTGTGCTTCCATTCACTTTTTTTTTTGTTGCATATGTTATGATCTATGGCTGCTTTGTAGCGATTTGCGCTGTCTTTCCGTTAGTTTTGGCATATTTTTCAGATGAGGGGCCCCAAATTCCAAAATTTTGTCGAAGATAGTGGTCAAAAGTAGACTGATGTTTCGTAGCTAACCCTGATCTGTCGTTTAACTTGTTTTTGGGTAGATGGGTGACGTTTGTTGTCCATGACATGGCAACCAGCCGCTTGACGACTGGTGCATGCTCCTTTTTGGTCGCTCCCAGGCTTGTCGATCAGGTTATCTCTTGCTCTCTCTGGCTTCGCTCGCTGATATAACTGCGGTTTGCTCACCCCTGCCTGCATGCAAATGAGCTACTGAAGCTCTCCAGCAAGAACCATGCCGAAAGTCCGTTTACAAACTTCAGAATTGCACTCTATTCACCATGGCTACGAACCTTTTGGTTGCTGAGGCTGAAAAGGAAAAGGGACTACTCTTTGCTGACTCTGGATAATAACTGACTCGAGTCGTGACCGGTCACCAAAAACACACAGTCTCCAAGCTCGATAGGTTATATGGCCTTGGCTCGATAGCTAAGGTATGTCTTATAAAAGTATAATGCTCGTATCTAATTAGAATCGAGCGCAATCGTACTTTTAGCCAGGAAATAAATGTTCGGTCAATTCTGGGACAGCCTGAATGTCCTAGACCAGTGTAAATTTTTGTTCAGTACTGTTTGTGTCAGACTGTTTAGTGTTAATACAGTATGTGGATTTATTACTGAGCTCTAACATTGCAGTCTGCAACCAGAGTCCAGTGTGAGCACAATGGGCTGGTATAAAACATACGTTGCTGTATGTTTGCCTGCATGTGCCACTACATGTACGACGTAATTCTGAACCTGTCAGTAGGTAAACATCACGAACCATCGGCCGTCACTTCAAAAGTTCAATGTAATTCCCGACTACAGCTAAAGAATGGCCACTACTCACAACCATTTTACGGCCTTGTATTGTGTTCGGCCCATGACGTGGACCATATAAGGAAGGGCGGCCGATGGTCCTGCTCTCGTTCCTGGTACACGGTCGCTCCGTCCTTGGCACCGACGTCACCGTCCGACGGCACGTCACGAAAGGACCAGTCCAGGTGTACCCGCGTCCGACCGAGCGACGGAGCGGGGAGTCCGACCACCGCCGGACATCCGGGAATCGAGACCGATGGCAGGGTCTACAGTCCAGCCGCCGTCCAGCCATCGTCCAACCACAGTCCAGCCACCGTCCAACCACCGTGTCCAACCACCGTCCAACCATCGACCGACGGAGCGGGGAGTCCGACCACCACCGGACATCCGGGAACCGAGACCGACGGTAAGGGTCCAACTACAGTTCAACCACAGTCCAGCCACCACCCAGCCACCGTCCAGCTGCATCGTGCAGCCGCGTCCAGCCACTGCACCGTCCAGCCACCGTCCAACCATCGACCGACGGAGCGGGGAGTCCGACCACCGCCGGACATCCGGGAGCCGAGACCGACGGCAGGGTCTACAGCCCAGCCGCCGTCCAGCCATCGTCCAACCACAGTCGGAAGTCCAGTCAACGTCCAACCACCGCGTCAAACCACCGTTCAACCATCGACCGACGGAGCGGGGAGTCCGACCACCACCGGACATCCGGGAGCCGAGACCGACGTGAGGATCCAACTACAGTTCAACCACAGTCCAGCCACCGTCCAACCATCGACCGACGGAGCGGGGAGTCCGACCACCACCGGACATCCGGGAGCCGAGACCGACGTGACTGTCCGACCACCGCCGTCCAGCCACCGTTCAGGCATCATCTGGCCACCGCCCGACCATTGACCGACGGCAGCGTTCAGCCGCGGACCGTCCAACCATCGACCGACGGCAAGGTCCAACCACCGTCCACCCACTGCAGTTCAACCACCGTCCAACCATCGACCGACGGAGCGGGGAGTCCGACCACCACCGGACATCCGGGAGCCGAGACCGACGTGGCCGTCCGACCATCGCCGTCCAGCCACCGTTCAGGCATCATCTGGCCACCGCCCAACCATCGACCGACGGTAGCGTCCAGCCACCACCGGACGTCAGCGAACTGAGGCCGACGGCGGGGTCCAACTACAGTTCAACCGCCGTCCAGTCACCGTCCAACCACTGTCCCCTAACCGACGGCAGCGTCCAGCCACCGACCGACCAACCATCGACCGACGGCGTGGAGCCTGGCCACCGCGGGACATCCAGAAACCCCAACCGACGGCAGGGTCCAATCACCGTCCAACCTCCGTACAACCTCCATACAAATATCGTCCAACAGCCGTCCAACCACCGTCCAGCTGCATCGTTCAGCTACGTCCAGCCATCGCCGGACATCCGGAAACTCAGCAGACGGGTACATCGCCGATCATAGAGCGCCGTGCTCGAGGAGTGACGGACCATCCCTTACGATCTTCATATATATGTTACAGGCAATGTGTGGAATCAGGCATTCTATAGAATGCCTAGGCATTCTATAGAATACCTGACAGACCAGGCATTCTATAGAATCCCTAGGCATTCTATAGAATCCCTGACTGCTTAGGCATTCTATAGAATGCCTGGCTTAAGCTCCCAGGCATTCTATAGAATGCCCAAGTATTCTGATTGTCCCAAACAGCACTCCAAAATTCATTGTTGAATTAGGCCGGTCGTCACTTGAAACCATTTCAGGGCAATAAGATATGAGAGGAAGCGAGGGAGAAATTGGGCTATGCCAGCCACCAAATGGTGCGCCGCAAGCAGCAACTGATCCAATCCCATTGGCACGGGAGAGCCACGGCGCAAGGGACAGGCCAACCAGTCGCTCAAACGGTTACCCTCGGAGGATTATGCTGCTAAGGATACTAAGCTGCACTAGTGGAGTGCTGGCTGGGTGGGTGAACCGTAAGCTAGAATCGAAAGCGCTTACAAATTACGATGGGTTTGTTCTGATGCTAGAAATGACGGTGAGGAATATAACAAAAAAGCACCATCTTACATCGACATAAGCACTTCGTGTAACTACTCTCAATATACATGGGCAGCTTAACCTACACTGCAATGTCAGGGAATAAACTGAAAAAATGGTTCATTGTTCGACGCCCGGGCGGTGGCCCGGCCGTAACAAGAGCCGGATTAGGTGCTGTTCGATCTCCCCTTCCAACAATTGACTTCTGAGCCTTGCGGTGTTCGAACGGTCGTCAAAATAATGAAATTGGACTCCAGCAATGCTTTGGCAATGTTCCTAAGGATGCCAAATCTAAAACAACTATGTAGTTAAGCCATTTTTAGGCCAGGCCAATTTTTGGCCATTTTTGACTCGAAGCTGCATTTTCTCCAGTTTGACCGTAAATCAATGCTATGTCTTCCAGAGGGCAAATCCTCCAAAAATGGACCCTTTTGCAAACTTTTTTCTTCGCGAATTTTCGACCAAATGCGTTTTCGATAATGACATTAACACCATCGTCTTTCTAGCGTCGAGACGAATACTCTGCACTCTCCGAATGAAAGCCTAAAAGATGATCTACAGCTTGACCTAATAAGGTTAGATTGAATACCTGACATGAAAAATTGACTGAATGAACATTTAACATAGCTGACCGCAAGGTAGCCTGACAGAAATAATAACGTTGCATATCGGTTCGCACTCATAGTCTTATACAGCCTTCACTTATTTGTTGGTAAGATACGTGTATTTCCCAGGCATTCTATAGAATGCCTGAAAATCAGGCATTCTATAGAATGCCTAGGGATTCTATAGAATCCCTGGTGGGTCAGGCATTCTATAGAATACCTAGGGATTCTATAGAATGCCTGGTCGGTCAGGCATTCTATAGAATGCCTAGGCATTCTATAGAATGCCTGATTCCACACATTGCCTGTAACATATATACGTATGCTGTCTATTTTCATAAGTTCAATGTTCTTCGTAGCACCGTCGTCCGTCATAGTCTTCATTCTTCGTTCATGACGTCCAGATATAGGCAGCAGAACAGCAAGACGACATGAATACTGAACAACAAGCAGTTCTCTTCCTGCGCAGTCGTGAGGATTTTCCATGGGCGGTGCTGTGCTACCAGGAGATGACCGGTCCTCGATGACTAAAGATGAGCGGACGAGAGTGCAAACAGTAAACAGCGGAGGTATGAGCATTGTCTACTGCGCAGTGCTCCGGGCGGTGGAGAGGCTGGATATGGTGCGATTTAGTTTGCCCTTGAACTCGGGTGCAATTACAGTCCATGGCCATTGTCTTCGTCAGGAATTAGGCACCTGACATATGATGTTTTTAATAGAACCCTGACAAAAGCTATTGAGGTAACGACACGACAGGTAGGTTGAGGTGAATCTTTCGATTCCAAAAATGGTGTTAGCCTGGTCCTGGACATGACACACGCGTCGTGGTATGACGCATCGCTTAACATATTCAACACAAATGCTAATCCTTGCGTATTGCCGTGACACTTCCAAATATGGTCAGGTAGCTAGGTTTGCGTATCTGTAAATGCAGATACGCAAACGCATGCGTAGCGTAGCTCACACCGAACATCCTATCTCCTGTATCGCTTAGCGCTGACATTTCGCAACAGGGGTCACCTCTGATGAACGTAATGCTCAGTAAGTCTGAACGACTGTCTTGGCGACTACCTAGCGACTGACTGACTACCTAGCGACATTAAAGGGACCCTCCCACCTTCAAAAAAGTTAATGAATTGGCACGAAAGTGATGTCGCTCGGTTCAGAAAGAGCGAAAACGAATATCTACCAAGTTTCATCGAAAAATATTCACCGGTTTTCAAGATATTAGACTTTTACTTTTGTTTACTTTTTGGGATCTCCGCTGTTCCTAGCGACTTTATTTGAAAGTGCGGCATTTGTTGCGCGCAAAGCAGCATATACCACCGCGTGCTACCAAACGTTTTAGTAAAAGATTTAAAAATCGTTAGATCTCCGCTGACGTCACAAATTCTAAGGGGGCATACCTATGCACTAGCCCCTTAGAATCCGAAAACTGCAAGTTTGAAATTCCATATCTCCGAATTAAAGCATTTGTCGATGTTGTGAGTGCCCAAACCGGTATTTGCAGGCCATGGCCACCAATTTGGCTATCTCAACTCAAAACTAATGTTAAGGTGGGAGCGTCCCTTTAAAAGTGCATTTTAGACAGTTTGACAGTTCCCCACAGCCTTATACATATAATACGCATATTGCCGAGCAAATATTTTCATTTTTGGTTTTCGTTATGCATGCAGGTACATATTCAGATAGGTAAGAAAGTAACCATTATTTGCCACCATCGATACGTTGGGATGTTCTAAAAATGTTTAAGTAAGTATTCTCTTGAAATATTAGCACTAAGACTAGATCGAAATTTCCACGAGTCTCACCTCTGCTGAACACAGAAGGTATGGATGTCATGTTCTGAGTGGCAGCGGCCGGGTGCCATTTTGTTCTGAAGTGACAGGACTGGCTGTCATCCTGATCTGTATCAGAGCAGTCAGAGGTCATCGCTGTCTGCAGGTGACGCCGCGGCCGTGGGTCGGCACTGTTTGCAGGTGACGCCGCGGCCGTGGGTCAGCACTGCTTGCAGGTGACGCCGTGGCCGGTCGACCGGTGACGCCGGCGCCAGGAATTTGGCCCGGGCCGGCCGCGGGCGGTCAGCTGCTGCTGTACCAGGCACCGCCGCCGCCGCCGCCGCCGCCGCCGCCGCCGCCGCCGATCTAATGGTCGCCCGCGGCGGCGCGGAGCGCGGCTCGTACGCCGTTCAGCAGCCTCGTATTACACCGGCTGACACGTGAACACAGAGCTGCAGTAGCTACAGTCTGGGATCCGTTGATTGGAACTCTGAGCGACCCTGGCCGCGTGATCAGGGGCGGATCCAAGGGGGGGGGGGGTCACATGGGTCATGGCCCCCCCCCTTGAGGCCCGGGGGCCCAAAGACCTGCCAGGGGCACCACCGGCCTATCAGGGGTATCACAGTCCTGACAGGGGCACCACAGGACCGCCAGGGGCACCACAGGCCTAGCAGGGACACCACGGGCCTGGTGCCCCTGGGCCCTGACAGGACTGTAACGCCCCTGACAAGCCTGAAGTGTCCCCGGCAGGCACGTGGTGCCCCTGACAGGCCTGAGGCGCCCCTGCAAGGCCGGTGGTGCCCCTGGTAGGCCTGTGGTGTCCATGGCAGGCCTGTGGTGCCCTTGCTAGGCCTCTGGTGCCCCTGACAGGCTTGTAATGCCCCTGGAAGGACTGTGGTGCCCCTGGGCCCTGACAAGCCTGAGGTGCCCCTGACAGGCCAGTGGTGCCCTTGCTAGGCCTGTGGTGCCCCTGGCAGGCCTCTGGTGCCCCTGACAGGCTTGCGGTGCCCTTGGAAGGACTGTGGTGTCCCTGGGCCCTGACAAGCCTGAGGTGCCCCTGACAGGCCCGTGGTGCCCTTGTTAGGCCTGTGGTGCCCCTGGCAGGCCTCTGGTGCCCTTGCTAGGCCGCTGGTGCCCCTGGCAGGCCTCTGGTGCCCCTGCGCCCGGAGAGGACTGGTGCCCCTGAAAAGTCTGAAGTGCCCCTCGGCAGGCCCGTGGTGCCCCTGACAGGCCCAAGGTGCCCCTGCAAGGCCGGTGGTGCCCCTGGCAGCCCTCTGGTGCCCCTGGCAGGTCTGTGGTGCCCCTGGCAGGTCTGTGGCGCCCCTGGCAGACCTGTGTTGACTGGTGCCCCTGCTAGGTCGCTGGTGCCCCTCACAGACCTGTGGTGCCCCTGGGCCTTGACAAGCCTGAGATGCCTGGCTATGACAGGCTCGTGGTGCCCCTGATAGACCAGTGGTGCCCCTGCTAGGCCGCTGGTGCCCCTCACAGGCCTGCGGTGCCCCTGGAAGGACTGTGGTGCCCCTGCCCCTAGGGGTGCTCATGGGCCCAACAGGCCCGTTGTGCCCCTGACAGGCCTGTAGTGTCCTTGCTAGGCCTGTGGTGCCCCTGCTTCCTGGCGGGCCTGTGGCGCCCCTACAAGGCCGTAGGTGCCCCTGACAGGTTTGTGGTGTCCCTGGAAGGACTTTGGTGCCCCTGACAAGCCTGAAGTGTCAAGGACAGACCCTTTAGACGCCAGTGTCAAGTTCGTCTGACTGACACCGATTTGCTTACCTGATAACGTTCCTGGTAAGTACTGACTACTCAGCGTCCACAACATATACATATACACATAGCACATTCATATATACTTGCTTACAATTGGTAAATGTGGTAGTGGCTAAGAGTTAAGATACTGACTAAAAATAAAAAATAAAAATAAAAAACTGAAAATGGGGGCACCACCAAAATGAAGTGGACGAAATCCGTTGAGTTTTTAATTTTGGGTATAGGTAGGGGCACCACTTCGATTCATGACCCTCCCCTTGGAGTTTTCCTGGATCCGCCCCTGCGCGTGATCATGTCTGGAACTTTGGGTCATTTGTTTCTCGGATGTCTCTCTGGGGCCGGTCTCTCGATCATCGTCTCTCGTATCTCTCGGGACTCGGGACCACTAAGTTTGATCGGGGCTCGGACCGCTTTGTTACAGGTAACCATGTCATCTTTGTTTTAACTGACTGTGATCACCACCAGTACCTTCAGCAGGCATGATCGTGTATAGAGCCTGTTTTAACCCTGCCCTGGTGACGAGGCGGTGCAGCGACCCTCACTGCCACCATGTCCAGCCATTAATCTGTAACGGGTCACAGGCAACCGATGAACAGGGCTCTATCCTGCTCGATCACGGGCACACACGGCCGTCTCTACTGGAATCAGCCCCGCCCAGGCGCCGACCCTGCCTGACCATAGACCAGCGATCTCGGTTCGACCCGCCCCCAGCCGTCCGCCGAGGTACTCAATCACTCTGCAAATACCAGGCCACGTCGTTCTGCAAGCATCTGAATAATCGTGCCATATATTTAATGTATCGACGGTGCGTGTGTAGCGGCCATAAGATGGGCGAGATGAGCCCACGGCGCTGCCGAATCATAGCGCAGAGGCGCACGGTAACGGCCATCCACTGCATCTGATGAAATTCATTATGTAGTATATAGCTGCAAACATGCTTCGCAGAAATATCTGCAAATTGAAAAGCGAGTTATGCTCCGAAGGTTCTTTGCTTTGCGATAGGGAAATTGATCAACCCTAGCAACACTAGGCAGTTGCCTTAAGGGTGTTGATTTAAACAATGAGCTTTACTACAGCTGTACATTATTGTTTATTGCACAGACAAACCTAAGGTTGCAAGATTATTCATACTGATTACTTTTAAATGTGATTTTTTTCTGTTCTCATGTGTATTTGGTCAGCGCTGAGCAGTTAGGCATAACACAGCAAAGGACGGTATAATGCAAATTAAAAAAGAATAGGTAGGTACACGGGTACACCACAGAAAGCATGATTACAGAGAACACTGCATATACCAAAGTCTATACCTATGTGACAAAAATTAGATTGGTTTTATTGTACCTATTGAACCACAGACCATTGTGACAACGAGCTCATTTAACAAAAAAGAGCACAATGGACTAGAGGGCGACTCAATCAAATGGGACCTGCACCTGCGTCACTGTGTGTTTCCGCTTACCAAATAAAGGCATGCTTCTGGACTAGAATGTTTAAAAACTGTCGCATCGTTTGCAAGTGACGCATGTAAATTTTAGCGAGTAAATCGTACTGCGCCACTGAATTTCATGAAAGACAAACTTTTACAGATCGAGGGGCTTAAAATGAACCAAACGCCTACACCATGAAGTGCATCACATATATCTACAAACATATTACCAATATATGTCACCTTTCTAAAATTCCATCATCATTCAAGAACACTTTCCTTGTCCCTCGCCCAGCCTAATGCTTAGAAACCGATGACGTTTGCTATTTTTGTTACATTGTCGTTCGAGAATCCTCACAACCTCGTCACGCATGACATGCAATCTATATTATCGTTCTACACAGCCTTCTAAACGTCATGGATAGCTTTTCTGACAGCGTGTTGCCCTGGTGCATGTCGTGCACGCGTGTCCTATATTAGATAGCTATCGGACATTTGCTCTACCTTTCGTTCGCGTGCGTCCGGGTTTTAGCCGAGCTGAAGCTGCTTGACACAGGCTGGCAAACTGAGCGGCGAGGACGGTGACAGGACACCGGGTGCGGGGTCTGCCGACTTTACTTTTACTCGGATCACTGGACACACAGTCGCAAGCTCAAGGACACTCTGCACACAACGCTGTGGACTGTGCCATCAACGATTAAGTGTAAGCTCAACTCTTGGCTGAAACAGGAAAAGAAACTTTGCATCTTGAACAGATGCAAATGACCTCGCGCTCGATGCGCCCGCATGTCCCAGGAAATTGATCTCGAAACAAAGGGAGCATTTTATTGGTAGGTATTGCTCGCATAAATGTCTTTTTTAACGAAGAACACGTAACGGCAATCAAAGAGATGGACGATACAGCTCCAATCGATAGCAAGACGATGGTCTTAATAGCGTGTCGCTAGAAATCTTGATCGGCTGCAGTATGCATGCACGTGTTGCCGGGTCACCGTTCAGACTCACCTCGTCTATAACCAGCTACTGCAATAATTGTCCAAAACCGGATAGCAGCGACACATTAACGCCGCAACGGGTTCCGGTTCACTTGTGGGCCCTCACAGGACTTATCACCGGCCGCACGCAGAGCCGACTGGTCAGGTGTGCGCCGTGCGGTCACCGAATTCGAATAGAGCACCGGAACCTTACTGCGCCGTGGGGATAGACTCATGTCATGTTGTATAGTTCAGGTGAATGAAATTGGAACAAGACGTGCTGTGAAACCGGTGTTTAAATAATGCAGATGCTCCTGCATTACATAATCCTTATGGAAAAGCCCATGAGTGACGTATGTGAAATGCAATCTCTGAGGCGACTACACGGTTTCAGAATCAGGCACGGTGTGACTGCATGATTTCCGGAGGTGCTAGAATATTGAGGATGAGCTATTGCGTTGTAAGTTTGCATTATCATAACTCAGTCCCTCTCTCCCTCTCCTCCTCTACATTTCGACACCGTGCCCTTCAGAGGCTCGAGGTGTGGATGACGTCACGGTCCCCCGGGCCACCCGCTGTCCAAGGGGACCGCATTAGACGGCAGCTAACGTGCATGTGAGGCCGTGTCGGGCCTGACTGAGTTATGGACACGCGTCTGCACAGGCGCGCTATTGCACAATACGCACCTGATCCTGGCCCTCAGCCTTCGACAGTGACCCATGTTCTTAATCGCCGCAGGCAGCCAATCAGCTGCACTGTCCCGACCTACATGTGGCGTGCATAATTCCTATGCACGAACTCCAGCGCATAGCGGCTCACCTCGACTAAACACCAAAGGCCGACCACGACCAACAGCCAACTACCGCCCACAGAACCAACAGCTTATGTGTACCGTATCAACAACTAAACCCGGGTTAAACTACAGAGTAAGCGCTGTTCGCAGAATAAAGAATAGCTCATCACCGTGCTACCTGCAGATTAAACAGAGCGCTCACACGCCCCTCCAGAACTCTAGCACCGCGCTGAGTGCCTCCCCATCCCCTCTCTCTCCCCCGCTCTCTCCCGTCGCTACCTGGAAGCCTCCTATATCCCCGGGGCTGAGTGCTGTTCGTTTGCACAGCGTCTTCTGCCGTCAGACAAGCTCCGGTGTCTCAGCAGACTAAGAAGTGACCTCCAGAAGTCGCTACCCCGCGCCAGGGTGGGACATGCACAGAACGGCCGGAGATTCGCGGAAAATTACGGACAGGTTAGTTCCGATGATGTCATCCAAGACTTAACAAGAGAAGCTGTTGTTCATGGAGAAGGACCTTAGTGTTCATAACTGTACTGCTTTCACATTGCATTACATTAACATCCAAGTGACCATGCCGTGGCCTACCGAGGTAGGCATCCTCATGAATAAGAATAGGGATGATAACAATAATAGGTCAAATGTATATGGATGCTTACAAAGCTTTCGGTATATAAATACCTTGGACGCTGTGTTAGAACAGAAATTATAGGGACGGAATTATCACCAGCAGTTTCTTTTCCGGCCGTTTCAATTCTGTCCTTAGTTCTGTTTCAACACAGTGACCAAGGTATTTCATACCGAAAGCTTTCGGTGCACCAATATACATTTGACCGATTAATGCTAGGTATCATTTATCCGAATTCCTAGCTGTCTTGGATATGGATATTCTTATACGCATGTGACATGAATAATCCTCCGCTAACTAATAATTATTCCGATATCGCCCAAAACTCAAACCCGTGACACATTCGAACCAGCATGCGAATGATAATGATAATCTGAACCCGATGACCTGAAGCTGGCTTGCTATTAGTTTAGCCTTGCCACCAGTGCACGACAGTGTTCGCCACGGGCCGGGCCAGCCCAACGGGCCATGGGCCGGGCTGGGCTACGGGCTGGGCCGGGCCCCCAAATATCATTAGTTAACGGGCTATGGACGGGCCGGGCCAAGAGCTTTGTGCACTATGGGTTTTGCGACTAATGTCAATTTAAGAAAATTTGGAAACTGATGCAAACAAAACCCACTGGGAAAATACAAAAACTAAACCAAATTTAAGGAATGTGAAAGAGAACCTACTTGATATTGAATTTTGGGAATCTTGAGAATTATCCAATATCACATCATGTCACACATAGGAGGGTTTTCATAAAAATTCCGCAACCAAAAAGATCAGAGAATCTCTAGCATCATTAGTTTGTAATAAAAGTTAAAATGTAGTCATCAGAATAACTTACTTAGCACTACAACTCCAAAAACTAAGAAGCCACTCAACAATGATGGGCCACAGGGCTACATTAAGTTTAACACTTATATATGGCGATAGTGAGACAATTCCAACACAGTCTTTTTTCCTTCACCGACGGTTTTTTAATGAACAGAACCTTAAAAGGATACTCACAAAACACACTGTAAGTAACGAGCAGTGGCGGCGGATTCGATTTTGGCGTGGGGGGGCAAGATCCCAGTCGAGATGATGTCATAGGCGGATCCAGAAAGGCGTTTTCGACGCTGTAGGGGACATACCCCCCCCCCCCAAGTGTCCAAAATCCAAAAACTTCTCGGATTTCGATTCGTTACGGACCTACTGCTGAACAGCATAAAGCAAAAAACATTTTGATAAAAGTTTTATTATTAGGAAACATAAGGTACGTTTTGATTTCGGGCGATGCAAGGGGAGGGGGAGTAAATGTTTGCTTTATATGCCCGCTCCCTGGATCTGCCAGTGGACGATGTAACGATTTTCGCATTGCTGTATTAGAAAAAAGCTCCAATGGGAAAAATTGTGCCATAGCCCATAACCCGATCGCAAATCAGATTTGAAGAACGGTGCCAAACCTTTTGAAGTAGGCGAGCGCTATTCTTCAATGAGGTAACTCGTTACCATTTCCTCTGTTCATTTTACGTTCGATTTCCGTTTAACCTTCCTTTAAAAAGTATTTCTGAGACAGATATCAACTGAAACTAGCTAACAGCGGGAGGAGACCGCTCAAACATTCAGAGACAGTCGGTCGCATCTAAACCTATTGGGACAGCAATCCGCCAGAAACCCACCCCAAGGCAGTAGTTCGCCAACTAAGCTCACCGAGACGGGCTGTCTCGATGGGTTTATCCTACAGTTAAGCCTACAGCAAGGCTTAACTAAGGCCCAAACGCTCGTCAAGCTGGGAACGGAGGGCTGAGGTGAGGGAGTCGAGCGGCGGACTAGTGTGAAGGAATTCGGTGGACTGGATGCAGAAGCTCTGGGGGGGGGGGGGGGGCGTTTCTTTATTAGGACTTTAGGGTGCGCTGACTGCGGTAAGGTTCAAATTATCACACCAAATTTTGCCACGACATCTACCGGTTCAGGCACTCGAGAATCAGCGGCCAGTGATATCTGCAAAGACGAAGCATTTCCAACCCAGCTTCAGCCTAGTGTGGGCGCCTCAGGTGGCTTTAATTACAGTTGCACATACCAAACGACCTCAGTGCAGCCAGTCTGTCGCCGAAACCATTCGGAACAGACTTCAACGAAAAGTGAGACAAGGTTAGTGCTATCGTTAAGTGCCATTATAGACTTGGACCCCGTTGGCTTGACCCACTGAAAGGTGGTAGTTATCCGACGCTGCGGGGCATACTCATTTTTCCAAAATGCCTTAGATTTTGCTTTCGTGTTCGATGCTCTGTATTCTATAGCCAGCCTTTAGCCAGAGGGGGCCCCACTAATGATCAGTGCCCTAACCCTCAAAAGTTTCCAACGTTAATTTTTACTTATTTAATAGTGAATACTGAAATAAAGCGGATACTGAACTGTGAACATCCAGTTTTTAGACTGGCCCCACACAAGCCTCCGAATGCCCAAAGCAGATCTCTGATGACTGGCCTTCGGGTGTCATACCGTGCATTGGTCAATGTGGTCAATGTGTAAGACCTCGGCGTTTACCATTTTACTTGCACTGGAAACTGTTGCGCTCGAAAAAAAAATCAGGGGAGTGGCTTATTACGAGCGCTCATCAGTCCTAACTACCCGCAAGCGAATGGCTAGCCCTTCCGTCTCCGCTCGCTTGCGATTTGGCATTCATGTAGGTACAAAATAGCGGTAAACGACCACTGAGGGTGTGAGTTGCGTCTCTTGCACACTTAAAATATCTCTAAATCGAATCTGAAAAGACAAAAAAATGCTATAAAGCGGAAATGGTTAGCATTTACACATATTCAAAAGGCACCGTTGGACAATCTGTAGGAGCGCATAGCTGCAATATCAGGCTATGGACATTTTCCTCATGTTTAGGGCACAAATTATGGAGAGGCAAGAATATACGTTTGTCCCTTCTCCAGAAAGGGAGCGATGCCTCCTCTGCCGCTCCGTATCCGTCGCCCCTGTAAGCGGTCACTGAAGGCCTGGGTTGCCGCTGCGTCACGTTGACGCTTATAATGTCTCCAAAACTAGGTTGAAGAGAGGAAAACTTGAATTGAACGCAAACACTTGTCATTTAAGAAAGGCAACGTATGATAAAGTATATGGGCATCTGGTTACATCTTCAGATGATCGAACAGAATAATCAGGTATATGTTTCTTGTCTAAGTTTTGTCACAAATTATGGGGGGGCAAAAAGATACTTTTGCCCCCCCACGAGTTTGCCAGGGGGGGCAGCTGCCCCCCCTGCCCCCCCGAATCCGCCGCCCCTGGTAACGAGGAACTCTACAGAGTATTTCGCGATGAAAGCTTCTTTAAATGTCCATAAATTTGTCAAAATAAATCACAACAAACCAGCCCCTTCTCAACAACATTTGCAATCATGGCGGCGGCCCTATGTTTATGTGGCGGCATCTAGGTAGTATACACAACAGTATATCAAATAAATACGTTTTTTAAGTAAGTATCAAGGTGAAAAACAAAATTAAACAAATAAAAAATAAAACCTTAATCACGAAGTCTGAAAATTCGAACGAAAAACAAAACAAAAACTTGATCATATATGTTTTATTATACAATTGGTCAAAATCGCTACCTGCCGCAGCTGCGACAATAAAGAGGTGTTCGCTCATTTTTGATTGATGATGATGATGCGTAAAAGTCGCAAAAGTACCCAATGACATTTCAAGCTTACCATGTTTTCTGCTTACGCTGCTAGCGATATCCATGTCTTGAAAAGAGCCTTACATAAAATAGCAAGGAAAGTAGCAGATAGTTGTCCACAGAGATTTGGTTGACACGTGGGCATGGATTGAAAATAGATAAGATCAGTTTTGCTGATAAATGGATGGATTTTCTCTTTTTTTTGGAAGACAGTGCTAAAGTTAGTGTCACCTATTTTGTATGCTTTCTCAGGCTTTTGATATTGCAGCATCTATGGAGTGAATTTAACAGCAAGGTCAATCCCAGACAGATTCATCAATTCCCATAAGTCAAGCTTTTTTCTGCTGGTAAGTGCTGGGAAGTATAGAGTATGTGGCAAATACTTCCTTCAAGTTTGCATTAGAGTCACCAATTATGAATGATAATGTTCACACACATCAGCTTGCAAGATAACTTTACTCATAGAATGTAGTTAATATAATCATGTAAACTTTTTATAGGTGTGTAATCATGACCTAATTGACTGAGGTGCTTGCTGTTACTGTTAAAATTTGTGCCATAGGTGCTTGAAATGATTATATTCATTGAAAAGAAGGGAGTCATGATTGCCATGTTAATATTCATGCAATTTGAATTGTTCTCAAAATAGTGTAATCAATCATGCTTATAATAGCAAAAGCAATAGACTAAGACAATAACTAGATTGCTATTTTTGCCGGGCCGGGCCGGGCTGGGCTTGGAATATTTGCCAAGAGCGGGCTACGGGCTGGGCCGGGCTCTGAACCCATGGGCCTGGGCCGGGCTGGGCTGGGGATTTTGGGGCCCGTGGCGAACACTGGTGCACGATGCATTCATTCACTTACCTGTAATTAGAACACCAGTGTTCAGAGAAATTCAATTGAGTCTCCTTAGAAGTTAGACCTTAACCAAACCTTTGTCGTAGCGGCACAAAAGTGATCTTACTGGAAAAAAATCATTTACCGAACCACAGTGTTAAACAGCTTTGGTTGAAGTTTCGCGGGCCCTGCTGAGGGAGAAGGGCTGAGTCAGCGTCCATAGGTAGACCCGCAAGCCAGAACAGTTCAGCACTCCCCGCTGTTTGAAATAGTGACCCATTACTGCCCCTTCCCCGAACACCTTATAGATCGACCTTCTGGGTGGTGCTGATGAAGTGCCTGGAAAATCCAGCCCTAGCAACAAAGTCTTTGGACAGGGAAAGGAGCGCCTTCACATACACCGATTGTCAGAATTTTAGGGACATTTCCATGACATCATTCGTTCGTTGGTAGTTGATGACGTAATACAAGATGACGTGTTGTGTGATAAGCATTTTAAAATCTTTGTAGCATGTTAAGCCCAATGTACAACATATGAATGCAATATTTATTTCTGTGAGCAAATCATGCTAATTTCATCCACCTTTGCTTATAGTTAGACCATGCAATCTTTAGACGGGGCCAAATATTCACTGGTGGATCAGGGGGGGGGGGGGGGGTGGGAGAGCATCCCGGCCAAAATTTGTTTTGGGCCCAACCCTTTCCAAATAGAACTCGTCCCTTAAAAATATCCTCTGGACCGCAAGTCACAGCATGACAGAAACGCATGCAAGCTGGATCAATAAAACTAATATATCAAAAATGGAAAATTGACCTCCGTACTTTAACCTGAACTTTGACCCGAGAAAAAAAAAACTTTCAAATTCCACGTATTTTTGCGCTCTTTCGAATGTCGCTTGTCGTTTGCCGCTACGAGTGACCCAGATGCGGAGTTAGATATATATGGGGTACGCAGAAATGTTCCATGCTCCTCGATGTGTTAGGATCGGACAGCCACTCTGGCATGTATTTAAGTCGCGCCGGGAAGTTTCTAAAGGGTTAATTCTGGTACATCCCGGGGACCATTATAAAGGGTCCAAAAAGTGACCAGTTTGGCCCCTCTCTTTTGAAGATGGCTGAATAAGTCGGTGCAAATATATATCATTGCCTGATAGAATGGCTTATGTGTATGTATGTGCATTTATTGCTTCACACCATTACGAACAACCAGCTGAAAATGTTTGACGGAAGCGGTTTGCCTTTATTGGTCCTTGGGCTTTTAGAACAAGTTCGCCTTATACCAAAGCTGTAGTCTGTTAGTGGACATAGCCTTTCACATCTTTTAATGCATACTAATTTGACTTAGTTACGTTGTTAAGCATCTTTTTCCTGTGGTATCATGATAATGTGAAGTGCAAAGGGAAGTGAAATTGCTACAACATCAAAAGTGCATTTGCATTACAGTTGACGCCTATCTAGCGTGGCATCAAGCAGAAAACTGAACACCCGAAGGTGAGCATATCACAGGGCAATGCACCGTGATCGACGCACCAAACTTTAAATGCTTTAACCCCAAAGAAAGTGGATTGCAAAGGCTTGTGGTAAAACGTCAGTTGAAGAAAAACGTGTATTAAAGTGAAATGTATAAACTTTTCGCAAAACGGATAAAATGACAAAGATGAATACAGTGTCTAGGTACATATGCCATAAACAGTATACCTAAAACAGGAACACGAGTGCACTGCACAGTACACAGTGCACAATCTGGTAACGTAGACTTTTTCCAAAAACAGAAAGGAAAGAAACGTCATTGCTTTAACCGCTGCAGACTTTGACGCTCCTATCCACTTGCATTTACACTGCGAGGGTGCCGCGTCAGTCTCAGTTAGTTGCCGTCAGTTTTCGATAGGCGTCTCTGGCGGACTGGCTGCCGCTTTTTCTGCCATGACCCGAGGGTTGCGGTCAGCAGCTGTTCATTTGCATACGGCCAGCCGGATGGACGGGACCGGGGTAGCCTTTTGCAGTATCCCGCCGGTAGCGCTCACAACAGACGATGCCTGTTGTTAACGGCGCGGAGCTATCGCTAATTCCTGGTGCATTGAGAGCGTGCGCACCATGCAGTGTGCACTGTGCAGCACAGGTGCACGCCAGCTCGAGCGTAGTCACTGCCCGGGTTGAATCACAATAGGTTTGGCAGCACCTGTTTGGCCTGATTGTTCTTTACCGCAGGTGGAGAAATCGTTCCGCAATCGAGTCAGTAATGCTGGAAGACTGTCAATAACTGAAGGAAAGACAGCGGTAGAGTTGTCTAAATATTCGAGAAGCTCGTGTTTCGCACAAATAATCAAAGTCAATCCGGGTACGCATAGCGCATTCGCCCCTATACGCTCCGAGCCTGGTCGCTGCGTCTGTGTAATGCGGCACAGCATTTGGCGCGATGATGCTGTGCCGCAATACACGGACCATGAGACATTCAGCAATACGTCTCTGTAAAGTGTAACTGCAGTGTTTACCTCACGAAACATGTACTTTGAGGCTTATCTCAGATACAAGACGACATACAATCATGGAATCACTTAAACTTTGCAAATACAAATGCAAAACTGCCAGAAAACGTAAGAATCGGCTATCCCCTGAGACGTTCCTACTTCCTTCACCAAAAAAATGGAAAATACTTGATGCAGCCATTGAACGATTCAATTCCAAATAAAGGCATTTTCAGATTTCCTAAATGACCAATTAAAGGCTGCAGGTATAAAGGAACGAGCAGCATCGAATACCTATTCAATATTTTCAGTCACTTTAGTCACTTCAGTTAACTCACAACATACAAATGGCTCAGATAAGCAAAGGCTACGCTTATTGATTTTAGTCATTTCATACACTTTCCGCATCAGCTCAGCCGCGTTGGGAGTGGAGACCCTTAGTGGCCGAGCTGTGATACAGCACCGCCGGCACGCTGCTGTTGGTCTCAGATTACCGAGCCGGCACGAGCCTTCTCGAGTTCAATGGGTGTCGGATCGCCTACCATTGTCAGTCGCCGCTCACCAGACGCTCCATTACCGAGGCGCCGGCAGTGGAGAGGTCGAATTAACGGTTCACCACCATCAGACTCGGTATACAAACTGCACCAGAGCGGCGATCGGTTGTGTGGGAGCGGCTGTGCCAGCTGCAGAGGGATTCTGTCGTTTGAGGTGTGACGCTTGGTTTGCTCAGTCAAACGTAAAAGTCATGTGTCAATTGAAAACAGTTTATAATGGCGAGAAAAGTGTTCGTTGAATTAAGCGCCAATTAGGTAGGCACTAGGCACGTATATGTTAAAGCAGACGAAAGCAATCAAATTACACCCGTAACATGTATGTCACACATTGTTCATTCTTCTACGAGTTATGAAATATATTTTGAATTTAGTATCTATCGGAAACAATAAATGCAATACTTGTTTTGTTCTGTGTTCATCAAAGATCATCTTGTGTCAGTTATTTCATATTTAGTTTATTTTGTTTGTGCGTTGATGAGCCACTTATTACGATCCCTGTAGCATTTAAGCTAATTTGATATAAGGCCCAACTAGTGACATGGATCATATAGCATAAACACCCTCAGTTTGTTTCAATAGAAAAACACAATTCTAAAGAATAGTGTTTGTCAAATGAAGAAACAACCTTCGGGTATTGTTCTATGAGGTTGCGATTTAATCATGTCAGCATACAATCAGTTAGGTATGTCAAGCTATGACGCATGTGGGGATGTCATTGCTGACACGTTGATGCAATATGAAAGTCTTCATGCTGTCGTATGGTTGGATATAATACGTGAAGGTAAAGATTACAGCTACCACCGAATCATTCCCTTATTCCTCCCAAGATTGCTGACATATTAACACGAACTCATGAGGAAGTACTGAGATCACGCTATAATATGATGAAGTTTTATTATTAGTAAATGCCCCAAATCTTCTCGGGAGCACATCTCAAGTGATGTGACCGATACTCAAGGCGCGGGTAAATGAGCCAGTGGAAAGTTACAAGATGTCTTCAAGGAATGCTGGTCACAGAGCCTACATAGGAGGCCTTGCTGTCCGTTGGAGCCTATGCGGGCTCACCAGCCTCAGGAGCGGAGTCGACTGCACTGAAAGAGTTTTTAGTGATTTACTCTAAGCGATAATGACACAGAGCGTGATAAGCCGATCGCCGAGGGAGGACTTTACCTCTGTGGAGCGGCGGCGCGGGCTGGGTGGGCGACCCATCCTGTTCGGCGGCGCCCGGTCTCTGCTGCAGGCTGATCGGGGAGCGGTGTCGGACACTGTCACTCGGGACGCACCGTCGGTCACAACTGAGTCGGCGAGCGGCGGCGCCTCTCACCTGACCCGGCGGCCTCCGAAAGGGCCCTCCGGCCGTATCGGCGCCAGCTCCTCTGCACAGAGAGGGCGTCATTAGCCCAAGCGCCGCCCTCCGCTCCGCCGCGGCCGCCTTCACCCGCTCCCCCTACCCACCGGTCAGCCAACCTCCCCGACGGCGGCGGCGCGGCGGCGGAGTGGCGGGGCCCCTCACGCGGGTGGCCCGTGGTCGTGACCCGTTTGTACCCGCCGATCGGGAAGTGCCCGCTGGTCGACAGCCGGTGCACGGGCGCGGGCAGAGCGCGCACAGCCATGAGGAAGCGGTCGGGGTGGACGGTGCTGCTGCCGCCCAGACCCGCCGGCCTTCAGGGGCGCCCGTGTGTCGCCGGCAGCTCGGTCTCACACACACACACACACGTCCGGCGGGGCCGACGGACATCCGTCGCACCGGCGCCATCCGGCGTCATCCGCCGGCGCCGCCGAGTGACCGGCCGAGCCGCCCGCGCGCTGAAAAACTGACCGACCCGTGCGTGTGCGTAGAGCATAGTCAAGGTCGTGTAGCTAAGAATATAGCGGTGGCCTAAAGGCAAAGCACTGTCCGCAATGGCGAAATAGTTCCACTGCAATGTGCTGTGAAATTAGGTTGAATGGCTTATCCATTTCCCGGACTAATAGCAAATCAGCGCGCACTTCACTGCGCACAACTGACGTAGTAAATCCTTCTGGAAGCTCATTGCAAAGACTTCTAGGAAGGGGTTCACTTAAATAAGATGCCCCGAAGCCCCGGAACCTGTAAGCTTGCTGGCTTGGTTGTGCAATGAGAAACAGCCTTGCAAGTGTGTAATTTTGGTCTTGCCAAGGCTTCTCTGGCGTCACACGGCAGGGCGGAATTTTTATCACTTATCGCTCCAGTCCTAAAAGCAATTCATTGCTTTACGAGTAGGTCAAACCTCTGGAAGTTGAGTACTACCTGAAGGACTGTATGGACTGAGTGATATCGGATCTCATCTCTCGTGCACCGTCTGAATTGATAGACGACAGTGACACACATTACCGTCGTCTTCCGTATACCTTGAAACAATAACAATGGTGACCTTCGTACCTCTCTCTCACCAAGGCCATCCGCCATTTTCAGCCGGGTGCCACTGGTGAGGAGGGTAGATGCCTAGGGATATTGCTAAGAGGAGAATCTCAGCAGCGCTGAGCTGTTGGCCGGGATGTTCACCGAGAAGTGGTGCTCCCGGGTGATACATGGTGATTGGGGCGAGTGCCCGGTCCAGAGGAGAGCCGCAATTCGGTCGGCTGTCCTCGCTCCTCAGCGTGCGACCCACGCTAACTCACCGGGACGAGATTTCATCGAACCGTCCACGGATCCTGTCCTTGCTGCGTGTCGCAGCCACGCGGTGAGAGCACCTCCTTCCCCCATTGACCTTGATATGAGACCATCGGTCCATCGGGCCACGGAAACAACCCGTCCCCGTATATATGTTAATTTGACAAATTGATAGTGCAAGTCGCATCCAAGATTCCTTTACTATTCAGGTTGGTTCACTAGGGAAATAAAGACGCCGTGGTGACGTCATCAGAGGAAATCCTTCACGTTCAAATGAAGGGGGCATTTGAATTGCTGATTTTGGCTCGATGTAGTCATATTTTTTAGTTTCAGCCCCATTTATCGTAATGACGTGAACTCATTGTTACATTGGTACAACTTCTGATGACACAAAATCCTTGTTTTTTTCTCCAGCTCGCTCGAAAGATGATGAAATTTGCATGCATGCCTATGGGTGAAGGGAGATTCTACAGCCGTGGTGACGTCACGGTAAAGGGATTATGGAGCTCGTGAACGGGGGCTGAGTCGCATCATGCGTGAGCAATAAGAACATATAAAAATATAAAAATCGAATATAAAAGCGATCTGCGAACGCCATCTGCCGTCTTGAGCATTGCTTTCTAAAACCTCTAGCCAAAATGTAAAGTGATCAGTGGCTCGATAAAAGGCTCTGACAATTATTTGGCGAATGGCGTTTATAAAATCATCACGGCAAAAAGTTGGACGGCAAAAAACAAATTGGACTGTACTATGTGTATTTTCATGTGGTTTACACGCTATGAGAAGGAACGGAAGCAGCAAATATCGTACTTGCAAAGAAGTGAAAATCACGGTAAAATTTGCACTGGGTACCTACTGCCTATCATAAAATGAAAACTTGAACGATCTTCGCATCCCACATATTCATGAATCTGGACAGTGGACTGGACACGATGCATAAAGAAACTTCTTCAGATGTTATCGGCCACCATCAGATATCGTTTCGTAAAATAATTGTTTTATAATGCTTCGCTCATACACCCGGGAAATTCCACTCAATTGTCACGGTCCTCAGATGGGACCATCGCACGACACGGTAGATCGGAAAAGGGAGGAAGTGTCGAGATGAAGGAGGACAAGATACAACCGAGGACACCATGAGGAAGTGATGGACATGATCTGGCTCGATTAATGAGAGGCTCCACCACAGGACAGGGAATCACACCACACCAGATGGTATGTCACGGCCGAAACATACCAAAACAGTGCCCATGGTCGGGCCAAGTGGGTTAATCAGGCATTACCGGGTCCGGCAAACATTGCTGCAGCCGTGTGGTGAACCCGGCTGAGATGAGCTCATCTAATGGCTTCCTCCTAAAAAAGACGGAAGGACGAAGAGTTACAGTCGATGGGCGCGCTGATACGATATCTCACTGGTCGATACTCGTAGTCCTGAGCCGGCAATAAAATTTGACCGGCATGGTATACGGAAGCGCGCGCCATGAGCATGTCAAGGCCGCGTGCATCTGCCGCTGTGCTCTCACTAGGTCATGGTACTCGAGGCCACTCACCTCTGCCAGGAAACAAGATCCTGGAGATCTGCTGCAGGAGTTCCGCAAACTTATTGATTCGTGATTGTCAATAGATTTCTCTGCTCAGGAAGGTGAGTTTCAATGAGCAGAGAGGTAGCTTGAACAATGCGTCGTGCTATTTGCTTTTACATGACAAAAGTTAAAACGGAAATATCAGCTGCAAGAGAACGAATTGAGTTCATATCAAAAGCTGCATTGGTAACAAGTTTTAATAGAAATGCAGCACAGCGGACCTCCATGATCCCTCCATACGAAACTCTTTAGCTTATGCAATGAATGCGTGCAACCGGACCAGAGCACGGTGGCCCAAATCGTCTGTATTGCGTGGTTTAACAGCCACACCAATAATTTATTTCATTTTCGATAGAAATAAATATGTCGTCACCCAAACATTTTTTCTAATCGGATCACCTGCACCTTCATAAATTAAGAAGCACATCCATCATAAGTAATTGGCTGCATATTTTGAAACTCAGGCAACGCACCTGCACGCAATTGTTAGACATTAAACCGAGTGCTCATGTTATGTGCCGTACAATTTATGTCCCCAAGGAACAAAAATGGAAGCTATCGCTGCCAGGGATGCGGAGCCGGAGCCGGAGTCGGAGCCGGAGCCGCCGGAGCCGGCATATTTTGCCCGGAGCCGGAGCCGGAGCCGGAGCCGTGAAACAATATAGCCCGGAGCCGGAGCCGGAGCCGGAGCCGCCAAAAAAGGGGCGACTCCGGCTCCTTTTTTATTTTTTGAAGAGGAAAAAAATAATTGACCTAGTACGGTTTGACAGTACAAGGCAGTAAAGCATATGATAAGTACGTCATGAGCCATCAAGTGAATGAAAAAAAGCCGAATATCCCCAGTATCCCACAGTACGCAATCAACTTTCTGTCTGCTCCTCCTCGCCCCCCCCCCCCCCCCACGTCTACTGCATCCCCAGAACATGAGGACCGGTCATCAGGTGACGGCCATTGTTTTGAAGCCAGTGCAGTGGACTGCGACTCCCAGCACCGTCTCTTCCCCACCCCCCACCCCCCACCCTCCCCCCATGCAGCCGAGAGGAATGTCAGCTTCAGTGAACTCCGATTCGCGGCGACTGCGTTTCCAATGCCATCGCTTCCTAGTCCTTTGTTCTGCCAGTTCTCTCCGAGGTGCGTTTGCGCGGGGACGCGGTGAGCCGGTCATGGCAAAGAGTAACGCGTATAACCAATCCAATTTTTCTTCCACCCGTATTTAATTGATTGCATAGGGGATGTACTGAGTCGGAGCCGGAGCCGCCGGAGCCGGAGCCGCCGGAGCCGGACCATTTTACTCGGAGCCGGAGCCGGAGCCGGAGCCGCCATGACATTTCACCCGGAGCCGGAGTCGGAGCCGGAGCCGATTTTTTTCTCCGGAGCCGGAGCCGGAGCCGGAGCCGTCTGAAATTTCCACGGCTCCGCATCCCTGATCGCTGCCATTCCAGAGTTGCAAAACGCAACAAAACCGCATGCTTGTTTGATCGATGAGGTAAAGTACGTACTCTAGAGCACTTCATGGGCCGGATAAATCCGTTATCCACGGATAAATCCGCGGACCGGATAGGATTGGATTCTAAATTTGTTAAAAAAGAACGGATATGGGCGGGCCGGATTTGGGAATTGAAGGTTGAACCCGGATCAAAACGGATCAAAATTTTAACATTCAACATTGAAGTAAAAAATTAACCTAATGTGTTAAGCGGCAGCAGCAGACTTGTGCCGTGACCAAAAATCAAGATCCAGGATCCTCAAGGTCCCACGGCAAATTCAATTTCTAGAATCCAAGGTTTCCAAGGTCCCACGACAAATTCAATTTCTAGAATCCAAGGTTTCCAAGGTCCCACAGCAAATTCAATTTCTAGAATCCAAGGTTTCCAAGGTCCCACGGCAAATTCAATTTCTAGAATCAAGGTTTCCAAGATCCCACGGCAAATTCAATTTCTAGAATCCAAGGTTTCCAAGGTCCCACGACAAATATACATTGCAGGATCCACAGTCCCCAAGGTCCCACGACAAGAATGCATTGCAGGATCCACAGTCCCTAGGGTCCCACGACAAGCGTGAATTTCAGGATCCACAGTCCCCAAGGTCCCATGATAAGTATACACTTCAGAGTTCAGGGTCCACAGTCCTCAAGGTCCCACGGCAAGAATACATCAGGATCCAAAGTATTCAGGGTCCCACAACAAGAACTTAAACTAACATTCTGATGAGCAGGCTTACTTCTAAATATTCTGCCAACAGATGCCCAGCAACATTGAAAGGGGTAGAACCTATGCAAACCTATGGTGGTTTTATCATTTACCAACATACTACATAGGTAGGGGGAGCTTCAACACAAGTCCAAGTTAAAGATGAATCATATAAATCTCTCCTTCTTTAGCCGGACAAATTCATAAAAATATAGGTAGGTAAAAGGTACCTTGCATTTTGTATTGTCATGTTCCTTTCAAATCAATCTTACCTGATCATTAGGAATGTAGGATAGCACCTTACAGTTATTGAAGACAGAAATCCAAGTATTCTTTCAGGCAAGATCAAAAAACCAGAAATAAAACCTACAGGCTTCATAAAAATGGAAAAATTGAATTGGATAGGTATACGCTTTCGATTTTCTGCACATTCAGTTACATAATACCTAGAGCTCTGTTCGCACGCCGTTTATTTATCAGCAGGCTGCGACCATGCTGCTAACTTCTTGGCTCCTCATTGGTCGAATTCAAGTGGTCTATTCGTTAGACCAATGAGGCCAAGCCGCGCCAGCAATAACCGACAGCACGCTGATATAAAAACAGCCACCGAGCAGGGCCCTGGATAAAAACTCAACAAATATGTTCTAAGTCTTGTTTGCGCCATGCTCACAGAAAAAACTGATCGATTAAGCCAATAGAATTAGAGTATCAGCGAGCGCAAACATTACTTACTGTTCATTCACATTAGCTTGAAGGCTCTGAACAAAATTCCATCTGACAATTTTTTCGTCAGACGGTTCTTTGTCGGCAGATTTTCGTCTGACTTTTTCGTCTTGCATTTATTCGTCTGTACGAATTGATTTGGTGCATTTTTCGTCGGAGTATTTTACTGTCCGGCATTCTTTTCGTCTGGACGAGGCGGAAAATGTCCTTACGAAAAAATGCGCGGACTTAAAAATGCACAGGCGAAAAATGCATAGACGAAAGTCTGCGGACGAAAATCTGCATACGAAAAATTGTCCGACGAAAACCTGCTAAACGGAAAAGTTGAACTGTCATGGAATCATTGCTTATGGATACTCGCTCATTGCGCAATGGTGATTTGATGACTTGCAAATCAAATAAGTTTGACACTTACTTGGTCAGTGGGTCAGGGTAGCTTCCAAGGAACTTCAAGCCCGGCATATCACAACCCAGAAAACAAGGCCCAGAAAATATGTGAGTTGAGATTACAAAAGAACTTTCCAAACCACCACTGTCCACTGTTTGACAGTTTCATAATCCATAACATTGATAATGTAAAAAGCTACCAGAGGGGTGTTCACGGGCACCGCACACTGCTGCGTGCGGTGTGTGCGGTGCGTCCAGCAGGCGTGGGGGTAGGGGATGGGTAGGCGGCTCTGACGTCACGGCTGCGTGCGGTGGACGGTCCGCTGTGGCCAGTCCCGACCGGCCACAGCGGTCGCTGTGTGCGGTGACGGAAGGCTGACGTAGGGACGCAGTGGGCGGAGCTTGGAGGCTGTGTGCGGTCCGACCGCACACAGGGCCCGTGAACAGCCCTCAGGTCTCTTGTTCCAGTTCTGCCTCACAGCCATGACAATGATTTGGCTCTGTATATGTCTACACAGTCTGGTTCATTTTCTCCTCATGTATCTATCCTTAGCCCCTTGTAGCTGGTTGCTCAGCGGCTCAACCATAGATATTTATTGAAGTGTTTACAGACAAAACCTAGTGCAGGGTCCTTAGTGGCCATGTGCATTCTTGAGGTCCCTCAAGAAAATGATGGTGTAGATCCAGACCCTTCTCCTAAGATCCCATGGCAAATAATAAAACTGGGACTGAAGGTCCGACATTCTGCAGGGTCTTGCAGCATATCAAAATTTTGAGGTCCTGACCCCCCTGGGTTTCCATGGTTTCAGGGTTTCCATGGTTTCACGGCATATAAAATGTTGAGGTCCTGGGTTTCTATAAGGGTTCCTGGGTCCTGGGTTTCTATTTCTATTGATGTCACATAAAATGTTGATGTCCTGGGATTCCAAGGTCTCGCGGCATATGCAAATGTTGAGGTCCTGGGATTCCAAGGTCTCGCGACATATGCAAATGTTGAGGTCCTGGGATTCCAAGGTCTCGCAGCATATGCAAATGTTGAGGTCCTGGGATTCCAAGGTCTCGCGACATATGCAAATGTTGAGGTCCTGGGATTCCAAGGTCTCGCGGCACATGGATGTTTTAAGGTCCTGGGTTTCCAAGGTCTCACGACAAAAATGACAATGCAAGGTCCAGGATCCATCAAGGTCCCAGACCTTGGACTCTGCGAACCCTGGATCTCGGACCTTTTTGGGACCTTGGCACAAGTCTGGGCAGCAGAGGTTTGATTAAAGTAATAGGCATCATTTTATGACACTCACTTGTCACAAGACTTGTCTTCAAGTGGATAATGTATGCAATATAATGTAATAAATTGATCAAGAAATCCCGAAATGAAAAAAATATATGTCCACAGTGTGGACATAGAGAAATTGTGTATTACTATTGAAGGATGATACCTAGTTTACCAATGTGGTGATTTTCATCTGGTTTTAGGTTTATAAGCATGGTTTTTGGAACCATGATGGTCTGTGAGATGTATGGCTGTCTGGTCCCTTAGATTGAATTTGTTAGTCCAGTTTTGGGTGAAACCAGTTATTGGTGAAACGGATTATTACGGATATTTTTTGGAAGTTTGGCTGCAATACGGGCCATGGGTGGGCCGGATTCTGATATTCAAAGAAAGGCGGATAATGGGCGGATCTGGATATGACTTGCCGGATATGGGCCGGGCCGGATCCTAAAAAGCCTATCCGTGAAGTGCTCTAACGTACTCGTACGTTCGTCACACTGCAGGAACCCGATCTGTGTGGTACAGGCCCATCAGTTTGTCAGAAACGGCAGGTTGTTGTATGCGCCCATTTCTGCCACAGATGGTCGACACACCGCACATGTGCATGATGTCAAATGTGGGCGACACGTATGTGACTGAGAATAAACAGTCACCCTCCACCGTTGTAGCTTTGAATGTAAAGGAACGCTGGGTGATGCAGGTAGAAGACCAGTACTATGCCTTGCTTTGCATCTACACATTTACAAATTGTACCAATAGACGAGAGTGACTAACGGGTGACCCCAAAGCGACTAATGAGTGACATTCATCTCGGGCCTTACTAGAGTCTAAATTGCTGGCATCTATAAGTAAAAGCAAAGATAACATGAACTATACCATAACATGGTAGTTCATGTTATCTATGGTATAAGGTTTTCATTTCTGTCTTTCATTTGATCTTTGGTAATTTTTATAGCTCCAGCACAGGAGCCTTAACAACAGGCGACTGCAATAGATGATATCTAAAATGGAAGTTTATACGGTAGAGTTGCCTGGCCAGGTATCACAGCTCAACCCATACCTAATTTCACTTCATTCACGCCATTTCGGGGTTCATAATTTTACAACAAAAATGTATTTGTATTTGTATTTGTATTTGACAGTTAAAACACTCTCCACAGTAAAATGGCTATTCCGAGTGTCGCGTCACGGTTAAAAGGAAAAACAAGGATACACTCATCAATCACATCAAACAGAACACAATTCAAATCACACATTCATCCAGTGGCGCGGGAACTTCTTCCAGACTGGGGGGGCTGAACCATAATAGAAATCAACCTAGGGTACCCCCAAATCTAGTTTTCTCACCGGTTTTAGGCCACTTATTTTTCAGACCTTGGCCTTTTCAACAACAAAAAAAAGAAAATATTTTCAAAAAGTGAGGTATTCCGTCTCAGCTGAGTCAAGAAACTACCGTTTTGGCAACCTGGAGTAAAGGTTTTAATCTGCCAAATGAGTTGCCGAGCCAGTGAAATAGGTAGATTTTTCACTTACATGTTTTCTTCTTTTGTGACCCACAACCCCTAATTTGGGGAGGACAAGCTGCCCAACGGTTCCTGGCCTCATGAAACGTTGTGGGGCACCGCCCCCACGGCCGCAGAGTTGTGGGGGCAAGCTTCCCCCACTGCCCCCTCCCCCGGTTCTCACGCCTATGTATGAATCTATGAAATTATGTTGGTAGATTTCCGATTTCGATTCCTCCAGCTGGGGGGGCTCAAACCTACATTACGAGCCCCCCCAGCCGAAAAGCTGGGGGGGCTCAGCCCCCCCTAGCCCCCCCCCCCCGGTTCCCGCGCCACTGCATTCATCCTTATCACCATGGGCTAACTTTATCACTACATTCAAAGAAATGTAAAGCATTTTAAAGGGACAGTATCATCGAAAAAAAATCAATGTATGGAGCTGATTTTTTTTTTTTTTACTAGCATTTCTTATTTTTCTGAATCAGAAAAACATAGTTTGAGGACCGAACTCGGTGAAAAATATTGCAACCACATTTCATTTTCATGATTCATTTTCATGAGCGAACCACCACTATACAAGCATGGCCGCCAGTTTGGAACACGGACGTATAATTAAACTGGACCCGCAACCACCTCCATTCAGGTGAAGCCGACAAGGCGCCATTTTACGTTGCCAAAAAACCGTGCTCTGAAAGGTCATCGAACCATTACAATTGGAATTGCGTCTAAACGGATGATCGGATCGAGATGCTGGTGGTACCGTTCGATGGGTAATGCCTTGAGGCAGGTGATGATGCATGTCACAGGTCATTCGGTGTCACGTGGCGCGTGCCACGTGCCGACAAAGTCGGGAAGGGCAAAAACCTTTAAGCGACGCTCCAAATTAAACGGTGCGCGGCACAGGTGCCAAATTCACAGGTCACATGTCCGGGTGTTTGACCATTAACATATGGTTTGCTCGGCAGCAGGAGGTGCGAAATGCACGCGCCAGGGGCGAAAAACATGTTTTGAGGATGCATCCTCCGATTCCGGAAAACCTTGACCTAGGCACACCAAATTTGGCACACTGACACTATCGGACACGCGCTTGAAGGCGCTGTGCAAATAGATGTGCTGGGGTACACGGTGCACGTGCTGTGCACGTGCAAACCTTTTGATGTTGCACTCTGTGTCACATATACGGGCAGAGAGGGTAGCGCTTGCAAGCTCAACATGCCAAATTTACACAGGCCACCCAGAATGCATTCCAGCATAGTTATTGAGCATATTTTTCTCCTGGTGGACCCCAAAGGTGCGCTCTGCACGTGCTGAAAATTATCCGCGCCGGGCGGTGGGGATGCTTGGACACCCCATGTAGGTTTATGTAAATATCTCGAAAACGGCGTTGTGGAGCGCTGCCGTTTTTAGCACACCCTTTCATGCATCTTTTTCACACATGCTGCATAACTTTCAGACCCAGGCACTCAAGGTTAGGTCACCAGGTTACGTCCAAGTGGCCTTACCTTAGGAAAAGTTATAATGCCCGTCATAGCTACACAGACTGAACAATCGGTCTAAAACGTTGGAGGCGATTACTAAAGAGCACCATATAGGTATACGTAAAGTATCTTATCCATAGTAAAGTATCAATTATCATGGATAATTTATCCATAGTAAAGTAGCTTATCCATAGTAGGTGTCAACCACCATTGATGGCGTCGTAACATGTTACGAAGGCACTAAAACTATAACTTCTTAAATGTTAAACTGAATGCTAAATTCGAAATCAGCTCCAAAAACTGTCCTAGAAACATGTAAAACTCGAAAAGGTAAACCAGGGTCATTAAAGGTCAGTGACCTTGACCTAATTTTCACGTGACCTTGACATCCACCATATTGCATGTGACCAACATCATATCACATGTTTGAACACTTGAAACCACGAAAAGACAGCGAACGCGCGGCTAGTGCGCGCCGATGTACGCCGAATCACGATTCCGGCCAAACATGGTCTCGTATTAATAACTTAATATCAGATGCTGATTTACCGCTACTCAGTCAAGTTAGAACCATTTCTTCTTGGCCGCGGTCACCGGTCCAGGCCACCACATAATCGTATTACACCGCGCTTGCTCAATGCTCAGTTCGTATTGTAAAAGTGCTGCGGCACAGCATAGATGCAGGCGCTCTGCTACTGCCATCTATGGGTGAAAGATGAAGATAATGGTTATTGCGGTACAGTATCACTACAGGCGCAAACAACCAGGGGCGTCGCCACGGATTTTTGACTGGGGGGGACGGATTGGCTGACTAAAAACCCAAAAGTTAGTTAGTTTACCGTACAATTTCAGGCCTATGCACTACTTATAACGCATACACAATACACATGTTCTCATGTTCTCGCGTGGAGGCGTTATTAGTCACACTCTTTTCTACCTGTGCATGAATTGGCGGCGCGAAGCGCCGCGAAATTTGGCAAAAACTCTTGGCATAACACTCCCAAAACGTATAAATTTTGCATCCCGCGTAATAAGTTTGATACCAGGACAGTTAGGGTCTGGTCACCAAGTCCAGCAGCCCTGCCTCTAAAAAATCGTGTGGTCCTCTGTAAACCGCTGTTAACCATAGATACAGCTTTTTTCCAACTTCTGTGCAGTGGAGCTGCAGGACTGCGGTGTCGGAGTCGACTTCGGTCGTAGTCGACGGTTTTGGTCGGATACGGAGTTGGAGTCACCAAAATCGTATAACAGACCTCAACTCTGAAGTCAGAGTCAACGTCATCCCCGAGGATGGGTCGAATAAGAGCTGGAGATTCTGTTGGCTGTGGTGATTGTAGGGGTCATGGTAAGACTAATGTAGGGGCATACTGAGCATTACGTCCTCCTGGGCTCTCTCAGACCAGGACGAGGTCCTCTCACCCTCAAGCATCAAACGTTCAAAGGCCATGGTGAGACCTTCTGCTGTCGGATGGCCTCGAACGGGAAGAGGGCCGTTTGAGAGTGAGCTGAAGGTCTTGACTATTACGAATATCCTATGTAAAATGTGTGGTCTCTGCAAGCTGTTGTCCTACTGCACTCTGAGACTTTGGGACAGATATTCAGCCCTTGTTGGATATGGTCGCCCCTACAACTGGAGCTTTGGCTCCCTATCGAGGACCTGGGAAGTGGGACGGACAGTCCAGAGCTGCACCTCGTAGGCAATGTTATCGTGCCAAGAAACGTTCAAAGAGACAAAAGCATCACATCACATGTTTTTTTCACTCCGATGCGGGCCGAAGGATGCCGTGGTCGGAGATGGAGTGGGGACTCCGAGCGTTTTTTTTAAGCCGGAGTCGGAGTTACCAAAATCATCTACTCCGCAGCCCTGTAAGCAAGGGTACAGTGTCAGCAATTCGCAGATTCAATTTGTTTACGAGTAGGTATCCGCAATTTCATTCCAAAACGACAATACACCAATGTCGTAGGTCACTTTTTAAATCATTCATGGGGATATTTTTGCGGGGGACGTCCCCCCCGGATTCCTCGACTGGGGGGGACGCGTCCCCCCCCGTCCCCCCCGGTTTCGACGCCCATGCAAACAACGTGCAAACAAAGATGCCTATGCTGCGCTACCGGGCGATGGTAGCGTAAATTTGCGTTGCTGGGTAGCTAAAAGTTTTGGAGCCCGAATTTGACAAAAGAAATGGTTTGCCGTTTTAAAGATCGTATCAAACAATCTGCGGTTACTCTCAATTCTTGCTTTGAGATAATTGGTGATTTGTTTATCAAACCGTGGTACTTCCAAGCTATTACCAGCACATAACGAACTTCAGGCGACACCGCTCGTCTATGTTTTGTGTCCTTTGCCTCACGTGAGGGTGATGGGTACTACCTACTGGAGTAGGCAAAAGTGATATCATATCCCATTTTCAAATGGATCAGCACCTAAATGGTGAGCCGACCAGGGGGACCGATGAACGTTGTTGTTGTCGTCATCATCGACCATAGGTGGCGGAACGGGGAAGACCTAACCTTGAGTGACCTGGGTCTGAAAGTTATGCAGCATGTGTGAAAAACATGCATGAAAGGGTGTGCTAAAAACGGCAGCGCTCCACAACGCCGTTTTCGAGATATTTACATAAACCTACATGGGGTGTCCAAGCATCCCCACCGCCCGGCGCGGATAATTTTCAGCACGTGCAGAGCGCACCTTTGGGGTCCACCAGGAGAAAAATATGCTCAATAACTATGCTGGAATGCATTCTGGGTGGCCTGTGTAAATTTGGCATGTTGAGCTTGCAAGCGCTACCCTCTCTGCCCGTATATGTGACACAGAGTGCAACATCAAAAGGTTTGCACGTGCACAGCACGTGCACCGTGTACCCCAGCACATCTATTTGCACAGCGCCTTCAAGCGCGTGTCCGATAGTGTCAGTGTGCCAAATTTGGTGTGCCTAGGTCAAGGTTTTCCGGAATCGGAGGATGCATCCTCAAAACATGTTTTTCGCCCCTGGCGCGTGCATTTCGCACCTCCTGCTGCCGAGCAAACCATATGTTAATGGTCAAACACCCGGACATGTGACCTGTGAATTTGGCACCTGTGCCGCGCACCGTTTAATTTGGAGCGTCGCTTAAAGGTTTTTGCCCTTCCCGACTTTGTCGGCACGTGGCACGCGCCACGTGACACCGAATGACCTGTGACATGCATCATCACCTGCCTCAAGGCATTACCCATCGAACGGTACCACCAGCATCTCGATCCGATCATCCGTTTAGACGCAATTCCAATTGTAATGGTTCAATGACCTTTCAGAGCACGGTTTTTTGGCAACGTAAAATGGCGCCTTGTCGGCTTCACTATCTTCCATAGGAGGTCCATTGGGATCGTCAGTCCAGTTCATTTATACGTCCGTGGTTTGGAAGCATGCAAAATTACTACAGAACTGGCGCAGATAATACATTATTGACGCTACGCTTACGCGGTCGTTCTTCTGATTGAGTTGTCCTTAGGGAGAGGTAGCCTTAGGTATTGCCTATAAAAAATATCACGTGACAATTGGAGGGAGTGACAATTGGACGTGACAATTGACAATGGAAGAAAATATCACGTGACAATCACGTGATAAACGTCATACATTGGAGGGCTGGAGGAATTCCTTTGTTGAGCCGCTAGAATCCGAAGAAAACAGCGGAAATTGCTTACGACTATTTAATGAATTTAACAGTGATGAATAAGTGCGAAAAACGTTTTGGCTTTATAAAATTTGACGAAATGACCAGGGTAAAAGTTTTATTACTGGCGGTCAATTCAAAACGGCGCAAACATTTAAACAGTGAAGATAGTGAAGCACGATTCAAAGTGTAGTACACCTTTCGTACTTTGAGCGGCGATAGCGGGATAACGGTGTGGAGCTTCGAGGATCGGTCTTCAGTTCCCGGACCAGAAAGGTGGGGCCTATGCAATGTCAAATTTCATGAAAATGGTGATACTGTCCCTTTAACATTTTCATCCCTCTGTGCTTTCTGATTCATTACGACATAGAACGTTCATACCATTCCGTCATTATTTATAGGTTTGACCAGCGGCGTCGCCACGGATTTTTGAGTGGGGGGTCGGGTTTCCGGTCTTCGTCTTGATGGGTAGGGGTGTTTTTAGCCACACTCCCGGTTTTTTCGTGTGCCCGGAGAAAAACCTCGGCGCGCAGCGCCGCGAAAGCAGCGGTATATCTTATTGAACATCAATTTTGCATCGTGCATAAAAATCAAGCACAGGTCACCTGAGGTCAGGTTACAATGTCATGTCAAGTTCAGTTTAAATGCCTCTTAAAACTGCAATCTTGTCATTCCTATAGATAATCTCCTGACTCCTATCTATAAGTCTGAAATTTGGTGTAATGAATGGGATTATAAGTGCCAACAGTTCATGGATCTGGGATTTTACATCTGAGATGTGAAGTCAGGTCAAATAGGTATGTGACCTGAGACCTCACCAATCATGATCATGATAAGATATGGGAAAAAGCACGATGCCTTCTGCTTTGAAAGAATATGCTAAAAACGCTAGATACTTTTGTAGCCATGGCACCTTGTTTATTTTAGAGACAAGGTGCAGCTAATGACCAGTGGTGACTGGAATGGTCAGTGATTAGGTCATCAAAGGTCTCTAACACATTTTCGACCTTTAATGGAGACGTTGTAGAGCGATGACAGCACATGGAGTGTGTTCAGCTCAGTAACACAGATCGATCCATATGCAGCAGGTTCTTTTCTAGTCAGGTCATGACATTTACCTGATGTCAAGTTTTCTATTCAAGTTCAAATTGTAAGCCATGCGACATGTTTCGACGAAACAAAAACGATGGTGATAACATGAATATCATACACATTCACTGAATCATAGGTTGTTACATAACAAATGCTTCGGCAAAATCCGTCCGTTTAGCTGTTTGGACTCTATGGTACACAAGCCATAGACCCGAAGTCATACCTGAGGCGAAGTTGGCGAAAGAGCTTTAAAAAAGCTATCGAATACGCTTTCTGTGTTGCTGTAGGCTAGCTCTTATTCGTATTTTACGGGTCGCTAAGGTAAAACGCTTACCAACGTAACGCTAAGGCAAGCTTTCGGCCCCTGATCGAGGTAGAGCTTCGTGGAAGAGCGAGAATGCTGCCCGTGATGAGAGAAAGCCAATGATGCCCAATTTCAAGGTCTTGGCCGGGTCATCTTAGGTCAACGCCCAAAAGTAGGAAAAATCTGGCCGCCTGCTAGAACTTAGTGAGCCGTAGCTGTTATCGGGGTCCCGAGTACGAGTTTGATGTTAGTCTTGAACAAAAATGATGACTCCGTGCATTTTGGGTAGATCGGGTCGGGTCAGGTCAGGTCGACCAGCAGGCTTCCTGCCGGCCATCTAGAGTGGGTGACTGACAACCACCAACGATAGCTTCGTAACATGTTACATGACCACCATTTATCAAAACTACTTCAAACGGTTCAAACGGGCGCTAAACTCGAAATCAGCCCCAAAAACCACAGTTGTAAGTGGAAGCAAATAAAACTCAAAAAAGTTAACCAAGGTCATCCATATTCGAATCAGGGCAATTTTTTTTAGAATACGAGGTCATTGGAAGTTTCGTTGCAATATACTCCTTTTTGCGCGTCTTATTAGGAAAGCCCCAGAGGGATCCACATTGACCCCATTTCCCCTATGCAGGCAGGTCCGAGGGTAGCAGGGCTGAGGCTAGCCAGGTACCTCGTAGTTACTGATACGTCATCCGACGAATCGACTGCAACCATTATTTTGACAATCAGACGAACGCTTGGGTCAGTTTTGACGAGCTCGCTCATTTGAGGGATAAAAAAGGACTAGAATCATATTGTCATACCGATGTTCTAGCCCACAGCTTATTGACCTATAAGCAATAGGGACTAGGGAGCTCTTGAAGCGATTCTGAATCTGACGTTGTATTTGTTGATGTTGCTGACGCAAACTTCCCTGACATGATAGCTAAAAAAAGTATACTCAGCATCGCCAAAAGTGGGGGGTCGACCCCCCCGGTTCTGACGAGTGGGGGGGTCGCGACCCCCCCGACCCCCCCGTCGGCGACGCCCCTGGGTTTGACGCAAATCCGTGCCTGCATTTCCCAACCATTGATTCCTGCCGTGAGCTTAGCAGCAGTGAGAGGGGAGAGCGAAACGGCGAACGGGTCACAGACCGTATAGGATCGATAAGTCGACTCAAACCAACTGCCGGCGACGTGTTGCACCCCTAGAGGATCAATATGAGCGAGCGGGTCGGCGCCTGAGGGCAAAGACCTGACGGGAAAGGAATATTATTCCATAATATTTTTTTGAAAGTTTGTCTTTGAGCTTTTCATCCTTCCGTTTCGAAGTCTGCTCCATTTCATCACGTCATTTCAGTAAAGCAATAGGTACTGTTCAGCTAAAATAGGTGAGATCAAACGATAGGCAATGAAAATAAAGGAAATTGATTATATCATAAGCGACGGAACGGGGAGGTTTCCGGGGCACCATGCCCCTTTGATTTTGACATTTAACATTAGCCCTATGGGCGTTGCATGAAAAGAATGGAACCAAAAGTTGGCAGTGCCAGTGCCCCCCTTAATTGAAGGTGTTCCGCCGCCACTGGATTATATGCATTCAAAGCATGCATAAACGTTAATCACGCAAACGCTAAAAGTATACCGTATGAACGAAAAGGCAAGTCACCGTGTTTCAAGCCTGTGCTTTTCTTGGCTCGGGCGCCGTTCGCTAACTGCTGCGTCAGCCGAGATTGGTGACGTCATCCGATTCCGTCGGTAGTTGGCGCAGAACAGTCCGTCACACGGAGAACACGAGTTCGCTTTAGTTCTCCCCCACCCCTCGAGCATGTCAATCAAACGGACCAGTGGTAACAAAGGATCACAATGTCGTAAATACCAAGACGCAGTGTTTAGAGTTGGTCGTCGTGCATTTCTCCGTCCTTTGCGATAAAAACCTTGCGCCATACACAGCAGGACAAGCAGTCTGGATTTGTGCCAGCACGCACTGGGACCAGCAGGCAGCCCGCCAGCCACCACACACGTGGCACAATCTGGGGGCAGTGGGACCAAGGTCCAACGTCAGTACTCACCTACCAGCCACCGGCAGCGCGCTGATCCCGGCTCCTCCGCGGTCGCAGTGACCCCCGACACAGCATCCCGCCAATCGCAGGGGCACGCCACGCACCACGCGCCGTGCGACCGGTCACCGCCTGCGGCACCGTCCAGCGCTCAGCTGTCCTGGGAGTGCGGCGGCCGCCCCCGGGCCGTCCGCGTGACCTTGGCCTGCGATCGCCGTCGGCGCAGATCGCCAAGACGGGGGAGCGTCGTCGGTGCCCGCGGCGGGGTCGGCGCCGCTCGAGTCACTGCCACCGCGCCGGGGCAGAGCCTGGGGGCGGATGCAGAGGGGCGCGCGCAGCTCAGGGAGGCCCGCAACACACCTGACGCTTTCGTGAGGGATCCGTCAACATGACTCGTCTGGGAGATGATTCGGTGACGCGTCATTCGGCCGACTAATGTCACGGTCTGTAAAGATTTGTTAGCTGAGGTATTTTTACCGTTTGTTGGCTCGGGGATCGGAAATCCAACAAGTAGGTTACCGGCCGCACGTGGTAGGCTGGAAGTGCACCGTCTGTTTGCACTCTTGCAGCGAGTGGCGTGTGCAGTTTTAGACAAAGGAACGGTGTGGGATGAAGGAACGTATAGACGTAGAACATAGCGCTTCCATAGAATCATAAGGTATTTATTTCCATGCATAAAATGAGAAGATAACTAATTTATTCACGCAATCTTTCCCGCTGGTCTATTCGCATTTCGCAACAAGATGCATTCTTATGCTGTTCTTACGCTTATTATGTCGTTTTTATTAGGTGCTTGAAATTTGAACAATGCACAAATTGCAAGCACAAAATGCATATTGCTTATCTGATTTCATAGAATGACTTCTACGTCGCAGCCATTAAAATTTCCTTCTGCAGACGGCGTCACGTTTCATGTTCATGGTCGGACATTCGGAAGGTGACCAGGAAGTCTTTCACGACCGTCTCGCTGTCTGCAGGGAGGTGGGGACTGGTTCTCTGTAACTACACGGCATAGTCTGTGTTTAGCCAGCCTCCCTCGCCCTGGCATGCCAGTCGAACGTTCATCATGTGTCACTGTCGACGGCACGCCTGCAGAAATGCCGACCACAGTCCGGCGGCGGCGAGGACAGGCGTCATCGGTATGGATTCGACCGTGAAGCGGAGTGTAGGCATGCTGCATCCCTCAGAGCCCGTGGAGATGTGTTGAGTGTGCATTTGCGGCGATTTACCGTTATTTTACTTTCCCAGTTTACATTGCAAAATGCACAGCGATGACTGACGAGCACACAGCTGTCATGACGCGTCATCCTGCTGTACTTTTGGCAGGCAGGATGCTGCCTTCACTCGTCATATATAACACATTATTCTGTTGCGTAGGTTTTGCGGCAAGCTGCTACGAACCAGTGTTAGGGCAGTAGTCTGATAGCACATCATGGCGGAAGGGGGAGGGGCACTTTTACGTCCGTCTAACCTTGCTCTTGGATCAAGGAGCGATAAACAGTAAGTGGCGCGCCGCTTACTGTTGCACCTCGAAACGCCGCGGCGTTTGAAAGGAAGTGAAAATAATTATAAATGTACGCACTCACTTCGGGGCCATTTTAAGGTCCGGTCAAAGGTCAGGTCACCAAGAGGTAGTGGAAAAATATAGGTACTGAAATAGTAATAAGTCGTCGTATTCTGAGAGTTGATTTCATTTAGACAAAAACTTGCTTGATATTTTGATTACCAGCATTTTTTTGTGAAGAAGAGACGTCTTTCTTTGTCTTTTAAGACAATTTGAACATTTGACCTCGGGTCAAAGTCATGATGTGGCCAGAAAAGGTCACCTTTGCATTAAGCTGATTCACATCGTCATTGAGATGAACCCTTAACACGCCCAGGGTAAGTACAGGGTAAGCACGCTTTGGAATGTTTCAAGCCCAAGTTATCACAAACAATTATTTAGCGGTGTAATTAAATCATAATGTAGTATTTCATTTGATTGATGCAGTCCCATATGGCTGCCGCCGCCATGATCATTGATAAGTGCGTCTGGAGACCTATCTCTATAAAGCTATACATTGTCGAAATGGCCCTGATCATGGTTTATCGACTGAGCCATGGAATCAGTTACGATGTGCATGATAAAACGAGTGGCTACCGGTAGCAGTAATAGGGCTGTAAAGTTCACCGGGAGTGGGCCGCTAATGTTCAGCTGCAGGGCCGATCACGGAAGAGGAAGTGTAATTACAGCACGCTTAGCGCTGACTTAGAGACAGCTACCTACGGCATCTGCAGCCTATTACGGCCCTTTGTCACTAATGGTGGACGGCCGATGAAGAAACGTAAAAAATACAAGCACACATCCTGGACACACATATCTACATGAGTCCTTTGCGGATCAGCATCGAGGGTATGAACCCTTATTTATGAACATGCATAAATTGTTTCGAACGAAGCTTTTCGTCTGTATTGCGTTCATGCATAATGTCAAACCAACAAACTTACATATATATATATATATATATATATATATATATATATATATATATATATATATATATATATATATATATATATATATATATATATATATATATATATATATATATATATATATATATATATATATATATATATATATATTCGAATAGTTCGGAAGCAGGTTCTCTTTTATGCAAGTTTTGTTAAACACAACAGCATAATGGGCACTTATCTTCTTCTTATTAAGACTTTCGAGGCGGCGAATGCACTGTCGAGGTTCGGGTTCGTGAGAATGTAAATGTAATTGTAATCGTGAGAATGTAAAATTCGCCGCCTCGAAAGTCTTAATAAGAAGAAGATAAGTGCCCATTATGCTGTTGTGTTTAACAAAACTTGCATATATATATATATATATATATATATATATATATATATATATATATATATATATATATATATATATATATATATATACCTATATATATATATATATATATATATATATATATATATATATATATATATATATATATATATATATATATATATATATATATATATATATATATTGCACGGTGTACCAAACCTCGCCGGAACTATTGGTTTTCTATATACGCGCCGGCCGGGGGGGGGGGCGGGTACGACCCCCCTCGCCGTTTCGCCCCTAATAGAGCTAGAGCGTCGCGAAAAAAGAGCGTGTGCGCCGTTACAAGACGCAGTGATTGGTACCTACGCGAGTTTAAGGTCTCAGGTCAACCGGTGACCTCTGAGGTCAGGTCAAGTGGCCCAAGGTACGGGCTCGGTTTTTGGCGAATAACTTCGTAAAAAATGGTCGCAGAGCCGCGATTTTGACAGCATCGTGTTTGACTTGCTCAGGTGCGTCGAATTGTTTACTTTTTGTTTGTGTGAGGTCAACTTTAGGTGTTGACCTCGAGTCACGGTCAGGCCCCCAGGCCCCAGGTCACGAACTTGGTCGAAGGAGGTCATGTCGCACATCATTCGATTTGGCTGGTCTTTATGAATCTATTGGTGGCTTTCCAGACTCGTTAGCTCAATTTGCTCGAAAGCTTTTTACGAAAAACTTATGACCATAGTGACGTCATAAATTACGTCATGCAAGGTCAACACTGCAAAAGGAAAGCATTGGGCCTTGCAAGGAGTGCATGAAGTTACGATTCCGTGTGCTGGAGATGATTTGAGATCGTTCTCGGCGCCAAAATAGCAGTTCTCATTTTTCCCCATTAACTTATGCCTAATGGTGAGATGACGTGACCGACCTGATCTCATATTACCTTTAGGAAAAATCCGAGATATACAAAATGTGAGGCTCGTAACGGAGGTCTGCAGGTCTAATGGAGGTCTGTATACAGAGGTCTATGGTTCTACCTACACGCGGTTTAATATATAGTAAACGGTTGACGTCAACTTAACCGTCGCTGGCAGAGGCCGAGGGGTTGATATAACCCCCCTTAAGTTTTTCGAAGGTAAGTCGCGTAAAAAGCGGCTGACCACGACGAAACTTTCATTACCCTCGAGTTAATCAATTTTACACCTACCCTGAAAATTATGTGACCCTGACTCAGATGACCTTTGACCTGTGACCTATTTCTCGAGACCATGTTTGGCCGGAATCGCGATTCGGCGTAGGTATGTCGGCCCGTATTAGCCGCGAGTTTGCAGTTTTTCGTGGTTTCAAGCGTTCAAATATGTGATATGCTGTTGGTCCCATGCATTAGGGTGGGTGTAAAGGTCATCTGAAGGTCAGGCCAGGTCATTGACCTTTGATGACCTCGGCTCGTTTTTGGAGTTGAATTCGAATTTAGCAACCATCTGAACATTTACGAACTAGTTTTGGTACCTTCGTAACATGTTACGAAGCTGTCAGAACTCAGAAGCGGTTGACTTGTTACGAACCTTGTTGACTTGTTGTTGTAGGACCCCTACTGGTTGAACTAACCTGACCTGGCCTAAATGCATCTGTGATCAAAACTAACATGATATTTGTGATAAGCACCCCGAAAAACCTATCAGCAGCCACACATTACGACGTTCTAACAGGTCCCGATTTTCCCGACTTTTGGGTCGTTAAACTGACCTGAAAGGTCAACCGGGTCGCACCAATCCCCCCCTTCTTGTGCCGTCGAAGGACGCAAAATGGCCTGTGCCGGCGAGGGTTAAGTATTTGAGGGCACAAAGACAGTCCCTAAAAGTACAGGCACATTAGGTAGGTTATATGTAGATTGTAGGTATGTACAGTCTGTCTTAAAAGTACCGCGCAAAGTGACGGTGGATCCATCAAGCCTGACCGATGAAGGACTGCCAAATTTGAGTCACCGAAGCAATGGACATCCTCGTCCATTCCCCAGCTCCATTGGTTCGGTGACTTTCAAATTATAGCAGGCCCTTCCTCGGTCAGGCTTGATGGATCCACCGTCACTTTGCGCGGTACTTTTAAGACAGACTGTACATACGCACCTACCTAAACAGTCACCCTGCGCCCGTTCCTACGCTAGCCTCTATGTTGGTCTCATTGAGGGCTCCATATCGGCCTTTGACTGACAGCCTCTGACCCAACAAGACTTTGATGGCCCGCGTCGATCTTTGAGGTCCCACTGCTCATACCGGCCTCTGATAGTCCAAGAGGCCCAAGCCATCCAGGATCAGAGGGCCTCGCTATGGAGACCTCTGAGGACTAGCGCTGGTGCACTGAAGGCCCAGCAGTTCAACGCTCGTCTGTGAGGGGCCAAGCCAGGCGCGTAACCACCACTGGGGACACTGGGGACCGGTCCCCAGTAACTTTTAGGTTACTGGGGACCGTCCCCAGTAAAACCGAAGACCTCCTTAATTTGCTGCCAACTGTTGTCTCTAAATCGACGTGAAGAGTAATATGTAGGTAGTAAAAAAGACAAAACTATGGATATTTTGTTTAGCCAGCGCCCGGGTGGGCCTCTCGGCCAACTTCGCCATGGTGGGGGGGAGGGGGGGGGGGCTTTTTGGCCGCACCAGATAATCTCGGAAAGTAAGCAAGCTAGAAAGACGCGGTAAAAAGCAACATATAGCTCGCTACAGTGTCTTTCAGAATTACTTCTGTCAATTTTAATCGGTTCAGCGATGAGGTCACTGGAGGTCACCAAAGGTAAAATTTTCACGAACGTTTGTTGCCAATTTTGACAACTTTTCACAAATCGGCGCATAAGTCAGGAACCGATAGAGCTGCATTGCTGCGGGAAAGCGCATTCGATAGCTCTTTTGAATGCCTTTCTGATTAATGTTCTCAGATTTGACCTAAGGTCAACGGTTTAGCTTCCAGGTTGGCGTTTTTGCGGAAAAGGTTTTTGGATCATAACTTTTGACTCAAAACTTGTATGACGCTGATTTTACCGGCATCGCGTTTGTCTCGTCGAGACGCGTCGAATGAATTATAAATTTAACTGAAAAGGTCAACATGAAAATTTGACCCCTGGTCAAGGTCACGGAAAAGGTCATGTTGCATGTCATTCGATTGGTGTTGTTGAGCTGAACCCATTCATGGTGTTTTAAGGGCTCTAGCATGTTTCTACCTAAAGTTATAATTAAAAACTGTTGCAGATGTTTCATGACCTGGAGATGACCTCAGGGGCATAGAAGGGGTCACAAGGGGCAATTTTCCGGTTCAGTGTTTACCTGTGTCACGGTGTTTGAATGTGTTTTCGGCCAAAAGAAAAGCATTTCAATTTTTCCCAATGACTTATAACGAAGAGGTCTCAAAATTGACCTGACATTAGGTCACCGATGTGAAAATTTTGAGACGATTGTTCATACTGATTTCCTCATGCAAAAGTTTGAGTTTCAAACTTCTGGGATGTAAACTGTAGGAATGACAGTCACAAAGTTTTCTAGAGGCATGGCTACTTTACTTGACCTGGTGACCTCACCTTATAGGTGACCGGCGGTCGAAATTTTCACACACGATGCGAAATTGAGGTATCATAGGCTATACCTACCAAGTTTCGCGACGGTGCGCGCCGCGGCTTTTCCTTACACGCCCAACAAAAAAAAAAAAACTGGCAGGTGTGGCCAAAAACGCCCCCCCCCCCTCTGCCCCCCCCCCACCCCACTCGGACCAAGGCTGATCCTGAAATATAATATTTGGTCTTCGTGGCCCTCCATGTGGTCCCCAGTAACTTCAAACTCGTGGTTACGCGCCTGGGCCAAGCCGATATCGCGGAAAGGTAAGCATTCTCAGGTGCTTAAAGGGACCCTCCCACCTTCAAAAAAGTTTATGAATTGACATGAAAGTGATGTCGCTGGGTTCAGAAAGAGCGAAAACGAATATCTACCAAATTTCACCGAAAATTATTCACCGGTTTTCAAGATATTAGACTTTTACTTTTGTTTACTTTTTTGGGATCTCCGCTGTTTCTAGCGACTTTATTTTAGAAGTGCGGCGTTTGCGGCAGATGTTGCGCGCAAATAGCATATACCACCGCGTGCTACAAAACGTTTTAGTCTAACATTTAAAAATCGTTAGATATATGCGCTGACGTCACACATTCAGAGGGGTATTCCTAAGCATTAGCCCCTCTGAATCAAAATGCTGCAATTTTGAAATTCAATATTTCCGATTTAAGGCATTTCTCGATGTTGTAAGTGCCGAAACCGGTAATTGTGAGCCAGGGACCCCATTTTGGCTATCTCAACTCAAATCTAATGTTAAGGTGGGAGGGTCCCTTTAAGCAAGGCCCCATAGCCTCATGGCCCTGGGCCTCCGAGTTTCCTTGGGCCACGCTTTTGCTGCCTGAAGCTTGGACTAGCATTCTCATGCCTATGCATATTTTCTACTTAGTTCTTACCCATGAGCTGTCTATGGCTATCATTTTAGGCCTGCGAGTATGACGTAGTGCAACACGTTGTGTGTGACGACGACACGACGATGTATGTGCATGAAACCAAGATTACCGTTTACTGAAATGCGTGAAACTGAGATTACTTTACTATTACCGAAATTTTTCGTATCTAAGTGTATATGGCAGCCTAGCATTTGCTTCCAAATTATGCCGAGAATGGCGCAGCTAATACATTATGTCATTGACCCCGCGTTCGATGTCTCTCGGACGGCAAAGATTCTACGCCGTTCGGCCAATCACGTTCCATAACAGCAGCCGAGCCCCCGCTGACCTTGAATGGGATTGGCCGGACGACGTAGAATCTTCGCCGTCCGAGAGACATCGAACGCGGGGTCAATTTCATCTAGGGGCGGCGAATGTTTTTCTTCACGAGTTGAGTCAGAGTGTGATTTTGACGGTGGAAAATTTGCGAGAAATTTTGTCAATTTAAGTTTATTCATCAAAATATTTTTCGCCACAATCTGTGGCCTTTGCTTACTATTATAGATTGAGCCTTTGTCTGAGCTGAAGTAAGCTGAACCGGGCCTTGGGGTGCTGAGGCGTAGCAACCTCAACCAACCTAAGCCATGTAATGAGAAAGTCTGATGCAAACTGCGAAGTGCATCCAGTCAGGATAGATATTCCTCTTTTTTCCTTTTTGAAATTGGCACCATAAATTCATGTCATTCTTAAGCTAAAAAGAATAAATGAGGTGATGTATTACAGCCTCACACTCACAGACAGGCTTTCAGTGCTAATCCGTACCTACTGCTCCTCTGTGTAACCCTCAATATCATCCTTAAATTACAAGTTAACCCTAAGATGAGGGTAAGAAAACACACTTCTCATGCTCAAAGTTCAAGTTTCAACCCTTTTGCTTGTTTTGGTCTGCAGTTTCCACTGGACCTTTCAGCTTGAAAGTTATTCTGGGACGCTGATCGGAACTGTGTCCCTTATAGCATTAAGCATTCTGTTTGAAAGAGTGTTGTAATCTATTGTTTTTTAACACAACTGTTTTATTTGAAATTGTTTTAACGGACTTTCACTGGGTAGTGGGTAAAAGTTATTGTTGGTGGTACTCCGACTTGTATTGAAAAGTCTTTGATGGGGCACACAGACTATTAAGACATGACTCTTCAGTCTCACTTAACAACTGTTTTCTAAGCTAACAGATGAAAATATTGTAAATGTTACAACTAATAATACCAAAGTTACAAGTGCCTAATGAAAATGAGTAACTTTATTTTTCAGGTATAGCTGATTGAAAAGAACATGGCAGCAAGGCAAGAAGAGCCAGGACAAAGAAGACAAGCATCTCCTGCTTGGGCAAGAGATGCTTCTACAAAATATCTGTAAGACCTATTTGTCTCCTGCTGCTCATTGGCTGTATAATTTGGGGAAGCCTAGGCAGCTGGCAGCAGGCAGGGTGGGGATAATTATTGATATGACTTTTTGTAATTCGGGCTACAGCTTGGCTGACTTTGAAATTAATTGTTCTACTACTATATTTGAAACATTCTGAATTGTTGGTGTTAACAGCTATTCTTCAGTTTTCACATTTTCTGCTCAACTAACACTTTGTTCTGTCCTTTTTTGAAACCTCCAGGTTCTGGTTAAACTAGTTCTTTTCTAATCCCAACTGTCTGAAGGGAGGGTAGCTTCATGGATGATATAACACTGGATTGGTGTCTCGTGGAAATTAACATTGGGATCCGCGACATTGGGATCAGGCCTGCCATCTAGCGAGAGAATTATCGTAAGTTAGGAGCAAGCCGAGTGAACGCCATCTCTCAGCATTATGACACACGTGGGTGTGGTGTGTTAGTTGGCTTGAAGTGCATATTCCCACGAGTTGGAGGTAATCTTACTGGACCTGAGACGACAAAAAACGTCTTAAATGCTTGAAAGCGAAAAACGTCAAGCAGTCTTTAGGTAATAACGAAAATAAAATGCGTAAGACGGTGTGTATTGAAACGCCCAGTCACATCGGCTTGTACGACCTTTTATATGGTCATTTACTCACAATGGTACAGCAGTTTGACAATATGTCACTTACATATTTGGTAGGTTCATTCCTTCTTCCCCGAATTACGCCCGATTTTCTTCATCTTAGTTAATGTTACGGCACGTGTCACGTGCCAACTTAGGGGTGTCGAAATTGTTCCACATAAAGTAACTCCGCAATGGCTGGGCCAATTACAGTAAAACTTCGTCAATAGTTAGGCACCCAGTGGCCAATGCATTTCCATGTGTCACTATGGGGGTGCTACTGCACGTGCGCACGTGCGGTGTGCCGCTTCCATATCTCAAGAACGGCTGGGCGGATAACACTCAAACTTGGTACACAAATGTCACATCGATGCTCGCACTGCATTGATCGGTGCTTACATTGGTGCAGAGCTGTTAGGAAAACGATGAAATGAGATGCGTGGTGTTTATGCCTTTCTTTTCCAGCAGCTGATTGATTCGCAACAGGAGATCCTTGTTTGCAAAGGCTTCGTCTCCCTTTTCCACCCCTTGTTTAAAATAGCATTAACAATGTACGAAGAAGATCACACATAAAAGTTGTTTTAGGCAGCTATCTTGGGCCAGGGCTGCGAAGTTGTAGTCAGAGCCAGCGGTTCTGTTCCGACTCGGAGTCGGTTGATTTTTAAAAGCTGTAGCCCGAGTATGATTCGAACGTCACCGAAAAGTCATCACTCCACAGACTTACCAGGGCTGCAGGCGGAGTCAGAGTCGGAGTCTGTGTGAATTGACAGTTCTGCCCGGAGGAGTCGGAGTCGATAATTGGATACCGGAATCGGAGTTGGAGCCAAAGTTACTGAAATTTCATCGACTACGCACCACTGCACCGGTTGGGTCCTTTTCATAGAGCGTCTTGAATGACATATTGAGCGGCAATGACGTTAGCAATTCCGTTTAAGTTTTTCATTAGACTTATAGATACTAGATAGTACTTACGTTCGTTTTGTTCTTTGATCGGACAATTTGTTTGATTTAGGCCAAGTAAAGACTCATGTGAAAAATAGCGAAAACAACACGTGCTGGCGAAGTCTCCAATAACTCCCTGTTTCACGATTTAATGAGGAAATAACATGGAACTGCTTATCTTATTACTGACCCTGCACATAAATCTATTAATTTCTTCGCTTTTACTGACATATAAAGACATAACCTTTTGAAAAATTGCACAACAAGCCTGCTACTACACCACACTCCCGTGTGTCACAATGCTAATCAGCGGCGTTCACTCGGTTTGCTCCTAACTTACGACAATTCTCCCGCTAGATGGCAGGCCTGAGCTCAATGTCGCCATAAACTGCGAAGACACCAATCCATTATTATCTCATCCATGGTAGCTTTTCATAGATCAGTAAATCATCCACCAGTTAAGTATTTGTTACTGCTGAAATATTCCTGACTGAAATCTGCCTTTTGATATTCCAAGAGGTGCAAAATGTTTAGGCCATCTGATTGATACATGCCTATTGTCTATCCTTCTCTATAGCTGAAAGTGATTCAAAAACAAAATTGATAGTGGAAAATGCAGGGTGGATTGTGACATCCCTGTGTACATCATTTGTAGGAATGTTTTCGATCAACCTCACTCCGTTTTTCTACGCCACTGGAGTCTTATGAGGACCGATTGGGCGGCACTGACACGTTATTCAGGCCATCACCGACCATCCCCCTCCTCCGTCCCCAGTCTGGAGTTTGAGCGGTACTTTTCTGGCGGCGCCGGGTCGTTCGGCGCGCTGCACGAGCAGGCGCTGCTGCGACAGCTGGCCGGCTGCGGTCTGCGCTCGCTGGCCTGGCGCCTCTTCCTGCAAGTGCTGCCGGTCGACCCCGCCAGCTGGGAACTGCTCACCAAGGAGCACAGACGGCTCTACAGCCTGGCCAAGACGACCTACAGTGATTACACGGATGTGAATGATACGCGGATCAGGTGTGAGGTGAACAATCCGCTTTCACATGACGAACAGGTGACTTGGAGTGCGATTCTGTCTGTGTGGGGAGACTGATGGGGCTTGGGATACTGGAATTACATTATTTCAGTTTTGTTAAAGGGACCCTCCGACCTTAACATTAGATTTGAGTTGAGATAGCCAAAATGGGGTCCCTGGCTCACAATTACCGGTTTCGGCACTCACAACATCGAGAAATGCCTTAAATCGGAAATATTGAATTTCAAAATTGCAGCATTTTGATTCAGAGGGGCTAATGCTTAGGAATACCCCTCTGAATGTGTGACGTAAGCGCAAATATCTAACGATTTTTAAATGTTTGACTAAAACGTTTTGTAGCACGCGGTGGTATATGCTATTTGCGCGCAACATCTGCCGCAAACGCCGCACTTCTAAAATAAAGTCGCTAGAAACAGCAGAGATCCCAAAAAAGTAAACAAAAGTAAAAGTCTAATATCTTGAAAACCGGTGAATATTTTTCGGTGAAATTTGGTAGATATTCGTTTTCGCTCTTTCTGAACCGAGCGACATCACTTTCATGCCAATTCATAAACTTTGTTGAAGGTGGGAGGGTCCCTTTAATGTCGATAAGTTTACCATACAATGTCAAGCAAAGATGTCTCGCTGTAATGACAGTCGCAGGAAATGGTTTTCTCAAATGACGCTCGCTCAAATGACGCTCGCTAAAGTCCTTCGCACCGGTGTTTACCGCTGCCTTCCACGTGCCCCCCCCCCGCGATGACTGCCGTCTTTCGCATTCCCCTCCACCCCACATCTTTCTCACCACCCCTTCCATCTCTCGTTCAGAGTCCGTGGCACCGTCTGTTCGAGCACGCCGACCTGCGCCGGGTGATTGAACAGGACGTGGTGCGCACCATGCCCGACGTGGCCCTCTTCCGGGACGAGCACGTGTGCCGCTGCATGACTGACGTTCTGTTCGTGTTCATGCAGAAGCACCCGGAGGTTGACTATGTGCAGGTAGGTGTGTAAGAGAGGGTGTGTGGACTGGAGGAGCGTGTTTGTGTGTAGGGGGGGGAGGAGGGGGAGGGAGTGATGGCGTCCGACAGGGAAGGGCTGGATGGGATGTGTATTGTGTAAGATCTGGTGGTGAGCATTGGCTTGGACACTGGTGCGTTTTCATGTGTTTATGAATTGAATGCTCATATGGGGTTGTCCAGTAAGTTTATGCGGGCTTTAGTGACGGTGTTCGTATTCGGGTATATATAAGTGTCTACAAGTCACAAGTCACAGGATGCGTAAAGATGTGGCGATTTAACGATTTGGGCTGCTCAGGGAAGTTTGAAGATTTGAGCGTTTTAGGGAGATGATAAGATTTGGGGGTCCCCAAATTGAGGACGCTTCGGCAGTTGGAGCTGAAATTACCGGTTTAGTGTGTTCTTTAACCCTCGCCCATGTAGGGGGGGGGTTGGTGCAACCCCCCCCCCCTGAGGTTTTTCGGAAATAGTGCAAAAACGGCGGCGCGCAGCGCCGCCAAATTTTGGGTACCTTATGGGGCAAACCTTGCGCATCTTTTGATAAAAAAATTTGACCGGGTCATGTCAGGTCACGGAGTTATGACGTCACAAAGGGAACAGCCTCCGGCCGGATTTTCACAAACTGAGTGCCAACGCCCGAGGTTTCCTGCCGGTGGTACGGAGATCGGTTGATGGATCGTGATGAAACTTCCCATGCATGTTGGGGCAAGTATTGGCTATCATATGGTATAAGAAACTTGACCAAGTCAGGTCAGGTCACGGAGCTATGACGTCACAAGAGGAACAGCGTCCGGTACTATTTTTGAAAAGCGCCCGAACCACTATTTTGCTAATTCTTGTCACCTCAATGGGAATATGCAGCAATATTAGCTTCTATAGGGAGCAAATGGACCTCCCAAATCCAAAAATACAATCAGATTTCAAAAATTTAAATTTTGATTTTTCGAATTTCTGCCGCCGACTGTGACCTTGCCGACTTCCGGCGCTCCCAACGCGCCATTTTTAGAGCTAGGGAAACGAAATACATACCAAACGATAGAGAATTGATCAAGGAACACGATAGTGAAGGTTTCAAGTCGATATCTCCCACCGTTTTGCCGCAATCGCCGCCGAAAGTTGAAAAAAGTCTATTTTTCCGAAAATTTGACCTTTGACCGGTCAAAAGTAGGCCAAATGTTGACCTAGGACCAAAAAATATACCACTAATCGCGAGATCTCGGCGAGAGCAATCCGTTGGTCTTTTCCGCTAAGCTCTACGACGCTCCGTTTTCAAACGCCAAGGGGGGGGGGGTCGCACCTGCATGGGCGAAGGTGGCAGATCGCCGTTTACGGGCGAGGGTTAAGCGGAATCTGTGACATTAAAAACTGGGTCAACCGGTTAGTATCACGATTAAAATGGGTCAATGTTACAACAGTCCGACATGCAGTGCACACTTCTCGTCATGGTTTGGCAGGTGACATAAATGCCAGCATGGACACTGTCAGATCGGGTACCATGTCGCGCTGTGCTGCCTGGTAATGTCACAGGCGCGAACGGACCTGCGTCACTCGATGAACCACGTGAATCGCACAACTGTATCGTGGATTTGCCTCGTGGCCCAGTTATGTCATTGTATGAGTAACGCCCGCTGTCCATCCTTTCGCACAGGGAATGCACGAGCTGCTGGCTCCCATCATCTACCTGCTGCGGAGAGAGTACAGCAACTTTGCCGATGTGCGAGCCGCTCATCGTGCCAACCAGTGAGTGGCTACCGAACAGTGTATGAGAGCTGTGTACGTAATCTGTCCAGGCTTCATTTCTGGTTTCCTAATGAACAACTTTGCTTACCGTTTAGCTGAGGGAGAATCGAAATTCTGGAAAGGTAGGGGATTTTATGGGCAAGACGTATTTGCTTTAAAACAGCGTGCGGCTGCCTTAGGTTAAAAGTTCAGGACACTTTCCGAAGCTGGCTATTGCGCGTTAACCTTTGACCTAGTACTACGTCCCGCTTGACACTGCTGATCCACTAATGCACGAATCAGATACAGTGCCCTGTGTTGGGATAAATCGGTTATCGGCCGCTGTTTTTTTCAGCTAACCGGCCGTCTTATCCGAACAGTTATCTAAATAACATCCTAGCGATGCACGTAGTACGCGTCTTAGGAGACAAATCTTCGCTATTATATCCATTTTTGCCTGCTGCTTATTACCCTATTCAATATTATGTCGTAAGGCATCCGGATGTACTGTGAATGCCTGCTTTCCCCTATGTTTCCCTTTACCAACACTACAATGCTCCCATACTAACAGCTGTCGTGTACCCTTTCAGCCCCACATTCGACCTTCTAGAAGTTCTACTGGACAAGGACTACGTAGAGCATGATGCCTTGTAAGTACTACCCCAGAGCATTGTTAAATGCTTTAGCGGGAAATATTGCAATCGCGAACAGTGAGCTGAGCGAGCATTGTGTCGTGGATCTCTTATCAATCTTGTAAATGGAGTTACGGCATTGTGACGTCACTAGTTTTTCGGTTATCCGGGTCACGGCGATACTCATCCGTACAGTTTTCCGTTTTTTTTTTTCCCTTCCAATGTTAGGGTTCGAGCATGGTTCGAGCTTTATAGGCAATGGTAGATGTTACAGGGAAAGACACTCAGTACATCCGGGTTTGTGACGATTGCTTAAGATATATTTTTATGTCTTGTTGAAAACGGTTTCATGCTTCGTGAACGGTATGTGTAGTGTGTTTGTGGAGGATTATGACATAAATATACGTTTTTACTGTATTTTGGTGTTGGTATTTGGTAATTACATTTCTTTTCGACGCTCAGCTGTCTTTGCCCTAACCCATTGTAATGCCACCTTGCCTTACACTATCCGCCTTCACCTGACCTGCCACCACGTCCAGTTACATGCTGGAGAAGCTGCTGAAGATGATGGACTGGAGTAGTTCGGTGAACCGTCGCCGCGAGTACGAGGAGATGCAGCGGGCGCCGCCGCCCGCGCCCGATCTCCTCCACCCGCCGCTCTTCGCCAAGGTACACTGCGCGACGGGAGGGTCGTGGGAAGGATGATTCATCAACGGTTCGACCCGCGACTAGTATAAAGCGAAAGCACGCTGCTTCATGGCTGCAGACTTTCATCAGTTGCATTTAGCGTATTTCATCCATCTTATAGCATCGAAACTGTCATAGTCGAATCAATATGATGCTCGCCTGTCTCGTGTCGTCTGTATGATGCTTCGTTCCTCGCCAGACTCCAATTGCTACATCCCCTTTCGACAATATCCCAATCGCTTCCCTCCGTGTCTGCCCCTCAGGACCGGGCCAGTCCTAGTGTGAACCAGTGGGGGCCGTCGCCGTGTAACCGCGCCGTGCGCCGTCACCTCTGTATGATCGACTACGACCTCTACCTGAAACTGGCCGAGCTGGGCGTGGAACCGCAGGTGTTTGGGCTGTGAGTTCTCACGCGCCGGGGAGTTAACGCCCGAGTGGCGCCGGGTGGGGCCGACGGCCGACCGATAACCGGTTCTGGCTCACGTGATTTATTGAATGTGGTTAATTGAAAGATTGATCAGAGGAGCTTCTGCGCATATTGATGACGTAGTACGTACATTTTTTCCGTATCTGAGATCTATGCAGACGTTGAAGTCAGTCAAGTTATGTCCTGCAGTGTGTAAGGCTTTGTTTCAAGCTAATGTTTCTCCCACCTGATCGCTATGTTTATGTGCCCGGCAGTAAGATGTTCCGACTGCTGTTTGGCCGCGAGTTTCGTCTCTCGGAGCTCTGCTCGGTGTGGGACGCCCTGTTGGCGGACAGCCACGCCACCAGCACGCTCGACCTGGTGCCTTACGTCTTCTGTGCCATCCTTATCTACAATCGGCGACAGAGTGAGGAAGCGAGGGATGGTATCGAGGGGGGGAGGGGGTCTAAGGGTGCATTGACTGGTGGGAGAAGGCTCATATGATGAAGGTTCGTGTTTCATCTCATACACCGGTGAAGGGTACCAAACCAGCAATTTTTTACGGATGAGCTGTTGATACCTAGGAATGGTTTATTATAAAGAGACATTATGAAGCCCGTTTACTGTGCATTGAGTGCCGTTTAGGATTAATCATGGACTACAAGTTCGAACTAATTATAATGCACTCGAGGATGCCATAGATAAGTCCTTGGGTTGTTCCTGTGCCTGCGATCCCCGAGCTCGTCGCCCTACCTCTGACTGCGCTGGTATCTCCGCGCCACCTGCCTCAGTTCTGGAGCGGGAAGGAATGGAGGCGCTGACGCTGCTGCTCAACCTGCCGCCCCTACCGGACATTGCTGGCTGCATCGCCTTCGCACTCCACATCCGGAACCCTCTGGTGGGTGCGAGCTGTGAACGCCCATTGTAGGCGCACCAATCAATGTCGGTGCTGCGTTGACGTTGACCTGCATTTTCTATTGACGGTGCTGCGTTGAGATTTGACCTTCATGGCGATAAGCTATCCAGACGTTTCCTACTAAAGTTGGGATCAAATAGTCTGCATATGTACTTATTGTGAAGATTCGATTAGTCGCGATTTATCACTTTTCCTGCAACTTTGAACCTTCAGTTATACCCCTTTCTGTCGCAGGATTATCCCAAGCCGAACAACTTTCCGCCCCCGCCGCCGGTGTCGCCCCGTAAGCCGGCCGCCTCCAAGATCCGGCTGCGTCGGCGGTCGGTGGAGCGGTCCAAATCCGCCGTCGGACAGCCGGTGAGTGCTGGTGGGAGGAACACGATGGGAGGGGAGAGGTAGGGGAAAAGACTGTCTTGGAATGAATGCTGGACAGTGGACTGAACGGGAGTCATTGAATGACGTGGCGTTTGGTTTCCATGCCTAAAACATTAAACGAGAAAGGTAAATGTGAAAGATGTCACTGCCAGGAGTCTTTGACTGCAGGATATGTGGAAGCCGATAAGATGTAGCGTGCGCATACGCCTGACCGCTGTCAATGACTGCTCATTCAGCTATCATTAGTTAAAGGCCCTCTTGTGTCATCTCTCCGCACAGTTCCGTTTTGTCCCCCATACTGTGACGACTCTATGTGTTATTCCCTCAGAAGTCTGAGAGCGGTAGCGGCTCGGTCAGCCCGGCTCGGCCCCGCAGTATGACCCAGCCGCCGCCAATGTCGGCGCCGGGCCGGACCGGCCTGGTCGGCCTGGCACGCAGTGGATCAGAGACCGTAGGTAAGAACTCGTGGCAGACACTACAGCCATAGCATGTGTATCTAGGAGCAGAGCTGCAAACCCGTAAGAAATTCGGCAGCATGCATTATTATATTGATTATGAATGATAATAAACTAGTATAACGCCTTTTGGGGCGACTAACGGAGCGAGCGAGAGGGTGGGCCTTGCACGTGCGAAATTGCGAGGGGGTACCTCCAACTGACTTGTGCACGGCACCCTACTAACCGGTCTCTAGCGATGTGCCAAATTTGAGCGCAATCGGCCCAGCCGTTCTTGAGATCTGGAAGTGACACCCTGCACGTGCGCACGTGCAAAATGGGTCCCGACTGACTTTTGCACGGCACCCTACTAACCGGTCCCTAACTTTGTACCAAATTTGAGCGCAATCGGTCGAGCCGTTCTCGAGATCTGGAAACCACCCCTGCACGTGCGCACGTGCAGCAGCACCCCAACTCTGGCACATGGATATGCATTGCGTAGTGAGTGCCTACCTACATGCCAACTTTCAGCGCAATCGGCTAAGTAGTTACCGAGATATTGCAACAATTACAAAACTGACCTCTCTTCGTTTTGCACGTGGCACGCGCATAAGGGGTCACCCACATGCATCGGGAATAGGCCAATATTTGGTAGAAGGAATGAAGCTACCCTACAAAAATTACCGCATGTAACTCGGTCAAGTGGTTGCTGAGATATAAGCCTCGCAAAAGCGTCCGCACGGCCGGCCGCTCATACCTCAGAAATTTCCGTTAATCTAAGGAAAGACTCCGCTCGCTTCTCTCGCTCCGTAATAAGCACTTTTCTGTGATTTCACTTGATAATTCTGCTATGAATTATGATTTTAGTTGCATTCATTCATTCATTCATTCATTCATTCATTCATTCATTCATTCATTCATTCAATCGTTCATCAGCCCATCTTCATTCAGCCTCTGGGAGCGCCTTACCTATACCTTATGTGTCCATATAAATCGCACTCGTTTTAAGCCCACCCAGACGCCAACTGTGGCATCAGCGGAATATCTGTGACGTCCTTTGTCTCCCTCTCACAGTGTCGCGGTCGGGGTCAGCCACCGTAGCGGCGGCGTCGGCGGATCTCGTGACGTATGGCCCGCCGCCCGTGGCCATGAAGGATGTGTCTGCACTGCGGGGAAAGCACGCCCTGCTAGCCTCGTCCGAGGCGTCTGCCTACGCAGTCATGGAGAGCAAACAGACGTCCACACCACCCGAGTGGAATCCGGTCAGTGAGAGAGAGCCTTTGCGCTGTGAGCGAAAGTCAGTGGAAAGTAAGAGCGAGTCCGTTCACAGTGAGAGTGAGCCTGTTCACAGTGGGAGCGAGCTTGTGCATAGTAAGAGCGAGTCTGCTCACAGTGAGAGGGATCCTACGCACAGTGAGAGCGAGCCTGCTCACTGTAAGAACGAGTCTGCCCACAGTAAGAGCGAACCTGCTCACAATGAGAGGGAGTCTGTCCATGCTGAGAGGGAGGCTGTGCTTAGTGAGACTGAGGCTGTGCATAGGGATCTCCGGTCTGTGCACAGCGGGAGCGCTGATCAAAGTGAGAGCGAGCCTGTTTCAGCCAAAAGCCAACTCACACACAGCCAGAGGGGATCCTGGCTAGTGTCTGCCATCTCCACATTGCGAGCCAGGCTACAAACAACAAGAACCGAGGCTGGTCAGTGGTGGCGTTTCCCACAAACGCAGCTTCTCGCTAGGGGTTGCGCAAAATGGCGTCGTCTATAACGTTCTATTGCTTCCAGAGAAAATTGCTAACAACTGCAGAATATGTACCACGGACTATGTCTGGTGCCTACAGATTTCAGATCGGTACCCACTAACACACGAGCAGTGTAGGCTCTAAAACGGCCACACATGCTTCTTTCCAGACTTCTGCTCTGAAGTAGTTGGGTTTCAGAGCCGTGTCGACTGTCATCTGTCGAGCGTAGTTGTATGTAGTGTAGCTACAGCTAGTCACAACGGTCTCATGAACTTAGCTAGAGGCAGCTAGAGCTATTGGGGCTGATATGCTACTCCAGAAAGCGCTCGTTCGCTCACCTAATCATCTATTTCTGAGGGAAGAAGCTATTCGTTCGATAATTGAGAATGGCTTTAAGTACCAAAATAGGCTAGCGCTTACCTTTTTTCATTTCTTGAAGTTGACAAATGTCTGGATTAATGATTAATCGAAATCTTTTGGCTTTTTTGCCTTACAGGACAGAAAGACGCTGCGAATGTTTTACCGAAAGTTGTGTCTGAGTGTACCGAACCTGAGGTGGTTCTAGTGGCTGCTCGGGAGGGAGTGTCCTTCGGTCGGTGACGCGTCCGGGGTCAGGTGACGGCCGAGGCCGACGTGTGACGTGCCCTGATGCGTGCTGACGTGTGACGTGACGTCAGGTGATGTGGGGTGATTCTTGTGCCAATGGTGATGGGTCGTCTTCGCGTTTTATCATGTTGAGGGGATTTTGGGTCTTCTTTGGGACGTTTTGTTCCGCTTTGAGAAGTTATTTGTATGTTGAGTTTCTGTCTCAGAGACCTCCACACTGTGCTATGATTTTCGTCTTACCAGTCTTCAATCTGTGATTACTGGCGTAATAGGCTGGTGTGTTGAATTTGGGCGTCTCACGCCGCTTTCTTCAAGAGTTCTAAGTTTCCTCTTTGGTCGGTTCCTGGCTGTTGGGCTGGTTGCTCGTGTAGCGCGTTGCTGTTCCATTTTCGTTGTGTGCGTGCTTTGCAGTGGTGTCCTCCAGTGGCAATATCGGGCGGAGATGTCGTGTGTGCATGCTTTCGGGTGACGGTGTGTGGCGCGCCGGGCCGCGGTAGCAAATACGGATGATATCTTTGATTTCATTTGCTTTTATGTTGAAGGCGGCCGCAATATCAAGGCGTCTGAACCTTGAACTAAATTATCCTAAGCGTCCCTGCTTTGACGAACTCCCAGGCATTAGAGTGATGTATTTCATGATTCGCCAGAGTACGTCTAATACGGTGTGTAATTTTTGACGTCTTGACTCGATCTTAATGTTAAATCGTAACGACTTTGTTTTAAGGTGTTTATTACAAAAGATGTTTTGCAACGTTTGGGGGTCTTTGTTGCAGACGTTAGGTAATTATCTTGTGTTTCATAGTTTAATAATTGCATTTCATTGCAGACTTAAACCACATCATGTTGCAGAGTTTAACCGGCCATGTGTTCCAGGGTCTGACGGGGATGCCGTGCAAGGTGCGGCGGGCGGTGCTGCGCCAGACACTCTGTGTCGAGACCATGGACCGGCTGCTGCAGAACAAGGAAGTTGATCTAAGGACGCTCAGAGAACTAGTCAACGTTCAAAAACAGGTCAGTGTCCAACTTCTCCAAAGTTCACGGAATGATGCCAACACGATCAGCATTTATCTCCATATCTCATGAGTTTTCTGTAAGCTGTAATTGCGAATCGCCAGCCAGCTATGGAACTTTGACGTCGCGCTGCGTTTCCGCAGCTGCTGCGCGACCTGTGGCCGTTTGGCGGCGGCTGGAGCCCGCAGCCGCAGTGTCCGCGTCAGCCGCCGGACGGGACCAGTGACGAGGAGTCTGCGCCGCCGTCCCTATCCACCCCGGTCCCGGAGGACCTCTACCCGCCCTCCACTGCTGATATTGTGGAGGAAGTTACACCGGAGGACGGCTCGGCACCCGTCTCCAACGGCCTGCCCGCAGTTGAAGTGTCGCCCGCGTACGACACTTTGGCTGTGGATGTGGCCAACCTGAGTATGTCGGAGGCCGCCGAACAGCGGTGAGCGGTGGGCTGTGGACGGACAGATCCTGTGATAGACACAGAGTGATGTGCAGGGCTGTGCCCCGGACCAGAATGGCAACCGACGAACTTAGTGAAGCTTACATATTCTTGGACACATCCGTAATAATTATTCTTGCCGGTGTCGTGACAAGTGGTGTCGCCAAAACGACGTCTCCCGGCCGGCGCGATATGACCAACTGACTGGTGGCTCACAGAACTTTGGCCAGTCGGTGTGATTGTGTTCTTCAGGCCAGTACTGCAATTGCTCAGCCCGCTGTGGCTGCTACTGGGGCCGATATCGCGGTAATGCGTGGGTTTGTGATAGTGTATGGAGGCTGTGGACGCTACGTATGCGCTGCATTGTTAGCCATGCCAGGCTGCTGAGCGATGAACGCTTTCCTTCCGTTCTGCTTCCCAGATCTGAACACGGCTACATGATAGCGAGTGACATGTGCGGTCCTCTCCGACTTGTGTGTGTGTCTGCTGTGACGTGTGCCATAGTGTACGTCGGGTGGCTGTTTTACGTTTGTACCTCCCGTGTATCTCATTTGGATCCCGTCTCAGGTATCCGGGGCTCCAGAAGTGCTTATAGTTCTTTTATCAGCCGGATCATTCCATTGTTGTATGCTGCATGTCAGATCTTCAAGTACAAGTATATTTAGTTATGCATAGGCCACTGTACCGGGCTGCGCCTTTCTTGGTTCAACGATCATATCAACGAATTATAGCCAGTTCCTTGTGTAATAGCTTGATTTTTATTGAATCATATTGGGGCATTCCGAACTATACTTATGTGATTAATTCCTTTTACGGGACTTTAAACGAATCTTACGATGCTTATTTATCACAATGCATTACTGTGGTTTTACGTACACGTCAAATAATAAAGCAAATGGTGAACAACGCAACAGCTTGGAATTATTCTACATTACTGGACCAAAATGCGCGACTGCGAAAGAACAAAGGTCAAGCTACAATATCAAAATATGTGACTTTGAGGGAGGAAGTTAAGACTTTTTAAACATGGAGGTAGAATCTGCAGCAGGGCACGTGAACTGTAGGCTCTGTGAGTTGTGTGGATTTGTTTCGGATTTGTTCCTTTCTGTCGTTTCTGTCCTTTCTGTTCAAGTGATAAAGATGCTGGATCGAAGGGTCTGAAGGGTCTACGTAAATATGCTTAATCGTAGACTCATCGACGCTTTAGCGGTGCACTTATTTTCAATTTAATCTTCTAATTGCTGCAATTGAAACTAGCCTGCGTATTTCCTTGTATCGCTAAGCCATGCAATGTGACTTCACCGACTTCGGACAGCATGCCCTGACTTCGGCCAGCTGAGCGCCTTCCAACAGCCGGCGCCGGCGCGATGCTGAGCACGCTGGGCAGCTGGCCTAGCGTGGCCGGGCCCGGCCGGACCAGCAGCGCCGCGCTGTACCAGCAGGGAGCGCCGGCCAGCGCCGCCGTCCTGACCCAGCGCTCGGCTGGCGGCAGCGGCCCGCCGCGACTCTGTCATGAACTGGGACAGGGTGCGCCCTGCCTTCGGTGTGGACCCGCCTGTCCCGGCTTCGACCTGCACTACTGGAGGTAAGAGACGGGCCTGACAAGATCCAGACGCTTTGATTCAATTTACTATACCTGGGAACGCGCCTATAACAGTCTTCATGTCATCTGTCAAATATTTTTTGCTGAGGCTGCGGTATAGCCGCAGGAATGATTTGCAGCGTTGTCCGATGGTGAAAGCTCCCACAACACTCCAGTTAGAATGGTACTCTTGGCCGTAGCTATAGCGGTGGTCCTGCCCTTTTGGCCCAGTAGCCGCCTGATGAGCCGTGAGTCTGATTGTGGCTGACTCGTGCCGTGTTTTGTGGAGGAAGGCCTGTCGCCACTGCAGCTGCAGCGCCGCGGAGCACGGCGTCCATCAGGACGAGACGGCCGGAGCAGCTCAGGCCCGGCAGCTGCTGGACTCGGGACGACCGCCGCCGCACCCCTACACGGCCGTCAACAGTCGCGGTGAGTGGCCAGGGAGGTTAGAGGACAGAACTTTCTTAGGTCAGCTCAGGTTATTTTGGATGAAAGGTCCACACAGGTCACATGAAATGTCATATGTATGACCGTTAGATGAGTGCCGGTATTGTGACATGGTTATCGATAATTCGAAGTTGTGCTGTGTGTCTGCTATAGTCCAGATCTTGTAGTGACTGAAGCGAGCTGAATTGACCCGTGCCGGGCGCTGACGCCAACTGATTCCGACTCGTTTGCAGGCGGACGGTACGGCGGCGTGTCCTCGGAGCCGACCCAGCTGGAGTGGGTGCCGCCCGGCGTGGCTCCTGACCTGGTACGTGGCTGTGAAATGTACCGGCCGTGCGACTTATCCTGGTGAATGAAGCTCAACTAGCTGTTATGCCGTCCTGACCATGTGAGTCGTTTTGTGATCGTGTATCTTGTGATGAACTCTTGTGCCGAACTCTGACCCGATGCCATGCTCGGTGTGCGTTTGGTCGCAGGCGGAGCGGTACCTGAGTTACCTGCCGCCCGGGCGGATACCGGTACGGGGTACCAGCGGCGCCGTACTCCGTCAGCGCAGCCTACAGACCCAGCTGCCGCCGCAGGACCTCGACCTCAGCCGGTGGCACCTCCAGTCCGGCGGACCGGAGGCCCAGAGGTCAGTGGGAGGGAGCTCAGAGATCAGTGGGGGAGCGGGAGCTGAGGTCAGTGGGAGGGAGCTCGGAGGTCATTCTAAGGACCTCGACCTCATCCGGTGGCAGACCGGTGTCCACCAAAGTGCCAATGGTTCAAAGGGCTAAGCGATCTGTTGAAGATCCGAGGGGGGTCCAGAGTTTTGTCAGAAAGCTCAAAGATCAATTAGTGGGCTCAAGAACCAGAACGTTGTCTAGTGGTATCATATGTCGGAGTGTGACAGAGAACATAAGGTCATTGAGAGGGCGTGAGGTCGGTGAAAGGGCTCATTAGCCAGCTTGATGGGTAAAGTCAGCCGGAGGGCGAAGCGCAATGGGCAAGACTTTTGAACATTCTGGAGTCGGAGGGTGTAGTGGGAATGGTCAAAGGCTAGTTTGCGGTTATGGGACCAAAATGGTGTATCCAGATTTCAGAGGGGGCTCGAGAGGGAAAGTCAAGGACATTTAGGTCAGTCATCTTGGCTTTATTTGAAGTTCAGCTATGAAAAGTGTCTTGTGTGTTAGAACACGTTCTACTTAAATTAAGAAATCACGATTCTCATTGCGGCTTGCGTCATTCGCCAACTTCTGTTCTGTGATTTGAGCATGTGTTCATCGCAGGATGCAGTCCTACGTGCAAGATGTCAGACAGAACGCCGTTGGCCAGGGCATCGTCTGCGAGTTTCCTCCTAACGGGCCCTACCAGCGCGGCTTCATGCCGAATAACGCAGTAAGTAGCGCACCGTGCACGCTGTAACGTGCCAGCACTTATCCATGATAAAGGTATAATAGCTAAGACGAAAGACGATGACATAAAGTCGTGCCTTGCAGTGATACAACCAGTAAATTGGACATATTTCTCGAATAATGTACTACTTTATACAGTATCACGAATGTAATTGCTAGGTGAGCTCAAATGTAGCTTCTGAGTCGTGCCAGAGACCGACCTACCCATGGGTGCCGATCTGACAGCTCGCCGTGTTCCCGTGCAGTGGAGTCCGCCGTCGGCCGGGGCGGCCCAGTGGCGCGGCGGTCCGCCGGCCTCCGTCTGCCAGCCGCTCCTGCAGGGTGGCGAGCCCACCTACTTCGCCAGTATGGTGAGCGGGCAGCCGTCAGCACAGCAGCAGCTACATAACTGGCAGTCTCAGCAGCAACAGCAGTGGGTACAGCAGCAACCACAACAGCAGCAGCGGCAGTGGCAGCAGTCGCCGCAGCAGCAGTGGCAGCAGCAGCAGCAACAGCGCAGACGGGTGTCCAGTAAGTGTTGAGTCCGATGCGGGCTTGAGCTTGCAATGTCATCCATCTTGCCTTGCATCATTCACAAGCCGGTTTAGGAATAAGCTTGCTGTCAAGTGTTGACTGCTGAAGTCGACTAACAAGTCACAAAACGGTAGCAGGTTGATATTCTCTATCGTCGTTCATCCATCAGTCATCGAGGCGTTTCCGTTTTCAGACGGCGGTATAGCCGCTGGTCTTCTGCCGTCGACAGCCCAGTGGGGTCCCCAGGAGCCTCCGCCGTCGCCACAGGGACCGCAGGACTCGGCCGGGCCCGGTCCTAGTCTTCATTTTTCCGGGAGTTTCACGGCAGAGCCGGAATCGGTCAGGTCAGTCTCATTCTTTGCACGAGTCGGCGGGTGAATGGAGTCGCTCACAAAATATGTGGGTACAAGACGGAGCTCGAGTTGCTATGCGTGTAATTAACATTACAGCACATTCGGTCCTTGGAGATAGAACCTGTAGAGTTTGCCACAATTAGTTACCTATCCCTCACTCCTTGTCCCACGCTGACTCCTCCCTCTGTCCCGTCCGTCACTAGGTGGCCCAGCTCCTCGGTCCACCGCTCTCCGTCGCCGTCGCCGCGCGCTCCGTTCCGCAGTATGGGCGGCACCAGCGGCGGTCTGTGCCGCGCGCCGGTCACAATCACCGGTGACCAGCCGTTCCGCGGTCTGCAGAGCGTGCCGCCGGCGCCCGAGGGCTCTGTGCGGCCGGTCAGCGCCCGCAGAGCTCGCTCGGTGGGCCGGCCGGCGGCCGCCTCCAGTCCCAGTCTGGCGGCGGCCGGCGGCTCGGCCCCGGCGCTGGCGGCGCCGCCCGACCGGCCGGTCTGGGACACGCACCGGCGCTGGTGCTGCCACCACTGCCGCGCCGCCATGCAGCCCGGCGATGTCGCCGTGTTTGCCGAACGGGCCGGCGCCAACAAGTGCTGGCACCCGCAGTGTTTCGTCTGCGCCACCTGCCAGGTGAGGACCCGGACGGGAAAGGAAAACAACTGGGCTCAGACGTGATTAAAAAGATGAAACGGTTCGGTGACATCTTACAACTGACTATGTAGAGTCTGTACCAATCTCATGTCTTCGACGAGATCCAAAGAAGAATTGGTGGAATCTGTGGGGACATTTTAATCCTGCGAACCCTCGCCCATACTATCTGTTGCCCAGCCTCCGCTGCACCTTTGGATTTTTCTTTTGTGCACAAGTCTGTGAAACTCGCCGCTAGCTGATCCCTGCTTCTCCGCACGCCTCAGGAGTTGCTGGTGGACCTGATCTACTTCTACAAGTCTGGCCAGGTGTTTTGCGGGCGCCATTACGCCGAGCGGCAGCGACTGAGTCGGTGTCCCGCCTGCGACGAGCTGATCTTCTCCCAGCAGTATACGGAGGCGGGCGGCCAGCACTGGCATACGCGGCACTTTTGCTGCGCGGCCTGCTGTCAGCCGCTGGCCGGCCAGCAGTACGTGCTCAGAGGGGAGCGGCCGCACTGCCTCGACTGCTACCGGCAGCACTACGGAAAGGTACGGACATAATAGCACTGCCTCGACTGCTACTGACAGCACTACCGTAGTGCTGCCGGTATTCCGTACCTTTCCGTAACGGAAAGGTACGGACATTATAACAGTCGACTGCGTTTGACAATACGTCTACGAAAGGCACGGATTACAGGAGCAATACGGCATCATTTGATACACTGACAGCAATGAGAAAGGACACAACGCACATTCACTCAACTATTTGTTCGAAATTTCCTTGCTCGTCTTCTACTTACTTACGGACATTTGTTATTTCTTATGTCAGCGCCTGACATGCAAATTGTGTCTCCTGCCGGGCAGGTATGTGTGACCTGTTCCCGAGGTATCGCGCCCTCCGACCAGCGGATCAGCCTGGGCGACGAGCTGTTTTGGCACGCCACCGCCGAGTGTTTCCACTGCTACACGTGCCGAGCCGGCCTGGTCAGTGCGCCCTTCATCTGTGCTAGTAACAAGGTGTTCTGCAGCGACGCCTGCGCACGGTCGTTCTGAAACTGCCGGGCGCAGGCGGTGGAGCGCGGCGTTTGTCATGCCATGATGTTGTATGCCGAGTGTGTAGGTGTGTGTGATCACAGCGTTGAAACCAAACATGCTTCGCCCAATGTGTTCGTCCTGCATTGGTCCTTATTTTTCGCCTACACGAAACTTATTTTTAATGTATAACAATGCGTATTGTATCATGTACGCGATGAACATGTGTATTCATATATGCAGTCACTTGTACAAATACATGGCATACAAAATGTAACAGATGACCATGCCCCTTTTGAAAGGATATCCACCCAAACACGCTGAAATTGGCTTGTCACAGCGGACCAGAATGATAAATGGGAGATCTCTCCACTTGCCGTTGAGAACGTGGCCCATTAACGCGACCGTCTGGCAGTCCACTCAGCTGGAGAACCTGACGAAGTCCTAGGTGGGGTGTCGCATGGCCAGCATGGTGTTGACGTCCCACACGATGTTCCGCAGCTGGTCAATTACTTCCTTCAGGTAGCGGCTGCGCAGCTGCACGTGCTGTGAACAGGAGGGAGGGGGCAGGTGATGTCACTTCCTTCAGGTAGCGGCTGCGCAGCTGGACGTGCTGTGAACAGGAGGGAGGGGGCAGGTGATGTCACTTCCTTCAGGTAGCGGCTGCGCAGCTGGACGTGCTGTGAACAGGAGGGAGGGGGCAGGTGATGTCACTTCCTTCAGGTAGCGGCTGCGCAGAAAAAGTTAGATCAAAACACTTGTTTATTAATAATTTCGAGCACAGCTCTTCATCAGAATACAAAGCTAAAAATGTCACGATAAAAATCCAATCTTTGAATTATTAATAAACAAGTGTTTTGATCTAACTTTTTCAAACTAACGAGGGTAAAGTCATTAATCATTAATCAAAATTGCGTAAAATTTATTGGAAATATTGTCATCAGCAACATTGACCTGTTTTCTTACATCACGATCTCGTAAATCAGCAATCGCCGCCCTCCCCCTCCCTCTTCCCGCCCCCTTCCTGAACAAGTGAGTATAGAGAGTGCCTCAGTCTCACAAACCTCGCCTCCCTCAGTCGGTCTCAGTCTCACCTCCTTCATCTCATTATACTCTTCCGTGGCCTGGCGGCACAGCTCCGACTGTTTCTTGTCCTCCAGCTTACTGTCCGGCTCGTCCTTGTACGGAATCAGACCCTGCGGCGCCAAACAGACCGTCATTGGCCATCATTCAGCAGCACTCTGGTAAACAAACTGACAGTCTTGTAGCAAATTCACACAGCCTCCCCCCGTCCTCCCTGCCTTAGCACTAAGACCAGCAGAGGCGCTTTACTCACCTCAACGGGCGTGAACTCGAAGCTGGCGCAGCACTCTGAGATGCGCTCGTGGTAGACGCGCAGTCGCCGAAACTGGACGCGGATGTACTCGAGCAGCTGTTTGATTTTGTTCTGCTTGTCGGCACTGTTGGTCATCCCCTGCGGCGTGCCGTTGGGCGGCTGTGGGCGACGGTGTGTGGTCAGAGACAGGACCGGGAGCTGGACAGGGAAGATGGCATCGCGGGGCGATACACTGTCCATCAACAATGAAGAACGAAGGCATATGAACAGTGGAATTGGAAGCAATTATGTTCGACATGCTCAATGGAATGCATATTTTGAAGAGCGTTTCATACTGACATCCGTCAATATGGCTAGCCGAGCACACTCCTATTCAATTATCAATTCATATCATATTACCAGTATTCATGCAAGCCAAAATCCAAACACAACCACAGGGCCGGCCCCACGCCCAGAGCCATTCACACGTCCGTACCTGATGCATTTTGAGGACATTGAAGAGCTCCTGACAGCGGCTGACCAGCTCCAGAAGGTGCTCCTGCGCGTAGCGGCACAGCGTCGCCACGTTGTAGTCGCGCTGCTGCTGCTGCTGCTGCTGCTGCTGTTGCTGTGTTTGCTGCTGCTGTACTTGTTGCTGCTGCTGCTGCTGCTGCTGTGAGGTCATGACCGACACCTGCGCCTGTGTCGGAGTGGCGGTCGGTACCACGGCCTGCTGCTGACTCATTGAGATGGAGCCGCCGGCCGCTGCGACGACACGCGGTGCGGCGTCAGCGCACGGCACAGGGCACAGACTACAGGGTATATCACGGACATCACGGCTTGGGATATGCCGTTGTGACAATTACTGGATGCCGTTGTGACAATTACTGGATAATGCAGGAAACGGCATTAACATTGCCCAACATTTTCTACGAAAGTAAATTCAAATGAAGGTGTAACTGGACAAGAGACAAACATAAATATGGATAAAACTTTCTTATTACATCGAGAAGTTGCCATTCATTTTCGATGTACCTAAGGTTGTTATTCATCAGTTGCATTGAAAATCACAAGCAAAATCTTATTACTTGACCATACGTAATAACCACACAGGAAACACAGGGCAATTGCAGCAAGGCCAGGACAGCATGCAGCGAGCGCAATGTTACCATATCAACGCATGACAAGAGTGCGGGTGAACAACGCCTTCATACCGTGAGGTGACCCGTGCCAGCACAGCCGGAAGCCAGCCACCGTATCACCCAGAGGTCACAGTGCAGTGGCGAGCACGCTGAGGACGAGGGGTCAGGCGCTGGTGACGCAGATTATACACATAAGGCGTGCCAATGGCAGTGCAGGTGTCATATCATAGTGGTGAGGTCACATCAAACAGGCAGACAACACGGAGCATGGCAGTCCTGCAGGGGGCATGCGATTTGACCGCCCGTTAGGGAAGTACAGCTCACAAAAGCTCGTGTCGAACCAATGCCATAGAGTGGAAACATCAAGTCACATGCGATGGGTGACGGCCAACAACCTCAGGGTACCACACACAGACATGCATCAGCCCTCGCACCAGCGTTGTGTCAGGCAGGCAGTGCACGCCAGTACCCCGTGCAGTGGTGAGAGGGACGTTGACAGCCCGATGCCGGTGGCAAACAGGCAGGACTCGGGTGAGATGGTTACCGGAGGTCATCATGGTCTGCGTGGGCAGGCTGGCCTGCTGCTGGTGCAGAGCTGAGTACGCCTGCTGCCCCTGCTGCTGCTGCTGTTGCTGTTGCTGTTGCTGCTGCTGCTGCTGCATGGCGAACTGCGCCTGCATCTGATGCTGCTGCATCGACTGACTGAACTGCGGCTGCGGACTCGGGAAGCCCTGCATCGGCGCGAAGCCGCCCTGCTGCTGCGGCTGCGGCTGCTGTTGCTGCTGCTGGAAGCCGGCCTGCTGGTAGTGGTGCTGGTACGGACCGGCCGGTCCCGGGAACCCCGCCGGCGAGACGCTCATCTGCGGGCGCGCGGCCGCCACCGACTGCGAGTAGACCGGAGACTGGGCGCCATACGAGCTGCTCATGTACGACGAGGCCAGGCTGTAGGCGCCGCCGCCGCCGCCCGACTGCGAGTAGGCCGGCGGGTTGGGGTAGCCGCCGGGCGCGGCCTGCGACAGGCCCGGCTGGCTGCTCGGGTAGCCAGAGTACGAGGTCACCTGGCCGCCGAACGAGCCGCCCTCGCCCGGCTGGCTGGTGAAGGCGCCCACACCGCCCGGCTGCGGCGCCGCCGGCTGCTGCTGCTGCTGCTGCATCATGTACGAGTTGTTCTGGCTGATGCCGCCGCCGCCCATGCCCGGGAACTGACCGGCCATCGCTGCAGGCTATCCGGTGCCTGGTACTAATCACTGAGAACCGAGTGACCTGTGATGGAGGATCTGACCTGCAGGGAGCAGCACAAGCAGCAATGATCAATTGTTTTACATACACTTTTCATTCTGTTTCAAAATAAGAATTGATAATTTGAATCAGCAAAGAACCAGCTTGGTCAATCAGATATCCATTCAAACAGTTGAGCTATATAAAAAACTGCATTGCATAGATTTTTGCTTCTATATGAAGGAGGATAATACAGCATGATTAAATGATTTTACACACAAAAAATGTTCAACAAGTGACACAAAAACATACTTGGCAAGAGGATTTTTTACACAGCCTCAGATTTCCTTGGCTGATAACCATGCAGCAACAGCAAATGAAATTCGAAATAGCCTGACACCAAACAGCTAATTCCACAAAACAAAGTTGAGAGAGGGGTGTTTGGGTAAAAAAAAAAAATGTAGCATGTAGCATGATAAGAGGTAGCCTTTCAAAATAATCACTATATCTCCAGCCAAGCCTTATACCAATCACCAGATGCATGACCTGACTGCTCCTTAATCAGGATAGAGAATGTTCAGTTGGTATAAATAGGTAGCAGTTTGGTTGGGCACTTGGAACATTGGACAAACAACTTCTCTGGTTTCTAGGCGAATCAAGATCAATAGGTACATCAAGTCTAAGAAAAGCTAACAGATGATGTTAGCCTAGCTGTGTTAAGTGGCCCATCATCCAGCCATGAATAAGGCATGACTTTGCCACCATCAAGGAAGAAAAATACATTTCAATTAATGTTTCATTCCTTGTTTCTTTCCAATCCAAATATTTACTTTAAAATCACAGAGCAACATTGGTAGAATCAAGGCCTAACAGCCTCATCTGTGAATTTCCCAGGTGAAACTTAAAAGTCTCACAAAATTCTGCATTTGTCAGGCCAAGGTCCTAGCCTAACCTTAACTGACCTGACCTACAGTACTGTTATTGACTAACAATGTCATGTCATCAAACAGTTCAGTTGTTTATCCTAGCACCAGAAGCCCTCAAAAACATGTAGCAGGAAAATAAAAGCAGATGGTATGAAAAAGCAAACAACATGGAACAGGCAGAAATGTGGTTGGCAGCAGAAGCTGTGGTCCATTAAAATGTTAGAGGGCTTGCAAGTCTCTCATCCAACACAATTGTGCCCAGATGAAAGTTGAAACAGAACAGGGACAATATAATGAGTCCTATTTTGACAAGACCACTGGAAGCTCTTACAATTATTTGCAGCTTTTGAATATGTAGGTAGGGGAATGATCACTTCAAAAAGCCAATGGTTGGTAAGTATTTATATTTGATAGGTGCCACCCCACCAGCAGTCTGGGTGCCAGGCAGGCCCAGGAGGGCCTGTCAGCCCTGTTGCGAGTGGCGACTTGTGCATAAATAAGCTACAATGGAAGCTTGTCAAAAATGTTTTACATTAATATTGATAGTGTATGTATTACTGGATTATTGCACTTCACTGACTAAGCAGTGCCTGGCTCTTTTCACTTTTGTGTTAGGTAACTTTATTTTTTTCAAAGTGGTGCCAAATTGTCTGAATTAGAGAAAGCGTTACTGTAGTCACGCACTAAGCAGCCACCATAATATATTCGGGAATGAAGCCCCATCAGGAATGCCAAATATCCTTATTTTCATTTTATGAATATCGATGAGTGACAATATGGGAATGCTTGAATTAAAGGTTAGAAATAGGGAATTCAAATTGAAATATGAAGGCGATAGCAATTGAGGATTAGGTAAAAGTCACCGTCACTTATTGCAGTGATAATCTAGCTAGATACAGGTTCAAAATGAAAATATAACCAAACTATATCATTTCATTTCAAAATATCCAATCAATTTCAGAGTATCTACACCACCCCACACACACCACCAATTTACACACTGCCGGCAAAACAGCGACAGATAGTGCGCGCATTGCCAAAAGCAAGGCCCTATATACCAGGTAGGGTCGTCCGGCGATTCTACCTGATCGTGACGTCAGCTCGTGACGTCATCTGGGGGCACGTCTTGAAGTCCCGTTTAAGTCCTATGCAAATGGGCGATTTTTGAAGCGCTGTAGAACAAATTCTGCTAAAGCTAGCACAAAACTAAGTGCATCATCGGAAAGCCGAGACATTTTTCTTTGAATTATCTAAGAAGTGTTTTCCACTAAACCCATTAGTTTTTCCAAAAATGCGTAAAAAAAACTCCCATGCCTCCGCAGCCTCCCTTCCGCCGGCCGGCACGCCGTCGCGGTAGTGTAGTGGTTAGGATCTTGCGCCGTAATCCAAAGATCGTGCGTTCGAATCTAGGCGGGTCGTACTTAAATCGAAATTGCAAGCAGAATAGTGTTTTCTTGATAAATCACTTATATTACAGCTAGAACCGTCATAAAACTATCGAAAACAATTGAATGAAACCCTTAATATAGAATACACTCTAATAAAACAAATTCAAATATGGCGGCCGTTGCGTCAGGCTCACCCCGACTCCGCCCCTTCGTGTGACGTCATCTGTGCTTGGACACACAGGGAGATAGGGGACGACATGGGCCTGGCCAAAGTGGTGACACTTTTTGGTGGTGGCAAGGAATATGGCAGCAAAATCAGCAGCCTATTTGTGACATGCGGCACAGCATGCATCAGCGTTGACTAGTGCCGCCATCTATTGAGTAAGATTGGAACTTCACGATTCTCCACATTTATTGAGCTTAG